>NW_028085930.1:11145817-11781907 GCF_014824575.4 Sturnira hondurensis
CTGGCGTCTCCCCCCCCCCCCCCGCCGTTGACTTCATTACCCATCCCACCAGCTCACTGTCCAGGCAAGTTACTCAACCTCTCTCTGCCTCAGTTTCTTCATCTGTATAAATGGAGATGATAAGTAATGAGACCTACCTCAAATGGTCAGTTGAGGATTACACAAAGTAATATGACATATATGGAGCACAGTGCCTAGACAGAGTAAAACCTCAGCTTGCGTTATCTATTGTCATTGATACATTATCGTTCTCTGACTATAGTGTTCTGAGCTATAGGAAAACAATGGGTTGCTGTGTTAGGTTTTGTAAGAGGCTCACAAATGGAGAGGTTTTTCCTTCCCTGCCAGACAAGAGATACAGAGATGAAGCTTGGCAATTTAAAGCACATCTATTTTGTCCACTAATGGAGAAATAACATCATATCCATTTTGAAAGCTCTGGATCTGTTTAAATCAATTAAAGTAAAGTTAATGTATTTTAATATCTGAGCTCTTTCCTTGACAAGATTACTTCTCAGTGTTTTCTTTTCCGAGCCCAAGGTGATGAAAAATAGGCTCATTTACTCTATTACATCTTATAACTGCGGCTTCAAGGATTGTGTTTGTTTCCTTTTAGTCGTGAAGCCACAAGAAGACCGTATGGGGCTCGACTGCTGTCGGTTTCCATACCGCAATACACAGGGGCATTTTCTCCCCTTCAGGCGGCTATTGTTTCCAATCTGGAGATAAATGTGCACTTGATAAAACTACCTTAATGACGCTAACGTTACTGCTTCAGTAGAATACTTTATCTGCTAGTAATAGCTTTAGAGAGTTTGTTGAGATTTTTGTCATCTCATACATTTTAATAGAATATTAGGCTTGTAATTAACAGGGAAAATGCAGTAGAGCCGCCCCTCACTTCCTTCCCGTCTGTGGAATGACCTCCAGTGGAATGTTTACTACTTTGTACCCTTCGTTGGTCAATCAATAGTTTGGTGAATGGAGAAGGTTGAAACACAGAATTGTAGTAGGATTGTACTGTAAACAAATGAGAAACATTAAAAGTATGCTAAATATGATAGCCAGTTGATTATGTAAATTTAAACAGTGTAGGGAAAAGAAATTGCTTATTAAATTAGTCTGTTTTTAGTTCACTCTGGCATTGTTTATTGTACACCACAGCCAGATATTTCATAAATAGACTCCTTTGGAACCTGGAGGTTTGGGAATGCCAGCTGATTAATGGAGTGGTGTATGCTTTTGGAGGCCGTGGTGGAGATAACGTGTCTTATATTTCCACTGTATAGCTCAGGCCTTCTGTGGGGTGCAGACAATGGAGAGACAGAAAGAGAACGAGAGAGAGAATGATAAGAGGCTGTGATGGACAGTCGATTCCAATAGGAGCACCTGTTACATCAATCTGGGAATCAGTTGATTTTTTTTAGTGTTATCCTGTTAATGGTTTTCATAGAAACAACAGCCTACGCTGTTCTACTAAGAACTAAATGACTACATTCCACATAGGAGATTTTATTAGCAAACTGTAGGAAAATCCACAAGTTTGTGACCCCAGGCTTTAGGAATACCTAGAGATATCTCAGCATGATAGAGTGACTTAGGGAACATGGCAGTGTGGGATCGGAAGCTCCATGGCCATCTGGGAGGGGGAGAGCCAACCTGTGAGCTGCATCCTGTTTGAGAATTGTCATATATAAAGAATAACCAAAGAACAATTGGCCTTTCTGTTTCAGGAGGAGTGACTCCCATTAGGCTACTGGAAACATCTGTCTTTTAGACAGATGAATCCTAATTTTGAGGACTGCTCAGTCAATGAAGTTTGATGCTATTAAACCTAGACATTTCATTTGTAAATGTCCAGATTTTTCAGTAACTCGCATTTGCATTTAGCATTCACTCCTCTCCTTTTGTACTCAGTGGCCACACCACCCAACAACCTCCCCCTTTAGTTCCCATGCCCTCCTTGCCTTCTATTTATGAGAACAGAAATTTGCCTGCTCTTCCGAAGTTCTAGCTTCACGTAGCCTTGTGGCACCACTCCTGCTTTCCTGGGCGCTCTCCCCGGCATCTTCTCTCCCTTGAGGTAATTACATCTCATCTGCTTTCCACGTAGCTCCATTTCCTTCATAGGCTCTTCTCTTGGGCCTTCTCTTGTTCCAACTCTGCTTTTATATTACTTGTATCTATTTTTCTTACTTAACCACCAGTGAAACTCTTGAAAAGTCCTTCACAGTATGTGCCTTCGTTTCCTCACAGCTTGCTTCTATCCAAATCCTGTATGTTCTGATTTGGGGGGCCTGCCATTTCACAGAAACCGTAGTGTTGAAGGTCACCTGTGGCATTTCCATGAGCAAATCCAGGGCCTCCTTCAGCCAGACCCTCCTTATCTTTCTGTATCATGTGAGTCTGTGCCCCACTTCGAAGTGTGGAAATTCTCTCCTTCCTTGACATTCATGATACTGTGCCCCTCTTCTTCCTCAGTCTGATCGCTGTTTTTATGTTTTCTTTGCTCGTCTTTTCAAAGGTGCTTCGTATGTACATATGCTTTGTATATATTATCCAGGACTTTAATGGGCTAAGTATCTGATAATTGCCATTGTACAGATGAAGGGGCAGAGGCTGGAAGAATATAAATAATGTGGTCAAAGTCGCATGCCTCGTCACTAATGGAGTCAGGATTCGATGCCACAGTCCTGTCCATCAATTAATAACTTCAGAGGACACCAAAATGTTTTCTTCTCGGAGCCTAAGGTGATGAGACTGACAGATGATTCATTTGCTCTATTGCATCTTATAACTGTGGCTTTGAGAATTGAACTTGTCAAGTTGTGAAACCATAAACAATGTTACTGGAACTCTTTCATCTTCCAAGCCAGCCATGTAATCTACAAATCTGTTTGCATCTCACCCTCATTTTCTGCCTTTCCTCCTGGCACAATAGGACAACAACTTGCATTTGTGCTCTGCATCCCTCTAATGTTGCTTTCTTAAGGTCTTCTCTTCTTTCCCCAAGTTCCATCATTTTCCCCCTTGCTATTGCATCGGCTCTGTGGGCACGGAAGTCTGCTCCACTCTTCCCCCTTCTAAAAGAGGTCCTCCTTTGTGACCCTGTCCCATTGTGACTTGTGCCCCATTTCTAAAACGATTCTGCACTCACCTGTCTCCGTCTGTTAACATCTCATTTATGTTTCAACCTATTCCGTTCTGGCATAAGGTCCCCACTACTCAACTGAAACTACTGTCCCCAGACCTGCTCTAGATAGTTTCAGTGACACCTTCCCGCCCTCCCCCTGACTTGATGTTCAGCACTTTTCCTGCTCCTGACTTTGATTCCAAGACGCCACCCTTGACCCCAGCCACTCCTTCGAAGTCCCCTGTGCTGGCTCTTTGCCCTCTACCCCATTATTAAAGGCTGGAATGTCCTGGGGCTTGGTCTTTTATTTCCTCTCTACCACCATTCATCACTGATAATTTCTTCCAAGCTTGCGGATTTAAATACCACCTATTTGATGATCATTTCAAATTCCTATCTCTGATCTGTGGGAGGTTTTTTGTTGTTGTCTGTTGGTTTTTCTGCTGGCTCCAGATTTACCTGTTGTTTAACATTCCGATTCATATGTTAACTGATGCAAGCAAATAAATCCTTTTGATTTACTTCAAGCTTGCCCTTTGCTAAACTTCCTAGTCTCAGTAGGCCCTACTATCAGCACCCCCCTCAGCTCCTCCTGAAAGTAGAATTCAGGAGTCATCTCTGGGTTTTTCCTTTTCCTCCCTCCTAACATCTAATTTATGATCACCACAGTTATTTCTCCTCCCAATTATATTTCACTTCCATTCTAATTACCAATTGCATTGCCACATTCCTGGTTCCATTTACCTCGTTTACCTTAATACCTGACCTGTGAATAGGTATCTCACCTTCTATTCTCACCCCCATCCAATATGTTCCTTACACAGAATCACTTTAAAATGTTCAGCAGGACACATCATTTCTTTGGGAATTTTTTAGTGACGTCCCATGGGACTTAACACCAAGCCATACTTTTTATTGTGGCTTCCTCCCCAGTCCCTCTCATGCCCCTCACTCCTGCTCTGTCACGATCATCCAGCCGTGTCCACCTCTTGTTTCCTCTTGTGCACGTCTAGTTCTTTTGGGCCTCAGAGCCTTTGCACATGCTGGTCCCTCTGCTTTGACAGCTTTTCACAAAGTTGAATTCTTTAAGTTTCAGTGAAAATGAACACTTTCCAGAGATGTCTGTCCCAGCCACCGTACAAAAAGTAACCAGCCCAGTCTCCACACGATCGCTATGACATCCTCCGACTTATTTCTTTGGGGGGTTTTATCACAGTCTGCAATTGTATTCTTTATCCGATTCTTTATTGTTTATTTTATGTCTCCATGCTTTAGAATAGCACCATCTCAGAGAATTTTCTGCAATGTTGGAAATGTTCTATGCTGTCCCACATAGTAACTACTAGCCATGTGTGGTCATTGGTCACTTGAAATTTGACTAGTGTGGCTGAGGACCTGAATTGTTGATCTTAATTAATTTAAATTTAGATGTAAATAGCTCCATGTGGCTAGTGGCTACTGTAATGAACAGAATGGCTCTCAAATGTATAGTCCATGAAGGCAGGGATCTGTATTTCATGTGTGCGTTGCTGTTGTCCCGAATGCTTGTAAAAGTACTTGAAACCCAGACAATGCTCAGTAATATTTGGTTAATGGTAAATAAATGAATGCATGATTTTTGGTTGGAATGAAAACCTGGGAGGAGAAAGAATCATTCCTAACTGTGACATGCTTTGTAAGTGATACAACCCTCCTTCTAGAACTGCGTTTGACTAGATACGGCTTTTCTGAGATTTTTAATTAGGATTCTGAGAGAGGAACCCAATATTGTAAATTAAATTTTTGACCATGTTGAAAACACGTTTGATTCTTTTGCTGTGTTTTGTTAACCAGCGATGCAATTATGCTATCGGTGGAGTTATCATATGTAATTAATGAATTAATCCATTTACTTAATTCACAGGCAGAAAGATACTGTTTTCTAGTGTTGTCTACTAATTATGCAGTAAATCAAGGCTTTGAAGAGTTTCAACAACCATTCATTTTTTATGAATTAATCTTTCTTTGGCTTTCTTCTCTAGGGGTGAACAAATAATACAAACATAGACCCAAGGATACATGAAGTCTGAATGCTAAGAGCATATAAAAAACATAACTGAATATGAAAAGTATATGGAACTAATTTTCAAGCAATATACTAATGTCATTGGGCACAAACAGGGTCAGTCTGCGCCAAGAACAGGCGAGACCCTGTGGGAAGAGATCAAACAAGTTTTAAGGCCTTGCTTTCTTGGAAAAAGTAAGCTAAATGAAATAAGTAATCAGTGAAAAAGAATAAGAATATGCAAATAACAAGTATAAATAAAAAACAGAATGCTTGGCTTAAACACAACTTTACCATTTTGCTATTGATACCAGTACAAGAATAACTATCACTGTTACTACTACTGTATACACTACTACTGCTACTGCTATGCTACCCGGTTTTGAGAGCCTACTATGTGCCATAAACTATACCAAACATACATGGTTCTGTTTAGTAATCAGAGCAATTCTATATGTTGAATATTTATTTCTCCATTTTATAGATGATAAAACAAGCTCAGTTTAGTCTCATAGTTTGTGAGTGGCAGAGCTGCGATTCAGCCCCAAATAAATCAGACTCCAAAGCTTGAACCCTTAAAAAGTAAAAAGTTAAAAATCTGATATTTTTTGTGGCATTCAAGTTCAGACATGTGACAGCTTCCAGGTGTGTGGAATATAATCCAATTTCAAATATGACATTTTTATAAAGTTGTTTCTCTTTTTGTGATCCAGTTGTCAGTTGCTAATCATAGTGCAGAACAAAGGGAAAGCAGGCCATGTAAATTAATAAGTAAGTTAGGTATGAGACAGTATGGAGCGGTGGGGCCTATGGCAAAATAAAAAACATATGCCTATCCAGAGTCACTAAAATTCATTTTAAGATGCTGTTCTGGGTTGAATTGAATCTCCTTCAAAAAAGATACGTTGAAGTCCTAACTCCTAGCACCTTACAATAGGACATCATTTGGGACATAGAGCCACTGTAAATGTAATAAGATGAAATCATGAGGGGAAATCAGGGAAGTATGGTGGCATCCTAATCGAATATGGGCAGTGTACATATAGGAGAAGAAGAGACACAGATAGGGAGGGATACAGGGAGAATGCTATGTGAAGACAGAGGGTTACAGTAATTCATACACAAGCCAAGAAACACCAGATATTACTGGCAAACCACTAAAAGCTAGGAAGATCCCCTAAAAGTTCCACAGGGAGTGTGGCCTGGCTGAGACATTGATTTTGGACTTCTAAGCTCCAGAACTATGGGAAAGTACATTTGCATTGTTCTTTGCCACCCAATCTGCGATACTTTGTTACAGCAGCCCTAGGAAAGGGACGCAGGCGCACTGAAAGGACCACCTATTGTCTATGTGAGTGTATCAAGTGTAGTTGATTTGAACCAGCTTAGAGCCTTGATTGAATGATCTACAGGATAAATATTACCATGGATCATGAATAAATAAAAGCTATTAAGGCAAAGCTCTGCATTTCTCTGATTTCATATAACATAGAACATTTAGTATGTGCTTATATACCGTACTGTTTGTAAATATTAACTCACTCATTACTCTTTTTTTAAACTATTTTTAAGACTTTATTTATTTATCTTTAGAGAGGAAGGAAAGGAAAGAAGGAGAGAAACATCAATGTATGGTTGCCTCTCGTGCGTGTCCAGCTGGGAACTGGCCCACAACCCAGGCATGTGCCCTGACTGGGAATCGAACCGCGATCGTGTGTTTCACAGGCCCAAGCTCAATCCACTGAGCTACGCCAGCCAGGGCTCACTCATTACTCTTAATAATTCTATTTATTAGAAATTAGTACTGCTGCCTCCATTTTATACATGAAGAGATGTACCCACATAGAGGTTAAGTGACAGCCGTGGTCACACAGCTAGTAAGTGGCAGAGCTGGGGTCAAACCCAGGTACAGTCTGGTGCTGGAGTCCATGTTCTTGACCACTGCGCCATACCGAGGTACCCAGAGATGGACATCATTCATCATCAATGCTGTAACTCCACCTTTAGTTTTAGTGACTAAACGGGAATGGACGTTACACTTCCTCTACCCCCATGAGTCTGTTACAGAGGCTCTGATTACCATGCTCCCTTACAGGAGGGCTTGATGTCTTTTGATTTTTTTTCTGGATATGGGATGGGAGCAGCATTAGATCAACTAATCCCTTTCTGTAACAGCCATGACTTACAGATCTACGAAGGAAATTGGGAGGTTGCTAACAACATCTCTTTTAACTCTCCATTAACGTCTGAGGAATTAACTCTTGGATATATTCAAGATCCTATTGGATCTCCCATGAGGCAGAGTTGAGATGAACCCCCATGAATTGTTCCTTTTCCCGGCACAGTTGGCTTGAACACATTTGTGCGGGCCCCTTTCTGGGTGGCAGCGTGGACAGTGTGCAGTGAGCACCAGCAGTCTAACGACAGACTTCGTCTTCCAGATCTCCACCTTTCTCTCACCCTTGGTCCTCTGGGTCTCTACCTGACTCAGGTCTGGGATCTGGTGAGGGGCTATTGGTCTCCAGGGTGATGGCTCAAGTTGGACTTCTAGTCACCAGACTTGGAGGTCTTGGATTATTTATTAAATAAATCAAGAAGGACTTAAAGGTCTGTGCTTATTAATTTTAATCCTTGCTGCCCATGTTTGTCTGTGGGTCAGAACAGTCTCAAAAGTTTTGGTTGTTCCTCTGGCCCTGATGCCTAGAGACACTCCGCATCTGCCTACTAAAGTTAGGGGGAGTTTCTACTGTGGTTGTTTCTAGGAGTGTTGCCGTCCTACAGTGAAGGGCCAGGACGGTTCTTGCTATGGTTTTGTGCTCAAAGCCTTCCTGAATGAGGAAATCTTCTGGACTCTCTAGTAGAGCATAGCTAGAGAGGGAGCAGGCAGAAAATACCGGATAGAAACACACCAGCATCTCAGCCTCTTCGTCTTTAAATTCATTCCCCTACGTTTCTGGTTCTTAAACCTGATCATGCATCAGAGTCTCCTGGAGGTCATGCTGAAACACAGTGTGTTGTGCCCCTAACCCTGGAGTTTCTGATTCAGGGGGTCTGGGGTGGAGCCCAAAGGTCTGCATGTCTAACAAGTTCCCAAAAGATGCTGATGCTACTGGTCTGTGGCCCACACTTTGAGAGCCGTTGTTCTACATTGTGACACAGGATTTCTGGCCTTCCGGCATGATTTACCGAGGAGCTCATGAAATCCGTGTGTGCAGCGACCAACCTAGAGAGCTTTTAGAACCACAGCCAGCTGTCTGGGCTCACACTTTGAGGACAAACGTTCGGAAAGCTCACTCATATCAAAGAATTCAGACCCATCCAGGTCAAGTGCCTTTGAACTCCATCCCCATAAATAAGTCACAGAATTTTAGGACACGTTAGCAAGTTGTGCAACGCTTTTCTTGGCTCTGACTCCATGTTTTTCACCCCAGTCCATGCTGAGGTCAGGATTCTGAATACTGGCCTGCAACAATTGCTGGGGGTGGGGTGGAGAGGACACAGCTATTATCAGTCTCCTGTCTCCTTCCTCGGGCAATGAAAGAAGTAGGGGAGTGTTTCAGGGGAGTTTTTCAGAGGCTGTTGGTGGGTTTAGGGTATTGCAAGCATTCTGAATTCTCTCCAGATATCACCATTCCTACTGTCAGGAATCAGGTCACTAGCTAACCCTTCCTATAAATGCTTTATGTAGCCATGAATTCAACTGTCACTATAATTCAGCAATCTTGTGACTCTCACCTGGGCTTTGTCTTTTGGTGATCTTAGCCCTTACCTTTATGATGCGAGAAATTTCTTTCACTATGGTCAGGACAATCTCTGAATTTTCTTTGGCCACTTGAAGGTGAGAGCTTACGTGTTTCAATTCGCCATCCTCTCACCTTAAAGGTGGCCAGTGCTAACTTCACTGCAGTGCCTGTAAGTGGTTCCATGGAACTGAAATGTGTGCCCTAGATTTTCGTTTCCAGTGGGCATGTGATGCCGAGTATTCCAAGTTGATGACTTGTTATGTTGCCACTATGCCCCAGAGTCTCTTGCCTAATTACCAATTTCAAATAGTACACAGTTTCCTGATGCCATTAGCCATCTCCTACTCCATATTTCTATGTTTGTGTCTGGGTTCTTTGCTTGCAAACCAAAGATCCTAAGAAAAAAGAGGAAGCAACCCAAGTGCCCATCCATAGATGAGTGGATAAAAAAGCTGTGATACATTTATGTAATGGAATATTACTTGGTCATAAAAAGGAATGGAATCTTACCATTTGCAAGAGCATGGATGGACCTACAGGGTATTGCTATGTGATAGAAGTCAGACAAAGGCAAATACCATGTGACTTCACTTACATGTGGAATCTAACAAGCAAAATAAATGAACAAAGTAAAAGCAGACCCATAGATACAGAGAACAGACTGATGGCCCCCAAAGGGGAGGAGAATTGGAGGGTTGGGTAGAAAATGTGAAGAGATTAAGAACTACAAATTGGTAGTCACCAAATAGCCCCAGGCTTATAAACTAAAACATAGGGAGTATAGTCAGTAATATTGTAATGACCATGTATGGTGCCAGGTGGGGACTTGAAATACTGGGGAGGATCACTTTTTAAAGTATGTAGATTGCCTAACTGCTATACTGCACACCTGAAACTAATACAAAATAAGAGTGAATGTAAACTTTAATTGAAAAATAATTTCTTTAAAAAGAGATCCTAAACATACAGAACATGTGGTCTTACTAAATGGATATCAGAGAGCCCTTAGAATTAGAGGAAAAGCTCAAACCCAAGCTTTAGGAAGTACCATAACTAAGGCAGCTCTGGATAGAAAGGTAACAGAAATTAATGGGCAGGGTGTCTAGGAGTGCAAGGTCAAAATGAATGACCTGCAAGTATTTTTTATCTTTGAGGTACTGTGCTCAATATTCACATTCCAGGAGGAAGGAGGCTAATGGTTCCTTTATCGTGCGCCCATCCTTTTGCCGGAAGACTCGTGTCACTTTGATTAAGGCTTACCAATACTGTATTCGACTAGAAAGGAGGATTTTTCCCAAGGCAAAAATAAGATGCTGTTCCCAAAAGAAAAAGGTAAAGATGCTGGACTAGTAAAAGCATATAGTGTCTACCTGATGGCTGGTTACATTAAATATCTCTGTAGTATATGTGAATGAGTTTTGTAAGTAGTAACAACTTTACATATGTTTGGGATATATTTGGGGGGGAGGGTAAAATTTTTGGCTTTGAGAGAGACTAGCTTCTGGACTGTCTTTGTTCTTATTTTGGCTACTGTGAGCGCAAAATCATATGTACCTTGTTAATACATCACAACATCTTTCTTTTAAGGACAGTAAAATGAAGAGGAACATGAGTGGGTTTTAATATCCAAAAATGTAATAGTGTAAATCTCCCTTTAAACTTAAACCATATGGGTTTACAGAGCAGTTGAAAATGTCTGAAAGGCATTAATAGCCTTGACTAAATGGAAACAGACATCAAGCTAAGCACACAAGCAGCCAGAAAGCCAATGGGATGATAGAGACGTACAATAAATACAATCAAAAAGACTCAGCCAAATGTGAAATGCAGCACATCAAAGGTAAAACCTTTACCTATTATTAATTATGACAGTAATTTCTATCTCATAACATTTCACATAGCAACTGTAACCAAGAACATCTGCATTTTAAACCGAAGGTGCCTCAGATGCTAAAGGGAGGCAGGACATGAGCACCTCTCTAGGAGCTAAGGAACGTGGTTGTGCAGCACCCAAGCTTTCACGCAAACCACCACTTGCCTTATTTAATGGTGAAAAAACATCTTTTGTATTACACAATGATATATAATTCTAACTAGAGTTTGAACACAAAGGGAGGGTAATGTAAAGGTCCTAAGTGTCTTTAGTTGCATATTCTATGTTTTATATTTCAACAAAGGCCATTAAAAATAATACCCTTTTTCATAAGTACTATTTACCCAAAGTAGAAACCATCATAAATATACAGCATCTAGAAATAAGAAGGCAAAAACAGTCACAAAAGGCCAATAATTTTTTGACAAGGATTTTATTTATAGTCAGATCTCTCATGATTTCTCTTGTGTCTATTCAATCAAATGTCTGCTCTCCAGACTTCCCTGTTTTGTCTCTTCACATGAAATTACAGAACCCTTGTACCTGCTTTTCAAGTCTTTCGCTCCATATGTAGGCTTGTGGTCTTGGTTAAGATCTTGCTCTTGATCTTTTAAGAGTAAACATGTGGTCAGTCATATGAGAGCTCCTAGTGGTTGAGCTAGTTTTCCCTGACAAACCATTAGCTGGTGCTTAGTTGGGGTATCTGGATCATGCCTAGCTTTGTGTAACCACTACTAACAAAACCCATCCTTTTTTAGGGTGTCTTATGTGTGCACTGAACACCTACTAAACATTTGAGGTACTCAAGTGTTCCTTACTCCAGTCATATCTGGTAGTACTGCAGTGGACATCTGTTGTTTTGATAATTCCATATGTGAGCCCCACATTCCCAAGATGTGCATGAACACTTGCTTCACCCCGGCTCCTTTGCAGCTAGGGTGGATATGTGTCATAAATTCAACCTAACTGATCCACCCATGCAAGACTTCATCAGAATTGAGATAAGAGATTCTACATGGGTGAGGAGGGGCATTCATTTTCTCTCTCTCTCTCTCTCCCCCCTTTTTTTTTGGCATGGTGAAAGCAGAAATGGGAAGCATCAGAAGACTTCTTTTCAACTTGGGCTCAGGAGGTAGTGTAGTAGTAGCTTCCTCATTCATCCAATTCTTCCTCGTGGCCTAGGGGGTATTGTTTATTGTTCCTGAAACTTTAGAATTGAGCTTTATTTAGAATTGTCACTTTATTGCTCCTACTGATTCTATGAGCTGCCTAATATTCTTAAAATCAATTTCACCTTAAAATAACCAAAATAGATTCTGCTACTTGCAACACCCAAGCAGTACAAGCAGTACAGTACTGCTAGTACTATCCTCCTTTTAAATAAAGGAGGATAGTACTAGAATGAAATAAATTGAGGCTCATGGGAGCTAAGTAATTTGTCTAATGCCACACAAGAAATAAATAAGTGTTGGAGCTAGAATTGAAATCAATGGCTCTTTAGTACTTCATACTCTTAACGTTCTCCCCCAAATAGGCAGCATCTGAATTGTTAACAATCATATATTCTTCAGGATGTATTTGTGGCATATTCCTTTTTAATGACAAGTTTCTAAAACCTGAGAAGATGGTGTGTCATGAAAAGAGAAAAGATGTCATAAAGTAGAAAATATTTCATGGTCTCAGGAGTCACACTGCTGAAGCCAAAGAAGAAAGAGGAAATCTGGGATAGTCTGGGGGGATATATGTGCAAAGCAAAGTTTGTCACATTAAACTCTTTTTCATAGAATCTTCCATTTGAAGCATATTTAGTCTGGCCACATCTTTCACAAAGCATAGTCTGAAAGTCACAGAATATAATGGTAGATGATATCAAAACTCCTTTAAACTACTGTATTTTCATGAAAGAGATGATGGTCTATGTCTTATGATGTTTTGTTCAGATAAAGTAAACTTTTCAAAGTATGTGTTGTTTAATTGTTTTGAATTTTTAATAATATTGGCCTAGCCTACCCCCCACCTTCACCCCACCATTGTAGCTTGTATTAACTATTGGAACACACAGTCCTATTTTTCTGTATAATGAAGGACTCTCTTGGCTAGAAAAGACCTCTGAATTCCTTCTTACTTATCATCTCCCCATATTGTTTGTAGTTATATAACTCTCTAGAAATGTTTTGTTCAGTGTCATTGGACTTTGAATTTGGCTTATTTTCAAGGTTCAGTAAAATGAGTTTCAATGTTCAGTAAAATGTCCATGTGCTGTGAATAGGCAAACATTCTTGGTTTCTAAGAAAGCTATTTTTGTTTGTCTCTTGGTGAATTGCTTTTGTTGTGAACCTCCTATTGCCCTTCTTTGTTTCTTTATTAATTAGATGCTTAAATGTGTCTTTTAAAAGCTAAAGTTTCCATTATTATATTTATATCATGTTTTCATTATTACTACGTATGAATTATCCATCATTCTTAAACTTCAATTACTTTTTTCCCAGTGCTTATTAAACATAAAGTGCCTGAAAAGAATAAGGTCAATTTGGTGGAGATGGGTTTTCTTTTCCTTAAAGCCTCTCTAAAGCTTATAGGTTCAGGAATTTAACAAAAGATTTTCAAACTGATGCCTAATAGGCTACTATAACAATCAAATCTACTCAGGACAAGAGGACTCACTTCAGATCTTTCAATAGAGGAAAGTTTATAAAGATTGTCCCTGAATTATGATGGTTCAACTTACAATGAACCATCTTTTGACTTTACAATGGTGGGAAAGTGATACACATAATAATATACTGTATTGTAAAAAAAAGGCTTGGTATTAGATAATTTTGCCCAATTTAGGCTAGTGGGAGTGTTTTGAGCACATGTAAGGTAGACTGGGCTAAGCTATGATGTTCATTAGGTTAGTCAATGCATTTTCAACCTTGAATATATTCCATTTATGACCTCATTATACGTCGAGGAGCAACTGTATTGGGAAATAATTGGAAAGATATTATTATAAGAACAGGAGGGAAAAGAGGAAATGGTAAGCTAGCCCAGATACTAACTGCAACAGAAAGTTGTTCTTATCTCTGGGGCTGGAAGGACCAATGGAAGAGGTGGTATAACAAGAACCCAGATGCTCATAGATTCCCTCCAGAAAACGGGGCTAAAGAAAACAGGCAGCCACTGCTGGCGACAGAGCTCAGAGCAGACACACTTGGGGAGAAATACCCAGGGTTTTCCTTCTCCTACCACATCCGCTTTCCTACCAGGACCTCCCATGGATGGAGTCTAACTGCAACCCAGTTGGCAGGGAACCCTGGAAATACATGTGCTGGTCCTTTGTGACACAGAGTGGGGAAAGGGTGGGAAAGCACTTGAAGAACTAACAGTCTGACGACTACTACAGCAGCCGAGGAAAAAGTTGGAACTGGAGCAGGATTTTGTCTGAAACTGCTTCCACTTATTCTTCTGCCTGTAAATTATTTAATGGGGCTTTCTGGAGGCAACTGTTCCATGCGTGTTCTCACTGTAGAAAAAGCTATTCTGCTAAGACAGAAAAAAAATGTTCTCTTATGTCATCAGATGATAGTTACTTTTTAAATATTAGTTTATTTGCCTTGCCTTATGATGAGCTATTTATTTTCCTGTCTTCTATATATAGAACCAAGATAGTATCAGTGCTAATGAAGTCTTACAATAACAATTATTATTAGCATACTCTTATTCCATAAAGTGGCAAGTTTCCGGGATGCCTTCCACTCCATTCCCATTATTATAATCATGTAATGCAATAGCATCACATTAAAATTTCAAAGAAGTTTTCTCTGTTCCCTGGTAAAGTAAAATCTTTACTTGTTTACAGATTACAATTCCTTTTTTTTAGTTACAAAATGGGGCAGATACATGGGCGTTCTGGTTGATGGTGCAGAAGGCAGCAGACAGGAAATGTGGTAGAGGTCGTGGAAGCGCTGAGTGATGGTCATTGACCGAAGTGTGTGGAATGCAAACTGGAGAAAATGGTGGAGACCTACTGGAAAGGGGCAGTGGGAAATAGGAAGCTGCCGGTGGAGAGAGGGCACTTAGGTTGTCTCACAGGTGTTCAACCAGCACCTACCATATGTAGGCAACAGAGGAAGAGAAAAAAGGTGAAATGCACCCTGCTTCTGTAGCTCTTATGTTCTAGGGAAAAAGAAAAACAAGGTTAAAATCTATGATCAGTTCAGGTAAGGAGGAGGCAATCTTTGCTGAATGTGTAACTTGGTAACTTGGAGGGGGTGGCCAGGACATTCCACTCTGAGATGGTGATTTTGGTACTGAGAGCTGAATGAGGACCTTAGGAAGCAGCCCTGCAGGCAGGACATGATCCTAGAGCCACGACAAACTTGGCACTGCTGAAGACTCAGAAGGCAGCCACGTGGCCAGAATGCAGGGAGGGAGGGGGAGATGAAATGGGTGGGCTGCTGCCGCAGCTGCATTTTATTAAACCCACAAATTAGGGTGGAACCATTATTCCAGGATGACTGTTAAACAGATAACACCAGATTGTAAAGAAGAGATTCCGTTTGCCATGGCTGGTGTCAGGTGCTTGAAGGACACCAAGATGAATAAAGGAGAACGCTTGCCTTTCAAGATGCCCAGCTAGACAGGGAGGCACCAGAAACAAAAATGACTCAGGGCAAGAAAGACACGGCCAAACAGCAATGGTTGCACAGAAGAAAAACATTCAAAGAAGGCAGCAAACCATTCAAAAGAACATTATTTTCTTAAAGAACTCTAAGGTGGATTGCAATGTTTTAAATGTAAAACAAATCATTCAGCTTTGGGCAAATGTTATAAGGGACTGTTTGATCCAAACCAGAATTTGGATCATAGACGTTTTAGAGCTAGAAGGGACATTAATTATCACTGAGTTAAAATCCTGTGTTTTTCTAAAGAGGACATAAGAGAGGTTAAATTACTAGCTCAAGGTCAAGAAACTGACACCTGTCCATGAATCTTCCTAAAAATATAATCTTGCTGCTTTTTTAACATATAATAATAACATGGTCATAGGTGTCAGTTTCAACCAATGCTCTACAGTTCTGAAACACAATTCAAAAGTATGGTTCAGCTGACTTCATTCACTCATTCATTCATTCAACAAATATTTATTGCAAATATGCCTGTCATATGCCGTTGAACACCTACATGCTATAGAGCATTTCAAACTAATCATTGTACTCCTAAGAGTGAATCAAAAAGTAAAGTTGAAAGTGTATAATTATTATTTCCCATAGCTGAACATAATGGAAAGTTAGAAGTCATCATGAACAAAACCATGATTTCCCCCAAACCTGACAGCAACTTTGGGCTTCCTGGCTATAAAAATTGTTGGACCACTCTAAGTGGACCCCACTGCACTTCTTTAAGTCACAGTTACTAAGTAACCGTCCACAAACAGCTGATGTTGGGCTTGCGTGATCTAGATGAGCAAACTTCATCCTGGGGCGTTTAAAGATATGTCTGTGAGATGACTAATAGCCTATATGGAGAGTGAAATGCTCAGCTGCTCAGAATTCTTAGCAGGTCTCTGAATTCTGTCTAAAAATATTGGCAGCAACATCTGCCCTCATTGTTAACACATGCTGAGAAGGCTTTAATATTCACCCAGAACAGGTAGGCTCTTGGCTTTCAGGGGTTGAATAAAGATCCTCTACCCAGCAATTTATGTAGACTGCATTTAAACTTCTTCAGAGTTACTGAAAACTGCTGGAAATTTAAATTCTAGTTTCAGGAAGATTGTTGTTTGTTAAAGAAATCATTCACTGGGAGTCAAGAGGTAGGTTCTCACTTCCCCCGTGCTATGATCAAATCGGTGGCTATAAATGGCTTTCTGTCCATCCCCTATATACTCTTTGCTATACTTCAGGGGTCACCTATGGCTGTATGTGAATGGTCTTCTGATCCCTGAACATACACATTTTCTAACCCCAGTTCCTTTTGTTCATACTATTTCTTCTGTCTGGAACCTCATTCCCTTGTTTCTGCACCTTAAAAATTAAATAATTAAATAAATAAATAAATAAATAAATGAAAGAAATTTCTTGCTCATCATTTAAAGCTTAGCTCTAAATTTACTTCCAATTTTCATTAGGAAAAATGATCGCATCTTCCCCAGTATTCTGTAACTTTATATCATGTACAACATCTAACTGTGTGCCATATACTTTTATACTTTTTAATTTAATGTTCACAATGAATTTCCCTCATTTAGAACGGAGGAAATGTGAGCCCAGGTCAAGTTGCTAGCAATTAGGAGAGCTGAGATTCAAACCTATGAACACTTGACCCCAGACATTGTGGTTGAACTTTTACCTTTTAGCTATCTGGCCTTTGCCAGCCCAGTGTATCAGAACTAGTTTTATAGATTTCTACTTATACCATGGAATGTGAACTCTTTGAATCAAAGGCCAAGATCAAGTGAAGCCAGAATTTGAGGAAAAAAGAACAGTCTACTCTACAAACTTGAGTTATGTTCTACCATGTTGGTAGCACAGTTGAGCTCTGTTATAATAAAAAAAATGTTAATTGGGCAGGTTTGGAACTAGAAAGCACTATTTGTTATGAACACACAAATTTTGATACTTTTGTTCCTGAGTTTTTCTATCTGTGATCTGTAGAAGACACATAGAAGGACACAGGTCCATGAATGATTGTCTCTTATTTTTTTAGATTACTTATTTATTCAATTAATGCTTAGTGAGCATTTATTGTGTTCAAGTCTCTATCTACAGAGGGTTCATAGAGATATAAGGCCATATCTATGCCTTCAAAAATACACATAAGTGAGATAAGTCATGTATATACATAACTATAATGTAACTGTGTAACTATTCAATTTTAAGGCAAATGCCATTTACATCTCATTACACCAGATTCACACTTTTAATCCATCATCAGTTTGCAATATATTTACACTCTCATGTCCGAGAGGAAGTACGTTGAAAGTGAAGAGAAGCCTACAAAGCATAGAAGGGATGCTAATGTATACAAAGAAAAACAAACAAACTTAAGACACCATGAAAGTCCTGAAAAAAATATCTCAAAAAATCATTTTTACTTTTGTTGCAAATGACAAGTGTTAACTCTGAATAGATATAGTCAGATGGTGCACCATCCAAAACATTGCCCAAAATGATACCATAGAAATATATATTTCTTCCTTTCACATACATATGTAAAACTACAACTTACCTCTAGTTGAGGTTATCAGTGTCTCCGCGGTCCAGGAGATTTTCCTATTCCCATAGCTCTCACTGTCATTTCTCTAGGCAAATTAGCAGAGCTCCATCAAAATGCATTCTTAATTCATAAGCAGATAATACTTGGAGCTGGCAGGTCTCATAGCTGTGTGTGGTGCTGGCATCCATTCCTCATCCAACACACCAGCAACTGCTCCACAGCCAAATCCCCTGTCAGGTCCTTCTCCACACTGTTTATGTCTCCGGTAGGGCCCCAGAATATATTTCGTGCATCTCATTTCATGTATCTTTGTCAGTTCAGAACTAGAAGCTCAACCATATTAGTTAGGACAAACAGTAGTCTATGAATGGGTTTTTTTCCCCCATATTCCTTGACTCATCCCTTACAATGCTAATCCTAGCATTTCCATCTAAAGACATTCCGTAGTCTTCAGTTATCACTCCTGCGCCAGGGGTCAAAGAACTCTGGCTGAAAATGACACCTTTGATCTCTTCAAAACAGAATTTAAAGGTAAAGAGATGTAATTTGATGAAAGTTTATTTATGTTTCATCTCTTGGTTGAAAGTGAGATGATAAATTTGAAGCTGAATCCCTATTAAAATCATCCACAACACCATAAGGCCCTTTGGGAGCAGAAACTGTGTTTATTCCTTGCACCTCATACAAAGCTTCCAGAATGGGTGTTTGGTGCATCTGTGTTGGATTCAACTGAATAAAAAAAAAAGTGTTTCATTTTGTTTATACTGCAGTTGGAAATCTGCTGATAATGTTCTCAAAGTCCAGGGGGAAATTCTTGGTTTTTTAAGAGCGTAGGTAGCAAGACAAACAGGATTTGCATTGGCTGGGGGAGTTTTGCCTTGCGTTCTCAAATTTGTGGGAAAGCCTTCCATCCACCTATTCAGCCATGCATCTCTCTCCCGTGCTCTGAGCTCCACCCTATGCAAACACTGACCCACTAAGTTCACACTAGGATAAAAACACAAGCAAAATTGTGTTTTTTAAAAAGTAGAAAATGCTGCAACCCCTTTTGCTCTCTTTGTAGCAGAGCGTTTGACCTTTGCACAAACTCCCTTCCACAGTCTTCAGATTTAAATGCATACTTTAAAGTTAATCTGCGTTGTCAAGCATGTGATACGTGCAGGGAGATACGGCAGTTGCGCAGAGTGCAGAAAGGGGGAGGTCCTGCTGCTTCTTTTTGTGTTCACTCTATCAGCCAGAGGAGCAAGTTCTCCCCTGAGGCTCCCTTCAGCTCGGTCGTCATTTTTCAGCAGGGAAAGAGCAGCCTTTCCAACAGAAGAGAACGCGGATCTGCTACTTTAAATTTTCAGCAGGCAACTGGCATTTTATTATTTACGTATTTCATGTCATTATGTTGGATAATATAACAAATGATGCAATCAGATCCACGGGAAATTTAAAGTGGTGTACACCTGTTCTCACCTGGGAGAGGAGCAATAGCTCATACACAACTTTCCCAGCTGAAAACCAGCAGTGCACAAAGCCTTTGCTTAGAACCTACTTTCAGACTGACAAATAGGCCAAGTTGGAGAACATGAAATAAATTTCTTTAACCTTTTTGCATGAGCTTCAGACTTGATTTTTTTTTAGATAAAATGGCTTTTCTCTTATTAAAAAAAATGTTTTCTAAGGGGTAGCGAAATTGATTCACTCAACTGCCACTGAGGCAGAAAGGTGGAAATCTCATATAAATCACAAATGCTTTTTTGAGCTCCTGGATGAATTTGGCGGCTAGTCCCAGAGAGAGATCCACTTATCAGTAATGTTCCTTTTATTTGGAAATTGTATGCAGAGGGAACATACCGTAATGGTGCTTTCTTCAGTGAGTGAACCAGGAAAATACATTTTTAAAAGAATTTAATTCTGGGGCATGTGAAAAGCTAAGCTCATCCCTTACCCCTTTTTCACATCTTTGAAAAATGTGGAAACTATTCCCCCCCAAATACATATATAGCTAGTCTAGTCTGTAGCTATTCTAGTAGCTCTTTGTGAGTGCTACTGAGACAGTGTCAGGATTGGTGGGGCGTAGGGATGCTGGACACCCCGTTCTCAGCCAGTCATTTGTTACTGGGCCAGATTCATGAAAGATGATGGACATTCAAGCAATATCCTACTTTTTTTCAAACGCATTGGTCCCACATGCTAATGAAGTCTTCTAGCTAGCTAAGGTTATCTAGTAGGGCTGGCAGATAGAGAACAGCCACTTAAATTTGAATTTTAGATAAACAGTTCAACTTTTAGTATAAGTATTGCCCAAATATTGTATACTAGAGTTATAAAGTATAATCCATATGCCCCAATAATATCTAATCTAGTGTGGCAAGGCATGTAGTCATATAATAAAATATTAATTACACTAAAAACATACTAAATATTATACATACACATGTGAGGTATTCATGTGGAAATCTTACTTCTCATCAGGTGAAGTGGCCAAATAAGGGTTTGTAAATTTTGTATTGTTTGAATTTTGTTTTTTTACAATGGGAATGTATTACTTTTATAGTCAAAAGGGCATATAGTTGTATTTTGAAAACTATGTAAGTTTTGAATCAAATTGAAACATGAAACCACAAAGCAACTCACAGCAACACTCAAGGAAAATCATAGTGTAATGGAAGTACTTTTTAAAAATTCTAAACCCATTACTCACATTTCCTAAGTTCGAGGGATAGGACTTAGGGCTGAGAGTAACTTAATGAAAAGACTGTAGCGCCTCAATCAGAGCCCTTTTCCACAGCAAGTGGAATACTCCAAGGCCATTGCAACCAGTCAAGAGGAGCATCACATCTTGATGTAGTTTATTTCTTCCTGGCCTGATGGACAGGTACAGAAACGAAGAATAAATTTCCAGGGGCTACTGCTCAAGCCAGCATAACTGCTTGGGCCTACCAGAGGATAAACTGATTAACCCGAAGAGCTTCTTTCTAAGTGAGTGGCGAGCTCCTTAAAAAGCCAAGACCTGGAAGGTGAAGCACATGTTCTAAAAGGAATCAACATAGTCCCAAAACAGTGGAATTGTTTTTCTATGGAAGGTTTCAACAAATGTGAAGTAGGTGTGGTACATTGTATTATCCTGCGAAGTCTGTTCTGCTCCCTCCTCCTCCCCACTCCTGCCTGAGGAAGATTATACTCAGACCTTCATGTTTCTGCAGCCAAGAAGCAGGTCAAGGGAGCTGCTTCAGCCCCCAGGGAGGATGTGTTTTCAAGGTATTGATATGTAGCCAAGGGGAAAGCTGGAAAAGAAAGGATCTCCCGGAAGCAGCATGAACAGCCACGGAGAATAATGGACTGGTCCACTACTGCAGGGGCAGGACCAGGACCCACTGAAAGATGATTTTCCAGGGCATAGTTCAGGGTCCTGGCTGTGTGCACCTAGCAGGCTCTTGACATTGCTCCCGATCAGTGGCTCCTCCAGACCTCCCAGCCATTCCCATTGCAGAAGGCTGTGTTTAGGGTGGTTATCCTGTCACTGACTCCTTATCAGTTCACACATCTCCAGATCAAAAGGAGCCGCATGTAGATGTGGTGTGGGGTGCATCACACAGATTGGAGGACACGGTCGTGTTTCTCCTTCAGGGAGGTACTGAGTGCATTTTGCAGGCAGCAGGGAAGGAAGGAAATATTTGTGACCAAAACTGAGGCCTATGGTAAGTTGTTAGTATTGTTCAAAATATGTGTCTCCTTCCCTCTGGTTGAATTATACATTCACAGTCTATTGAAGTCAGTTTTTGTCGTGGTGTGTAAGCAGAGGACACACGCCACTATAAACAGAACTCAGAATCGTTGTGTGGCCCTGCCCTTTCCCCCTGCCACGCGTGGTTCACCTCCCCCAGGTCTATCTACCTCATCATCACCCTGGAGAAAGGGAGTCAGGGAACAGACCTGCAGCCAACTCGTGATGAGCATATAAAATGATTTCAAAATAAATCTTTGTCATTTAAACCAATACGATTTGTGAGTCTTCGGTTACCTCAACATATCCGAACTTAAAATGAGAGATGCAGGATGCGCATTGTCTGACCTAAGTAAATGTTTTCTGATTAAAACTAGTTAGGGTCTCAGCAGGTCTCCCTCTCCCCTGGGTTGAACATCTACTTCGTGTTTTTCAATTCTTCCTTAATTAAAAAGAAAGCATATGAATTTTCCTCAGAGTATACCTTTGACCGCAATGCATAGTGTTGACATCCCTGTTTTCTAAATATTTTTGTAACTCTACTTTTTATCTCCCCTTTGACATAAAAGTTGAATTTTGAATTATTTTTTGAGGAATTTGGCCTTTAAATGTTAACTTGAAGTGTTCATTTCTATTTTCTTTGTGTTGACATTCAGAGCCTGTATAAATTTAGTTTTTCAGAAGCAGTAAAGATCTTTTGGGACACGTCATTTTTA
Organism: Sturnira hondurensis; assembly: GCF_014824575.4. Classification (NCBI taxonomy): domain Eukaryota; kingdom Metazoa; phylum Chordata; class Mammalia; order Chiroptera; family Phyllostomidae; genus Sturnira; species Sturnira hondurensis. The sequence continues at coordinate 11,168,242 of NW_028085930.1, forward strand.
CAAATGTTCTATAGTTTCCTAAAATGTATTTTTGGAAAAGGCTAAAGATTAATGTATATATAACATTAACTGTATTAAATTTTAAATATTAGATGGCATATATCATTATTTGCTTTTTACCTGTATTATCTGTTTATGACTGTATAAGTAATTTGGTAAAATAGTGTTTTATATACTATTTTTCTGTATTTCTAAAAGTATTTGCTCTTTGTATGTTGACATAAAATTTTTAATAATAACACTTCGCACTAATAATATGCATCTTAGTTTTATGCATTGTTATTTATGATTTTTTTACTCATTTATTTTCTCTATGAGCTGGATTCTCTCTCTCTTCCCCTCCTCCTTATGATAAAATTCATCCTGATTCTAATTTAGGGAGAATTTCCCTTTAAATTTTTTCCTTTAAATGTTTATTTTTAAATTGAAGCTTCTCTAATTTAAATTTTAATATTTGTATTCAAAAACATATGAAATCATCGGGTCAAGAAGAACCACTGAAGAGGGGACTCACATCTATCAAGCTGTTCCATAATGGAGTTATCAGTTAGAAATAGTAATAATAATAATAATAAATTATAGCAGCAGGCACAATTTTCTGAGTACTTGTTAATATGCTAAGCACTTTAGATAAATATATTCTCTAAGTATTGAATCACCCTATAGCAAGTATGACAATATCCAATGTCACATAAGAAAACTGAGGCTCAGAAAAGATAGGTAACTTTCTTCAAACCTTATGCCATCAAGTGATTGAGTCAGGATTTGTACATGAACATATCTGTTCTTAGACAAGCAGTTTTAAGGCACTGGGCATCTGTATTAAGTGCGCTGACTGATCTTACTGGGGGAGGAATTTGAGTAGCTTTGTTGTCATTATTTGAGGTAGTACACGATTGATTTATCTACCCAAGAAGCCTCTAGAAGAAGGGGTACACCTTTATTTCATAAGAATTATAGACTTTTGTGAATTAGAATGATGACATGTATAATCCTTTCCGTAGTTTGCTAAATACAAACCTTAAACATTTTTTTCCTAAATTCTTAATCCAGCATTTTACCACTTGGTGGAACCTCCAGTGCCCGGGTGAGCATTCCTAGTTCTCACACGTGTGAGAATACGTTAAATGTTTGCTCAGCATTGTTGTTGCTCTTCCCCTGCTCCACCTACACACACTTATCTTCCAGAAGTAAATTTGAATAAAAAAGGTGATTATTTGCTCCCTTTATTTATCTGGTAGGCTATTTTAGCAGAAAGGTCTAACTCCAAACACATTACCCCAAACAGAGTTTCTTCCAGCTTCCCCTGTGCACTGAACTGTAACATTATACGCATGTGTATCTCCATCAACTTGACCTTGCTAACAGGTTAAAGTAAATGTTGTTCTTGGATTTTTGGATCCAAGGATATTAAATGTGAGTCTTGGTCTTTGCAACATTCCAGAAGAAAAGAATGTAAAACCCTTACATTTTTTTCAATGCTTGAGAAGAAAAAAAGCAATAAGGTTTAGTATGGTTGTATCAGGTGCAATTGGTTCATCTTTTGTAACAGAAATGCCTCAATTAACAGGGGCTTCAATAGCATAAGAGTTTCTTTTTTTTTTTTTTAAATATTTTATTTATTTATTTTTAGAGAGGGGAAGGGAAGGAGAAAGTGGGAGAGAAACATCAATGTGTGGCTGCCTCTCATGTATCCCCTACTGGGGAACCTGGACTGCAACCCAGGCATGTGCCCTGACCGGGAATCGAACCAGCGACCTTTTGCTTCACAGGCCAGCACTCAATCCACTGAGCTACACCAGCCAGGGCTAAAAGTTTCTTTTTTACCATATAACAATAGAGCCATCACCACAGCTCTGCTTCACAAAGTTGCCAGGGGTGTCCTTCAGGTTTGTCCACCTTTATTCCTGCCTAATACCTTCATTAGCACGACCCATAAGCCATTTTTATTTCTAGCAGGAAAAAGGAAAAGAAGGACGTGTTCTTTCCTACCAAGGATACAACCTGGAGGCTGCCCAAGTCACATCTGCACACATCCCATGGGCCAGGCCTAGCTGCAAGGAAGGCGGGGAAGGTAGGTTTGTTTGATGGCCATGTGCCACCAATTGTACAGTGAAGGGCACCTTAGCCTAAGATGAAGAGCTCTAGAGATTGGTCGCTCAATAGCGTGAGTGTCCTTAACATTACTTAGCTGCACGCTTAAAAAATCCTCAAGATGGTAAATTTTATGTGTATTTTATCTCAATACAAAATTTAGGGGGAAAAAGTACCTTAGGCTAGATGGTAAGAGACATGAGTTCTAGTCCTGTCTATGAACTTGGGTGATTTTAACTCAACTGAAACTGAGTTTACTCATCTATCTATACAGTGAAGCCATGATAGGTCACTTTGTTTTTCTAGGGATAACACATTTACCTCTACATTAGCTATTTATCTTTAATAAAAGTGAATTTATTGGGAAAATGGGTCGGAAACTTTCACCCAAGTAAACTGGGTGAAAGAACTACCAGCATATTCATAGACCAGTCTTGTCCACTCTACCATTGTGGTGAGTTGGCTCCAACTGTTCTCTGCCTTTCTACTGTTTACATTAAAAATTGTTAAGTTCTGAAAGAGAGAATCCTCACTGGCCCAGCCTAGGGTCTATGTATGCCCAGGGCAGGAAAAGGAGAGATCTGGAACTTCAGTTTATGTGGAAAGTAGGCGATACCTGTAACTAACAGTGCTCACAGGGCAAGAAAGGCACAAGGAGAATCAGGCCTGCCAGTCAAAACAATAATATCGACTTTTTGGTCAAAATTTCATCTCTGTCACCTTCCATCACACCACTTTCTCCTACTTTGTCTCCTGCTTTCATAACATTCTTCAGTGTCCAAGGTTTTGCTTTCTCTTCCTGATTCTGAAATCTCTGAGTTCTTTAAGAGTCTCCTTGAAGGCCCCTTCTTTTATCAGTACACTCCCATACCCTTGCTCAATATTTTGACTCCTAATTCTGTTCTTGGTCCCATATTTCTATCATCTGTCTGTCTTCTCTTGCAGTCCACCTGCACTAGACCTAAGACATCTTCATTTGTGATGCCCAGAACCACATTCCTCTTCTCTTATAGTGTATTCCTTTGTTGTTGTTGTTGCTTACCTTGGAAAACGGGATGACAATCCACTTGGCTTCCAAGGCAAAGCAAACCTGGCAAATACACAAAAGAGGAAGGACCTCTCTTCATCATTAGGCACATCACCCAGTTGCCATCTCTTGAGGATTGTGCCTTCAAGATACTTCCTGCACCTTCACTTGCTATTTATCTGCATTGACAAAGCCCTTGCCATCTTTACGAAGGCAACTGGAGTTGGTACTGAAATCAAAGCAGAAAAACTGACCAGGATTGCTACTTTGGAGCTGCAATCACAATATCAGTTTATATCAAAGAAAGTACCCAATGAAAAGGAAAATTATTTACCATATTACATGATCCTGTTTTTGCTTTTTGTGTATTTCTTTTTATTTTTTCTTTTTTAAAATATATTTTATTGATTCTGCTATTACAGCTGTCCCATTTCCCCCCCTCTAATCCCCTTCACTCTGCACACCCCTCCCCCCATTCCCCCATTTTAGTTCATGTCCATGTGTCACAAGTTCTTTAGCTTCTACATTTTCATACTATTCTTGCCTTCCCCCTGTCTATTTTCTACCTACCATCTAAGCCACTTATTCTCTGTACCTTCTCCCCACCTCTCCTCCTCCCACTCCCCTGTTGCTAACCCTCCATGTGATTTCCATTTCTGTGGCTCCTCTCCTGATCTATCTGTCTGCTTAGTTTGCTTTTGTTTTAGGTGTGGTTATTAATAACTGAGTTTGCTGTCCTTTCATTGTTCATTCTTTTTTATCTTTTTCTTAGATAAGTCTCTTTAACATTTCATATAGTAAGGTCTTAGTGATGATGAACTCCTTCAACTTGACCTTATCTGAGAAGCACTTTATCTGTCCTTCCATTCTAAATGAAAGCTTTGCTGGATGGAGCAATATTGGGTGTAGGTCTTTGGATTTCATGACTTGGAATACTTCTTTCCAACACCTTCTTGCCTGTAAGGTCTCTTTTGAGAAATCAGCTGACAGTCTGATGGGTACTCCTTTGTAGGTGACTGTCCCCTTATCTCTTGCTGCTTCTAGGATTCTCTCTTTCATTTTCATCTTGGCTAATGTAATGATGACATGCCTTGGTGTGTTCCTTCTTGGGTCCAACTTCTTTGGGACTCTCTGAGCTTCCTGGACTTCCTGGAAGTCTATTTCCATTGCCAGATTGGGGAAGTTCTCCTTTATTATTTGTTCAAATAAGTTTTCCACTTGCTCTTTCTCTTCCCCTTCTGGTACCCCTATAATTCGGATGTTGGAGCATTTAAAGATGTCCTGGAGGTTCCTAAGCCTCTCATTTTTTTTGAATTCTTGTTTCTTCATTCTTTTCTGTTGTTTCTTTCTTCCTTCTGGTCTACTCCATTTTAGTCCCAGTTTTCTTTCCATCACTATTGGTTCCCTCTGTATTTTGCTTCACTTCACCTCATGTAGCCTTCATTTTTTTTCATTTAACTTGCGACTAAAATCAGCCAGTTCTGTGAGCATCCTGATCACCAGTATTTTGAACTATGTATGTGATAGGCTGGCTATCTCTTGGTCACCTAGAAGTATTGGCTCTGGGGCTTTTATCTGTTCTTCTGCTTGAGCCACAATGTTTTGGTCTGTTCCTGCCTGTTACGAATGAGGGGCAAAAGGTTAGGTGTTCACCAGTGTAGGTCAACCCAATCGCTGGGTTGTGTCTGGGGGCAGGGTCAGAAAACGAGCAATGGAATTTGTTCCCCTCTCTCTCCTCTCTCAGATTTCAGTCCCCTCTGCTGGTTCCCACAAGCAAATTGAGCCCTTCTGGTGTTGGTTCCTGGGTGTGTGGGCTTGTGTATGTTCAAGAACCCTGTGGGTCTCTCCAACAAACTCTCCTCAAAAGTTTTTCCACGTTTGATGCTTTTAGGCTTTATTTCCCATCTCTGGGGCCCTGGATTGCGCGGTCTGTCTCACTGCTCTTTTTTTTTTTTTTGCCTAGTTTATCTGTGTGCGAATGTGTGTCCATGTCAGCCAGCTGCCTTGCAAGCATTATTGGGTTTGCTCATTTCCTCCCCATGCCCACCCAGTTCACTAACCACCGCCCTTTCCTGCCAGGACCCCTCTCTGCTGGCCACTGACTGCGCCCCTCTTACCAGTCAAGATGAATTGTTCATTATTGTTGGACTTCAGTACAGTTCAATTTTCTGTCTGTTCTGATTGTACTTTTGTTTCTAAATCTTTGCTGTCCTTAAATTTGGTTGTGCAAGGAGGTATCGTATTTCCACCTATGCCTCCATCTTGGCGGGAAATCTCCTTTTTGTGTATTTCTTTTAGTAGTAACTTCAAAGAAGCAGAGCAAAAGTCATAGTAGATGCTAAGTCATGTTATTACATTGATTTAATATGTGAAATAAGTTTTGGATTACTACCAGTGTATAATCTTGGAAATATTCCAGCACCACTGATTGGGGCTTCATAACTTATGTGACAGACGGCATCATATCTGTTTAAAGGAACTTTTTTGGCAGAGAAGTTAACCAACATCATCAAAGTTTTCAACCAACCATGGCTGCCCAGCCATCGCATTTCCATTCTTTTACAGAGTCCATGGTTCAAAGCTGAGAACATCAATCAAAGGTTAGCTTTTAATTGCAGCCTTAAATCTGAAGCTATAGATCTACATCTTAACATTCTTCAACTTAAAATAAAAGGGTTCTGAGACACTTTTTTGGATGTGGAGTCAAGAAGGAAGGGATTTCTCAGTAGCAACGGAAGAGCCTGTGTTGTCAACAGCAGTGTTCTCAACACATATCCAAGAACAGCAATTTCAATACAGATGCTGCAGATGGCTTCAGCCCAGCTTTCTCAGCCCTCTGCACTCTCCCTCAATACTTATGCAGCCATATATTTATAACTTTCATCCCTCCAAGGGCTGATGCTTTCTAATAAATGTAAAGGTTTATTTTTCTGATTTGACTCAGGATCCAGGTGGCAACTGCTGAGAACAACACTCATGTAAGCCAGCATGAGTAGCAGAGGGCTTTCATCGATATTCTTGGGGACTTTCGTTTTGTGACAAGTTTAGAGGGGATTTGGTTGAGGACAGGGTCCAGAAACACAGAGTGGAGATGAGCACTCCAGAAGAGGTGATGAAGCATCTCTGGATGACCTGGCACCTGGGGTTGAGACCGGGTCTGCCCTGTGAAACGTCAGAGGGCTGCAATCAGACAGAACTTTTCTAGTGAGGAACTTTGTGCAGCTCTAGGCAGAAGCAAGTCTGCTTCACGGTCTAGGTAAGAAAGTGTGACATGCAGTGTTTTGAACTAAGACATTACTAATAGAGTAGCCTTTAAATAACTTCGGTATGTGAGCTAGTAGAATGTTTAGTAAAGAACTCCATGTGATGCCAAGAATACATTCCTTTACAATACAGTGGGATTTCATTGACCAATTCTGGCAAGCAGACCAGGTATTTTGTAGAGGCTCAGGATTAAAATTAAGGCGCTATTGAACTAAGTAAAACCCATTCTTTCACAAAGTTTTTTTTTTGTGAGTTATAGTGTAATGAGAAATTTTTAATAGTTATATTTTAGGACATTTAGGAATGACAGCAAAAAAATGGGGATTGGGCTCCTCAATTTTTCTGTATAGGCGCTCAATTACATTTTTGTTTTCCCAATATACGGAACCTGTCAACAGTTTGCATGCATCTACATTTACTTAGGCATCAATTTTGCTAATATCTGCACTAGGTTCTAGATCTGCAGCTGTCACTCATTCGATACACATCTTGGAGTGTGTCCATCAGCCTTTGGTATCTCATTTTTCTCTAAGGTGAAAAGAAGGGCCTCCATTTGTACCACTGACCTGGTGAAGAGATATTCTGTTGTAGAAATTATTCCTGGAATTGTCACTTCCTGAAGATTTGGGGTGGCAATATGAGAGTATTTCAGCCAACAGAGTAAAGGGAATTTTGGTAGAAGTTGTATTTCTGGAAACTTACTTATGAATTGTGGAAGGATTCTGTCACACATGAACAATGTAAAGTTGAGTGTTAATTAATGTCTCTGGGCCTCAGTTTTCTGATAGGGAAATTGATCTAAATAATGCCTTGTAAAGAACAAATTATGTGAAACACAAACTCTATGAGATGCTCCTGTTCAAAAGGGACCTGCAATCAAACAGGTTTGGAAAACGTGTCTTATCAACACCCATGTTTCACGTCTGTGTGAACAGTATCACAGATCAACTGACTTATTTACTCATAGAATCTTTTTCTCGGGTTAATTACTATTGAAATAAAGAGAAAACATTTTAAGACAGGCTTGATTAAATGATCTATATGCTATTTCCAACTAAGAAAAATACTTTAAATACAATAGTTATAGGCCTTATGAAAATTACTGGTAAATGACAAAATTATAAGTAAGAATTCAATAAAGTAAATAAATCTTCATTGTTATGGACCAACAGTAAACACACGAACTGAAAGCAGTTCTATCAGGGTGACAAGATTAGCCTTTTATCTTTCAAAATAAGTTTTGTCACCATGTTTTTACAATTAAAAAGTCATTTTTACACAGAAATAAGTTTCCTCTCTGTCTAGCCAGTTATGTCATGCTAGCAAATAATGTCATTCTGCTAATTTTTCTGGTCATTCTTGGACTATCAAACTTCTGGCTATTCTTTGGTGGTATGTAGCTAACGTAAGTAAGTGGGCATTTCAAACTTTCAGTTACTAGTGATTCAAGACGTAGCCATTGGCCGGTTGGAGCAGGGAACATGGTCGTTGCATCTCTCATACCAACTTCCTTGGGATGTCTAGCCAGACCACTTCATCACTGTGTGGCTCTGTCCACTGAACTAGAAAAGAAAAATGCCAGCCTTGTTGTTCTGCCTCGTATTTATAGTTTGTCCTGTCTGCTAAGGCTAAGTGGACTCGTGTGCCCATGTGGACATGCTGAGACAAACTTACTGGGTCCTTTGGCTTAGTCAGAAAGATAGGTTTTAGATTGTACCTTCATACATAATTTGTTAAAAGAATTTTCAGTTGATATCAATTTCATTTCTATTTTCAATGATATCAATACATTTCTTTGTAGTTTTAGCTGTTTAATGGGTTATCCTTTGGAAGAGCCCTGATCTCTCTGGTTAAATAAATAAATAAGGAAGGAAGGAAGACTATTGTCGCTATGAACCAAGCAGAGGTTTTTCCCTCGGAAGGGTTTGTCACTAACGCAAATAAAATTTATGTTTATGCCAAAAATTAAAACCACATAAAGCAAGAGGTAAAACATCATACTTTTGGGCCATACTGTCCCAGAAGGGAAATTCCTTCCCCCTCTCCTTTTCCGTCATCCTGGTGGTGAGCCCAAATCTGATATTAACAGGAAGGGCTGTATTTCTTCCGTCTTCTCCATTGGGATGGCTCAAAGGGCATAGTCATCACCGGCAATAAATGCTTTTGCCTCCGAACATTTCCACTCCCCGGCAGTCTTCAGACGTTGAGAGCCTCGCCTTCTGCCAACAGTGCCACTGCAGGGAGTCTGTCCGCCATTTTTCACCTTAAGTTTGATCTTGTTTCAGAAATACATGTACGGATCTAATTTATGCCTTCGACCAGCTGACGGCATATATTTTTATTACACTGACTCCAAATAGTTCCAGCATGCTGTCAGCCCCCTTTTCGTGTTCTGGCATGTTGACGGGAGGATATAGAGTTCCTTGTTTCCCCAAAATGAGGGAAACCGCCTGCAGCTTGAGGGGCATTTGAGTTGGATTAAAATGAAGGGGGAGAGAGAGAGAGAGGAGGAGAAGGAGAACTAGGAGGAGGGGGAGAGGAGAAAGGAGGGTGGGAAGAGACAGAGAGAGAGAATTCTAAGCCTTATGGTTGGTGGAGGAAGTAAAGAATAGTGGTTGTTTTGTTTTTTACTCAACATTAATGAGATATAATGCACATTAAAAGGCAGCCATTAAGTGGAACAATTGCAATGAGTTTTGACAAGTTTATTTATCAGTTTACTTACCGATTGGTAAACATTTCATTCAAAATGCCCATGAAGACATTTGGTACGTGCCAAAAGGTCCTTGAAATTTGGTTCTGTCCAGAATGCCCATGCTTAGAAAGCATCCCTGAGTTCAAATAGTCTATGATGTTTATTTATTCTTTTGGTTTATAGGATTAATACATAAAAATAATGTCATGTACAGGAAATATACATGACAATATACATACCAAATATCAAGGAACTTTTGGTGTGGACCACATGTCTCCATGGATATTTTGGACAGGACCAAATGTCCTGCAAGGCTGCCACCATAGTTGACAGAATACTGTCATCACCAAAAAGATTCCCTCATGCCCATTATACTCTGTTTTTCCCAAACCGCTGCCTCAGGTAACCACCAATATGCTTTCTGTCCCTATAGGCTGATTTTGCCCACTGCAGAATTATGTATAAATGGAACCGTATAGTATGTACTCTTTTGGGTCTGGCTTCTTTCATTTGGTATAATGTTTTTGTGATTCATTCACACCATAGTATATATCAGTAATCCCTTATTCCTTCTAATTCCTTAGTAGTATTCCATAGTATAAATGGGCCACAATTTGTTCATCAGTTTAGCAGCTGATGGCCATTCAGTTTGTTTAAAGCACAGGGCCATGAGGAATAGAGCTCCTGTGGACATCTGTGTACGTGTCTTTGTGTGTTTTTGTTTTGCGTAGGTGAATGTCTAAGAGTGAGATGGCTAGGACATTTGGTACCAACTTGAAAAAAAAAACAGTGACTACTCCCTTAATCACTGTTTCTTCCGTTTTTCCATTATCCACTGAGCTTTCTCAGCTCCCCAAAAGATATCTGCCTTCAATGAATGTGAATAGATTTGTTTGAAGACAGGAGAAATAAAGCAATGCAGTAGTTTATGTGATTCATGTCTGCTGCTTAGATTGTACCTCCACACTGTTCCAAAGCCCCGTGGGCCTGTGGATGGGCCATAGCACAGTATGGAAGACATAGCAATATGCGGGCCAGAACCTTCACTCTGAAAATTAGTCGTTTCTAATATGGCATTTTCAAGGGTGGGAAAAATTTTCTCCAATGTACCATACTTTCCCTGTTAAGAGAATCTTACTTCAGGGGCTGTGGCTTCCCAATCCAAGTTCTGAAATTTCAGCACCAATGAATCCCCTGCGATTTGTGGACAGGAGTCTCTTGCACGGATTTAGGAATCTTCATTTTCAAAGAGCACCAAGGGCATTCCTCTCTGGACCACATACATTGTGAGAGCCAAGGTCTTCATCAACATGTGGCTTATTAATGCTCCCGGGTAAGCAGTTATCTGGAACATGTTCCGTCGGCCTGTTCCACTCCAGTCACATTTCTAGTAGTCCTGGGATTTTCTGCTGTATTTGAAAAGTCTTTGTCAAAATACATTATGTTAAGAATAACTACCAGTGATGGAGATTTGAGAAACCCAAAGGCAACTTGGCACCCACGAGAGGTTGGGATCAGTGGATAAATAGCTTTCCATCCCTTAGAGGGCTATTCTGAGTTTCATTCTGCATGGCTCCTCTGAGTCTCTAGTGGGATTCAGCCCCCGTTGCTTCCTTGTAATCTACCGATTCACACACACTTCATTGGCTTTTTTCCCTTCTCTGCCTCGCTTCACCAACTTCCTTTACTCTTATCCCCAGTATAGTGTTGGCACCCAAGTCTATGTCCTAGGGTCTGCTTTCATGGAAACCCCCCCCAATTAAAAATTGTATATATTCAATACATATTTGTTGGATACATTTTAAAATGTAGTTTCCTAAAAAGGAAACACAACAAATAGAAGATTTGTGAGAATGCACTGAAATTGCAGATCTCTGGGCAGAGACCCTCAGCGTCGTCTCTTTGCCCCTCTCACAGCCTTGGCTGTTCAGACTCCTTTTCCTGGGTTGATGTGCGAGATTGTCGACTTTGAGCCACGAAGCCCTGTTACAAAAGAATCCCCATGTGAGTAGAGAGAGCTCTTCCTTCCTGGGCCTCCTTCAGTAATGTTTCATAGCTTCTTTCACTGAAGAGTTTGTCTTTAAACACACTCGGCTGTGTTTTTAATGAATTATCTTTTGTTCTGATCTTACTCAAGACAAGATTCATGGTAGGCAGGATTCAGGGTCCCAATCCTTTGAGTAAGATTTTCCATTAGTTTTCCATTCCTCTTAACTAAGTAGCTGCTTTTTTACATGTTTCTTTTTATTCAGCTCGCAGGATTTAGACCTCAACTGGTCAGCCACAATTACAGTATCAAAGACTCAGGGGCATTCAACAATAAGTATTCATTCTTACTGTCATGAGTCTGCACCTTCAGTGTAGAATCTGCTGATCTGGTGTGGGCTCAGCCGGTCTCTGCTTCAGTCTGAGCACTTGTCAGAACTAGGACTCTCACTGTGAGCTGGACCCAGGTCTGCTCCATGTGTGTCCATTGTGGCTCTCTAGTTGAAGAGCAAGAAGCTACCCAAGACATTTAAAGCCTTTGCTCATCTCAAGGAAATTAACATTTGATGGGCAAAAGCAAGTTACATGGCCATGTCCAAAGTAAGGGGGTAGGGAAATGCAGTTGGCCATGGCAAGAGTGTGGATGTAAATCCTGTCACATGAAAGCCAAGAATATAGCCAATAACTCAGTCTATCACAAATCCCTCACTGGTTGAGATGAATGGTCTTAGTTAGTGCTTCTCAAGGTTGATCTGGAAACCCATGGGAGTCCCTGACACATTTTAAGAGGTCTGCAAGGTTGAAACTAGGTTAATAATTGTTATTAATTATTTAGTTACTCATGAAAAATTTTCTTATTTTTTATTATTTTTAAAGATTTTGTTTATTTATTTTTAGACAGAGGGGAAGTGAGGGAGAAAGAAAGGGAGAGAATAACAATGTGTGGTTGGCTCTTGTGCACCCCCTAATGAGGACCTGGCCCCAAATCCAGACATGTGCCCTGACTAGGAATCAAACTAGCAACCCTTTGGTTTGCAGGCCAGCACTCAACCCACTGAGCCACACCAGCCAGGGCTGCAGTGCAGTTTTTAAGTTTACAAGATGTGTAACATGGCAACAGATTGACTGTAGGAGCAGATATGAGAATCCAGCTGTCTTCTGAGGAGGCTGATAGTATAGAGATGCACAAAATATTTTTTGTGCACAGTGCTACCATGCTATTTTTAAATATATGGTAATTTTTATTTAAAAATGTTATTTATTTTAACTGGTAATGACTCATTTAATTGTCATTTTAAAATTTATAAATATATATATTAAAAATCTTTCAGTTTTCATGTCAAATATGGTAAGTGTCAATAGGTAAAATCTACATAAACAAAAGTTGTTTAGAATCATCAACAATTTAATTTTGTTTTTCCCAATTTCTTTATTCTGGTAAAAAACATAACATTTACTGCCTTAACCATTTTAAGTGTATAGTCGGTAGGCTAAGTACATTTACATTGTTGTTAAACAGATTTCCGGAACTCTTTTCATCTTACATGTCTGAAACCCTATACCAAACATCACCTCTCCTTTTCCCTCCTCCGCCCAGCCCTGGCAACTGCTATATTATCTTCTGTTTCTATGAATTTGACCACTTAAGGTACNGAACAAACACTTCAAAAATTTATATGGAACCAGAAAAGACCCCGAATAGCTGCTGCAATTTTGAGAAAGAAGAACAAAGTAGGAGGGATCACAATACCTGATATCAAACTGTATTACAAGGCCACTGTAATCAAAACAGCCTGGTACTGGCACAAAAACAGGCACATAGACCAATGGAATAGAACAGAGAGCCCAGAAATAAACCCAACTCTCTACAGTCAATTAATATTAAATTTATAAATATATATTTTAAAAATCTTTCTGTTTTCATGTCAAATATAGTAAGTGTTAATAGGTAAAATCTACATAAACAAAAGTTGTTTAGAATCATCAACAATTTAATTTTGTTTTTTCCAATTTCTTTATTCTGGCAAAAAACATAACATTTACTGCCTTAACCATTTTAAGTGTATAGTCGGTAGGCTAAGTACATTTACATTGTTGTTAAACAGATTTCCAGAACTCTTTTCATCTTACATGTCTGAAACCCTATACCAAACATCACCTCTCCTTTTCCCTCCTCTGCCCAGCCCTGGCAACTGCTATATTATCTTCTGTTTCTATGAATTTGACCACTTAAGGTACATCATATAAGTGGGATGGTATAGTATGTGTCTTTTTGCGACTGGTGTATTTCACTTAGCAAAATGTTCTTCAGGTGCATCCCTGTGGTAGCCTGTGACAGGCCCCCCTTCCTTGTTAAGGCTGCATATGGTACTCCATTGTATGCGTATATACCGCACTGGGATTGGCCATGCATCCAACAGATTGGGGCTGCTGCAGCCTCTTGGCTGCGGTCAGTACCGCTGCTTCAAACACAAGCGTGGAGACAGCTTTGCAGGGCCTTGCTTTCACTTCTTTTGGATTTATACCCAGAAGTGGAATTACTAGATCATATGGTAGTTCTGTTTTCTCAGTTCGGTCATTTATATTTTACTCAGCTTATTATTTTGAGATCATTGTAGATTCATACACAGTGGTAAGAAATAACACAAAGGGAGCTATGTGAGCTTTTCCCAGTTTTTCCCAGTGTAAGGTCTTGAAAACTCTAACACGATTCACAAAGAGGACTTTGCCATCGATACCAGCAAAGTACAGAATATTTCCGTCACCACAAAGAGCCCTCGCGATACCCTTTATAGACATGGCAACTTTCTTCATATCCCCTCCTTAGCCTACGTGTAGGCCGTAAGCTAATATGTGTTTGTTTTAAAACAACAAAAAAAGTGTAAAAAGTTGAAACAATAGAAATTTAAAAATTAAAAATCTTTTAGAATGAGGATATAAAGAAATGAATGTTTTGTACAGATGTAAAATATGTTAGTGTTTTAAACTAAGCATTATTACAAAAGAATTGGAAAGTTTAAAAAATTCGTTAAGTTTATAAAGTCAAGTTACAGTAAGCTAGGGTTAGCTTATTATGGAAAGAAAAATATTTTTAATAAGTTTAGTGTAGCCGAAGTGTCTACATGAGTGTACCGTAACGTCCTAGGCCTTCACACGCGCTCACTGCTCACTCACTGACTTCCCCAGAGCAACTCCCGGTCCTGCAGGCTCCATTCTTGGTAATTGCCTCCTACAGGGGTGCCAGTTTTTATCTTTTATACTTTTTTTACGGTACCTTTTTTTGTGTTTAGATATGCAGATGTAGAAATACTTAGCACAGTGTAACAATTGTCTACAGCGTTCAACGCAGTAACATGCTGTACAGGTTGAAAGCCTAGGACCAATAGGCTGTACCATAAAGCATCGGTGTGTAGCAGGCTGACCCATGTAGGTTTGTGTAAGTACACCCTGTGGTATTCACACGGTGACAGAATTGCCTAAGGAGGTTTCTCAAAACACACACCTATTGTTAAGCGGTGCATGAAAGTATTCAAAAAAATATTGTGCCGTATCTTTTGGTCTTCAGGGTTTCTGATGAGAAATCTGCTGTTTTTCAAAATGTTTTCTCACTCCATGTCAGGTGTTGTTTCTTTCTTGCTGTTTACAAGATGATTTGTCTTTAATTTTCAGAAGTTTGGTTACAATGTGTCTTAGTGTAGATTTCCTTGGGTTTTATATGTGGGGTTTTCTCAGCTTATTGAGTCTGTGGATTTATGCCTTTTGGTAAATTCTGGAAGTTTTCAGACATTATTTCAGTTACTTTTACAGCCTTGTCTTCTTTCTCCTCCATTTAGCTTTTTTTAAAAAAAAAATTTCAGTATTGTGCTTTTTAGTTCTAACATTGTTTGGTTCTCATTTATATGTTTTGTGCCTTTGCTTAAACTTTCTATTTCTTCATGTGTTCCAAACCTGTTTGTAGTCACTTATTAAAGCATGTTACAACTGCTTTTAACACTTTTTTGGACAGGTTTTAAACACATTCTAACATGTGAGTAGTTCCAGTATGTGTATCTAGTGATCGTTTTTCTTTACACCCTGTTGGAGATTTTCCTGGTTTGGGGTATGATTTAGAATTTTTGTTTGTTTTGTTTTGGTTGTGTGTTTTCACTGAAACCTGGATAATTTGGGGTCTTATGTTATGAGACTCTAGATCTTACTTAAAAATCTGTTTTAACTGACTTTCTTTGACACTGCTCTGGCAAGGGAAGTGGGGATATCTCCCAATAACGGCCAGGTGAGGGTTC
Source organism: Sturnira hondurensis (assembly GCF_014824575.4). Lineage (NCBI taxonomy): Eukaryota > Metazoa > Chordata > Mammalia > Chiroptera > Phyllostomidae > Sturnira > Sturnira hondurensis. Next base: position 11,183,591 of record NW_028085930.1, read on the forward strand.
AAGGCCAGCTTCCCTACTTGGCTCCCACTGACATGTGGAGGGAGTCCCTTCATTGTTGCTGGGGGGATTAGGAGTCCCAGCTCCCCACTAGGACTCCAGTTATACCTCCCTGTCTGGGAGAAGTAGGAATGCCTCATTACTGCTTCTCACATGACACCATTTTGGGGATGCTGGATCACTTTGTGGGTGGTGAAAGAATTGCCTGGCTGGTGTAGCTCAGTGGATTGAGCACGGGCCTGCGAACCAAAGGATTGCGGTTCGATTCCCAGTCAGGGCACATGCCTGGGTTGTAGGCCAGTTCCCAGCAGGGGACACATGAGAGGCAACCATACATTGGTATTTCTCTCCCTCTCTCCTTCCCTTCCCCTCTAAAGATAAATAAACAAAAATCTTTAAAAAAAAGAATTGGCTATCCACTGGACCTTCTTTGGGGGGGGTGCTGGGGCTCCTTGTTACACAGTCTCTTGAGAGTGGAAATCTGGGCTCACCACTCAACTTTGCTGCCCTCAGTGGGGTAAAGAACACTTTTTCTGTGATGTATGACTGCATTAGGGCAGTCATTTTCTAAAATGGTTGTGCCTTGCTAGGTTCCCCTTTGTTTTTCTTTTGGCTAATGGGAGCAGACTTTGGGGGGCTTCTTTTGTTTGTGCCAATGGATGTTTCTGGATTTTTGCCTCCTTCACCTCCAAGTTTTAGGATGTATGAGGCAAGAAAGAAACTACAGGAACATACCATTGTTGTTTCTTCTGCCCGAGGTCCCTAGCTGGTCTGCTTTCCTCTTACCACCTTTCAGAGTCTTGCAGTGTTTGTTTTGTATGTAATGTCCAAGGTTTTTAGTTGTACTTAGCAGAAGGACTAAGGAAAAGTGTATCTCCTCCATTTTCTGGGAAGTGGAAGTCTTGGTGATTTTTACAACTATAAAGAAGTTCCAAGACCAAAGGGTGTGAGAACTGCTGAATCAGTTCAGAAGTTCCTAGGCTTGGGATTTTATGGATATGCAAAATAAAACAAAATCAAAGATTTTTGAAGGTGGTACCAATAAGGTTGCTTTCTATTTATTACACCACACAAAGACAGTAAAAAATACATGATCCAAAGGAGATATTTTACCACCAAAAAGTAAGAATACAAAAATCTCAGAAGTCGCAGTCCTTCAAAATGTACAAATATGGTATTCTAAAAAAAATTGCCTTCATTGCTTTTTTCTTTTTTATTGTTGTTTGTTACAGTTGTCCTGCCTTTTTCCCCATTGCTCACCCCTACCCTGCACCCACCACTCCCACAGTCAATCCTCCCCCATTGAGGGGGACTCCCTGCCCATGAGTCCTCTACTCATATTCCTTTGCTCGCCCTTCCCCTTCTTTGCCCTGTTATCCCCCTCCCCCATTCCCTCTGATCACTGTCAGTTTGTTCTTTATTTCCAAGTCTCCATCTCTATTTTGTTCACTTGTTTGTTTTGTTGATTAGGTTCTACTTATAGGTGAGATCTTATGGTATTTATTTTTCTCCCCATGGCTTATTTCATTTAGCATAATGCTCTCTAGTTCCATCCATGCCGTATGAAGGGGAGGAGTTCCTTCTTTCTTTCTGCTGTGTACTATTCCATTGTGTAAATGCACCACAGTTTTTTGATCCACTCATTTACTGATGGGAACTTATGTTGTTTCCAGCACTTGGCTATTGTAAGTAATGCTGCTATGAACATTGGGGTGCATCAGTTCTTTGGGATTGGTATTTCAGGGTTCTTAGGATACAGTCCCAGCAGTGGAATTGCTGGGTCAAAAGGCAGGTCCACTTTTAGTTTCCTAAATTCCATACTGTTTCCCACAGTGACTGTACCAGTCTGCATCCCCACCAACAGTGTACTAGGGTCCCTTTTCTGTAGCACTTGTTGATTTATTAATGATGGCCATCCTGACTGGTGTGAAGTTGTATTTCATTGTGGTTTTCATTTGCATCTCCCTAATGGCTAGTGATATTGAGCATTTTTTCATGTGTCTATGGGTTCTCTGTATGTCCTCCTTGGAGAAGTGTCAGTTCAGGTCATTTGCCCAGGTCATTTTTTAATTGGATTGCTTGTCTTCCCAAACTGGGGAAGTTCATTGTGGTGGTTTTTAAGTTTTCCTCAACTCCCTCTGGTTGAGTGGAAACGCAGCGTTACATAAGTACAAGATACCTGTGGAGGGACAAGCACAGAGGGACTACTGGTCTAGTTTACCTCTTGCAATGGTCATTTTCAACACACACTACCTGGGCCCTAGTAAAGAGAGTATACAATTTTGTTGAATGAAATTCTCTTCAGATTCATTTTGTGACTTTGCAGAGAAGGGTATCTTTTCACCCCTGATCTGTAAAATTGAGGTGCTTATGTCATGTAGGACACTGTATTACATACACGCAGGTGTGGGGATACTTGTCCAATATGGCATTGCAATAAGGTCCACGCGGAGAACTGTAATAGCAAAAGCTTATTGCTGCATTTTGGATAAATGTTTATTACTTTTTCTTTCTTATGTTTTCCCCATTTTATTTTTTTTTAACTCAGAGGCTGTTGTGATAGGTGTATGTTTAGAAATAAATAAATGAATTGATTCATTTAAATAAAATACTGGGTCTAATCCAGACAGAATTAGGCTACGCATCTGCCTTCCCTTAGGCACACGAACAGCGTTACTCAGTCTCTGCAGGTTTCAAGAGCTTCAGGGTTAAGACAGATGAGGGGAGGGCCATTTGCTCCTCCTGGGCTCTCCAGTGGTCAGTCAAACTTTTCTCCAGGGTTTGGCATCCAACCACTGGGTCTATGCAAATGGCCTTTCTGAAATAGTGCAGGTTCGTTATGTAAGAAGGAATCATTAAAATCCCTGTGGCCTTAGTTCACTTCCACAGAACTCTCTCTAGATAGAATCATTTTCTAAAGGGCTATCAAACCAAGTGCCAATTTAATCTCCAGTCCTCAAAGGAAAAGCTTACAGTTGTCAGTGGTGTGTCCTCTCAGGATGGAAATAAGACAGATCTAGCTTTCTGCTGGGCCAGGAAGCATTGATTTTAGTAGAGAACAAATGTTCTCTCAGTCTAATCAATCTCACAGAGCAGATGGATACGGCAATTAGTGCAAAAACAATTTTGCCAAGAATATTAACACTTCTTGAGTTTATCAAGAAGGGGTGAAGTTTCTAGTCGGTAATTTTCTAATTTATAGAATAGTTACTAGTGAGCAACAGGGTGTAGGGTCTCTGGTCTTATGCTCTTGTGTAGGCCATGAGGTAATTAGTAGAATAAACAAATTAGGTTCTTCATACACATCAAATGAAACATGGGATTGAGAATGAAAGGGTTTTCTGGTTAATATATGATATGCTCCAACTCTCCTGAAAAATACTGAAATGATTATTTTGTTTTGACACACTTATCCAGGAAACTGCTTTGGTTCTCTACCTTTGCAAACCAAGGCCAACCTAATGGTCTAGGGCAGGGGTCTAGGGCACAACCTAATGGTCTAGGGCAAATGTTTGATAAACATTTCCTGTAAAAGTGCCAGAGGGTGAATATTTTAGATGTGGTCACCAGACAGTCTCTTTCACATCCACTCTAATTCTATTGTTGCACCAAAAAGCAGCCATAGAGAGTAAGTAAGTGAATGGGCATGACTGTGTTCCAACAAAACTTTATTTACAACACAGGTAGCAGACTAGATTTGGCCCATGGATCATAGTTTGCCCATCTCTGATCTAAGACATTTGGTCCCTTTCTACTGTTATATATAGAAATATTTTCTTTTTCCAAATTAGGGCACTTATTGGAATCACTAAACTTAAAAATAGGTGGTGTTTCCAAGGTCTTAAAGAGGTCAGTTTGCTATGTGATCGTTTTTTTTCTTGTTTTTACTCATCATATACAAATATGTAGAAGGCGTGCTTCCCCTTTGAGTGATCTCACTTACCAGCCAGACTTCCCATTTCCTCCAAACATCATCCTTCTCTTCCTGTGCCCCTGTTCTTTCTTCTGACTCCCTTCTCTGCTTCCTTTTGTTTTGTTCTTTAGCACACTTCCCTTTCTGGACCCTTGTGGCAAATAAGGATAAAGCAATGTATGCCAAGGCAAAAATTATGGCTGCATTTTGAGACATCAAAGAGTTTTTGGGAGATATATCCACCGAGGTCAGTTCCATAAACCCTCTGTACCTAGTTCAATGGCCAACAATAAAGTCATAATAATGCATCTCCCTTCTGTGGTGTTTTTTAGGTGGAATGAATTTGCATGGTAAAGGATTTAGAACAGTGCTAACATGTAAGTTCAGGAACAAGGCAAGGATATCTGCTCTCACCATTTCTACTTAACATTGTACTGGACATTCTAGAAAACACATTTACATTTAAAGAAGAAATAAAACTATTTGTAGATGACATGGTTGTGTAGAATTTCTATAAAACTACTTGAACTATTGTGAGTGTAGGCTAGGTTGCAGGATGAAAGATCAATATACAAAAAAAATCAATCATAATTCGAGAAAACAATTGGAAATCAAAAATTTTTTAAAAAATACGTGCAATGGAATCAAAAGTATGAAATAATTTAGGGATAAATGTGACCCACATGTGCTAGACCTGTACACTGAAAATGACAAAACATTGCTAAGAGAAATGAAAGAAGACCTAAGTAAAAGAGATAAAGTGTGCTCATGAACTTGGACTCAGTATTGGTAAAATGCCATTTGTCCCTCAAATGATCTATGCCGTTTAAGCAATCCCAGTCAAAATCCAGCAGATTTTTTGTACAAAATGATGAGCTGTGTTTAAAATTCACCGGGAGATGAAAAGACCCAACAAAACAACTTGGAGGAAGAATGATAAAGTTGGAAGATGTAGGTTACCTGTAGACTTATGAAGTACAGTAATTAAGACACTGTGGTCTTGGTGGAAAGAGCAACACACCAAAAGAGTGTGACACACACCTGTATAAGGTCAATTGGTTTTTGGCAAAGATGCAAAGGCAGTTCAATGGAGGCAGAAAAGTCTTAAACAAATGATCCTGGAAGAACTGGAAATATATATGCAAAAAATAGAAAAAAGAAAAAAACATTTTTCTCTATACCTTGATACATTGTATAAACATAAAATATACATAAAAATATACATATACATAAAATAACTCAAAATGGATCATGGATATAAGGTTCAAGGTCCATGATCCATGATGGATCCATCATGGATCATGGACCTTGAACTGGGTGTATATTACTTAGTCACAGCACTGAAAATAGACCTTCAGACGGAAAACCATGTTAAATTGGACTTCCCCAAAATCAAGAACTTCTTTCTATTCTTTAAAGGACACTGTTAAGAGAATGGAAAAAAAATAAGCCATAGACTGACAAGAAATACTTGCAAATATCTCTATGAACTTTGAAATTTCTAGTACAGAATTATTAATTAAATATAGTTCTTCAGGGAAAAAACACAGTAAGTTTACTGAACTGTACCAGTTGGAGTGTAGTTTAGCATAGTTTAAAATACGAGCACACTGAATGCAGTTAACTATTTGTGATTCCTTTTTCTTGAAGCACATGCTCATTTTGAGTTTTCCTCCCCCTGACCCCAGTTAAAAAGATTTCTGTCCTTTTTAATTCAGCCTTCGTGGGCATGTTGCAAATATTCTGCTGAGCTCTATTTTTCAGGTTTATTGTAGTGAAACCAGTTCTTCATCTCAGCATCTCACCTGTTTCTGTCTATTTATTTCTGTATAAGATGTCAAAGGAAAATGAAAAGTAACACCTCAAAATACCACCTTGAAAAAGAAAAATGCCAACAAATTCTTTTCTGCACCTGAAGCTTTTAATTCTTTAATCCACCATGGAATGCTGCTTAATTACATATTTTATTATGCATAACTGAAAATTATGTACTTTAGTTTAAACAATGATATGAAAGCACGTATTGTTTATAAATAAAGAGAGGCTGGTTTGTCTTTTTTTTTATGTCACAAATATTTGTGGAATTCTTATGGGTCCTCCTTCTAAAGTTGGCTTTTTGAAAATTCTCAGAGGGTACTGAGAGAAACTTCATGTTGGTAATTTTTTCTAGAAATTGGAAAATTCATTTCTTTGTAAAAAGTAAGATTATGCCATTGAACAGTGTGTATATTTTCATAAAAGTTTCATCTTAATTTTAACTAGTTTTGCAAAGTATTTATTAACAGAAAAATACTTAGAACTGGGTAATGAATCCTTGGGAGTTCATTATTCTATTCTCTCTGGTTTTTCATGTGCATTTGAAAATTCCTATAATAAAGTGTAGCGTTTTCTTTTTTTTTAATTTGGTGATATGGATTTTACACAAGGATGGTTTTGGGGTTAATATTTCATATACTTGATTTCAATTACTTTAGTCTTGAACTTTTTATATTAGCAAAATGCATGTGATATTTCTGAAAATTCTGAATTGCAGTGAATTTCCCCTATATTTTCCACATTTCGGAAAGCTTTTTTAAAGGAGAAAGTAGAGATAGACATTTGTAGACAGAAGACTTGGTTTTAAGATCACTGCTGCCAGGTGGCAGAGCAAGCCGATTACCCCGAGCTTCCCCGTCTTGTTTCTGAAGTGGGCATCTCAGTGCCTGCCTGACACACCTCACAGCGGAACGGAGGTGTGTTTGTGGCACTGCCTCGTAAGATGGAGCATTCAACACATGCTGTTGCAGTTATCACTTAGAGCATATTTGAGGAGGATGTTAGGAAGGGGCCTCAGAAAGTAGGAAGACTTTGTATGAGATAGTAAAACAAGTATTTGGAAATTAAAATTGGAAACAAAGGTGGAGTAGTTGAAACCCATTCCCACATTAAGATGCTGTTGGACAGGCTGTACTCCGGACACATACCCATTTTGCATCACCCTGACCCAGCCTCAGCAAATTCATGGACGCACTTAAATATTTGAACCTTGTCTAACAGGTCCTGTTGGTTCTGTCGGGGAGTGGCAAATCAGAGCAGCACGTGGAACATCATTTCTTTTGTGGGCCTAAGGGCATGAATTAGGGACTATCACGACTGAAAGCTTATGTGGATACCATAAAAAGCAAATATTTGATAATAGCAAATTCAACTTGCAATGAAGAAATAACGCCTAACATTTAACTTAGTGCAAAATAGGTCACTTTAGAGTTTCCTTGCCAAGTGTTTATTTTGCAAGGCAACGAATAGAATACAACCTACTGGTCTAGTGCATTCCCTCATCAACCACCTCATCACAGAGAACAGGGCCCAGCTCATGCCCCTTTGATCTTGGTCAATTAGCAGCTGAAAATAGTAGGTAGAAGAGTGACTTAATACACAACCTTGGTTAATAAGCAAGAAGCTATAATGGAGCTGTTGTGGAATTATTTGGATAAAGTTATATTTGGAAATATAGATGATCCACGTAAGTAATGTAAGAAAGGCTGAAAAATGTTGCTCATCTTTTAAACAGTGATTCCAAACTATTTTATTTAACATTTGGTATTGTAAACAGGTATAGTATTATGGACATACACCTTCCACATTTCTGTAATAAGGGTACTTTATATTTTATCAAAAACGTGTATGTTAATAGATTGTAGCTTGGCCTTTGTCAAAGGACATGCAAGTAGTATTTACATTGAAAGGATTGCCTCAGAAGAAACACCGAATTCATAATATACCCCCTTAAAAAGTGAAAAATATTTATTTATAAAGTAAATTATAGCATCAGTATCTTCTCATATTCTAGATATAATTAATATTTTTGGAACTCCATCGGTTTCCACACTATCATGCAAATTTCTAGCTTGTTTTAACACAATAGTCCTATTTCTATAGGCTATTTAATAGGGTTATATACATTTTAATTGCTCTTTTCTGAAAATATTACCAGGCAGTTCAGAATACCTCATTTATTGGTGTTATTGTGACAATCAAAGACCTTAATATCAGCTGATCACAATAGGGAACAGGGCATAATTTAATAATGGAATGTATGGGATTGTCATTTTTCACTCGATCTTGAAACATTTGAAAATATTTTCTACTCAAGCTATATATTTTAGATAAGCACAGATACAGATATCACTACTTGGAAAAAACAGTTTGTTTAAGTTCATTAGGACTAAATGTTAATCTATACACATTTTATATACAATATGTACAGACTTTGTAACCCAGTGCCAGACAAGTAGGGCACACATACATATTAGTTACCTTGGTTTTCAAAGGGTGTGTGTCAACTCTGCATATTTTGTGCCAAGGAGATACTATCAACATTATTTTTTGCATAATGTGCAAGTATTATATGGCCACAGAGTGTAATACAAATTAGTGGCAAAGTGCTGAGGGAAGGAATCCATGACAGATTCAGATGTACAAGGTTGAATATTACCCGTAAACTACCTGACTCTGCTAAGGTCTTACAGCACGAAGCGCTCTATCATGCCCTGCTTCTAGAAAGTCTCTGATAAACTTGGACACAATGAAGCTTGTTCAAGGAATTTGCCATAGCCACCGGCAACAAGGGGACTGGTGTGCGCAATAATGACTTGGGGGGAGCAATGTGGAAGGTCACCCAGACAGATCTTTTTGAAAATGTGCCATCTTTCCTGAAAACAATTTTACGCACTACGCATCACCTTGAGTGTTTACTGACATGTGCTTTTTTTTTTTGGTTTAATATACCATATTAGTAAAATTATGGTGTTTAAGTTAAAGGACCTAAGTAAGAATTTTGTTAATATTGTTGATTTCTTATACATACTCACCAATTCACTGAGAATGCCAGTTCAAAAGTTAGATTATTGGGAATGGGAAATTTTTATTTTGCAACCCATTCTTTCCTCCCATTAAAATATTAAATTTCACACCTCTGACACCTTATGTTAAGTGTTGGCTGGTTAAAAAAATAGTCTCTCTGCTCTAGGTTTTTCCTTAAACTCAGAGAAAAGAAAGAGGAAGATAGTTTTCTTCACAGGCCCGCGCTCAATCCACTGAGCTACACCAGCCAGGGCAGGAAGATAGTTTTCTTAAAAACTTCATGGCATACTAATTTCTAGTCATTTTTTAATACATGAAATCTAACCTCTTTTAATTCAAGCTCCTTCTGCTCAAATGCTTTTCTAAAGTCTCGTGAGCAAGAATGTTTTAAGTTTTCTCACTTAAAAACTTTTTCAATTTTTAAGTTTGCAGGAAACCAGCTGCTTTCAGGGTAGTTCAGCCACACTTCAAAAGTAAACAGTACTTTTTAAAATTGAACTGGGAGGTTTCAATGATACCGGTTCAGCTTCCTACGTAAAAGTTCAGCACCAAAGCAGCCCAGTTGCCTGCCCACAAGCTTATCAGGACCTAGGGCGATGGCAGGAGAAGAAGGGGCCGTTTCAGAACCAGGTTTTAAGGAACCCAGACACACCTATTAACTAACATCTAGGAACCCTTTCAAAACAGGAAGCAAAATATAAAGTAATTATAAAAAAATCAAAAACTGCAACCCTGGCCTCAATCCTGTGACTATTAGCACACCTAATTTTCTATCTTGAAGACTGTGTTTAAATTCCAGGTGTGTTATTCTTATTTCCTTCATGTGGTTCTTATAGTTATGACATATACAACCAAATAAACTGAGTTAACTTATACTCCATTTATAACTTTGAAAAATACACTGCTTATTAAGGAGTTTTTATACAGAAGGCCCATTTTTCCATACTTATTTTATGTTACTATTAGTGGCCTTTAAAAATATCTGTGCATTAGAGCTTTAAAAAAGTGTTGCCATATTGAAGTATTGTGAAGTTAATGCAGATGAATCCATCCTCAGTACATAACTGCCAGAGACTGGATTTATGTTTTTGTTGTTTTTTTTGGCGAGTCTTTAGACCAACCTGCTATCTGTTTATTAAGCAAAATGTTAACCTAAAATAGGTTATTCTCTTCATTAGTTATACTTAAAATATGAGCATGTGTTTGTGACTTGAATTTACAGTGTTTTGAGTGACTTTTCAATTGCTCTTTTTAAAATCAGTAATATATCAGGAAGGTAATAACATGCACCTAACTAGGAGGGCCGTCTTTGACTCTTTAAGGTTACTTCACATAAGCAGACAAACCCTACGGTGTCATACCATACAAACAATTTTAATTGTGTAGTTACAGTCAATAACCACTCCTAATCAGAACATTTCTGCATAAAGAAAATTGTGGTACACTTATAAAAACAGCCAGCTGCAACAAAATAGCTGGTGTTTTCATAGCCATAAACTCATAAAAAAGAAATACACCTTTATACAGAAATTTTATACAGATGTAGCTTTAAAATTGATTGTAAACCAAAGGAAGACACATTGCAAACATCAATTCTTTTCACATTAATTGCATAATTTTCTAAGGTGATCTATTAGTTTTATTTACCTAAGCTTATTTGCATGATAGTAAAAATTGCATACAACAATAAGAGTGAAGCTTATAGTATGAATTGCTTGGATAACATAGAGCACTTTTTATAGGCAACTGTGTAAAGCACATTTTCTCTATTTAAAACTTTTAAGACACTTTGTTTTACTGCCCATCAAAATACATTTATAAATAGAAAAGAATCAGTATGGTAACAAGAGAAGCAATATTACATTTAACGGAAACTTCCAAAAAATTAATTACAACATGATGCTGCAGGATCTACAAATAAATAATGAGGACTAAATTGTGTTTCACATTTTTTCATTTTTTTAAAAAAAATCATGTAACAATGAGAATGAAAAAAATTACAGTGAACTTTTATTTCCAAAATAAAAACAAATTTGAATTACGGCAGTGCCATATAATACAAGGCATTTGTTGGCATATGTCATCTTTAAACTGCATTCCACAGTCTTATAGTTCTTTTGTAACATACAATAGAGTAACAAACTCTTTTTTTTTTCTTTTTAAAATAAGGGGCAAGTTTCCAAAGATCAGTGTGGAGTGTTACAGAAATAATTAAAGGAAGGAAATGATAATCACAGAAGTTATAATGCTTGTTTGAGGCTCCAGAATAATAATAATTATTTTTAAAAATCACTGGTATCATGCTAACGGGGTACACACCTTGGTGCGTCCCGTGAACGCAAATTTGAATTTTTAATACCAAACAATCCTCAATGCTTCACCGGGGGCTGCCAAGCAGTTTGTAAAACAGAGTAAAACATTTAGTGCAGTCTGTATTATCCTTTCTCCACTTTCCTGTTTGTGCAACTCTCTGAAGATTCGTTGGCCAAACCATGAGCAACAAAGGTTTTCTGAGCAAATACAGGTGGATTTTCATTTTGTTGGTAAATACCAGTGGCACTGTTGAATGAAAATAATACTCTTTATCTCAGTCTTTCAAGTCCGCGTTAACGTCTGTGTTCCCTTCCGCCGCTAGCTCGTCTTCTAGTTTCACCGAGAAAAGGGTGTTAGCGTTTTTATCTTGGACACTCTCTTCTAAATCCTTAAGCAACTCCTCTTCTTTGTACTCGGCCACATCCACCTCCAGGCCGGAGTTGTCCTTCAGTTTGCCATGGTGCTTGAGATAATACCGCTGGTTCTGAAAGAACTTGATGATGGTGTACTTGGGAAGGTCCAGCTGGGCAGACAGAGTCTGGATGGCCTCTTCGTCTGGGTACAGGCCTACGTCTTGGATGAAACTCTGGAGGATTCCCAGGGCCTCCACGGAAATCTTTGTTCGTGGCCGGGTCTTCTGGCGGCTGTCGTCCTCGGCCTCGGCCGGCGCGGCCACGGTGGGCTGCCGCGGGGGGAGCCGGGGGCCCGCCGGCTGCTGCGCCTGGGGCTGCGGGGGCGGCGGGGCCGGCTGCTGCGGCTGGGGCTGGGGCTGCTGCTGGAAAGGAACAGGCAGACAGTCAGAGCTCCGCATTCTCCCAGGCGCGCATGCAGCCGGCTACACCGACGGAGCACGTGCTTAGGGATCCCATGGCTGGCTAGCTAATTTGATGGAGACAAAAGACTTGGGCCTAAAAGGCAGGCCAGCTAAATGGCCCACAGCATTAAAGGGAGAAAAAAACCCAAAATGATGGGAAGGAAGAAAGGCATCTGGTGGGGGGCGGTCTACTAGGCCTCCATCTCGGAGGTCAGGGCTCCTGAATCTGGATTTTCACACCAGGTCACTGAAGGGAAAACTCAGCGCTCTGAAAATCGGAGCCATGAACTTCACCAGGCTCCCCAGCAAACTCGAATGTAAGCAAAGGGAATTATGATGTAAATAATTAACCGTTGTTTTAAAGGAAGACAGAGAAGGATTTCAAAGGCATTTTAGAAAAGTGAGCTATGGAACCATGAAAGAAATGTATGTTCTGCCCCATGTCACAGGGTGGATGAATCGTGAAGCATAGAAAGTTTTCTTTAAATTGAAAATAATACAGACAGTCCTCCGCTCTTCTTCAGCATTATCTCTTATGAGTCCAGAGGATTCGTGAGATTCTCACGTTTGTGAATTTGCTGCCTGACAGTTCAGAATCGCACTAAGCTGACAGGGCAAGTTTTTCTTACGGAAAAAATAAAGGTTCAATCCACCGCACAATGGCTGGCGTACTGTTTTGTCTACAGTAAACTCGGATGTGATTAGGATTTTAATTTAGTGTACACAGACACTGTTTCATAATTAGTATCCGTACATGTGCTGTAATTTCCATACACAATTACACAGAACAAATGTGTGACCCACACACGTACCTGTACTCTCTACCCGTAACTCTTACCAGCAAAGCAAATTGTCCCGAGTAAGCGGCAAAATATCAGAGCATTCCTACTGCGCCTACACATTACCTTTTATCCCCCTAAGAAGCAATTTTAGTAAAAACGATTTACATTTTCAAACAAGTTCTATTTTTATTACTTTATGTATATCTTTCTCTTTTTTGTTTTTGCTAAACATTAAGTTTATCAGGCTTTCAAAATTATTTTAGTGCTTGATACCCTAAGAGATTCTCTTTTTCAATTTATCTTTAATACACACTCAAAGATTTTTTTCCTAGTGGATGGATAACCCTATTATTGTTTTTAGCTATATGTGTGGTTTTTTTTAACAGCAATACCGAGAAATAATGAAGGTGATTCACCAAAGGCAGTGGAATTTTAGGGCTCTGGAAGGCAATGGCATTTTTCCTTAAAGGGGAAAGCTAATGAATTATAAAGCTCAAGTTCAATTTCAATACACTTCCTAAGCAATCGAGGCCATAAGGGTACCAATAACTACTTGATCCCAGGGCTTTCATATCTAAATCCATAGGGGAGTCTCCTCCGTGGGTGATGGGAGACAAGTCCCGCGACAGGACAAGCTAGGTACAAGGCTCTGTTGGCAGTCACTGTCTACTGCCATGTTCAGTATGTCCTTTCAAAGTGAGTATCTTCACCAAGAGAGCAAGTCTTTCAGCCACAGTGTCCCCTTCTCTGTGTCCATTTCTTGCTGGCAAAGGTAACTAGTGCCCGCTCACCTGAGGAGCAGCACCAAACCCTGGTACAGGGGGGCAGCAGGCCTCTAGACTCCCTTTTCCCAAGGGTGGTGGGAGGGGGGTTCTGAAGGAGAGACAAGCCGGCGTGACTCACCTCTCACCTGTCTTCCAGGAGGGTGCAAGGAGATAACTATGCGGGGCAGGAAGGGCCCAGGAGTCAGAATCAAGAATGCAGTTAGGTTTCCCTCCCCCGCTCCTTTGGGACAGAAACCAAGGTATGAAATTGTAATTCTACAAAATTCCTCTACAGAAAACAGCGGTAATTCCTGTCCTCGGGGGCAGTAGGGGTATCCGTTTTAAAAAGTGAAGGCGGTGTGTTTAAATTCTGATTTTGAAGAATGTAAGCTCCTGTGCACAAAACAACCCAATTTTAACAAAGACATGCTTGCTGAACAAGAAGTGTAAAAGGGGGTTCTCCTGCCACTTTGGGGGTGGGGAGACGAGAGGAGAGGAACACAAAACCCATGTTGGAGAAAGTGTTAATTTTCCTTTCATCCCCCTGAGCGAGACGGCAGTGTACTGCTATCGCTTGCTAAAAAGCCCGTGCTTAGACTGCCGGGAAGAAGAGTGACGCTAATATCCCTGCTGAGTTTAAAGCTCTGTTTACCCAGTGCTACACTGAATTGGCCAAGGTAAACGAACCTGGAGCTGTTCTGCTGGAACGTGGATGATATGGGCCGGCCTGTCGCCATGGTGATGCACCGCATTGCTCTCCTGTTCGTATATGGCATCACGTTCTGGCTGAGGAAGACTGAGGAATCTTCGGATCATGGAGAGGTTCTCCCACAGGGTCCTGTTTTCTGGAGAGGGGTCTTCTTTCCAACGTAACAGCTCACACAGCCACCCCTTAGAGACAAGGGAACGATAGGTCAGTTCGTGCCTATGGGGTGGGCAGGGCGAGGCCCGACAATTTCCATTAAGAGCTTAAAAAGGAAAAACCCTGTGAAGTTAACTTTTTTTTTCATAAGCTTAAAACACTCCAATCTGCCTTAACATTTTTAAAAAACCTGTTAAGAGAACAGTTGTGGCCGCTGAGGAGGCAGGCTCTGTTTCCAATAAATGTTCAGACTTGCATCTTAAAGGAGGGTGATATTTTTCAGACTCCAGGGGCAAGACACATTTACCACGGACTCTGTGATGTGTGAAACAGGAGAAAAGCAAAGTTGAATGTGCTGCAGTCCTGCCTACCCTCCTGTCTGAGGAGTGGCTACCTGAGGTCCTGAAGGTATTTAAGAAGAGACAGGACAGATTTTGAGAATAATTCTTCTAAAAGGGCTTCCAAAGTTCACAATTTTTGCATCAGAAAGGAAACTCTGTGTAAATATTTGTGTGTGTGTGTGTGTGTGTGTGTGTGTGTGTGTGTATGAGTGAGTTTCCGTAAAGAGAGAAAGGATGAGTAACAACTGTGTGAGCAAGCCCTTTGTCCAAAATAAAGCATGATGATTAGACTGGGCATAAGAAGAATTCTCAAGAGACCTTGGAGTCTGTTTTTCTGCCTACTGCACTATACACTATGATTTGTCAAGCATCAATTTTATCAGATTTCCTGAATAAAGAACGACATGCCCAATGAATGCTAAAATCTGAATCTTACTAATACCTCCTAAAGTTGAACTGTTGATCCTCAGATCATCTCTCAAAAACCGAGCGGTCTAACAGAGTACATTGTCTAGCATTTTCTAATCACCATCTCAGACCTTCTTCATCTTGGCTGCCATGATGGACACTAAGGAATGGAGTCGAGAGGAAGGGGGAGCACCCTATCCAGACCCTCTTCCCAGCCAAGGTCACTGCCGCCAGCTGCTGTGCTGCCTGCTAAGAGCTTACAGCCACACACTTCTCTGGAGAACTGTCTTGGGGCCATCTCACCCAGAGATGCCTGGACAGCTGTGACTCCACATCCTCCCTGGCCCCCTCACCCAAGGTGGCCATGGCTGGGTGACCCAGTGGTACAAAGCCTCTGCCCCCTAACTCCAAAGTGACATCACTCATCTACCCTTCGATTCACTTTCTAGAGACCGCCCTACCTCTGACACGAATACCGACTTTACCTGGACCACATTCTTACTGGACCCTATCTATCCTCCTTGCTCCTTCCAGGTCCCTCATCAAATCCAGGGCACCCAATGCCCCCTTCTAGGTGCTGCTTTAGGGAACTCGGTCTAAGACAAAGGAGCTTCTTGAGCATTTCAACTAAATTATTTGGATGTGAATGGATAAAGTGCAGTTTCCTTATTACCTGATTTTTAGAACTAGCCAAGGGGAGGTGCCTGGATGTGGTTATTTAGCTCTTACTGGTAAATACTTGCTATCTAACAAGCCATGAAAATACTTCCCATTTTCCTACATCTAAGTTATTTCTTTATTTCACTCTAAGCTGTGATGCCGTGAAGGTTTTAGACACACCCTCCTGTAGGCCTAAACCTTAACTGTGTCGCTGTCCTCCTGGTGTGCAGCCTTTGGCTATGACAAACGGCAGGCCCCCTGCCTAAAGGCAGCCCGCGGTACAATTTTATTTCTCTTTCAAGAGATGTCAGAAGGTTCAAACAGAAAAGTTTTTTTTTTTTACATAGTCTTCTATCATTGCAGTTAAGTGCTAAACATTGAGCATCTAAGAAAAATTTTTTTAGAAACGAATGCTTGTAACTAAAAATTGTTAAAAGTTAAATTAAGAACAATTCATGTAAGAAAAGCTTGCTTTAGAAACTTTTTAATGCAGAGTTCAGTTAGCACTTGGATATATGTGAAAAAACATGTGGATCACAGATGTTCTTTGGAAAAGAAAATCATTAGTTCTTTTAAAATGGCTAATAATGATAGCTAATTCCTAAACAATCACATTCACGCTGGTTTAACAAATATTTCAGAAAAAGAGCCCTGACTCATTCAACAAATATTTTGCTCATATTGTCACTTCTGTGCCTCTGTACTTATGAGATAGATCCTTATTTTTATTAATTGCCCATGACTAACATAACATTTCCAGTAGTTTGCTATTAACCTCTGCCCTTAAATAATACTTCTAATTCCTTATCTAAAAATAATTTGATGAATTATAAGTTTGAAGCATGTCTCTGCTAGCCTTTCAAGAAACACGACGATTTCAAGAGACTGAAATCAGATGCTTCTTAGAAAAATATTTAACGGTGCAGCTGGGAACTGTTAGTTCTACAAGGATATTCCAAAAAAACAAAAAGGCGAGGGGAGGGGGGTGTTGCTTTTCCTCATGTGCGTATCTCTTAAAAAGCAGTGGAAAGCATATTGTAACACTCTGGTTCTGTCAGCAGAGAAATAAATTGGCCCATCCCCAATTTTTCACCAGCAAAAGTAAGATTAATTTTTCTAATACTATCCCAATAACGGAATATTCCAACTACCTCAAATCCTGTCGATGGAGATTCTATTAATGATGACAGTAATCTAATCTATTTTTTTCAGAAAGTGACTAAAAAAGCCAAACGATTTCTAATTCCTTTATACCGTCTTCTAGGTGACTTTTCCATAAGTGATTCTGTTCGAGCATATAAATTTGAGAAGAAACTGAACCTGTCGGAATATCTGTTAATATTTAACAAATAAGAAAATAATGATTCCCCTATACTGTATTAGTTTTTTCATGATAAATTTATAGATTTACCTGGTAGAGGAGACAAGGACTGAAAAATGTGAACACAATTACCTTTATAACAGAGGTCTCTGAGATCTGAAATACCGTAAGATGATAGGTGGGCGTAGGGAACTACTCTCAAAATTGCATTCAGGGACAACTCTTCTGAACCGCAGAAAAGACAGAAGACTAACAAACCTTAAAATAATGGCCCCGATCTATTCTCTGAAAACTGAAATGGTACAAGGAACAACCTAAACTTCAAATGTAGTAAATTTGCCAAGCAATATTACACTGCATATAAAGAGGGCAAAATATAAACAGTGGCCACATGTAAATAAATTAGTAAAACTTTCAGGATGTTACTACTTTTCAAACTGACAAAGTTTAATTTGACACCTTCTGTTCTAAACCCTTTGTTTCTATTCAAAATCACGCCTTGAGCTGTTGCTATCCATCACCGCGCTCCCCCTATTACTTAAAAAAACTGGCATGGACCCTGAATAAGCTGAAAATGCCATGCAGATGAATTCTGAGATAATATGTTCAAACCTGTTACATACGACACAAATCCTGTAAAGTTATGTATTGTAAACCTACATTTATTGAGAACTAAAAGTCTTAAATCCATCTGCCACAGAGGAAATACCGTTGTGTACTTTAGAGTAACCAAGAACCATCTGTAAAGGTCTTGCCACCGTGAGCAAGAAAAGGGGTGGAGAAGATGCTAAAGCTAAGACTGCATGAAATAAATAACACTCTTTTGACTGGTTTGGGTTAGGGACCTATTAAAGAACTATAAGATTGGGGAGGGGAGGGGAGAGGAAAAGAAAAAACGCAGAATGACTGCCAAACCAATACTGACAAAAAGCAAAACAAACTCGATGGCAACACAATGGCAATTTATTATGGTCCATGAAACACACGACTGTATGCTCATTTTAAAGGAAAAATTAGCAGTTCTAAACTCAGTATTCTAATGACGTGCTTTACTGACAGAATCTTGTTGTACCACATTTAAATAAAAATCCTGGCACCTCCATCTCTCAGCTGCTAATTTCCAACCAGACTCAATCTCTGATTTCCACTGCACTCTTTATAGAACAGTTAATTCAAGTCAACTCACTTCTAACATTCTAACGCATAAGGGGCGTGCAGGATTTTAATTTAGTCAGGAAAGTAACCTCATTTCAAATGAATTTCTTGTACCTATACGGTCTCACACATAAAAAGAGCAACCTTTCAGAGCCGGGGCTGTGACAAAGCTGGGGAGCATGTCACACAGTTAGTTTTCCAGGGGAAAACAGACTTCTATATTCTCTGAGGAAAAAAGTCATTTAATGTAATATACAGATATGTATATATGATTATTATATACATATGCATTTTAAACCCAAGAGCTATAAAGAAAAAGAAAATGACAAGTAATTCTTGCTACAACTAAGAAGGAAAAATACATTTTAAAAAATAGAATGGTAATTTGAGTTGTAAAAAGCAAAACATTTTATAGTCTGTATTTATCCCTCCATCTTTTATGTGTTATTTGCAGAAGTATTTCGTTCCAATCTCTGGGGCACATAGTATAATAATATATGATATTAAAAGAAATCAATCTATATAGGGAGGTATTTGATACAAACATTTTAGTGGGAAGCATGAATTACATTTTACCAAGTAGTAGGAACAAGGATTAAGTACATAATCCATTAAATAGTACTTCTAGCACAAAAAAATTTCGGTATTTTAGACTAAACTACGCTAGGCACTTTGAATGAGTACATTCTGAACAACAAGTAACTATAAAGCTAGCAAATTATCATCCAGCAAATAATTTTCTACTTTTAAAAGAATCTGTAAGTGTTATTTATGCTAATGAAGACAGTTTTAATCTGCCCACAAACATGCTAAT
Organism: Sturnira hondurensis; assembly: GCF_014824575.4. Classification (NCBI taxonomy): domain Eukaryota; kingdom Metazoa; phylum Chordata; class Mammalia; order Chiroptera; family Phyllostomidae; genus Sturnira; species Sturnira hondurensis. Next base: position 11,202,577 of record NW_028085930.1, read on the forward strand.
ATAGGGCAATTTTTTTTTTTATTTACAAAGCTGTCAGCACTGAAGGCTAATTTCCTATCAGTGTTCTGTAAGCTGGGGAGATGGGGTAGGTTCTAATTGTCAGAGCCACGGATTCTTTCGCCTTTAGAATGAATGTCTAAAGATGCCACAAAAGACAGAAAGTGACTGAGGATGCATTGAGCCACCCCTTTAACGTGCCAGAAGGGTTCCACTTCCACCCCCTCTCTGTTCTCCACGCCCTGCCTCAAACACAGCATTAAAACAGGCGACTTCTTCAGGGACCCTGCCGCAGAGGGGGCCTAATGGAGGAACAGCCCCACTTCTGGGTCCAAGGCCTGGAGGCTTCACACACGAACTTGAACCTTTTTTCGAGAACAACTGTAACACTTTGAACAGTGAGAAATAAAACAGTGGCAAAGCAAGACTGAAAGCATTTTAAATTATTTACTAGGTTAAAAGGGTGAAATGATACTTTAAATACATCAAATTTCATCGTCTAGGCCATTTTTTGGTGGCAAAGTGGTATTGATCTTTCCAAATGCTTAAAATTAACTATTTTCCAGAAGGTCATTATTTGATTAAAGGCATTAAAGTTGAGGGCAAGAAGCGATGCACTTTTTCTTCTTCCCCATTCAAATCATCGTGTAATTTAATAAAACCCATCCCATCATGTCCTGTAATAAAAACGCTTATCTTAAGATATTGTTCTTTACCTAACATGTTAACCTTTAAATGTTATGAAGTTCTTTAGAAGGAAAACCTTTGCTAGAGCAGATTATTCTATAACGTAATGAGAGACCAACCCATTAACATTAATAAAGATACATGTTCTCCTCCATGGAATTAGTAGGTAATGCATTAATCTTCCTCCCCCATTTAATAACATCTACCCAGGGTATTGTGAAGAGAATTTCAGCAGGTCTTGTGAGTAACTTTCTGTGCTATGTTAACATTGGTCTTATTAAAGAAAACACAGGAAATAAATTTGAACAGAGACATACGAGTAAATGCATTTTCCATTCTAAAAGTAGCACATTAACATCCACTTTATTCAAAGATGGGTTTAAAAAGAAATGTATTTAAAGGGTGCGTGTGTGTGTGTATCACTAAATATATTTATTTTCAAGGTGTGGTTTCTGGTAGTTGCATTTGCTAAAAGGAAAAGAAAAGCCAATCAAGATACTCTTTTAAATTAATACTATTTTTTAACCCCTAAACTATGTCTGTTTTACAACTTGTTCCAGACTTTACAGTTTATGTAAGGGACTCTGTATTTTAGCCAGAAGTTTGTGGGTTCCCATAGTGTGGTAATAAAAGGACATAAAATGGCCATCCACACACTTCTCGTCTGAGTACATTTTTGCCATTTTGCCTTTAAGAGGTCAAACACATCTAGCAGAGTTTCCGGAGGTTCTTATAAAAAAAGAAACGTTTATACAACCTGGGTGAAATTTCCCTTTAAAGTTTAGTGAATTTAGAAGGAATATTCAGAATCATTAGTAAATCATATTTACTTTTCAATTTTGCTTAAATGCTAAGCAAAAAAAAAATCATTTGTCTTCTGTTTTTTGTTTTCTTTTCTACTTTCTCATAACCCCTGACTTTAAGTCACACATAAATATGGTGGTTTGTTTGTTTGTTTTTGCTATAAATTGTTTATAAATTGTTTGGCCCATAACAAGATTATCAAATGATAATCTGGCCAGAGTGGATAAAAATGTTTCTCACTTAAAAAGGTTGTCAGGCAAGGAGATCTCGCATTTTAAAGAATATTTTTTAGGAGGGAGAATCTGAGAAGGGGAATGAAGGAGGAATGCAGATACAAGTATGAAATCCTCAAACAACGTATGAAACTAGCCAGCAAGAGGAAAATATCTTAATCTGACTGAAATAGAGAACTTCCCCCCCAAAAAGCCTCATTTTTATTTTCAAAACATTCAATTTAAAAAAACATCTAATTTAAAAGTTCATTTTTTCATATACTTCAAGCCTACTTTCGAGATGGTTTCTTCAAAGCTTAAACAAAACTAATTATTTTGGCTTACATGTCTAACTTGACTCAAGCGTCTACAAAACAATTGCTTGGGGTTTTTTTTTCCTCTCAAACCAAGATACATTTTTGACATTCCATAAATTTCAGTGTTATGATTTGGCTCTTGTTTAACACATGTCTACACGCGGTCCTAAAATCTGAAGTTTTTATTCTGATCTGGTTCTTCAAAGCTAGGGTCATTAGAAATTCAGTACCCCCGAGGTTCATGCTACAGTGCCTCCATCAGTGTTAGCCTGGGCTTCTATTCTTCCAGCGTACTGACCTGCTGCTTCACCTTCTCTGCTCACCACTGACTAGTCAGTACTGGGGCACCTTTTCCTTGATTTCTGTTCTTAGGCCTCCAACATTTTAAAGTCACTCCCCATGGGCGATAGTTTGATTTCTGAACAGAAGACTTTTTAAGTAATCATTCCTTTTCCTCTTTTATGGGGGAAAGGACACCAATGACGACAAGAGCTTTGATAAAGAATGTGAGAACAAGTGTTATCATACGGAGTTGTGATGCCTACAAAAGGCACATAAATATGGTATCTAATTTAGTCTCTGGAACTTCCTGATAGGTAAATATACAGGTCTAATGAAGCTTTCTTGGGTCCCCTGCCCAACTCGGGGATACCCGTGAAAAAAGGATGCTGGCATGAAATCACTGCTTTCAAACTACTGAGCAAAATGACCTTTGAAGGCTTCACATTCTGGACACAAAGTCCACAGTCCTTAGAGCTGCAGGGAAGGTTGCACACTCATGTTCTGACTCCCTGGATACTCGTTAGCTGTTACTCAACACTTCCTGAGTTCCATTCTCCATTCCCCTGTTGTAACACTAACAGGGAAGCCCTCTCTCTCTTTTTTTCCTGCCCATCTAAATACAAATTGTCCTTCAAGTCATGTTCAATCACCTCAGGAAAGGCATATACATATATAAACCCGAGCAAATGTCCTTTCTGAGCCTTAGACCCTCCTCCTCTACAAAGTGCAGATAGTGAGTTTTAAACTCATAGGACTGCGGCTGGCACAAATGAAATGAGATTACAATCAGTCCACGCTAACTACAAAAAGGGCTGATGAGCCTACCTAACTGAAAGTACTTGCCTTAACTGGCTTACAGTGTATTCGGGAAGATCTGACATTAACAAAATACCTATTAGTGTAAGGTATTATGTGATAAAGGTCGGTGATGGGCAGACTTTAAGTGCAACCCAAGAAGAAGGAAGAAGAGAAGTATTAGGGTGGTCGAGGCAGTCCCTACTGGTAAAGAGTGATATTAGCTTGGCTTTGAAGAATAGGCAATATTTGAAGTAGGGAGGAAAGTGAAAAAATAAAAGAGTTTGATGAATTAGCAGTGTGCTAAAAAAAATAGGTAGGCTAGTCACTTCAGAATTGCCTTTGCCTACGACTCTTCTGCTATTGCTCTTTCCTGTGCTTTCCTGAGAATACAGCTCAATTGCTCTGATCTCACCTAATCTATAAACTGTTTTTCTAAGATCTATTTGTTAAGAAAGCCTGGGTATTAATTTGAGTTCCTAGCATACGACTTACTAGCCCCTGTAACCTTGTTCAAGTTGCTCAAGTTCTCTAGATCTCAATTTTCTCCCCAATATAATTGGGGTGATTTCAGCACCAGTCAATACAGAGTGAGGAGAATTGAGAAAATTCATGCAAGGGGCTTGGCACACATTGATGACTGTCCGCTATTATTGTTTTTTATTTCATTAGCACACAGTTAATCCAAAGAAATTTGACTATCTACTGAGTTAATAAAAATAATTCGGTTACCACATCCCAACTTGAACCAGTATTTTCCTCCCACAAACTAGGTTCTCCTCTTCTATAAGTAGTTTAACTCAATTAACAGTATCACCACCCACCCAGTCACCTGTGCTGAAAGGCTGTTATTTGAAGTATAAATCGTTATAATCTTCCTGAAGGGCAATGTGAAAATGTTGGCTGTAAAAATGTCTAGCAAGTACCTTTAAAACACAAATGCCTTTTTTGATCCAATAATTCAACATCTGAGAATTCATCCTAACAAAATGATCATTAAAGATGTATATACACATTTACCTACAATAATGTTCACATAACATTATTTGTGATAGCAAAAGTTAAACATAACTTAAATGCACCTCAACAGGGTATTCAAAGATACAGACACTATGCCAATGAACCCAAGGCATAGATGTATATACCACATATATAAGTATACATGTCTAATTTAGCCTGTGGAACTTCCTGATAGAGAAATATACTGATTTAATTAAGCTTACTTATATCCCCTTAGCCATCTTTGAGATGTATGTATATACATACACATACGTAAACATAAATCAAGCTACCTCTAATTCATTGCAATTATGGGTATTTTTATGCATAATTGTATTTTTTGACTTTTTTCTATAGTGGCTATGTCCTAATCCTTCATTCTAAAAAGTAGCAAACAGTTTCAATTAAAAATCTGATTTCCTTGTCTATTTCCTCCATAAGTGAACAATCATCAATTCCTGTCAAATCCACCTTTTAGAACTTCTCCTGAGTTTTTTCCTTCTTTTCCATCCCCATGGATCTAATTCAGGCCCCTGGCATTTCTTCCATGAGCTAATTATTGCTAATGGGTTTTTTCCCCCATTTCAGTCCACCCTACTCTTGTGTGATCTGAGTTACATTGATCATAAACAAATCTCGACACAAAGAGCCCTTGAGTGGCACACTCTTCACTTTCCTTCACCCAAGAGGCTTGGAGACCTCTGAGGCTCACACTTCAGTGGCAGTGAAATTACCGTATTTTTGGACCATAGGACGCACCGAGGTTTCAGAGGAAAACAGGGAAAAAATTTTGAAGCAAAAAATGTGGTAAAATATTTAATAACATAAATAACATAATATTTCACCAGTGTAAATGTGAACAGAACTCAACAGCAGCAATAACAACCATTATTCCTCCCAAATATGGGGGGTGCGTCTTATAGTCCAAAAATACTATAGCAAAACACTCCTTGCAACACATTAAAGTGGCAGTGCGTCGGGGGACATAGAAAGATACAAAAATGGCACAATCTGGACCAGTTAGTTAGCAGCAAGGAACTGTACACTCCTCTGTAAGTCCTGAGGGCACTGTGTACGGTAGCACAGTCGAACAACTCGTATTCATAATGCTGTTGTTGCATTTCAGAGAACTAAGATTCCAGCTGAGCTCACAGTAGGTTAAGGAGGGGGAGAAGCACTATCAAATGCTTCTGTCAAAGGCAAAAATATATCAGATTATTTAAAGAAGCAGCTTCATGAAAAAACTTCAACTTTTTCCAAATTCCTCAACACAAATAAAGATGTGCTCTTATACTACAATGTTATATAGCAAATTTCTTATCATGCTGCATCCTAAAATTACTATTCAAATTTTAGTTTTTCTATTCAAAATTATGAAGCTCAATATGATAAAAAACTGACAAGTATCCATCCGTATGTCTAATGCAAAAACAAAGTAAAAATATAAAATAATTTTAGGGGGCAATTTATCTGATAGTTTGTTTACTAACGAAAATAATTTGCTACCATGTTATTTTAAACAAATATTTCTGCCATTGCATCCTAACTAATTATATAAAACCTTTCAATACTGCAGATATTTCCTAAAATAAGCTATACTCCCCACTGTGCATATTAGGGTCTGGGAATTAAAAATTTAAATCTTCCTTCTATATTCTAGGCGAGATAACAAAAATGTTTCCAACAAAGGGCAGGCAAGTCAGGATTGCAAAAGTTATGGGACTTACATCCCAAGAGGAACAATCAACCGTGCGGGTTCACTATGGGCTCCCAAACTGCTTATGATTTTGCTGATAAAATAATACGTATTTTGTGGTCAAAACCCTCATCATTTTATCCATTATGCAAACTTACTAATCAGAATTTGGCTTCCTTGAGGGATGCAAATCTTGTGATTTATGAAGAGGCATTAAAAAAGCAAGCATAAATATTTCTGGAAATGTGTGGGTCCCAGTGACAATGTCCAGGTTATAATTTTACCAATAATAGGAGACAAGGGAGTCTGGGGCTCTCTTGCACAGGCTGCCTCTGGTACTCCTCATAGCCACTGCTCCTGTTTTATACCTGGGGAAAGCAGGCTCCAGGCCCCTCCAGGCAGGGGAGGACTGGAGAACAGGAGTGGAGTCTGACCAGACTTGTGTCTTTCTGAGCTCAGAGCCTTTGCTCCTCCCACCTGGATTCCCTTAGGAAAGTGCAGGCTTTGGGGAGGGCAAAATTGTGCACAGGTGAAATGTGCTTCTGAAGCATTCCATCCTTCCATAAATAATTACTAAGTGCCACTATGTGCCACCTACTGTGCAAGAGAAGAGGAAATTTGGGGACAGACAAAATGGGGAGTCATTTCTCCCAACACTTTCTATCCAGTGAGGTAAGACTTCAGGTGTAAAGGTCAGGTGTAAGTTGCTATTAAAGGTGTTCAGCTGGCAAAACTTTCTGGTCGAAAGGAAAGTGACTCTCATATTCAAGTGCTGGACCATGTGTGGCACCAGAATGTGGAAAAGGTGGCCCATCAGGTTTCGGGTTTCGTCATTATTGTTTTAAATGTTACTGCTATGTTCATAACCCCTGCTTACATGCGCTGGGAGTGAAAGGCACATGAAAAATGAGAATCAGGGGAGGGCGGTGGGGAGTAAATGCAGACAACTGTGCTTGAACAACACTAAAATAATTTTTTTTGAAAAATAAGCATACTAAAAAATGTAGTAAATGATAAACAAATGTTTCCCAGGCAAATTCAAGAATTCCTCAGCTATTGTATTTAAAATATATATAGATATTTTTTCCTGCACAAATGCTACTCGATCAGCGGCGTCCTCTCTTCTGCATCATGGACCCCTGGCAACCTGGCGCAGCCCTCTCACAATGCCTTTTCAGAACAACGTTTGCATGCGCCTAAAATAAAATGTGTAATACGAAAAAAATTACGGAATACAGTTATCAAAAATGTCTGACAGTAATATACGTGCTTCTTTATTAACGCACTAAATAAGACCTAGCAACAGATCTAATAACTACTATAATTGTGGAGCAATAAGCATAAATAATATTGAGAAACTAATAACATGAAAATATTTGTGAACGTTATTGGTGATAGATTCATAGGTGTTGCTGATACTACTGTGATTTGCTGCCATATTCATAATTATAAAATTTCAAATTTCAGTCATACCTTAATGAGTAAACAAGGTATTACTTGGATAGATAAAATTTTTCTATCCAAGTTCAAGGACCCCACGGTGGAAGGAGGGACACAGGTTAAGAACTCCTGAATAGGGTGCTCCCCTTCATATATATATGTATGTACACATACACATATACATAGAATATACATATATACTAAATAAACACTAAATATATATATATATACACACACATACATATTTTGAACATTTTTCTAGAACTTTCTTATATAAGCTCTTAGTAGACTAGAAAATTTTGGTATTTATTGATTCATAAAATAAAATCTTTTTTTTTTTTTTTGTCACAAAAGGATCATCCTCTTAGAGTTATGCTGGAAGGAAGCAGCTACTCACCAGTACAGAGGTTCCCAGCCACGGGGTGAGCAGTGCCTGGGTTGTGTCAGTACAGGGCAGGCTGCTGAGGAGCAGGCCCCGCCCTGACCCAATCCAATCTTCAAGTCCATCAAAATGAAGAGAGGGTTTTAAAAAAAAAAATCTGATTTATATACTTCAGTTCGGGATGAGATTTCATTCATAAAACAACAGTTTTCCAGCTTAAAATGTTTTGACTAACACTAGCACATGTATACTTCACTGTTTTTTCCGAGTCCTGTTACAAACTCACAAAGTAGGTTTACAACCTCTGAATAAAGCCTCAATATTCTAACTTAGTTAAATTTCAAATCACGGAAGTAACTATAAAGATAAATAAGATAAGCTGTGTATCCTCTGGGAAATGACTCTTTGCCAGGAGAGGAACACTGACAAGTTTTTCCAAAGACACCTGGATTCTCAAACAGAAGGGGAAAGGCAGCTGGGCGGAGAGAGGACGGAGGCAAGGGAAGGAATGGCTTAGGGTCCCAGCATGCTGCTGGGGGGCAGGGCAGGGGAGGCGGCTGCGCAGACCCTGGGAAACCAGCAGTGATCAAATAATGGTTTTGGTCCTCATCACCAATTTCAAAGAGCATATGGTTATGAAGTATTTGCCTTCAAGACTTGAGGGCAGGTCAGAAGGTAGATAATCAAATACAGGATTTAAGAAAAAAAATAGGAAAGATGGTAAAGTGGGGACACAAGTAGAAAGTAACTGAGCACAGAACCATCGGTGTCTTTGTATGTAGCTCAATGCTGAATTTTTTTCAGAAATATAAATACAACTTTCTCTCTAGAAATTAAGCTTGATGGATAAGGCTTTAGTCCTTATGGTTATCCAGGGTCCAAGTTATTCAGTCTCTTTAATCAAAATACTAAAATAAAATTATTACCCATTAGGCTATTACCCTTCCCCCAATCTCCAAACACACAAGCAAAAATTAATTGCACACCAGGAAGAAAGAAGGCAATTTAGACAGTAACAGCTTGGCATGGACTGAGCTGGGTTTCCTAATGCCATTTGTCTGTTTGTAAATGTGTATTTTATTTACAGCCTTCACTTTCTTGACCTTATTGAAAGTAATTTATTTTTACCTAATCTGCATTTCATTTAAACCACCAAATACTCCATCAATGAGTCAGCTAAGTAGCACCCAGGACAAGCAGCACTCCTGTTGGTACCATAAGTAAAATGGGTAAACATTTAAAGGAGACATTTGAGGGTGGGGACCCCTCAGCAGCTATTAAATGCTGCAGGTACTCATTTACGAATTTGCAAATATGGGCTCAAGATACTCCCTCAAATCAGCTGTCATTCTCTACCTCTTTTTCCTTGTTTACTCCCTATTGCCACTAACCTCTTCCGAACCTGTGATTTCTCATGGAGTGAGTACATTTTTCCCTGTACAATGTGCTCTTCTCCTCACAACAACTACATCAATCCGAGAGAGAGAGAGAGAGAGAGAGAAGTTTAAGGAAGATTTTCAGGCATCGGTTAAAAAACCAAAAAGACATGTTTAAAGATGAAACTTCTCAAAGTAAACTTCAAGTCGTCTCATGTTGGCAACCACATTACCTCACCGCATACTAATCCAGTCCATTTCCCAACTAAACTGAGCCCATCCCCTCTCTGCACTGAACTGACTCTGCTAGGTCCCCAATAAGACGAGGGACATCTTCCAGTTTATTAACAGCAAGGCTCAGATAAGACTATACCAACCTTGGGCTCATCTCAACTATATAAGGTGGAGTCCATACATGGATTCCAAACAATGCACTTCCCTCACTATATGCCAGTCATAATTAATCCTTTTTGGCTACAGACCCCCAAAGAGCACTCTGTCCCCTCGAACTGAGCCCTTCCAGTATCCAAAACCTGACCTCCTCTGTGACTTTATTCTCAGACCAACATACCTGTTGGCAGTACCTTCCATCAAAATAGCATCCTCTTTCTCACTTGTGCACTTGTTTGTGTGCAATGAACTCACAGAACCAACAACTGCAAGGGACATTAGACATAATCTGACCCAACCTATTTTACCTTCCCGAAGGGGAATTTCAGAGCCTGAGAGCATAAGCAACTTGCCTGGGGCTACACAATGGGGCAGCAGGGGAACCGGGTCCGTCACTCTTGGCAACCCTCAATGCTTTCTCTGGAGGATGAATTTGATGTACCAGGTATTACGTAAACATCTACGAGTCTGCGAATTTACCCTATTTCCATCTGATGTAGACAGCCAGGAACCACACCCTTCTTACTGCTTTCAGATGAGAAGAAAAACGCGAACCACGCTGTAAATGGTATTGATGATCTCAACAATGATCATGAAAAATGCAGTGCGTCCATTAGAGAAAATGGTGCGCAGTATGAAAGGATCCCATTCTCCTTCCTGAACCTTTTCATGAGGATCTGAGTGCAGAAGAAGAGAAACTGCAGAATGGCCGAGGAAGGCTGACCGAGTCGGGGCCGGACAAAGTCTGTGAACTACACTTCGACTGTGACTTGCTCCCAGATGCCTGGAAACTGTCCTTTTATTAGAGAGAAACCGACCAGGGTTTCCATAAATAAAACTAAAATACTTTCCTTGACAATGAGATTATTGTAGCCTAATTAAATTTAATGGAAAGACATGCCTTTTCCTCATACCCAAAACACTGAATACTCGCAAACTCCATCTGTACCACAGCATTCCCGAACAGCAACTCTGCTCTCTTTCTGGTTCCTGTTTGTGTCAACAGGTGTGGTAGGTGCAAAAAAAAATCCTCACATACACACAAACTGAAGTTTGTAAACACGGAAAACTAGGGATGATTTTTCAGGTTCTAAGTGAAATTTTTCACTTGCAAAGAAACAATCCAAGGTTCCTGTTAAGTGGCGGAGCTCCACCTGTGATTAGAAAATGTGACTCCATTTGCATGCTGCCTTATTGCTAATGTAGTTTGAAGGAGCTGTGCAAAAGCTTCAGGGCTATTAAAGCAAGGGCAGTAGCAATGAAGTCATTGGCTGTATTTTTTAACCTCTACTCTTCTTATTTCTTGGACTTAGTCCTATGCCAACTGTGCTGCATATATCAAGCCTCTTCTTGGGAAGAAGTCACCTAAAATGCAGGTGACTACCCCAGCGGTGGGCTGATCTCACTAAGGAGCATTGGGTGCCTTCACCTCTGTGTTCTAGAGGACTCTGAGGTGTTATCTGTACTGAACAGGAAATAGTGTTGTGACAGGTCGGTGTGATGTGGGGATTGAAACAGACCTTCCACAAGAATTGAATCTTGCAAAATGGCTGTGCAGGCAGATGAAGACTGGGTAAAGAAACTGACCGAATGATCTGGTATTAACCGTGCGAACAGCTTAGCAGCTGAGATGGAAGAAGGGTACACACGGCTCTCTTCCCTCTAAAGTGATGTTCGGGTAGAAGAAAGTACAAGAAGGCAGAAAAATGTTGGACTTCAAAGTCAAAAGAGATTATGAAGCAAACACAAAACAACACAGAAAATAGCCAGGATAAGAGGGAAGAAAGTCCAAGTGAGGAAAATTGGAAAGTTTTCTTTTAATTTGAGAAAATAAATAAAAGAGAAAATGGATAAAGGGAACAAAGGGACCAAAAAAATTCCACTATTCTATAGGAAACGGAGCCTCTTATATTAGGTAATAGGAATCACCACGGAACCCTAGCAGCTTCTGGATGAGGTTCATAACCGGAGTAGTAAAACAAAGATAAAAAGAAAGAGTGTATTTTATTTGGCATTAAAAGACATTTCACCAGGCTACATCGATGTTTTAAATGTTCTCTAAAGTGGATTGTTGTGGACCTTCTGTAGAGACATGATTCTAAATCACCACTGCTTTGATCTCTTTCTCTTCTCTTAATTTTCGCTTCCCACGAGTGCCTTTGCCTTCCTATGGCTCCAATACTTTAACTTTTGTATGGCCGGATTCTTCTGAGACTGGGGGTCTACGGTTACCTGCCGCGCCTGCTCATTCTGCCACGTTATCTGTAATATTTCTACAGAAACACAGTCCACGGACTTTCAACTCCACCTTTCAAAATGGTTCTGGAAATGCCCAAACATCTCTATGAAATACATTTTCTGAGTGACTCCATTTTTGGCTTTGGATTATCTGGGATATGACCATCAAGCCTAACCTAGTAACTTTTTCTTTAAAAGAAGAAAGGAAACGTGTAAAAATATACAAACTCTCAACTGTAGCAATTCTTTCAGAATTTATGTTCCAATAAATGGTTTAACTCTGAGAAAATAAAAAGGCACAGCTCAAAGGGATATAATCCTTATCATTAAAAAGAATCTTACCCAAAAAATAAAAAGCCCAGATGGAGACTACAAATTCAAGTTTAGGCAAAAGTGGAAAAACGGGACTGGATGAAGGTTTTGACAGAAGTCACCTGGAAAAAAAGCAGGCAACTTCTCCATTTTTCTGGACAGTTCCTCTCACTGAATTTTATTCTTATTTAAGCACATTTTCATCATACAAACATGCATACCCCAAGTCTTTAGGAAAAAAAAAAGGGGCCTGAAATTTTAGTTACACTACATGTGGTTTTCATTTGTGAAAAATGAACAAGCTGTTTGTGGTTAAACTGTCTAATCGCCTGTTATCAATCTAGCGCTGCATTCAAGATTTACAGGATACATCAGCTTCTGTGCCACATTAGCTGTGAGGCGGGGGTGGGGGGAGCAAAAAGGAGGAGGAGAGAGTTTATCCCGAGGAATAATATTTCCAATGCAGCCACACTCGCGCTACATCTGGTTGTGCTGGTAGCGGCAGTTAAATTGAAATATTTCACAGCGTGTGTCAGAAACATGCAGAATGGTAATTATGACAGATCTGATTAAGCCGGAGTGCCACAAGCTCCCTGGCCAGCGCCGGTTGTGCAGGTGTGACCTTGTGCGTGCCTGCGTGTGTAAATAAAATTAATTACAAGCGAGAGGGTGAAGGCTTCAGTGACATCACAAAGCGGAGAAACTCCCAAAGGGGAGACCTAATGGAATATTTTCCCTCAGTCTAATAATACAGTTCATATTGACTTGAGGTAATTAGTGGGATCATTAAAGCAGTTTTCCCGGCGTATTTGGCTGCCTGATCAGATTAGTGAAAATGTTCTTCAGAACAAGCCCTGTGTGGTCTGCCAGAGAGAGGAGGAAATAAAAAGCAACAAAGCATATTTTGGAATGATAAGCAGCGCTGGACTTTTCACTCCAGCAGAAAACCTCTCCTCCTCTCTGGGGTCTGCAGCTCTAACTGCCCTGTCCATTCCAATCCGTCTACTCAACTTGTGTGTTCCTAAACACATTCGGAACTATTCCTCTCATGTCCCCTTCTCCGCTACACCGGACCGCTTTATCACCATGGGTTATCCCAGCTCCCCAACAGATCTCTTTCAAACAAGGCAATTTTCAAATTGGGAGAAAGCACCTTCAACGATGGTGTTACTGGTAACTGACAATATGGGGCAACTGGTAGAGGCAGGAGGGGGAAAAAAAAGAGAGAAGCAAAGTCACTTAAAATTCGCCTGCTAAACAAAAGATTCCTCTCTTACGTAACACATAACAGAGGTTTAAACGTTTATTCGCATTTGGATCTCAAAATGGATTTGGCGTGGGCCGAAGTTGGGGCAAACATTCTTCCAGGTGAACAGAACACAGAACCCTCGTCAAGGAAAGGGCCATTTGTCTGAAAATAATACTCTACTGAGCATGCTCTACCTTGCCACTGGAATATGCCAAGCGCTGTCACAGATGGCAGGCCCTGACAGTTCCCATCCGTAGCGCTGATACTCGACAGTTCAGCACAAGATCAGTGACATTCTGTCTCATTAGAACCACGCTAATTATCACAGCTAGTTTCAGGGGAAACCATGTGTTGCAATGGTCAATTGGAAGGAGTCTGTGCATCAACAAACTGGTAATAAGGATCAGACACCTTATTATATGACAGCATGCTGTCTATGATCTGATTTACGGAATCAGAGGCACCGAGGCGGCCGAGGAGGCTGGCAGTTTATGGAGCCGTGTGTTTAAACTCAGTTCCTCAAGCGCACTGGTTGAAAAGGGAATTATTTTTTAAGAATACACAAAGACGACCGGAATTGTTGAATTAAGAAACTAAAGGAGAATAGATTGTCTATGAACACGTAACAGAAGTAGATGAAGACCTAGAAAACAGACAGCTTCATCAATTTAACAATTGTGTGGCAACTCCACAAGGTGTTTGCAGCTTATATATTTTTACAAGGTATTTAATGATAAATTATAGAATGGCTATATTTCTAATTTCTAAAGTACCTATATGTATTTTGAAATGAGTGGTCAATGATCTAACTGTGTCATTTTGCATGCAAAAGAACTGCATGAGTAAAAGCCTAACAACGATGCTTTAAAAAATGAACACTCTCAAAGGTTACTTTTAAGATACTAAAGGTATTCTTTCAGCAGGGCAGAAAAAAATTCCACAGTAGATCTGTATTACCAACCTAAGTTTCCCTACCCCTCTCTTAACACCTTTCATTGATGTAAAATTTTAATGGTGCAATTGCTTCCAGAGCAATTTTTCTACTGTCATTTTGCATAAATGCATTTTCATAGCTCATTCATTTCACAGGGCCTTTATTTTCATTTCTCATATGAGGAAAAAGCAGATAAAGCTAAAATAAAACCTACCTTTACTACCGAAAACATAAAAGACAACTGTTGAGACTTCCGAGGAAACACTTTGTCTTTTGACTTCGCACTTTGTTACAGGATTACATTAGTGTTACAGTTAGGTGCTACGTTTAACTGAACGGCACTGCGTTCTAAGATTAATTCTCAGTATGGGTTAAACCCCACTGGTTTGGTCCGTATTCTCATTTTGCAGACAAGGTGCCCTGTCTTGAAGCATTAACTCCTCAGCTGTCAAAGCTGAATAACAGAGGAGCTTCCAAAAAGAGGAACTTTCATAGAATATTCTTAGGCCACACTTTTCAACTCACACTAACATTTTAGAGCCAAAAGTGACTGCAGAGTACAGCAGGGTCTACGCTCACACAGCCGGTGCACTCAGGCTTTAGGACACACACACACACACACACACACACACACACACACGGCCCTGCCTCACAGCGGACCGCTCCTGCACGGCCTTCCCTGGACTTCCTCGCATCATGATCCTCTTTGTAGAGTTGGCCCAATATTCATCAATCAGTTCTTTTCAAACCTTGTCTATGGTTTTCTTATGACATTTTCTAAAGATGGAGAAACTGGGCTTAGTGAGTTATGACTATATTTGTGACAGGGAACTTACTAAGTGGGTCAATGAGAAAAATGTATATACATGACTACAGTTAATTAATTTTTAATTTAGGGGAAAAGAGTGAAACTTGCATTGCAGTAAGATAACTAGAAATCTTCTGTTTAACTTGTTTAAATAGCTAAGTGTCTGGGGAAAAACACCTGATTACATGACTTTTTAGCCAAAAATATAATGAGCAAGTAAATGTTCTATTTGATTAATTCTGGACCTCCTGGATCAAACCGTAGATTTACTAAAACATATGCTTGTTTTGATAAGGTAGAAATGTGAAAAGGGTGCATATTCAGATCCACAAACTTAACTAACTCTTAAAACATCATCTAATGTATAATCACAGACCTTTCAGACATTAGAGTATGTCAACTTTTATATATTAAAGCCATTCATTTCAACAGTCCCGTTTAACAATCAACTAGAGATATAACGATGGATTTAGTTTTCATACATGCAGACCTAATATGGATTTAGACACAAGAGATATTTGGCGATCTGCTGGTAACACAGAACACCTTGAACTCTGCAGGACGACTTACTCAAGAACAATACCGAGGCCACCAAAAAAGTGTTCAACTAGACAGGGGCAGAAGGCTGAGATGGGCAGCTACCCTCCGGCTTGTCTTACTCCCTCTCCTCACTGTCCCACAAGTACTCCTCTCGGCTCTTCCTCCTCCAGGAAGACGGTCCAGAGAAACCTAGGCTGTGTCTCCCCAGGGTCTCCTCTACCCAGTAAACGTTTATGAAAGTAAACAAAACAAAGCACCAGATGGAGAACGTGTCAAGAGGCAGCTCTCTCCACAGACCGTGGCTAAGGAACACTGCTCGCACCCAAGGCGGTGCTGTGAGGGAGGATGAGATGCACAGACCCTCCCACGGACTGCCGAAAAAGGGTGCGGCGCCAGAAATCACAGAAACCGTGACTCTCCGCTCTGCAGGGGCCTCCTGTGTCTTCAGCGGGAGGCCACGCAGGTGAAATCCTGTTGCAGCAAAGCCTGTCGCGTGAACATTCCGAAAGAATGAATCAGCATGGAGCTTCAAAGCGCAGTTTCCCTGAAGTGTAATATAATTCTAGCAAAATAAGAGATGCCTTCACTCGCATGCTGGAATACAGAATGGAGTCGTGGTTCCATGGTTTTTTCCTGGATTGTATTTCTACAGATTCCAGTTCCTGGCCATGAAAACTACATTTTAGTCCTATTTCTAGCCCATTTTATGACATATTTTGTCTTAATGTATTGAAGAATTCTAATCTAAGAGTTTCCCAATCCAAAGGTCCAAAAGATGTGATTTTTCCACCTATGAACCCAAGGGGCACCAAAGCTTTCTTTTTTTCTCTTTCTTGGGCTGTCCTTTCTCTCTCTCATCTTTAAAGGCCTTCAATCTCAATGCTAAATATGTCTGAAAGGATGGAAGAAAGCAAAAGGCTTTGGATTATTTGACCCCCTTCTTCTGGCTGTGCTATCTTCACAGAGGATATCTCTGTCTTCCTCTTTTTTTTTTTTTTTTACTGTGAAAAACCATACCTATCAACCAGCCAAAGTTGTAGCAGCCAGAGTCCTCCACCTCTACAGGAGGTAGGCAGAGATTGCAAAAGATTATATTGAAAGCACGTTCAGTCAAATAGAATTTTCATCATCTGGTTGCTTTACCTGAAAGAAATACCCCATTCAATAAAGCGCAGGAGAGAAATCATTTTCTAAACCTAAGTGGAGATGCAGCATCGTCGCTCAGTGAAAGCCCTTCACTCTCTCTCACTGCGTGGCTGTATCTGCAAGCTCCCCCCCCACAACATGAAAATCAATGTAACAATTCGACATACAAGGCAAGGCCTGCAGCGCTGCTAATGTCCCCTTGCTGGACATACACCTTAAGTCTCAGCGCTCTCAGGGGGTTTGCCGTGGAACAAAATTAGATTCCAACATCTGCCACCATTAAGGGTAAAATTCCATTTCCATCTCCCATATGAAAACACTATAACCAATGAACAGTAACTGAACCTTGATACCGTAATGGTTATTACCCAAATCAACTATTTTTTTAAACAGTAAAATTAGCAAATTCTGCTCTCATAATTATTTGGATGTTATCAGACTAAATGTTTGATAAAATTCCAGTATGATTCACTTGAAAAAACTGCTGCTTATATGAATACCCAGAATATAAAGTGTATTCATTTGTAGCTATTCACATTATGGTTAAAGCATATCATCTTTTTAAAGTTTGCATTAGCCAGCTTTCCTACCCAAGCACAGAAATAGCCTACCTTCAGGTTGTACCTGCATATTTTATTCAGACATTTCTATTAGAGTTCAAAACAATCTCATTTCTGTTACTCATCGAAGAGATAACATAATACCTGTGAAATGGTGGAATCCACGGAGTTGGTTTCTTTTACAAAAATGCCTTGTGCATTAGTCACTGCATAGCACCACTATGATGTGTCTGGTTCTGTAACATTTGGGGACTGCAGCAACTTTAAAGTAAGGATGCTGCCTGTCATTCGGGGCATCTACCTAGAGCTTTACCTTTTATAATGAAAGGTATTTGAGACACATGAAGGGATAATAAACACGTCTCTGTGTCATGAGCTCAGCCTTTGGCTTACTAGCACATTAGAAGACATTGTCCATTTGTGTACAGTGCAATATAACTTAAACGCTCTGCTGCATACATTGTAGTATGTAACTTCCCCCCATGGATCTTAGGCTCAAAAAGGTTAAAAGGATCTTAGTTAGGCTCAAAAAGATTAAATGATTTCCCAATATTATGGTATCAGTGACACAGCCTGGCCCATAGCCTCCTCAGTTCTCTAACAGTCTCCCCTCTGCTTGCCCATCGGGCATGAAAAGGCATGGGCTCCGAGGGCCCTATGTTGGAAAGAACTCACATCCCAACAACATGTCAGTGAAGAAAGGAAAGCCCCCACCATTCCCACTATTGATTAGTCCGGTCCCCCCAATTCCTCTTTCCTGGAGCTGAGAAACTTCAGTACTGATGCAGCCTGGAACCCCGAGGAGTCCCTAGAACAGCAGGGCAGGTGCAGAGAATGGGGGTTGCCTCTCCTATTTATTAGTCAGGTGAGTCTCAGGTGTACAACGAGGAAAACAACACTAGCTCACAGGGTTACGACTCTGAGAACTGAGTGTAGGTAATACAGGACATACGATGGGGTTTACCACACAAAAAAGGTGACGAATGCCAAGTCAACCTGAGGATTGCAGCAAGACACAGAAGCACAGGCTGAGAGACATGGCAGGGACTTCCTGTTTCCCACATGCTCCATTTTTCGGAGGCCTCTGCCTCATCCTGACACTCTGCAGCATGTTACCTTTAAAACGTAAACAGAAGTTGGGAACTTGGACCATGAAAAAGGTCAGTGTGATTTGAAGATAGTTTTGTACTTGTTTGCGAAACAAATTTGTATCTGTTTCCTTCCCAAAAATCACAGCCGGAGAACACAAAGTAAGTAAATGAAGACCCTCCCTTGTTAAGTCAGGTCCCTTCTCTCAGTGATATACACATACCATTTTTCGACGGTCTTCTTTTTAAGTCATCCTCAATCTTACTACATATTCTCATAAACAGGGTAGTGCTAACAACTAACCTGCACAACTAAGAGAAAACTACAGAAATGCTCTGTTAGGAAGTGACAGTAAATTAGTAGTTAGGAATAACTATCTGATGGAACGAAGCTGACAGTCTGCTTGACCCCACAGCCACCGGATGGCCCCTCAGATTCTCTTTCAACCAGCAGAGAAGAGACCAGCCAACAGCTCTGGGGTTGGGGAAACCCCTTGGTGGCCGACTCACAGCAACTGCCAATAGGCATCACTGAACAAGACTCCTGGGGAGCTTTGCAGGGCCAGGGTGGCAAAGGATAAGGACAACCCTCCCCAGAACAGCACCCACACGAGCTCATCAACCCATTGCTGCCACTGTCTGACCAGTTCCAAAATCAGTACCTTGGTCCAGGCAGGGAGCTTGGGAGTATCACGTACAGGGAAGAAAGAATGAAGGTGTAGCAAAGGGGCTGCTAACCATAGGGGGTTAGGATACAGACCAGTGATTTTCGGTGGGTGTGTCACAAGAATTTTTAAAACCTGCAATACCTGAATATGTAGTCAAGGGCAGTGACCTCTTTTCACGTAAGACTGTCAAATTAAAAAAATGACACCAGCCAACACGACACCAGCCGTCCGGTGTGAATGCTCTCTCGAGCCATAAGTACATAGGTCATATAACAAAGTTGCATCTCATTGGTCACACCGCATAATAAGTTTGTGTCTCATCAGTTAATTCTTGATACCAGAAGTCCTTATTTATGAGTATAGGCACCTGATTTTTTAAGAAAGTCACTTTGGATCAAAAAAGGTAGGTAATTACTATTATTATTGTGCTTTATAAATCAATCAAAATTATACCTAATTTTTTGTCAGGTCAGCAAACAAAATTTTTTTCGGGGGGCTGCAGAATTTTAGCAATTAGTTTATGTGTGCCATGAGATGAAAAGGCTGACAATCACTGATACAGTCAGAAAGGAAACTGAGGGAGTGGGGGCCAGATTAAATTAAATGACAGGTAACAAGTAATAAATGACAGTTATCAAATGTTGTAACATTTATTTTTGTTGTTTTAAGTCTGACCTTTCTTACGATAAATACATGTGAAGTTTCTCTGTTTATGTATTTTGCTGATTCGCGGAGAGTGTTTGGCCTTGTAGGAAACATAGTCTGTTATTCTTGATAATTTAATTGGATAGGTCAGAAAAGATGTAGGATCAGAAAGAAGAGCAAGATTATAGATATTTAAATATGGGATCCTCATCATAATTAGACTAAAGAGCCCAAACAAAAATGGGCAGGGCGGGTGGATGAGGGGTAACGTGAGACCAGGACATTTCTCCTTAATGCATGAGTCTTGGCATGTAAATGAAGATATCTGAAGAAGCACACAGGTTTGAAGCGGCTCTAACATTCTATCATAATTAGAAACATTTCAAGAGCCCTGTAATTTCCAATCAAAATTACAGTAATTTCCGATATACAAGCCATGATTCATGACAGAGTTTTACATTCCATGAGAGAGTGCGGTGGCCTAGTGCACGACATGCCGAGCACAGCACTAACATAAACAATTCAGCTGAATGTTTCAACAGCACTTGATGTTTAGAATCTCACAATAAAAGAAACATGTTATTGTAGAAATTATCACTTTGACAGTGATTGAAGGGTAGGCAGGCATGTGGCCTATAAAGCTATAATTTTTACAGTCCACAGCTTGAGTTTAATCATTTTTATGTAGCATTTCCAAGATATCCCTTAAGTATTTCATCCAGTCTATAACTTAAATGAGAACAACATTTTCTAAAACCAAACTCTGATCAAGGACCACTATTAAGGCGGACAGGGTAAAACTGGAGGAAAAGCTACAAAGAGTTTTATACTCTAAATGCTCTCAGGGTTGTCTATTGTTATCAGAAGTTGATAGCAGTCAGCTGTTTGATAAAAGCGGGTTCATTAGTGATAATAAAAGTATGTTTGTTTGAAATTTCAAGTTGTTAAAACCTTACCTGAGCCCTTCCACTGCCTGTAAATTCTCACCTTGATAGTGTTATCAAATCTTTTTTGCAAAAGGAAAGAGAGTTTAGCGTTCTTCTGGTCCTTTAAGAAGCAGTCTTGCTTTGAACAAGTCTTGCTTTGATAATTGTGAGTTCGTGCATATAGATGACTCAGCTTCTGATACATAATAAATTATCCATATATGACAATTATACTGATAAAGAACTGCATTATCTATCCTTTGTTATGTCTTTATCTTGTTTTGTAGGGATCTATAACTTTTCCAGTTCAATTCTCTTCATTCATAATTCATCAGAGATGGACAGTTTTTTCTAAGTGTAATTCAATCTGTGTCATATATCTATAGAAAAACTAAAATCATTCATATGCAAGGGTATATGTATGTGTGTGCCAGTTTGTTTTAATAAGTGGGCCTAGCAGTTGTAGATGTTGGAGATGGAACAGAATAAACTATAATGTTTCTAGTATTTTAGGAAAGAAATCAAGGTCACTTGAGTAATAATGAAACAGTAGTAACTCAAAGCTATTTATTCCACTACAATAGACCAGATTGAGAAACTTCCTATCCATTACATTATTCTTCTACTGAAAACAATTCTAAATGGACTCAGGGATTTACTAAGAAACCCCTGGTCTGGAGAACGGCTGTTGGAGGAAGCAAAACCGTGTGTCTATCAGTGGAATCTGAACATTTTGTTTCATCTGAGAGCTTTGTAAATATTTCTGGAGGCTATGACCTCTCGGTGATGCAAATTCATACTGCAAACAGACACCCCTTTGAATGAAATTTTCACAGGCATTGCAGATAAACATTCTCCATGCCTAATCAAGGCTCTCTTACCTGGCTTTTGGTTGCTGCAACCTTTGCAAACAGTGCTTGGGACACTTTAGCGCGCTTCATTTCCTGCTGAATCTCATCATAAATGGAAGCATTAATGTTCATGGTATTGTTCTCTGGTTTGCCATTCCTCTCAGTGGCAATAGTAGCTGTTTTCACCTACAAAACATGTTGAACATGACTGTCATTTTTCATTGGTCAAACTGTTCTGAAGCTTCTTGGGCTCAGCGTCCCAACCAGATATCACTGCTCCTTTTATGATCAAGGTGGTCAGCAGTGCAGTCGTTCGACATTCGTTATTGCCCTGAGATCAGATTGCATAAGTTAAGGAAGTCACATTGTCTCACAGGTGATTGCATCTGTAATATGACAGCCACTGCCAGCTGACAACCAGGAATTACAATGCCATAAAGTAAGTTTTCTGGAAAATAAAGTAGTTTCAAAGACTCGAAAACCCCAAACTAATTGTTTCCCAATTACTTTTCATTCAATTCTAACAAAGGAAACTCACAATTACAATCACAATGCACAGAGCTGTATCTTCTCTGGGTGCCTGGTGTCTAACAGACAATTGCATCACTAATAGCTATTACATACTATGCCTTTTCAATGTTGGACTTTTTTTATGCTTTTTTCCTCATGTTTCACTTTAAAAAGCTTCCATAACAAAGCCATTTGCGGAGCTGCATATTTAAATCTTCTATCCATCCATGAAACAGGTAGAGTGCCTTGCTTAATTATCATAAAGGCGGGTTGGGTTTTACACGTGAATGTCCAAGCTGTTCCGTATAATTATTTCATCTCTTTCTGGCACCTCTGTATATATAACTATTTCTTTTGAATTGTGGAACTAGACTATAAGAAAATGTTTCACAATGTTTGACAGAACACCGCTGCTAAGTAACACAAAATATATCATCAGTGGCTTTAAAAACATGTTCAAATTGTATGATCCTGACTGAAAGATTAGTAATGATAAGCCTTTGGTCATGATGATAAGCATACATTAGAAGGAAAGTGCCACAAAATTTTAGGGGAAAAATTAAATCACATCCTCAACATTTATTAATACTATTATTAATCTTTCAAGCAACAAATTTTAATTTTTATTATGCAATTACATTGACCGCTCTGGTAAATCCACCTATGAAGTATGTCACTGCTTTTTTTTACTGGGGAATTGACGGAGATGTGAATGAAAACTATCGCAGATGCAGGGCCGTGTGTTTCCCCGGCAAAGTGATTCATTAAGGACCTAATTTCTTAGGGTCCTTTATAGAACCTAAGTTTTTGTGCTTTAGAAATTTAGCATCCTGGACCATTTCTCACACATACTACAACACTAGAAAATGAAGTGCATTTTAGAATAAATGGATGTTTTTTTGCCATTAAATGACACTATCCTCCTATACATACTGCAAGTCTTCCAGGTTTCTTCCACCCTGTCCCAAAACATTTGGCATCAAGAGTAGGACAGAGGTTATCCTTGGCTCTTCAGTTCTCTGCACTTAGTAAATATGAGCCCTTTAAAATCTGCTTTCTGAATCCTTTCAACTTCCAGCCAGTTAGCAAAATAACTCACCTCTGGCTTGTCTTGGAGAGGCAGCTAGATTCTTCCACCTTGAGACTACCTAAGGCTGAAAGGATAATGCTGTGAAATGGCTGGGCCACAGGTTCGAAGGGAGGGCACAGAAGGTGAGGCAGGGCAAGTGACCGACTGGCTGGGCCTCACTGCCTCTTCTACACTATACACTAGAGGCCGGGAGTACGCCAGCTTCCCGGAGTCCCTCTTCTAGCTCTGTAACTTCAGTGAGCAAGGGCACTCTCAGAGGTATATTAAGGACTGGGGGCCACTAAGAACATACACAGGGCTTTGGAGCAATAATCTGCTAAACACCACTTTAGGACCCAGAAGAGTTCATGCATTACCATAAATTGCCCACAACGTTGCTTTGGTGGGATTCACAACTTTGCTCTGGGGTGGTCTTGCTTTGAGGCAGAAGGATAGATTTGATCACCCCACGGGGTCCCTTTTAATGCCTATTTTTTCTCACTGCCTAAATGAAAGAGAAAAGAAAAGCCATTCCAATCGCTTTGAAAACTGAATGTTATGGAAATGGGGGCATGAAGTCCAGTGCATTGGAAGAAAGAGTTGGCAGCAATCTGCTTTGTAATAATAGTTAAGAGAGAGCAGGCCTTGGAAACTTGGTGTTTCATGTTTTTAAATAATTTGCATTCTTTTGTAAAAATTATGTTTAAGAATTTATCCTCCAGGTATGCTATAATCATTTGTCTCACCACTGTGGTTTAGTTTCTAAAAATTTCTTTTAGGTTTAATACTTTTTAAAGCAGTTACAACTTGGATTAAAAAGCAAGAATTTTAAATCATGAAAAAAAAATCAATCGTTTCCTAATAGCCAACACAAAATAAAAGTGGGAAATAAGTACATGTGAAACATTAAAAATTATAAAAAGAAAGTGACAGCAATGACTTTTAAAAATATAAAGAAACTATTACTCATTTGAAAAAGATTTAGAAAAGTTCTCCATTACCATCCTGTTGGCTCAGATCCATATCTTATCATAGATAAGCTATTAGAATTCTGGAATCACATCCCCCACCCCCCAAACACAAGCTATTGCTTAAGGGGAACTGACTTGGACAGCTTTTCAAAAATGTGAAAGCTGAATTTTTCCCCAGGTAAAAATGGAAACAAAAATCTTTTATATACCTCACTCCACTAAGTACTATTTTAGCTTAGTACAAAAAAAAATCTTCTTTAATCCTGGTTTAGCTTTTAATATTATATCACACATTAAAATTCATAAAGTAGTTCATTCCAGGCAAAACAAACCACTCTTCAGCTCTTCTCCGCAAATAGCACAGGAGGTAAAATAAAGGCAGCTGCTTTCGGAATAGCTTTCATCAAGGTAGGGTGTGCTCCTCCTTCATTACAGAGGCGCCGGGGAAGTAGTTAGGAACTGGAGTTTCTGCTCTGTACCTGCCCGCATGGGCTCAGGCCACAGCACTGCTTTTTATTTCACTGAAGTCATGCACTGGAATGTGCCTTCTCCACGAAAATTCTACTTTGTGCCTTCATGTGCTGCTGTATGCATCAAATCATACCACAAAATGACCCACACATACTACATATGTACTACACATTGCATGTATTCTTCACCAAATGATTTCTATGATGGACCTCACTGGTGTGTATGTTATTCCTTGAGGCAGGAACAACTCCTGCAAGCTCACAGCACACACATGTGTGCATGCACACATGAAGTTTGATGTAGTTTTATTAGTAGTTATGACAATAATAAACACTAACATTTATTAGTTGCTTATTATGTGGTAGAAATAACATTAATGTACACTAACTCTAACCTGCACAGTAGCCCAGAGTAGGTACCATTAACGCTCCATTTACAAATTGAGAAAATGCCTCTTAAAACAAAGAGGTTTTAAGCAATTTATCCATGGGCAAGGCTGGGAGCTAAGCTGAAGTCTGTCTGAGGCTAATGCTTATCTTAGAATCCACTGCAACTACACTGCAGTCATGTTATAGGGGACTTGTTATTTGGAAAAGTCCTTATTTTTAAAGACATGTTATGTTGGGCCTGCTTTTTTGGTGGCCCTTTGCCAAATCTAATTCATTAATATCTAATACTTACTAATAAGTGACTATCATTAATTTTACAAATGCAGTCTGAATTTATTTTTTAAGGTATGCAAACTGTTATTTCTTAGTAGTGCTATATAAGAAATACACTATTTTAAAGCATTCTTATTGGTGATGTAATATAGTCCATATTATCAAATTTTACTCTGTTAACACTGTCTGGAGTATTATGATTGTAGAAACTGTGTTAATTATTTTCCAAATCCTCTAGCTTTTAAGAGATAACTATTATGGGAAACATTTTACAAGCACATAAATAAGATCTTAAAATAATGCTGGTCAAGGAATTCATAACAAATGAAACTTTCATCACATATTTAGCTCCTGCCCATAATTGGACCTACATTTCATTATATTATAGAAGAACTTGTAAAGAGACAGAAGGGTGCAGCTGCCAGATTAAAATAATGATGTATTTCTTATATGAACTTTGTACATTTTCTAAAGCATTAAATATCACATCTTTCTTCAGAAGAAATTAAATAATAACACAAGGAGTTATAAAAATAAATAAAAAATAATTATGGAACTAATGTAAAAGTTATAATTATAGGCTAATTTACCTGCCAAAGTCACACATGTTAAAACACACAAATAAGACTAGAATAAGCATACACCTAAATAGAAATCAACTTAAAACTGATGTGTTCTGTGGAACAGAGAATTCCCAGAAAATAATAATTAATTATTATTAATAAAATTCCTCTAATAAACTCATCTGGAAAATCTGCTAAGCAGAGTCAGAAAAGACACCTTTAAGACCAGGGCATTTTGGAGGGACTGGGTTCTCCAGACATTTTCATACAAGCCAAGTGAAGGGACAATGTCGTCCACAATCTCCGAAATACCCACAGACCATCTGTCATGCATCCAATGTGTTCTATCAGGAGGACATTCTTGTAATGTCCTCTTCCTAACCAAACAATAACACTTCCCATCCTCTATGACAAACAGAAAAAGTCCCCATGTTTCATTTTTCCCTTTTCTGTAATGTTCGTTTACATTTTGAGCAGGTGGCTTGAAGTCGGGGGAAGAGCGGCAGAATTAAAAGGGGACTGGAAAACCGAGACTAAACCTTACCTTTGGTTTTCTCATTTTTCTCCTACGAAAAGGGTGGTCTGAGGATGCAATGAATTAATGTACATCAAGGTGCAGAGAAAACTGTGAACCATTACCAAGTGCAAGGTAATCTTATTTCTTGAATTAGCATGTAAAGTTGTGAAAATATGCAGTCAGTAAACAGAGAGGACTGCCCCAGTGAGAAGTGGCTCACAAGGCTGCCCATACGGAAGCAGAAGGACAGGTACACACAGGGTGCACCTAACCTAGGCAGGACCAGCCCAGACCTTTGGTACTCCTGGGGCTAGGCGGGCTTTATTCAGAGGAAGAATTCCTAAGGATAAAACCTGGAGCTTGACTAAAACCAAGGAGTCCCTTCTTGAAGATGATTGAGAATTCGAGTCCCTCAATAGTTTAGGGCCTCAGTCTTATATGAACGAGGAACATGCCAATCTGCTTCAGTATGACCTGAACTCTGCAGAAGGAGCTGGGAAAGAACCCAGTCTCGTCTCGCTCTGTGTTTCAAATCTCTTCATTTTGGAGGAAATGAAATGCACAGTGATTTCACACAGACTCCTCTCTGGTAAAATATGAAATTAAAAAGGACAAAATTCTGCAGCCCGTTTCTGTATTTGTGGTTTCATCCTCCACCCTCCCGCCTTCTATTTTCGTCATTTGCAATAAGCATAGTAAAACCTTCCATGTGGTGTACTGGTTCCCGTTTGAGCACTGGATTTAAATGGCTGCAAACTGGTACTAGTTCAACAGCTTTAGAACACATTTTCTCAAGTCTAGAGTACTTGTTCAACATTGATAATGCTTTTAATCCATTAAAAATCTCTTAAAATTTAATTAATTGAATCATTATTAAAGGGTAAAAGGTGAATGGTTGTGAGCTCTATTATTATATTAAATAATGCAAAGGGATTCTCAGTGGGGCACATAAGATACTGTAAAGATTTATATTATAGCAGTGAAATAAAAATCATACACATACATCAGATAATCGTTTCAGAATTTGGTAAGATGGCCAATAATATCACATTAATAAAACAAATTTTTTTTCCTCTGAAAGAATTTCACCAAGATTCTGTAGTATTTACATAACTGTGTATGTTCATCACTGTCTGAATATCCTAGCTAAAGGCTTGGTCTCAACCCTTCTTGAGAACAAACTGAGCCTAAGGATGGCCCAATCGATTAATAATTCCAGCCAAAACAAGTATTTTCTACCCCAAATTATGAGCAAGTTTATCCTTTAGATATATATATACGCACACCCCATCTGATATATATCATTTATATGTCTGAGAGTATATATCAGATGTATGTGTGTGTGTGTGTAGATATATAGATATATATATATCAGAAAGCTACTCAAGAGTATCTTAACAGTATATGAAAAGAAATATCCCTTAGGAATGAATGTTACTCTGCCTAAAGAAAAAAACTTGTTGGCCCTGACTGGTGTGGCTCAGTGGTCTGGGCACTGAAACACAAACCAACAGGCTGCTGGTTCACTCTCGGTCAGGGCCCACGCCTGGAGTGTGGGCCAGATCCCGAGTTCGCGGCATGCAAGCAGCAACCAAAGGATGTTTCTCTCAAAAGTCAATGTTTCTCTCCCTCTCCTCCTCTCTCCATTCCCCACTCTCTGGCAGTAAGTAAATAACATTTAAAAAGGAAAAAAGATTGATGACTAAGAATAGCAGAATCATGTTTGAAAAACAGAAGCATTAAAACCCTAGAAAAATTAAAAATGACAGCCGTCTTAAGAATCACTAAGTCAAATATTTGGATAAATTTTTAAAGAAAGGAGAAGCTCAATGCTAAAGTTCATACTGGTCTTAAATAAACTATTCTTTTCTTGATATTGCAGATTAAGTGTTTCAGTAAGATAACTCTCTGCCCAGAGGCCTTTCGGTGAGGATGACAGGAGCAAAGTTAACTACTGATGGCGTGTGTATCACTCTAAACACCAATACTAATTATTAAGCCAAGTCCAAAGTACAGCATTTTTTGTTTAGTCACTCTTATTATAAGCTATATATCTATATGTAGAGTTTCTCATTCTTTTTCTTAAGAAATATTGTACAAGCAGCTTCACAGATCAGATTCGGTAACCGTGAGTATGTGTACGGCAGGTGAGTGTGTGTATGTGTACACATGCCATTCTTTTCTGCTAGAGAAACATGAGTTTCTCATTCAGTTACAGTAATGACCTTCTGACAGTCTGCTCCTATAGACATCGAGACCTACTTGATTTTCATTAAAAAAGGGAGAAAATGGACTTCTGAGACACTGCTAAAAAATAATCATTTCAAAGCATTACAATAAACAGTTTAAGGCCCTCAACTAGGGGCTAAATATAACATCTATTCCTTATTCATGGAGTATCTGTAGCAGTTTCATTTTTAGTGCTGAATGAGCTTTTTCTATAATTCTATTCTTGGAAATGTATTACTATTTTTACTATTAATGAAAAATTAACATCAAGATATAATTTCATTATGACATGATGTTACATAAATACTTTAAATTTATATTCCGTATTTAACTTTTATCCAGTTTTAGCTGACGTTATTTTTAAGAGTTGTAGAAATTATACATGTAAAGAAATATATTTGCTTGTGGATTAGAAGTCTAATCCACTACCAAACTTTTATCTGTTTGTACCGAATATTAACTTCTTAAATTCTAAGAGTTACAAGCCTACATGTTAAACTTGGTTTAAAAAAAGAGGCAGCAGTAGTGGTCCAGTTACACATATACAAAGTTACCTGGGAGGTGACTTGGGTCCTCCCCCAAAGTGTGAAAATGTGGATAATGTGCCCATTTCTGGGAATACGTATGGAATTCTTTATCAGCTCCATTTAAAGCTGCCTTCAAGGATTGTATTAAACTTAATTATGAAAGATTACAAACGAGATGATGTGTAATTGGCACCAGCTGCAGTTCGTATGGGAAAGCACAAATACAAATAGAATTATTTATTTATTTGTATTTATTTACTATTCAAATGGCGGTTCTAAAACTCACAGGGATAAAATTGACTTTATTACTTTTTTCTTTTTCCAGTTTAAAATACTGCTTTACTCAGTAGTAGTGGAGACAGATATCCCATTTAAAGACAACTCACCCCCAAAGAACCCCAAAGCAGTAGCAATACAAAGCAATTTTCTTTCCCCTAATTAGCAGCTTGTTTTTTTTATACCATAATTAGTGATTTGGGACCAAATTCTCCCCCAAGCAACTCTATATAAATTTTTGTTTTGTATTTTTTCCTACATATGTCCATCTACCTTTCGAGTTTCCTACTGAGATTCTTTATCAGACATTTTTTTAAAGCCAAAGAAGGAAAAGTAGACTTCACCTGGGGAGGGCGGCTGGGTGGTGTGCTTATCAGGGGGGCAGGACCCATAGCCGAGGCCGCATTCAAGCTCCTTTCCCTTTCGTCCTGGTAAATTCGATCTCTTTCAGCTTCTGGTAACTGCAAGAAATTCTGCATAGCCCGAAGGTTTACCAGCAAAGACTGGGATGCAGTCTTGGGGTCCTCTTCCTTTCTGAGAATTTCTGAAAGCAAGCCCTGCAGGGAATGAAAAGCACGGGGTGAGTGAGCCTGCTCTGCTCCCAGGCTCTGCCCAGCCAGCACTGATCCTTCCCCTTCCTTCCCCACTCTGTTCAGAAAATGAACAGTCAGAAGCATTAATTCTGCATAGAAATACATTAGTTACAACTGAAGTGGTAGAGAAGAGAGCTTCAATTGTATTCTTAATTTTATTAAGCATCTGCTTTACATATAACATAAACTGAAACTGCCTAATTGGTCTCCTTCCTTTGAGTAGCTTAACTTGCCATGAAATCTTTCACAGAGAGGCGATCGCGGGAAGTTAAGAATAAATGAAATGTTCATAATACAACAGCATTGAACTGTATGGTTCTCAAGCTGCCTAAACAAAGGCAGTGGGATGCCAGCAGCCCAATATGTAAAGATACCAAGCTATTTCCAGAGACACAGAACTTTCCGAGAAAATACTAGAAAACGAACTGCAGCATATTATAAAAAAAGATTGTGATGAAAGCGTCATCTAAGATTTATGTTATGTTTTCACAGGCATTAGGAATATAGGTTATTCACAGGAATTTAGGCTATTCCTTCATTTTCAAATATTAGAGTCAATGAAAAGTGATTCTATTTACCGTCCGCTTAAGGAAACCATACTGACAACCCCAATGATTTTAAGTACTATCTTGCTATACCACACCTCTGGGTTACACGTTGAAATTTTGAACTTCAGAAACCACAGGTTAAATTTGAAATGCATAACCCCCTTTCCAGATTTCAGAAATCCATGAAAGCATGCCAAGAAAAAAAATATCCAATTCTGTAAATATCAACTTTCTTGAGGAATAACAATATTTACTTGGAATAGAAGAACTTTAGAAACCATTCCTGAACTTCTTCAGGGTGTCTCTCTCCCCAATAACAGACCTTCTTTCTTTCTTTTTTTGAAGATTGCTTTCAAGAATGGATGGTTTCCCCCAATTTTATTTAAGGGATTATATGAAAATAGAGGGATTAGAACGTTTTTTTTTTTCTATCCACTGGATAGGCACAGAGAAGCTTTACCTATTCAATCTTGTACATGAAATAATGCCTGAAACGTCAAGGCATATGTTTGCTTTCTACATTTAGCCAGAATATCCGTTTAATACAATATAGCTCAGAATAAACTGTTGTCAAGATTTCTGGATAGTTTTCAAATTTCACTTTGGGGAAGGGGAGGTAAAATGTCATGTCAAAAGAATTAAGCCCCAAGATTGTAACATCTGGGTTTTCTCATGGTTTCCTGGAGATGCAGCGAACCTAGTTTTGTTCCTCAAGGATCATGTACCATATTGCCCAAATCCAAGAGTTAGGTGCAGACAGGATAAAAGCACTGTCCACTTTTAAAAATGATTTGTAGCCCTGGCTGGTGTAGCTCAGTGGATTGAGCGCCGGCCAGAGAACCACACGATCGCGGTTCGATTCCCAGTCAGGGCACATGCCTGGGTTGCAGGCCAGTTCCCAGCAGGGGACCCACAAGAGGCAACCATACATTGATATTTCTGTCCTCCTCTCCTTCCCTTTCCCTCTAAAAATAAATAAATAAAAATCTTTAAAAAAAAGATTTGTAGTCTGCTATTTAAAAAGACCCTCCAATAGGCTCAGTGGGGCTTATGGGTAAATTTGAATCTCCCATTTAGTGTATGCAACCAAAGTCTGGAAACTGGTCCCAAACGTTTAGTTTCACCGTAAGACACGTAACTAAAGGGTGAAGGGTATGCTTCCTTTCATTCATAATATTGACAAGTAATGTTGCAACTGAGTTTATACAAGAGCAAACATCCAGTCAATTTAACTACAATTCAATCAAACAGGCAGTCAATCATCCAGCTATTTAATTTGCAAAAGGCCAACTAATTACATTGACTGCGTTGATGTGTCACATTGAAACCAAAAAACACAGATCTCGAAAAAAATGCTTGAAAATAGGTGTAAAAAAATAATCCATGCTCTCCACTCTTCTCTACCAAATGTTATGGATTAAAATATGCACTTGGCAAAGTAATCTATATTAACTATTAAGAAAAAGAGATAGAA
Organism: Sturnira hondurensis; assembly: GCF_014824575.4. NCBI lineage: Eukaryota > Metazoa > Chordata > Mammalia > Chiroptera > Phyllostomidae > Sturnira > Sturnira hondurensis. The sequence continues at coordinate 11,234,329 of NW_028085930.1, forward strand.
ATATACCAGTTAATAAACAGAATATTATAAATTCCTTGAGTAAAATATTCTAACATTCATTTTTGTTATCCCAGCACAATGGCAACTACATGTGCTTGACAGACATTTACTAAGTGGATAAATGATACACAGTCAGACCACCAAGGAAAGGCTGCAAACAGGTGACAGACACTTAGGGATAAGGCGTGCTGCCCATGGGTGCTTAAAACGGTAATCATTAATTTACTCAAAGTGCGCTGTCCTTCCATGAAAAGTTAGTGTGGCATTTTGTGAGATATTTGCATACAGTGAGTGTCAAGTAATTTTTTAAAAAATACAGTAGGTCAAACGGGATCTCGTAAATACTGAGGATTGAGAAGTTTGAATTTAGACATTTATAAACCTCAAAAAATAGTACCACATCTATTAAAAATGTTTCCCCTGACATCAGAGAGCTATAGTGAGAAACACAAACAACTAAAAAAATACTAATAATATTCTCTCTCAAATCTTGCTAACATGAGACCAAGTCACTCCTGTAAGGCTGAAGTATAAGAGAGCAGGTCACTCAAAAGAGAATTTAGAAATTTCTCTGCCCACAGGGTGATGTTGGCATGACTTCCCATTTGAGCTTGTACAGTGTTTCAGGGGCAAAACATTTCATTTCATCTTAATTATTTGACTGGAACAAGTGCAGTTTTTCGGCCTGTAATATATTAAAGGTCTAAACTGACATTTCAAATCCTGAAACAGTCACAGCTCTAAAGCAGCCAGTGTAGACATCTCAGGTATTTTTGAAACCTTTGGGTTTTCTCCCTTTTTTTTTTTTTGGACCCAGGCTTTCAATGAGGGGAGTGCCCCCTGGTGGAAATGCTTGAAAATATTGTTAGAAAATGTTTTGATTAGAATGTGTTAATTACAAAAAAAAAAAAAGTCATGTCACTTGAGAATAATTCTGGATGCACAATGACTGCTATTAGAATCCAGATGTGGGAATCAATGGTGGGTCCTATTCAGGTTGCTGTGATCCAAATAGCTGTATTTATGGATTCAGGATATATGTGGCCCCATTTTCCATTTTTCCACAGTGGAAAATACAGTTCAGACTTGCCAGGTTAGGTTATAAGGTCACTTGTAATCCCCCATGGAGGAGAGTAAGAGGGATCTCCTACCAAAAATTCTTCTTCGTGCTAAAAAATAATGTCAAGGGCCTTATTTGCTATCTCAGAGAATATACTGAAACACCAGAACTAGAATATATTGTCAATATTGTGCACCATAGGTGTTCAATAAATGCTGGAAGAAATTAAAACAAAAAATTAGCCATTCTTTGTTTCTGAAAAGAACCTGAGAATCTGTATGTTATGTGGTAAGTTATCAACAACTCATGAATATTAATTTTATTGGAAATGAGAGGCTGCTTTTCATTGGGACTTCACATCTTTGCATAATTTCCTATGTTCTCTCCATATGAAAATATAAAATGGTTCTGCGTTGTCATTACATGGTGGTTAATTGCAAATTCTAATGTTTTTCAATTAAAGAGTGAACTTCCTGATGAATTCCTAAACCTTTTTTACTTTCTGAAAAGTTTAGTTTTTACAAATAAAATTCCTTAGTAATTGTACAATAAAAGAAAGAAAGAAACCTTCAATAAATATTATCAGCACTTCCAAATGCTAACGAAGAATTCTTTAAAACAGCAGCTAAGTGAGAGAGACCGCCAGTCTGAACAAAAAGCCTGTCTGGCCTCCTGCTTGTCTCCTCTTTGAATGTAATCACTGATTCAGATAGATTTTATCGGTTTCATGGAACTCCAAAGCCCTCAAAAGGAAAATATGATTTGATTAAAAAAAAAACCCCTACTACAAAGAAAATATGGTGAATATTCTTCAAGGCTATACCTGCCTCTGTGGGCTGGTGAATTTTTAATAGCATGTCCAGGTGGAAGGCCATTTTCAAACTCCGCCTACTCTGCTGGACTTTGGCCAAGTAAGTTATAAGCAGACACATCCATCTCTGTCATTCGGGGAGGCTAAACGAGAGCTGTCACGTTGGGGTAATAGCACCTTTCCACCTTTTATTCAATAGTGATATGGGTAGTAGTCTTTTCTTAAATTACACTGTGAAGAATTATAGAAACACAGTAGCAATCTCTCTTATACTTAAGCAGGAAAATTTCTCTCCACCACATAATTTGCAGAACTCAAATTCAATAAAACATTACATGATGGTCCATTACTGTTATCAGTTTTGAATAATCCATCTTCATTCTTTATTTTACTGGAAAATAAAGTGTGCCAAAGACAAGAGGAGGGGGAAGAAAAAGGGAAAAAGCTGCAGGACGGGGATCTGAGCTAAACTCTGGGTTTTATTTTTAAAAAGGCACTAAAAAAATACACTTTCTTCTATCACAAGCTTGAGACGGCAGAGAAGTCAACGGAAAAGTATAAATCTAGCAGCTTTGGCAATTTTTTTTAGCCATAGGTTTCTATTAAAAAGACATCGAGTAGGAATAGCTGAACGAGTGATGTATGCTAAAAGCTGGTGTCTTCAGCAGCAGTTAAAGAGCGTATGGCCCTCAATTTAAAAGCAGAAAAAGTCCGCCAAACAAGTAATTATATAAATATCACTATAAATTTTCTAAAAAATAGACTTAAAAAAAAGAAGTCATGTGTGCAAGTCTTAAGAGAGGGGTATGATTTAATTTAGGAGACCCAATTATGATGGATGTGAAAATTCTCCAATCAAGAGTTAAACTTGTACAGAGCTGTCAATGACAAACATTTTCTCAAGTCATAAGAGCGTTATCTATTATACTAGTATTTTAACATACTAGGTATAGGGTGCCATCATCTTTATCTGATCGTTATCATATAACTTTGTATTTGTACGTACATATTTCACATCAATTTTTTAAACCTGGAGTTGGAACTGCACGTTGTAATAAGTGCACACAATGTGTGATGTGTGATTTAACTCTGCAGAGCGCGTCTATACATATGCATTAGCATGTGTATTTTCGTACTCCACACTCACACCATACACCCTCACTCTGCACCTGCTTTTATTGAAATGCATACACTTCGAAATAAACACACTACATGCATTTATATGAATGTATAATCATTAAAGTAAATGCAGCTGTGTGTGCGCACGCGCGTGCATGTGTGTGACGGTTTTTAAGTGGGACACCAAAAATACATGCATGCTTGCTTTCGTGTTCAAAAATCCAGTTCCCAGAAAGTGGACATTTCAGTGTGCAAGGAAAATTACTCTTAGGTAAATCAGACAGCTTTGAATACACCCCACAACCACTCCAACTGAGGAGTATCAATTACCAAGACCACGTAAAACTAAAACCAGCCCCCTCTTCCATCCAGAGCTCAAAATAATATTTTGGGGATGACTTTCTATATTGGCTATTATTAATCGAGAGAGGCTGGTTATCAGGCTGTACCAGGCTTTCCTTCTCCTCTGACTCTCAGAAAAATAAAAGGCACTGTTTTTGATGTTAACCACAGAGATGACTATCTTTTCAGAGAGATTAACATGGCATGAAAAGAGAATTCTGCTTTTTTCCCTCCCAGTAACAAATCCTACAAATATCTGTGGAATTTGTCAACATAAGAGCCAAAGGTAGAATGAATGATCAACTCTTCAGAGTAAAGGCTGGGACAACACAATCCAAGAGCAGAGAAACTGTGCAGAGGACTGGGGGCTCTTCCCTGGTCCTCCTCTGCTGGACGGACGCCCTTGTCATTCCTCAACACATAAAATATACTTCCCTCCGTGCTTTAAGAAATCACAGTTTGCTCGATTTTGTAAAAGCTTACCAGTATATCTGTATGTCACCTGTGTGTATATCAATGTTGTCTTTGTCTGTGAGCTTTTAATTCAATTCAACAACCCTATGTAATTTTTGCCCAATACTGAGAACTACTAGGTGTTACTGCTATTTACAAAAATAAAGTTGCCAGAAGCAGGAATATCTAGCTAGACAGTTGACTTTTGATTCATTCATTCATTTCATTTCTAAAAATAATTACCACCCAACTGAATATAGGTATCATATTAAATTTACCAGCTAAAAATAAGCACATTTTTTAAGTTGTAAAAATACAGAATTAGGCAAAAACCACACGATTTCAACCTGAGACATAACCTTCTATAATCACCCTTTTAAAACCAAAAGATGTACAAAAAACAGATAAAGAAATTGAAAATAAACACTGAGTTAAAGGCTTTGTCAAACGTCCTGACTTTCAATCCAGTTAAGGAAAGCCAAAAATAAGTCGCAGCTGGGATTCTCCTAGGTATGGAAACTCTGCCAACAAGGAATTAATACTAGATTATTTTTGTACCAGAATTTTATTCTTATAATCATGTAATAAATAACGTAACTTATATGTGAGAGGAAAGTATTAGTCAGCCCCCCCCTCAAAGAAACTGACAAGAGAAAGAAACAGAACAAAAAAATTGAAAGGACACAATGTCCTCATTCTTATCAAAGTTGCATGTTCTTTTTTTGTGTGTGCCCAAGCCAAAAATAAACACCATATATATCAGACGAGTTTCCCAAAAAAGAAATTAAAAATCCTCTCACACAGTTTAATAGAATCGGTTTGTTTCGGACTTTTTCATCTTCAGGCTCTCTTCTCTTCTCTTCCCCTCTCCCCTTTGTCCATCTGAAACTTCCCCCGTGATGATACCATCTTCACAAGAATTTGCCCGGGAGGATAAAGGCATAGACACAAGGGACATACGTAGGCCAAGGCTAGCAGGCCAAACTCAGCAGGCTGAGCCTACCCCAGGGCCTCCTGCATGAGGTTGGGAAGGACATTAACAATAATGCAAAGAGGGAAAAGGACAAAGAGAAGAAACACTTTTTGCTAGTAAATCATGTTTTTTTTTTTCTAAATGGCTGCTTAGCATTGAATTGCAGAAACTGCTAGTGAGTCCCAAGTTGTTGTTGTTTTTTTTTTTAAGTTGTAGAGGAACTTCAATAGGGCACATTTATAAACTCCTGTCTGATACGGACGGTAACATGGGAGGGATCGCAGGCTAGAAGCCTGAAGTTGTACCAGTGGCCCTGACCAAGTCATGAAACTTTTCTCGACCTGCCACTACTATCTATGATTCCATCATGTAAAAGCACAGGTAAAGCCAGTTTGAAGCAATTTTAAGTTAATGTATTCTTTCAAGGCCCCTGAATCAAGATCAATCTGTACATAGCTTCCTTTTGGTACAGGAGGTACATGATAGAGGAAGGAAGGATAAAATTTAGGCAACACCAGGAACAGATAATAGTATGACCACATGAAGAGGATAAAATGTTAGTACAAAGTAACAGAATAAACATGAGTATTGATGGGACTGAAGAAAGTGAGAAAAAGAAAAAGAACCATTAACGAATAAAACAAAACTGACCTGAGTTCTGTTAAAAGCCACACGTGCAAACACTGCCTGGGAGATTCCTGCTCGTTTCAGTTCATCACGTACCCACTGGTAGATTTCGGAAGACACCTCTGTGTTGGTGGAAACCTGTTGCTCCAAAGGCTTATTCATAGATCTACTGACAGGGGGAGGGTGGTTCAAGTATTGTTGGTTTAAGGACTGCTGGGCTAAAAGTCTGTTCACTGCATACTGCTGGTTCAGCAGCTGAGCCATCACCAGCTGCTGGTTGACCAATTGAGGACTGATGGGCGTTGACACAAGCCCAGGGTGCAGATTCGGAAGAGGGGTCCGGACAGAGGTCTGGCTGCCGTGGGAGAGCTGCGCGGGGGACGGAGGCTGCTCTGCTGTGTTCCCTGGGACCGGCTGCTGGCCAAAGTTGACGTGGTTGGCTCCTTGCTGGGATAGTTCAGAAAGACTATCTATTTCGACTAAAATGAATAAAAAGTGAAATCAGGTTAAGTCAACAGGAAGGATATTGATAAACATTTCTGATCATTTCCTAAACAGAGAATAGGCACAAGGCACATCAAGGATCCAATTAAACTAAGAAAATTTCAAGACAGAACTCATCCTGCTGTGCTTTTACTTTCCTCTTCGGTGCAATTCCACAAACTTTAAAAGTGGGGCAATGCTTCTGATCTAATTTTACAATGTGGTTTAAACTTAAGGCATGAAATCAATTCTATGTAACTAGTTTTGGGGTCAAACTATTATTCATTCTCATTATCCCAGGAACGCTTGTAAGCAATGTTTACTTTGAGACAGCTTTTGCAAGTACACCATTCACTTAAGAGCATCTAGAAAGAATGAGTTGAGCTAAGACAAGACATGATATGCAACTAAACAAGAAGGAAATATGCAATTATTTTCTTGTGATCTATATTAACTGTTGTTGCTCCAGTCAAAAGATTTGAAAGGAAAAAGATGGCATAAATGTTATCAACATTCAGTTCTTCCCCAGACATGAATATAAAAGAGTAATCAATATGATAAATAATGAGAGTTCATAATGATAAGTAATAGTAACTGAGTGCATACTGCACACTGAACTGAGTACCCTATTACAGTTTGCTTCATTTAATTCTAACCATCACGGGCAGCAGGTATACCTGCAAGTACTTCTTAGAACGAGGCAAATGACTTATTGTATTGCAGGCCAGTCTACCCAGTGTTGCTAAGACCCAAATGTTTCTTGAAGAAGCTGTGACTATTAGCAGATGCGAAAGATAATCTTTCAGGGAAGGGACAGAGAGTTGTTCTGGTACAATGGTGATACTGTCGTGATTTTGCAATTTATGACCACCTATCCAAGATGAATCCTTCTCCCTTGGCTGGATCTCTCATGCACACTGGCTGAGAGAGTCAACTCTAAGCATGTGAAATGCTTTGCTGCTGTACGGAAGGGACTTGTTTGGTGCTCTTGACTAGAAAAGCTGAGCATGGTGCTATATGGAAGTAGGTGAGTCTTTCCAAATAGCACACTATACTTTCTATGTATAGACTCTGGTTGAATTCTAATCACCATTTCTCTTTTCATCAAACACTCAGGTTTTCTATTTAGAGGAACTTATCATACTGCTATAATCACTGATACATGCAAAACGTAACTAAGAATTGGGGGGAAAACCTTTCATTTCTACCAGTGATACCAACCCAGGTGGGCCATTCACAGGGAATAGTAATTCAAGCAATTATTCCAAAAATGATGCACTGTCTTCATTATAGCTATAAGCTATAAAACGTAAAGAATCTTGGTAGATGAATGGTTTCGCTTCAAATATTAAAAGCTAAAACAGTGCTCAAAATTCAGGTTTTCTTGTCTCCTAAAATTTTTAGGAACAGTTATTATTGTTGTGGTTATTAAATGAATGCAACAGAAGTGAACAGAAACAGAACTAAAACAGGGCATAATGCGATGCATATTAAATATCCCATTCCTGTGTTATTTTAAAATACCTTATTTGGAGGATGCAAGTATGTGAAGGAAAACATTACTGGAAATTAAAACATTAACCTTAATCACAGTTTTGCTTTTGCAAATACTAACGAACTCAATAGGGACAGAAATGTCATAATCTAAATGCCTAGGTACAACACATGACTTCTGTCTGTCATTTTACAGTGTAGAACTTGACTGTATTTCCTGAGTAACAAATACTGACCAGAAGTTGTATGTTAAGACAGTATGCTACACTGGAATGTAAAGTTCTGAAATGATGCCATGATTTTTCTGGTAGGGATGGACAAGCAGTATGCTCACTAAAGCACCTATATGCAGGGCTGCAGGTTAGGTATATAAAAAATCCTTAATCTCAACTGTGGAAACTAGTAATATGCAATTTAATTTTCTTAAAAAATGGGGTGTAAAAATAGACACTTTCTCTTTCTCTTGAGCAAAAACAAAGAACATAAAGCATGATTTATCTCTGAGAGAAATCACAGCTAGTATTAGTTATTCAAGGCCTGGTTAGGCCTTCACTGAGATGTTACAAAATGACAGCTCCCCTCCCCACGCCCGGGTTTCCTGCATGTCTGACAACCAAGTCAGTTTGGCTGATTTAAACACAAACATTTATTGAATTTAATTATCTCATTATACTCATACCCACTCCCCACCCTCAAAGAAACATTCTACATTGATCTCTAATTGGGCAATCAAAAGACCTGGCTTTAGATGTGACTTTGATAAACCCCCCAAAATGACACATAATGGTATGTAGCCACCGCTGCAACAGTTTTTGCTTACCCATCATATCTTTTGTCTTCTTGAAATGTTTGTACCACCTTCCAAATTCTTGACATTTCGCTGCTGAGACATTTGCATAGTAAGTGCTGTTCACAATGGAAGAAATCATACTCTGCGGAAGAGGGGGGGAAACATTTGTAATACATCGTGACACAAGATGGAATGCAGAAATGGTTTCAATTGTGGAAACTGATATTTTTTAAAATCAGCTGAATTCCGATACATTTTTGTTTCACACGTAACCCAAAGGCTCAACTTCATAAAAATCCATTAAGTAGGTCATCAAATGCTTATTTCAGTAGGAAGCAACCACCTACTGAGACCAGTATAAAGCCATCAAACCCATAGTATTCATGGAATTCCCATCAATGTCATCTATTCCTAGGCTCACAAAGTCTCACTGACCCCAATAAACCCAATTATATAAAGATGACATCATGATCATTCATTCATAAAGAAAGGCAACTGAAGAGTTTTAGTGACTGTTCTACATCCTTGCTTCTCAAAGTATGTATGGCCCAGGGACCGATATCAGCACCACCCAGAAGCTTACTACAAACGCATCATCCTCAGTCCACTCCAGACCTAGCCAATCAGCACCTGCACTTTACCAAGATGCCCAGGGTCGTTGTGTGTGCATTCAAGTTTGGGAAACACCACTTGCACTTTCAACTGCTATTACCCTATTTTTAGGACTATAAGACACACCGGGCCATAAGATGCACCTAGGTTTCAGAGGAGGAAAATAGGAAAAAAATTTTTGAAGCAAAAAAATGTGGTAAAATATTTTATATCCTGTGACCCCGCTCTGCCACCACCCCCCCAACAGCGAGCCATGTATACTACATTCGGATTATTAAACGCGCCCCCTTTTCCTCCCAAATTTAAGGGGTGCATCTTACAGTCCACAAAATGCAGTGTTCGATTTTCAACTGGAGGTGCGTCAACTGCTTTAACGCAGTTCAAAGGCTGACGGACACACTGGAGGAGAAAATAAACTACTGAGAGAGATCCTCTATCAGAAGAAAAATCCGTCTGCAGTTTTATTGCTGGCTTCATGTATAGTAAAGCTTGAGTTTTGCATTTCAAACTAACCATACAAAATTTAAATACATACATTTCATGCTTACTAAATTTCTCAAAGACACCACAAAAAAGAAAATGACCTACTCTGTCGCTTACGTTCCTCTACAAAACAGACAACAGTTTAACATAAAAAATGAAGATAAAAACTGATTTTGATGTATTAGTAGGAGTTTTTTAAAACTCCTTTTCAACAAAGAGAAGAATATTCTTCCCAGCAGATTTTAGTTATGGTAATTTCAGTGGCTTAATTCACAGTTATTTTTAACCACAGCACCCATATTCTCTAGTAGTAGCAGCTAAATTAATTTCCTAATGAGTCTTAGGAATAATGAAGACCTGCTGTGCCAACCCATCCCCCACTCCCATGTGTGGAAACGTGAGAACTGGCGTTTCAGACTTCACTTGGTCTGTGGTGAAAGTGTTCTCAGAGGGCAAGCCGTTCGGGGAGCAGTGAGCAACCAGAAAAGCCAGTTTGGGAACAAAAAGTATTTGTATGTCTTCTTGAAGCTATTTTTCATTTACAGCTCTTTTGGTTACTACTGATTTTCCTAACATCCGTTACCAGTGTTCATTTAGTAACATAAACACCACCCCTGTGACAGGCACATCTGGGGGATCAGTCAAGAACCTGCCGTGAAGGATCAGCTCAAGGTGCATGATTTAGGTAAAACATGGCTATCCTTTCTAAGAAGAATTGGGACATCCTTTTTTTTTTTTGACACTTTCTACTTTATAGTCCTTTTCTCATTTTATTTCTCTAAAAAGGCATTCTTAATGGGCTCATGATGCCCTGCCATTAATCTAGTAGCTCGCAATTTTACTAAGAGCCTTCCTCAGTCCAGGGTACAAAAAGATACTTAGCGAGGTTGCCAAAACCAGAGCCAGAAGATTACCTGATCCAGTTAACAATCCGTCAGCTTCAATCACCCTTATTCTATTGTAATAATGGATCAATAAAGTCAGACACTAATAAAACTATTGAGATCGCTGATGGATAATGGTGATTCTGAAAATGGATGACAGTTGATGTTCTTCCACTTTGGTTCAATTTTGTAAAAATTATTACTCTTATACCTAGACATCCTGGCAGTTTCTTAAATGTTAATATAATAGTACATAGACCCTGTAGATGTAGCTTGTATCTTAATTTTCAGAAATATTTGAACTATCTAAATTTTGTTATGGTTTTTGAAAAACATCCAGTCTACTTGAGTTGGCCAATAGTTTTCTCTGGGAAATTTGCCCTTTGTTGCATGCACACCTACTATGTGCTTGGCTGGTGCTAGTGCAGACAAGATATATAGCCTCTGCCTGTGGGAAGTTTACAATCTAGTAGGATAATATGTAAACAGATTATTTCAACTTACTGTGATTCAGTATACCAACAGTGGAATATAAAAGTGTGTGTGTGTGTGTGTGTGTGTGTGGAAGAATACATAGTGTGTGAAAAAAAAGTCTGAAATATTTTTATACAACTAGAGCCCATATGTAATAGTGCGATGTAGTTCATTACCATCCATATGTGGAAAATAATATCCATATGTGCACGATCATCAAAGCTTCCCTCTGCCCTTGTTTAACCCCAAATTGGTGGGCTCTGTCCTTACGTGACTTTCTAGTTACGTTCTACTCTTCCAGCGGTGTGTGCTCAGGGAACTCTGATGGATGTAAACATTAGCCTAGGCGAGACGTACACGGAAAGGCTAATCCACAGGTTACGATGTATGCCAAAGCAGCATTTTAGATTCTCTGTCTTTCTGTGCTTTGGGGGGTGGGGTGGGAAATATTCCATAATTTAGGTAACTTGGGGTCACTTCCATTTTTAGTGGCACAAGCTGCAGGAAGTTTCACATGTGGCCACGGCAAGATGCTGTTTTTCTTCTTCCTGTGGTGAAATCCTTATTGAAGTCTCAGGCATGGCACCCGACTAGACTAGTGAGGTTCAAGGATCAGGGAGAGAGATTTCACAACCTCTAGGGCTGATGGTATTTGAAAGATCGGATCCAGTACTGTCATCTTCAATTCGGAAAATCATAGAGAAACACCTACTGTTTTGATAATATTGAATATAAATGACAGAAAGTAAAGATCAATGATATTTTCATAGGTGGTAGGGATGTACAAAGGGTATACTACATTCCATCTCTTTAAGGAGAGAGGCTTGGGATTCTTGTATATCAAAAGGAGACATTGCTTTAAAAAGATAACAAGAGGCTGTTGAGTTCATGCAGATCTGGGTTCCATGTGATTTTCCAGCCCAAGTCCTGGCAGGTATTAAACACACACTAACTATTCATCTGATGAAACACAATGAACTAAATCTGCATTCATGCTGAAGACATGCTGCACAGGGGTGGTGTGACCCCGGTCAAATGGACGATCACATTTCCCCATACTAAATGAGAGTAGCACTCAACCCATGAGATTGTTCTGAGACTCCATTCATTCCGGCATTTTTTTTTTCATTCACTCACCATGTATTTATTGAACTCCTATCATGGGCCAAGCAATGGGCAAATGACTAACAAAAAGCAATGACTTGAAGAGACATACTACCTGCCCTTAGACAGACAACAAGTAAAAGAATGAATCAACGCAACTAGCACAGTGCCTGGAACGTAGCGAGTACGGACTTACGTGATGTTAACTACTATGAAAACCCTCTGCCACTGTCTCTTCGTTGGGGTTTCATTGTGTGATTGATCACATCTGAGACCAGTCAAAAGACTATGCTGTAAACAACAGGTATCAGGTAAAACTGCAAATGACACACTTTAAGTCAAATACATTTTCTTGTGAGGAATAAAGACTGTTAACTAAATTAAGTTACAAGTCATGGGAAAACACCAAGGAAAAGAGTACTTCCATTTGTTGCAATATTCAAATTGGGTGGTATCTTCTAAAGTTGGCCTGCATTTCGTAGCTGACATCAGGAAGGCACATACCACTTCCCTGACTGGGAAGAGGGACCAGTGCCCTCTCCCATTTCGAGCTAACAGCTGTTCACCCCTGCGGATGTAAGTCAGGTATCTCTGCTTCTGCCTGTTCTGACTTTCCCAATATCCCACACTTTAGTACCACGATAGTACTTGTCCTGCTGAAGGCTCTCTATGAGAGCCTTGGTTCTTATGTCCAAATAGCGTGCATTCATCACAGGGCTGGGGACTTATTAGTTGATCACTAAAAGGGCACTGAAATAAGCCCTACTGCAGACTACCAGAAAACCCTCCTCCCTCCCTCTCTCTCTCTCTGTCTCTCTCTCTCTCTCTCTCTCTGTCTCTCTCTCTGTTTTTGTTCTTAAAGGGCAGAGGTAATGGCAGCTTAATTGTTAGATGATTTTTTTTAAATCATCACTTCTGGCTGTCACAATAAAGCTCATAGTTTAAAGAACCTTTGTTCATTAATTTGCAAGAGATCTCTCCACAGGTTTTTCAAAATGCATCCACGCAGATGTCTGGGAAGTACTTGGTAGTTATGTCATTCCGGTTCTCTCTCCATGTCTATTTATACAAGCTCTCTAAAGCGCCTTGAGAAAGACACAACTGTTATATCGCAAGTTTTCCTGTTTAGTGGCCAGTCTGTGTAAAACATCAATGCTCAGGGAAGAAAGGAACTGGGCTGACCACACTCAGTCCGTTTCAATCCCAAGTTCACATGCTACATACAACCCCGACCAGTTGAACAGGCCACAGCTTTCCGTGCTGGGAAACGGAATTTGAAAGTCGGCAGAAATTGGCCGTGGATCTCATAACCCCAGTGTGACACATAACCCCAGTGTGACACGACCCTCTCGTCCTAGGAGCCAGGTTGTAAGCTTTTCTAAGATCCATAAAGCACATGTCTACGCCCTATGAGGAGCTTCGGTGCTTTCTGGGAGTCTGCTGAAGTTCCGATCTGAAAGCATGCCATCCTCGCAGAAACCGCGGCACTCTAGAATGATGCCATCTGCCACAGGCTGAGCTTCCTTTTCAGCCAAATACATTATTTATAACCTTTCTAATTGTGAAAAGGTAAGGGTGGAATTTTTCTAAAGCCTGACTTAGGCATAGTTAGAACACTGTGAACCTTTGCTCTAAAATACTGCGGGTCTCTGAATTTGAAAAACCGAAACAAAACCCACAAGGAATCCATGGAGGTTACATAATTTCCCCCCAAAATGTTATATTCTCTCAAACCCCTGTTAGAATGGGATGTACACTGTAGGTATATATTTGTAACACATTCAGAAGCTAAAGGAACATGGTTTTATTTTTCTGCTTGGTCATCTTAGTAGCCAACAAAGAGGCTTTGCCTTCTGAAAAAGAGGTTCATCACTTGGGGGAAAGCAGTGATCTGATTACCCTTAAAATTGCTTTGTTGTGCCTTTAACAACAACAAAAAACCCACCCCAAAACAATGCTAATCAGGTTATTCAATCATTTAAACCAAAACTGTTCATGCTTTTCTGCCAAATCAACCAACCACAGCAAAATCTGTTATCTCTGATTGCTCAGCTTCCAGTCAAAAAACAGTTAACCCCCACTATACCAAAAGTTTTCCAAAATACCCTCCAAGCTCTGCATGCTCACGGAGAAAAAAGAGAGAGCTATGTCATCTTTAAGGGTAATTGGAGTGCGGTACCATATTTGCATATTACAATATACTCTAATAAACTAAACAGCCTCTACCGGAAGCCGGCAGCTCCCTAGCATCGCATGTGATCTTCATACTGGCTTTTTGTGCACTATTTTTTTAAAAAACAGGACTGTGATATCATGATCAAAACTTACGCAAGACCTGCCGATGGTTTAACTGAGGTGGGAGAAGGTAGTGAGGGGATCTACAAGACAGGGTTTCGCCCCACGTTTAAGGCTTTCAGGCTCCATCAGCAGAGAGGGCAAAGGCGACAGCATCTTATTTACACAATTATCTAAATACGATTAAACAGCTGATGGACAAATATTAAACTGGAAAATGTATAGTCATTTCAGCTTAATGTAATCCTCTTTCTGTAAACACCCAAGATGATTTTTTTTTCCAGCCAGAACAGTCCTGACATCTCATAAGCCTAAGGGTGAATAGCAAGAGATTGTTTTTGATAGTTATAAATATTCAAAAGACATGCAGACCATCTGCTTTCATAATACAGGTAAAGCAAGACTGAAATGGTGACTGCTGTATAAAAATGATTCTTTTAACAAAGTCTTCCTCTCCTCGAAAACTATAAAGACAGATGTCAAAAACTGTTTACACAGAGCAATCAGGAGCGTGCAAAATGTAATATTCCTTTTACACACAGTGCTTGCTAAAGAGATTTTTTTTTCTTTTTCTTCCCATCTGTGTGTTGCAACACATTTCTACAAGTTAAAAACATTTTTTTCAAACAGAGATCTCATGAATACCCAAAAACATGCTATCTGGTTTCTGAATGCTAATTAATTTCAACTAAGGAATCTGAATATCTTTTTTTGTAGGGAGGAATGTATGTTTTGAATTGGAATACTCTAGAGAGGCAGCAGGAAAAATAATCTTGCACAGGTTTAATTCTATAAGGTGATTTTCATGGTTTTAACTTGTCTGATGTATATACATACAGACATACACACATATACATGTGTGTATATAGGCATATATGCATGCATGTTATATCCACGCTTTAAATGAAAGGACATCGCTGCTGTCTTCAGCATAAAGTGTAAAATAATTGTTTTCTGAGATAAATGTCTGCGCGTGCAAACAGACACACACAGAGACCTTTAACTTCTAAGTCGATGCAGAGTGATGCGCAACGCTCGGAACTGGAACACGGATCTCGACAGTTCCCTTCTTAGGCACTGTATTAATGGCATGGAGGCATTAAGCACCTTTTTATAATTTTCAATAAAATGAGCATTTACTGAACAATCTGTCAAGCGGCTGGCTCTCTATTCTTTCACGTTTTTATTTTTTGAGAAGTGCAACTTCATATACTCTGATGTCCCTCCATTTCACCTGCATCCTGTCTGCCCGAGCCGTGCATTTCCACAGCAGGTTTTTCTGTATGGATGTGGAAAATGCAAAGGTCAAACTTTAATTTCAGATCAAATAGAATCAATTCCACATTTAAATACAATTTTAACAGGGATTTTCAGGAAGTGGGGTTTTCTTTTAATCCCAAAGGGTAGTAAACACTACAAACAAGCTCTAAAAGGCATCATATGAGATGGTGACATGGAACAAATTTATGGAAAATTAACAGGTAGTCCCATCTGGTACTTGGGGGTAGGAGGAAAGGGAAACGGGCTTCAATTTATGAGAAGCAAATGGCAAGATTTCTAAGTGTAATATTCTGTTTGTGCATGTCAGCTTATGTTCCCCAAATCTTTCCCTCTGGGTCCTCTATTGCTTTCTAAGCTATTCTCTCTGGAGATACAATTGGGGCATATTCAGAATCTCAATTTGTTGAGAAGATACTAATCATTTCTAAATTTTACTTAAACTCCAATTGTCATACTTATGGCTCTTGCCTTCTTAATCAGTCCCAGTACCTGAAAGTGGCATTCCCACACACAGTAACCCTACAAGGGTTACTAAAATGCACTAAAAATAGAAACTCAACACAAAGCTCTAAAGGAATACAAAAGGAAGCACAAAGAAAACACATCCAACTGTTTAATTTTCTTAGCACATCTCCTAAAGATGAAAGGCAATCATTTCAAACACAGAAATGTAATAACTTAAATATCCAATTCATAATTTTTGAAGAAAATGTTGGTTCAAGTTCATATGGCTTTTTCACATAAAGTAATTTTACTAAGACCCAGGTAATATCTTTTCTCCAGATCCTCCGTTCAGTTCTTTTGTATAAGTACCTATCCAGATCTTTCTTATTATATTGGAACTATCTTATTCACACTGACTGAATGTTAGTAAAGACCTTAAATTAGAAAATATTTGCTAAAAGGTGTACTATTACTAAGGGCACATAATATTTCAAAATAATTGCACACAGAGCCTTATATTTGTTCACCTGCAATATGAAGGGAATTGAACTAGAAATTCTCCAAGATCCCTTCTAGCAGCTTTAAGATTCTATGAAGTCTATGTGTCTTCCCAAACAGAGGTCCTATAAGGTCTCCTTTAGCGACTAAAGATTCCATTGTAATACACGTCATCCCTTCTCAGGCGCTCAACTGTGCAAACACATCCAACCTATGGTTTATCTTTACTCGGTTAAAGTCCCTTGGTATCTTGCTTATAATATGGTTATTAAAAACATACTCATCACTAAGTTAAATATTATGCTGCTTCAAAAAGGATTTTCACAAGTTTTCTATCAGATAAATCTAAATCCAATGAAGTTGATTTTATAACAAAAATTGTTCCCAACCACATGATTGCGGTTCGATTCCCAGTCAGGGCACATGCCTGGATTGCGGGCCAGTTCCCAGTGGGGGACTCACGAGAGGCAACCATACATTGATATTTCTCTCCTTCTCTCCCTTTCTCCTTCCCTTCCCCTCTAAAGATAAATGAATACAATCTAAAATAAATAAATAAATAAATAATGAATCGTTCCCTAAAATTCTGAATCTGTATTAACTTGCATATTTGGAGAATGCTTTCTTTTACTGATAGCCCTTGGGTGGTTAAATCTCCCTCTTCTTTGGAGATCAAATTTTCTAGTATCTGTGCTTAGAAACAACAGAAAAGTGATCAAATTTGTGTTAAGTTCCAGGGATCCTAATAGAGCATATTGAAAAGCTTTAAGCCAGAGTTTTTTTAAAAAACAATTAAAGTAGTTTGAAAAATCCATTTTTCCAAAAGAAACACTAGAACTACTCTCTGTAACTCTTTACAGATTTTACATGTCTTCTTTATATGAACACTTTGATTTTAAACCGTACTGCCTAAAAATTGGGGAGAAGAGACAGTCTGGCTTTTAGCTTTTGATTGGGCCAACAGAACTCTGAGAATCTCACGAAAACCAGGGAAGCTCTCTCCACATTTGTGTCCAAAAGTGACGTAACTTTCAGGTCTTCGCAAACCCAGGAAAGCCCATCCCAGAGCTGTGGCCCTGATTCAGATCTGATCCAAGATTTTACAGGAGGCTAAGGGCTAAGTCATGTCCTGGACCTTCTGTGTTTTATTTGTAGCTATTCTTCGCAAAACTTCCCATGTCCACTAGATAAATATGAATCAATGTCACCTCTGGATTAGGTGACACACAGAAAAAAATCAGATTAATCTGACTCATCCCTCTCAAAATCATGAAAATGCTTCCGTTTAGGAAAATGCCATATGCTGGCAATCGCCTCTTTAGGAGTTGTGGTGAAATGGTAAGAATGTGTTGCACTGGTTGGACACCATGAATTAATGAGACCCGTCCGTCACTGGAGGCGTGTGCTCTAGGCTGCGCTGACACTCCTGCAGGGGGTGGACGAATCAAGTCCCCCAGGCCCACTGCGGAATGCTGCACAGTTATCTACACTTGCAGCTTTCTCTAAAGGCAGGTGATTCTGGACCTTTATATAGCCCACTTATACACATCGTATGTTTACAGCCTAACACAGAGTCTCCAAGGCCAAACATGGACTTCAGAGCATCCACAGAGGAATGGCCTTCGGGAGCTCACGTGGCGTGGGACTGGCAGTGGGCACTGCTGGGCCGGGCACTGCTGGGCTGGGCACTGCTGGGCTGGGCACTGCTGGGCTGGCCGCTGCAGCAACTTCATCTACAAGCCATCTGACTGTCGCTGAAAATTTCCCTCTTTATTTTTAAATAGGAGAAAAGGACAAACGGAACTAAAAATATTAGTAAAGAGAGTTTACTAACTAAAAGGCATTTGAGATTCAGTAAGAGAAAATGTGGATCTCAAATGTAATAAAATTGAGACAAAATGAAAAGAGCCACACTGAAATGTGTGTTCAATTATGAAAAATTTAAAATGTGTATAGAAGTATGTTGCTAAAGACTGTGCTCAACTGTGATGCATAATAAAGTCTTTAAGATTTTATTTATTTATCTTTAGAGGGGAAGGGGAGGAGAGAAGGAGAGAAATATCAATGTATGGTTGCCTCTCATGCATCCCCTGCTGGGAACTGGCCTGCACCCCAGGCATGTGCCCTGACTGGGAATCGAACCGCGATCATGTGGTTCGCAGGCCCGCACTCAACACACTGAGCTACACCAGCCAGGGCTAAGAAAGTCTTTTTATAGCTTTTTAAAAATCTCTGGGTCCCTAGTACCCTCAAGACTATTGTTCTGCTTACAAACATAGAAGTTTTATACACATATTTAAGAATATTACAATTTAAGTCAAAATATGAAACAGCTTGGAACATGGGTAGGTTTTCTTAGAAAAAATTCAGAATAAATTTGCTATCAGTTATAGGTAAATGAAAAATTCAAAATTAAGTTTAATAGGAAAAACATTGTCACATAGGATACTATAGATAAGATTATCTATAAAATACTACTAACAGAACTGCTGACAAGAATTATGGGTTCACGAAATTAACGTGGTGAAAATCCCATGAGGATATTTCAGTTTTACACACATATTCCTGAGGTCCTACTGTGTGTCAGCACTTATCACTGTGGTGGTGAATGAAACTTCATGCCGTTACCACAGGCAATCACAGCGTGCACAGGGGGCCTGGTGAGTCCACAGATAGTTTCAGAACAATGCAGGAAGTAAGTACTCTGATGGGTGCATGAACGGAGAACAGGACCTTGAGTATGGGGAGTGGGGTGAGGGAAGTTTTGGGAAAGAACACTGGGAAAAACTCACATGCAGACAACAGTCCCATGAGGCATCTTTACCTTCTTTGACATTGTCCAGTGTAAGGTATCATATTTGCTTACCTTGCCAATGTGCTTATTTAAAGCCTAACACTAGAGTCTTCTCCCTGCTTCCATTTTAAAAAACATCCGAACATATTCATGATCCTAAGGATGATGCTAAAAGGGTCAGTGTGCATAAGTTACAACAAGGTCCTCTAATTTTTTTAAATGGGAAGTTCTTCATTGTTTCCATTCAAAGTTTCTATGAAGCAGCAAAGTTTCTTAGATCACGCAGCAACCCATGAATGTGATTTCAAGCTCTCCATCTCAGATCTTAGAAAAATAACTGAAGTTAACGATATGCTTTAGTTTCAAGTACTTTTCTAAATGTTGTACAAATATTAATTCATGTAATTCTAAAAATTCGAAAATTGGTATTCTTGTACTCCTACTTTACAGATGAGAAAACTGAGGCACGACAGTCACTGGCCCAAGCTCACAGAGCGGGCAACGACAGCTCACATTCCGACCCTCACGAGACGAGTGCTGCTAGCTCACTAATCAAAGTGACGGCAAAGAGCAGTGGCACACAAGAACTCAAATACGAAGTGACAGAATGAAGTTGCTGAAAAGAGGCATCACTTCAAGAAACGGTTGCATTCAGAAATAAAAAGTAAACAAAATCAAGTTCTGTCCCTATGTTCACATAACCCAGTTTTCATACCCTTTAGGAAACACTACTTCTGAAGTGCAAGCAGTTAATCCCTGTTTCGGTGAGCTCCGTATTTTTCAATCGCCTGGGAATAAATGCTGAGTTGACAGTAAAATGGGAGGAGTCTAGGGCAGTCAGTGGGACCCAGTGAAGAAGTGCCCCGTCTTGCTATCTGGATAAGAATGTAATCGCAGATAATGCTGACAATCAAAGCTTTACTCTTTAACTTCTAATGTATCATCTGGCTTGCATCTTTAACCCCTCTGACTAAACTAAATTAGATTAGCATTTTCAAGGACCAATGTTATACTCTGAGTATTTTTTTAAAGTCAAGAGGATAACTAAAGGTGAAGTTTTGGAGTAAGAATGAGAGAATGAAGAAAATCAGCTACCTTCTCGACAATGAGGGATTCTGCCACCTCATGAATTGTCCACGATGAAGTTCCAGCACCCATCATAATACTGCATATTAGAACACAATACAATCTTACATTTCTGTTGTGCCCTTCATGCAAGCATCCCAGGGTGCTTTACAATCATTAGGAGTTAAAATTAAAACTGAAGCACATACGATTCCTAATAGGATCATTTTAAAAATGCTAAACAGAACAAATAACTTTTAAGCCTAGATTTAAAAGTCCCAACAGCCAGCGCGTTCCTTACTTCGATTGGCCACGAGCTGCACGGCCCAGCTGAGGCCCTCCCCTGTTACGGTGAAGGCTCTCTCATGTCTTTTATGCTCAGAGCCTGTTATGATCAAGCAGTTTCCAGCAAAAAGAGGGAAAAAATGGGTGTATCTGTTTGTCTGAATTATTCTGAACTTAGGGGTTGTTTGTTTGTTTATGAGTCTGCATGGGCCCCAAGTCTGACATGAAATACAGCAGGTTTAAAAAGCAAGTCCAGATAGAGCCCAACTTGAAATTTGTCATAATTGAGAAAAAAGAACCTCAAAAAAGCACTCTAAAGCTAGCTCTGTTTTAGCAGGAAAACCAGAGTAATTAGCATGTACTGGTTAACTTTTTTAAAAAATACAATTAGAAAATAGCAGTTAATAAACAGGCTTTCAACCCAGGCCAGGTCTGCTCCTAAGCCTTGGGGCTATTTATTATTCTACAAATCAGAAAAAGATAGGGGAAATGCTCTCGTGATACGGTAATTTTTCTCGCATTAGTGATTTTGAGGTCAAAAGAAACCGGTTCAAGATCTAAAACAAAGCATAGGTAAAAATCTATTATGTAAAAATGAAGTACTTACACATTGTTAAGCTTCCCTAAATTGGCATGGCTTGAACTCTTTTATGCTGCACTATTGTGAAAATACAGTGGCCATAAAATATTTGAGATCAATCCACTTGAAGTTAGATGCTTTATTAAGTTCAGCTTTCTTTGATTAATATTTCTGAAAGGTTACAGAGAACTAACATCAAGCTACAGTAAAATCTTTATGTATCTAAACCAGCTAAAAATGAGATTCAAAAAGGAAAATTTGCAATTCAGAGGACACTTCTATGGTAGAATCTATGTATTACAATATTAACACCCAGCAGACAGCTCACTGTTTGAAATGAGGAACTAGAATGAAGTAATAACTGGTTTAAAAAAGGAGGCAGAAAAAAATTATTTGGTCTAAGTTTAGCAATTCACACAATTACCCATGTAAGACTGGTTTACCATTTCCGCTATGGACCTTGCCATTAATACAATTGCTGAAAGTGGTAATAAAACCCAATTACTATCAAGTGCTTCAGTGCCTGGCAAAGCAGGTATTCATAAGCTGAGATTCCCATGGTCAGTAGGGTAAGGACTGGCTGGGAAAGGTCTTGTAATTTTAAAAAAGGAAATAATACAGATATTCCCCAAAATACATGGTAATTAACAAGATTTGTAATATACCAGGAAGGGGCAAGGGCAAATCCTACAAGCACACCTCACACAGGAAAACTTCAAGTGTTAAGTGGAGCTCGTCCATCAGGTCAGGGCAGCGGATGGCCAAAGGTCTGTACTTTCAAATACACCCCAGAACTGCCCACTGTTTTCAGTGAAATGCCTAACATTGTCCTGGGGTTCAAAACCCCCAGGGCTCTTAGCTCAATTATACCTGGCTCATCTAGACAGACGTGAGGATGGGGGGGAATGCCTGAGCTGGTATGTTCAAACCTTCTGGAACCTTCCAAATACTAGATTATTCCAGAAGTCAGTTTCTGTGGCCTAAATCACCCTATCACGCTTGAAATTAGAGGCACAAGGTGATGGTAGTTTCAAAGCCAGTTAATGTACACACATCAAAAATCAAAGATACAAAAATGCATGTTAAAGAAAATTTTCAATAGTGAGAATAAACATAACTGGAAAACTGTAAATAGTTATCAGTACTTCCAAGAAGTCAAAGTATTCTATAAAACACATCAAATTAATTTGAGAAAAGCTTTTCAAAAAAGTACTTTCCAGGTGACCAAGGATACCTGGTTAGGCCCCCAGGCTGCAGGTAGGAATTCTTATACTAGCAATGCAGCCCTGGGCGCTCCATGAAACAGTCTATGCCTCAGGCTCCTCAACTGAAAATGGGAATACAAAACAGAGGGGTACAAGTGCTCCTGGTACTGCAAAAGCGCCAAGTTAAAGTTAAGTATTTTTACCTCAACTATTAAGATGTATCATCCTTATTACCACGTTAGAAATAGAGGTCTCCTGTCACATGGAAGACTGTTAATATGTATTTTGAATGTATAAATATGTAAATATGTGCATAAATGTAATGGGTTAGACTTGCACGTGAAATACACAAATGAACACAGGCATTGCATTTGCCTCTGAGAGAATGGGATTACCCATGTTTGCTCAAACGTTTTTAAAATGTCATTTCAGTCCAAAAATTATGAAAAAAATTACATGAAGTGCAGTTAAAAACATATATAATGGATAGGGCTTTCTAAATTGTTGCTCCAGTGTTATTTCTAATGCAGACTGAACATCGACTGAACACAGAAGTTTATTAAATGCCTATGGAAACGACTGTCAGATTTCAGAGACTCAGCATATTTAAACGCTAAGCTTGAAGAGGGCAAGACAGTTTTCTGTTTTGCCAATACCTAATAAAACATCTAATATATATTAGATCCCACAATGCTGGCAGAAAAAGAAGAACCAAAAAATCATTTTTCTCAATATTACTTCTAAATAGAACGTTCCAATGTAAGTTCATTTTATATAGCTTTTGCTACTTGAAAACAAAAAATGACAATTCACACTTACTTTATGTAGGACTTGGGCTTGGAGTTACTTTTCCCCAGGTGAGAAATAAAAAACAATGAAACAGAAAATGACCCAATGCCTTCAACATGTGAAAGCTGTGATGTGTGAGTGTGCACATATGTGTGTACGGTGGGGATGGGTGGGGAAAACACAGACTGGATTTCAGTGTCTCAGGAAAACCTGACCTAAACATGTCCAAAAGGAAGGCACTGGGCTGGCAGAAGTAATAACTGACTTGTACAAGATGAATCTGTCCTTGTATTGAATGTATATACGTTTATCCAGCATTTAAGTTAAATTTCTAAAACTTCAGGGAAAACTAAATTGAAAAGGAAATGTTTTTTTGTAAGTCAAATGTTTATTTCTTTAATCCCCAATTTACCTCCCAGATCCATACTCAGAGTTCTCATGACACAGGCTTTCTTGTCCTCAAGGCAGAGACTTCATTCTCCCTACTACCTGCCACTCAGATACAACATCCCACTTTCCACCGAAGAAAGCAAGGGTATCGAAACAACGCCCAACCTCAGATCTGTAACAAGCGAGGCGTTTCTTATGTCTTAGAACGTTTTACAAAAATAAACAAACATGTGGTGCCAAAACTTAATAAATGGATGTCAATCTCCCTGGGCAGATTTATGATAGGAAAGCAGTACCAGAAATAAAGAAAGCTACGAGTTATAAATCATACCACGTGCACATTTATGGAACTTCCACAGCTGGAGAAAACTTTGCAAATGTTACCAAAGAAAACATTACTACACCAAAACATAAGGATTCATTTTAAAATCAGCACTCACTTTAAAATCTGTCATTGGGAAAGGGATTTGGGGGTCAGTCGCTAACCAGGATTTTTACTTTAATCTCTAGGGGCACTGGCTCCTTCACGTGTCCAAGGAGGAGTCTGGGAAAGTAACATGTAGTTCTACGATTCCAAGTCCAAACTGGGCATCCGCTTAGTAAGTGTGGGACAATCATCCCAAGAGCACTGGAGGCAGGCTTGTCAGACACCACAAGGCAAATTCCTGCTAGCTCCCCATCCTCATTCCTTCCGGGCCTCTACTCTGGAAAGGGAATCTACTGTCCACAGGGCAGACGTTCTGCTAAACATAATACTGGGGATCCTGCAGCCGTAAGTCACTACTACGGTACTTTATCATATTAAACAAAACTCTTAATGTACAGCAAAATGTGAACACTGAATTGTATGCCGAGAATTCTTAAATGAATGAATCAAAACTCCACAGGGGCTGTTAAAAAGGTTTTAGGATTTCTTAGTTAGGTCACATTTCTGAGACAATATTGATTGTCATTTTTTACCAGACATTTTTTTTTTTTTACCACAGCATCTTCATCACCAAATCTTAGCTACAGGAAAAAGAAAAGAGTAGTTTTGCTAAGCTCAGCATACATTTTGTGTTCAGGTCTTAGAGAGCCTGCACTTCTCATCTTTAACTAGTAACTTACGACAGAAAATAAATTAAAAATGGAAAATAGTTCATTATTAAAGCATTCTGAATCAAGTAGCAATTGAGTAGCAGATCATAAAATTTATTCTTGAGAAAGAATAGAAGATGATGTAGCAGAATATAAGTCTCTCATTTAGAGAACAGGTTATACTTTTGTTAGTATTAAATATTAAATTAATTTCCAACATTTGCTGCCACCACTAAATGATGCATAATTTTTTTCAAAAGACTTTTTTACGGAAATAAGGACCCATAATTATGAGTGACACTGAAGTTCCAGGCTAGTGTCAGCACTGAATGGTTACAGCGAAGTCTCCAGACAAACGCGGACGCAGCAGGTTCTTCTAAAGGCTTCTCTACAGAAATTCACCAACGAATGACTCCAAAACCAATTCCCGAATTTCATTTTGTCATCCGGTTTAACGTTATAATTGCTTGTATTCAATTCATTTCCCATGATAACATTAAGTAAATTCACAATTATATTTATAAGCTACAGTAAGAAGGTGGAGGTGACTGGCTGAATGCTGATGTTATTTAACAATTAGTTCTCACTGCCTATATCGATAAATACTTGTACTACCATCCTCCTCTCCAGCTCACAAGTAAATGCATTTAATCTTTGCCTGAATTTCCTTCAAAAATCAATCGGACACTTAGTAACACGAAGATACATGAGATTCCTATCGTGGGTGTTTCTACATGCTTTAACTCTGAATAAAACAAAGTTTATTTCTAGGACATTTCAAATTTTCAAATGCTAGTAACGAAGTGACATATTCTCTGGAATTTTCTGCAAAATCCAAAGTCCCAGAGGTAAGAGTCACCTGCTTCATTATATCATCCTATTGATTTAACTGTGTTTGTAATTAATTTAAATGACTTTATTTAGATGGGTATACATTCACATGTATACCTTCCTTCCTCTTTCCCCTCCAAGGGGCAGAGAGGAAGGAAAGGAGGAGAGGAGCTAAAATGACAAAAAGAGTTTCCTTTGAATTTCAAGATACTGACACTTCATAATACAGAGAATTATTTTACCTGTGGCTATAGCTCACCTTAAAAGAACATAGAAAGCCACCATTAACTACAAACTCAATTCATTTGCTTCATTCCTATAACTGCTAACAAATAGCAAAGGAAAGCTGATGAACCTGAAATGTGTGGAGTTTCCATGAAACAGTAGCACAAACGCCCACAACCTTCCTTCCATTTCTACCAGCTGCACCCAGTACCTTCCTGAGCACCAGAAACACATTTAAGACGAGGCAATTGCATAAATGTTTACATCAGAGTCACTCAGCTCAAGTTCAAATGACTGACAAACTAACACTCAGAATTACATTTTAAACTTGCATTAAAAGAAAAACTTAAAAATCTAGTTAGATCAGCACTTCGATTATACTGTATCACAGATGACCTTACATTGCACTTGGGCACTGAGGGACGGCTTCAGTGCACATTTATGTAGTGACCACACGGGCAGCCCAGCACAAGCAGGTTCATTGCATCCTTGTTTTGTTTTTTTTTGAAATTAGCTAAACACTATCAGAAATGATGTTCAGTTTTACATTTAGAACACGGGCAGTCTCTATCGGCAGTTTTACTAGCTCTCCATCAAAATTCATTCTAAAAATCAAGCACAGTAGTAATAAATCTTTGTCTCATTTCAAAAATCTCTGATGGTATGACAGACATCTCAGAGGGGAAAAAATAATAAGCCACTGCCCCTAAACTGGTGAGAAAATCCAAACAGAAACTACTCAACCTTGAGTTGCAGGAAAGAGATTTCTATTCTTTTATACTTATTTTTACTAAATGTTCTTTGTCATTTTTTTATAACGTGCTTGAACATTGAACTCCTACTTTATTCAGGCAGCGCGATGCAGCTTCCCATGTTAGCACGTACAATGCCCGTCCACTGAAAGCTCCTGGAAATGTATACTGCCTTCACTCTTCCTTAAATATGGGCACTCGGAAGGATGTAGTTCCTGTGCTCAGGACACTCAGAAAAGGAATCAACAGACAAGCCAGCAGTCTTCTGCTGAGCTGCTTTTCCTTCTCTCTTTTTTCCCAGGGGAGAAAAAAATGTAAAGGCTCTGTTCAAAATGAATCAGGCGTATTTTTAGAAGTCGCCAGTGGTCAAGCCACTTGGTATTTTTGGCAGATTCTCGCTTCAGATACCAGTTGCTTTTAGACTATGGAGCCCCATCGAATCTCAAGTCAGGGCTGCCCACGATGCCTTATTGCTTATTACATGCTATGCTAAGTACCTGTGAAAGGGGGCACTCCTTGGCCAATGAACTCTGATTCATATCTTTCAGTAAGTCCTTCAGAGCATTCCTCACTGTGGTGTGCGACCATTGTTCAGGAGGCAAGTCTTCGAGTTTGGGGCAACTATTTGAGACACAGATTAGAAAGAGGATTATTACAAGATTGCATCCCGCTGCAAAACATTCCTTTAAGACAGACAGATTTCATTTTGCGCATCAAACAGATGCATCTGGAGATTGCTCTCGGTCTCCTGATTGTTCCGATTAGTTAATTACTTTATACAACACATCTGCTGTATCGATGCATGAATTATACATCAGCTGCCTGTGGTGGCTATTTTTTCATGTTACTTCTACCTTCCTGCTCTGATGCGCTTGGGAAGACAATTTAAGGTGTACTGCTTTCTCACGAGCCATCGGGAAAAGCATTAAGGCATTAACCATTTTCTTTTTGTGACTCTGTTCACACGAAGGAAAATGGTAAATAAAATACATAAATAAATAGGATCACAGCAATACTGAATTAGGCATTCTTTCACAAAATGTACACAGATGGCACTGCTCATGATATGCAAAAATATTTTTCTCTTAAGTAAACTTTATGTAAAATGCCTTCTTGTAATGCATCATTTAATTGACTAAATACAGAAAGTTTTATCTTTTGATAACCTGCACAAATCTACAGATTTTTTTTGGGGGGTGGGGGCCTTTAAATTCTACACTTAAGTGAGGAATATAAAGACGAAGGAGTAAGGAAACCAATCAGTTTTAATTAACCCTCTGAAACACAGAGGAAATAAAAATGGAAGGTTGGCTAGAAATGCTCTATTTCGAAAGATGGGGTAAGTAGAACGCCTTCCGCTTGCCCGCTGCCCTGACTCACCTGTGTAGCTGAATTTTCAGTGTGACCACATGATACACATCTTGCAGCATATCTGCTACCGTAGCATCGGGGGCATCCGTCACGTAGGACAGTGGAACTGGATTCCACTTTCCAACCTGGATTAGCCCTAGTCCAGATAAAGAGAATATGTCACTAAATAGTTTACCCTTCAGATAATTAATCTGGCAGGTTTTTAAAATTTTTCCACGGCCCCCACCACAAGCAACATTGTTATTTCTGTTTGAATGATTCCCTTCCCTCTAAAAGGCAGGTCAATGAAAAGATTCACAGCTTAGCTTTCCAAATTGTGAAATTATGTAAATGACTGTTGAGTTGTTTATTATTTTGGAAATCAAACCCCATCAATAAAAACTAGGCATAGGCCACATTTTCCTAACTTACAGGAAGTTCTAATAAGACATAGCTGAACCAGTTCTAAATGACTTTACGATTTAGATAGGGTTCTCTACTGCAAAGGGAATCAGCATTGAAAAATACTTTACAGCCCATAAAACCATCAGAAACAGAATAAAAGAAACAGAACTAGATATTCAGTCATAAATGCAAATTGACTCTCAACAGTCCATCTGCTCAAATACGCTCCTCACTTCCTTGTGCGTCCTCAGTGGAGCAGATTATTAAGGTCAATAAGCATACTAATGATTCAGCTGAAGTAATTTAAAAAAAAAATCTACCTCGACATTCCACATGAGCAAAATGTGTGTTAACTAAACCAAACTGAGTTAAGCCAATTTTTTTAAAGCCACAGTTTATAAGGAACCAATGTAATACACAGGCTACAGTTCTTTGCACAAAAACATTCGGTGCTTTCTCGGCAAGGTAAACAAAGGATGCCAAGCAATTTTTCCAGCCCCACGTATGCATCATTTACCTTTGGCCTGGGCAGCAGAGCTATGCGAATAACCCAGAGACAGCAATGCCATTTCTATCAGCTGGTTGAAAAGCATATCCTTTCTCACCAACACAAATTCTGCATGCTCCTCCTTGCAATCATATTCAATGGCGTTTTCGTAATGTTCCACCACGCAAAAAACTGGTAGCATGGTTCCTATCAGAGAGACAAAGAAAAAGAGATGCACACCAACAATCTTCAGAAATACAGTCTGTGGGAGGAAAAACTAAGCCATGAAAATAAATCTTCACCACAGTGAGAGAAGGGGAGAGACTCTGTTTCCAAGGCAGACAGGACACAGAAATACAGGCACGCACGCACAGACATACCCGATCTTTTCTCTTTTAAAGTTGCCAGAGAAATGTTTAAAGAGAATGCAAACTCGGTCCTACCGTAGGTGGGGCTGTGCTTTAATGAAAATTAGTTAATGCAGAATTACCTTTCTGATCAAATCATAAGACTGATGAGAGAGACCGAGGTCTCTCATCTGATCTGTTGTGAGGGTATAGTATGCAAATGTAACTCACTACAGTTGTCTTCAGAAGAACCAACTTCGTGCCTCCTATAAGCTTTTGTTGACACTAAACTTACCCTGTTTGTGTCGAAACAAATTATCTTCATAAAATTATTAGCATTTTTCTTCCTCTTTAAAATGTTTAATGCTTTCATAGAAGCAATGCAAAAACTTAACCAAACTGAGGCTCAAATATATGAAATATATGATTTCAGTATGTGTATAATATAGATAAATAAGATATTTATGGCTACTCATTTAAACTACGTGACTACAAAAAAATCACAGAAACGACATGCCTTTAAAATGAACAATCTTTGTTATAGCAAATGAGATAAAAATAAGAGAGAAAAGAAAACTGGCCTCATCAGGACATATTAGGATAAAGGAATCTGCAGAGATGTCATGTTCTCTCTTTATTTACTTTAATGCAATAATAACTCAGTAGCCAGATGATTAATAAGCGCAGGCCACACTAGTGTTAAGAATGAGGCTTCTGGAAACCGAAATCACAATTACTGTAGTACTCAAGGTGTTTATGCAGCGCACTGTCAGACTTCCAATGATAAACGGAAAAGGGTTAAAAGCAGATGCATCCGAACTGTTCTGTGGCAAACTGCCAGGAGGGTATCATCTTTAGCATAAATGATGACAAAGGTTACTTTAACAGGGCACCCAGGATCCTCAATTAGCCCTATAATAATAATGCCTCTCTATAAGCTCTGCCCTCTGCACTCACAGAATCCTACCAACTTCTGAACATGTCTAGTGTATGTGAACCGGGGCGGAAAAAAAAATCAGGATTTTTTCTATTGACACCAGAGATGCCCCTTAAAAATGCTCTATTCTGCGAACAAAAGCTGGCAGAAAAACAGCTACATTTTCTGCATGTGCCATCTTCACCAAAGGTTTAGTGACCTGTTTACAAGAGATTCTAGCTCTGACAAAACAACAACGACAAAAAAAAAAAACCTTTAGGTTTTACTTAGAAAAGCTTACAAACTCCTTCAGAGGTACCCAACAGGCTAGGCATGAAAAACAAGCCGCAGAGCTTGCCAACAGTCTTGTCATTCACTCAGCTGATCTGCACCAGAGGGAGAGCCCGCCAGGGATCAGCAGAAGATCTGGGGAGACCACAGCAAAAATAGCAATATACAAACTGGGGGTTTCTTGGCTTGGAGGTATTTTGGCAAACATTCCTAAATAAATAAACAAAAAAACATTCAACCCCTTTTTCTTAAGTAGTGCTTTCTCGTCTGAGCCATAATTTTTACCCAGCACCTGTCCAACAGAAACCATGCACAAAAAATAAGATTAAAAAAAAAACACCATTAAAAGGCTTTAGTAATTTAGTTGTTTGAAACTAAAGGCAGAGAACCTTCTACAGTTAAACTGCATTTTGAAAATAAGTCACTATCAATAGAATGCTTTAAGAAAAAAAATCATTTGAGCAGGAAGTGACATTATTGTACTTTGGTTTCTCCTCCCCGTCCTAATGTCTTCAAAGAGTTGGGTTAGTTCAACAAAAACATACGCATTGATTTTTCCTCTTATAAGATGGTACTGACTTGTTCTACTATATGCTGTCCTTTAGGCCTATGAAATAACTAGGTTTTTCACTATTGAAATATATTGGGTATGTATTTTTTGCTCTACTTAGAGATACACTGCAGATAATTACGGTGCCTATTAATAAAGTGACAATAGTATCGCATGATGACAAATCTAGCTGTTCAATCTGCCAGCCAAGTGTCACCGTTGCCCTCCTGATATTGGGAGTAATGCTGAACAGAAGCCTTCTCTGAACTGTCTGGTTATCTGTGCTAGCATTTGGCGAGACTTCCAACTACAGCAACTTCATAACCTCCCAGCATTAAAAGGGGAGTGCACTGGTCACTGCTGAATGCTAAAAATACCACATGATTTAAACCTGGAGGCAGTCTTAGAAGCTTTTGCTGAAGGTTTATGAGCCTGTGTAAACAGCACGTCTGCCATAAGCAGCAGTGAAGTCTGTAGAATCCTTGTCTAAAACTGTCCTGGCATTAAAGTTTGCTGTGCAAATATCACATAATACCAGAGACAGCTGAAATCTCCTATTTAGGAATTTATGGAACTTATATGTTTGCAGGCGTCAGAAAGTCTTTTTTATACAGCCCCAGTGCTTCACAGTACAATATTAATGCACTCTGTTTGAAAAGCTGTAATAAATTATATTTTTAATGCTCTTACCCTGGCTTTCTTAAGATGCATACATTCTTGGCAAACAATCAATAAATAGGGTAATCATGAGTAGAGGCCAAAGAATTTGCTGAAGTGCTGTTTTTCCATTTTTAATAGATAAAGATCTAACAATACGGACTGCTGTGTCTGTTCATTTCAGGATCAATATATTCTTTGTTTTCGCCAAACCAAGGAAAAAATAAATGATTGTATGATAAATGTTA
Organism: Sturnira hondurensis; assembly: GCF_014824575.4. Lineage (NCBI taxonomy): Eukaryota > Metazoa > Chordata > Mammalia > Chiroptera > Phyllostomidae > Sturnira > Sturnira hondurensis. Next base: position 11,265,800 of record NW_028085930.1, read on the forward strand.
TGCATCAAACACAATGAAATTCCTCTGCCTTCTAACTTTATCTACTTAATATTCTTGGTTGCTAAAAGATGGCATTTTTATCCTTTGCCTGGCAAATGTAAGGAAAATCTGAATCCTATACACATTTATTCAGAGTCAAAATAAAGACCATTCTGAAGACGCATTATCACACACACATACACTGCTTCACACGAAAACTGTGTTGAACACAAAGTTGTTAAACTTCACCAATTTAATATAAAATCGGTAGAAAGGAGTCACAGTTACACCTCCTCCCCTTATAAACTTGCCTAAGTCTGACCTTCCTTTATCAAAAATACCCAAGTATGGCCAAAATCAAAAACTAGAATCATCAGGTTTTTCCTTGCTAAATAATAAATACATTTGACCTTAAGAAAACAAGCCACAAAATGACATAAAACTTTTATACATCATGTCATGGAAGATTTCTATTACCTCTGAAACTGCCTTTTACAATTAGTAATCTTATGAAAAAGCTAAGGCAGTACTGAAACAATTTAAGTATCTTATTCTCAATAGGGGTGAGTTTAAGCAACAGCCATCTACATACACATGTATCCTCTGCTACAGTAACACCTCATCAGCAGAAGCCTTACAGAACTCAGTCTGTATTATCCTAAGTGTCCAGTGATTCCAGTCTATAGTACTAGAGTAAGATGTTCCACTCACAGAGCCTCCACTTTCAAAACCGACACTGCAGCCAGAGATGTAACAAATTTCAGATCAGAAAGAGAATCAAGGAAAAGAACATACACAGACATGTTCTGCCTCTCCACCCCCACAGAAAGTGGCCTTGGGCAGACACAGGGCTCACAGCTTTCTAGGATTTGGCTCGAAAGTATTTACCTTTCCTAAGGTTGGTTTTCATCAGATGGCCCGAGTGTTTTAAAGGCACTCCTTGCATTTTTCCACCTGTACTCCCAAGCCTTCCTCTTCCTAGTGGGCTCCCGTTCTGCTCCAGGCGGGCAATCTTGGCTGGTGGACCCTTCGGATCACTCACATTGTTAGACATTTCTGAATGTTCTTTCCCCTGAGTTGCCTCGTTCAAATGATCCATACTCAGTTACCCTCTCAAGATCACCTGCCAGAATTCAAAAAGACGACGACGTTAGCATTGGTTGGGTGGGAGTCTCTCTCTCTCTTTCTCTCTGTATTTATATACATATAACACACAAACACTTTACCTCTAGATATCTCTCTTCACAAACATAATGTATTTGTACGATTCTGCAGCTAGATATATAATACAGTGCAGATGTAAACTCTGTTTCTAGATAGCAGCATCACAGATCCATTCAAGATAACAGAATAATTTGTGAAAACTGTACCAACACACATGAATGAAAGGTAATTTGTCACCTACCAACAAAACTAAGTAGGGGAAATGGACTTACTATTAAAACAATAGTAACCACAAGTACAGCTGGAAAGAAAATAAATTATATTATGTAGCCCCAATTTTTAAAAATCAGAAACCTATTACAGAATATCAGCACTTTGATCAAGGAAAAAAATTAACACGGTTCAAAACATTCATTATATATGATATATAGAGGACGTATAGCTTAATTTTTATAAGAACAAAATAGATTTATATACATATACCACCTCAGAAAAAAGTAGCAAACTTCTAATTTTTAAACTCCCCATTGACTTTACAGGTTAATTTGTAGAAAAAGTTTTCTATTATCAAAGTTTCAAGAGGTACGTGACCGGCTAAATGTCTAGTCAGGTCTTGGCCCAAACGTATGACTGGATCATTTCACCCCTAAGCAAATGGGTATCAGTGGAGTTCTTCAAATATCTCAGGTACTGAGGCATTAGAACTTGCATATTTTAGAGTTAATATTTTAGAAGAACATTAGTCATAGGATGCTGTTAATTTAAATAGCAAAGATCTTGAAAATACTTCGTAACATAGCATTAGATTCAAGAACTAAAATCATCTTGATTTTGGTAAAACACAATTGTCAGTTTTCAAAAATAATTTCAGTATGCAATGAAGTCAACATCTTGATTAACTTCAAAAACTGATAATTATTTTCAGTTATACAATGGACATCAACTTTCACAGGGTTTACGATAGAGCACTGAGGACAACATCCACAAGTCACTTCTGAAATACAGTTTTAACTAGCACTGATAAGAAAGGGTAAGTGGAATTATTTTATGAACTTTCACAATACTTGAAGTATTGAGCTTATCAACACTAAGGGGGAGGGGGCCATATTTAGGAAAATCAGATAGAATATGGTAATCACTACTTTCTTCCAGCTGTCTAGTAATGACATCTCTTGCACTTTTAAAAAATTATTATATTGGAGGAGCTATTTAGATCTGATTTATTGAGAGCCAGCTTATATCAGCATGGCTTTTCTATATGCATATTTTGCTTCTGTTTAACCACAGATTACTCTGTCCATTATAATCAAGAAAAGAGGTGAATGAGGAGGAGGGCACAATGGTGATCTGTAGACTTAAAAGCAACCTTAAGAATGCCAATTGAAGAACTCTGAAGTTTGAGAAATAATGGCTATTATCCTTGTACTCCAGGGTGGCACACTGAGAACTAAAGGTTTACCGTTGATCGAGGTCCCATCTGTTTTTGGTTATGAGGTTCATTAACAATAAATGTGCCTCTTTTAGCCACTTTTTATCAAGATTACTTTTTCCCATTGTATTAAACTAAAGCCAAAATTAGAGAGCCAAGATTATTAACTTATTCAAAACACTCTTTTATAATGTTAACACGTGGATTAAAAGACAGAGCTGCTTTTTTGGAAATTGGTTGTCCTGCCCTGGAGCAGAAAATGAATTTTAACACCTATGATTTGAAAAGAAAATACTTAACCCATGGGGGCAATTTAGGAAAGGGAAAAGTAGACAATAGCATCAAAGTTAATGCTACAAAATATATTAAGTAGTCACAAGGCTTAGTTGCATTATGAACTATATAGAAAATAAAACTGATAATTTAGTTAATGTACTGACAATCAAAACATCATCTAGGTCATGCAAAATTGTCCTTCCAGTCCCCACCTATAAGCATCTATTAAACACTCACTCATCTTGTAAAAAGCTTTACATTATAAAGCAAAATTACATGCACATAAAACACCCAATTTACTCATTTAAACTCTGTGCCCAAGGCTAAAATCAAGTTCACCAAACCTCAGTTTGGAATCGCCAGGAGCAGCCTCCACTGGGCCTGCCGGACTGACTGCACAGGAACCAACTACGGTCTCCACAGATGCCAAGCCTCAGAAGAGTTTCTTTTGAGTTACACATTTTAAAATCCATTTTCGTGTAATGTCTGGCTGGCACACAGAAACCAGGCTACTTTCTCAAAATCCCATTTCCCTGTCCATAAACTAAGTCCATATGTGATAATGACTGTATAAAACAGTGAACTCAAACACAACACTTATTTCCCTTTAAAAGAAAAAGAAAAGCATGAAATTCCGGTTTCAAGAACCTATTTTTTTTTTTTGCAGTGTGGGATCTTTTTCAACGAGTTCCTTGCTAGATGGCCTCCCTCGCCCCCACAGAACCCCATAATCACAGTTTAAGAGATTGTGCCCTTATCCATTCCATATGGCCGGCATGATCCAGGCCAAGCTTTCACTGTGACCTTTTAAAGAGACAAAGAAGCAAAGTACTATCTAGAAACAGAAACACTGCAGTTTTACTGAGTGAAATTAGCAAAACCGACCTGAAACTCACCACTTCAAAACTTGACAGCATATAAATAACAAAAACAAAGGAGATTTCCTTTGCAGCCCGGGTTCTTGAAGAGAAGTTCAAGACTGTTTTCTGTCCTTTTTTTTTTTAATTAAAAAAAAAAAAAAGCAGCAGACCTGAAGGCGACTTCCCCTGAAATTGTATTATTTTCTCTTCCCCTACCCCCGCCCCCCTAAGCGGGGGAAGGGCAGAAATAAACGTCTAGAAGAGTAGCCATGGGGGGTTGGGGAAGTGTTAAAAATCACAATTCGAAAAACAACATCAACATATATGGTTTGTAAAATGTCTAACCTCAGAGAACGGGGTTTTCGATGAGGGAGGAGGGGAGAGTGGGAAGTAGGGAGGAGGGCGAAGATAAAATTGATCTGACAAGTGATTCGTTGGGGGAAGAATCGTAAAAACAAAGCAAAACCCGTTATGAGCTGTAGACTGTGGTGGAGCTGGGGAGGCGAGGTGGTGACAGAGGATTCTCTTAAAAAGAAAAGAAGAAAATCACTGCGGACAAGGTCTCCAGAAAGGGGGAAAAGGTCCCCTCGCTTTCCTCCCGCCCTCCCCCCAGCTCGCGGGGGTTTCTCGGTGCGAGCAGAGAAAGTCTACTCGGGCTGTCACTTGCGATATTATTCTCCAATGACCCCGCGGAACGCAGCGAGGGGAAGGCCACCTACGCCTCCCTTCCCATCGCCCCCGCCGCCCTCCCCAACAATCGCGACTAATATTAACAAACCTTAAACTTTCTTCCCACAGCCTCGCACCCTCAACAAGGGATTCTACCGGGGAACAGCGAGGGTGGGGGGCAGAAGGTCGCGAGAAAAGCCCCAGAAAGGCACTAAAATGCCACTTTTGACTCGGCCCTCGCTGACAACAGCCCCGAGGACACTCTCACTGCCCATGGACGCGGGGCTGCGAGTGTCAGGGGAGCCGAGCGAGTGGAGGCAGGGAAGGGGGAAGGGCACGGGGGGAGGGGGAGAGAATCAGAAGGCACCCCCAGCCACCTCCACCGCCTCAGCAGCGACTAACTCCCCGCCCCCTCCCCCCCAAAAAGTCGCCAGGCTCTCACTCAGCCCGAGTCCGAGGTAAACAACGAGCACCACAATGGCACTAGGACTTAGGGGCAAAGAAACCCTGAAACCCCAGCAAAACTGATGAGGAGTTTCCCAAAACGGAAGAGGGGGGTGGGAAGCGTCCTCTGGAGTCGCCCCGGCTTTCTGCTCGCCCCCCGGGCAGTCTAGAGGGCGGCCGCGGCTGCTGTTGTTGTGACGAGGCCGGTTGTTGCTGGGTGGCACAGGGAGAGGTGTGTGTGTGCGCGCGTCGGTGTGTGTGCGTGTGAGTGCGAGTCCCCGGACGGGGCTGTTTCTCTCCCTCGCTCTCTCGCTCTCCCCCTCGCTGCCGTCTCTGCCCCCATTAAATTATGAGTTGACTCATCCCGGCCGCTGTCGCCGCCGCCGTGCCCAGCTCGGCTCCGCGCGTCCGCCCGGGCTGCAGCCCTCTCCGCCGCCGCTGCTGCTGCCGCCGCCGCTGCTGCTGCTGCCGCCGCCGCCGCTGTGGCTGCCTCTTCTTCCTCCTCCTCATTTTAATACAAAATCACCCCGCTCGCAGCCCCAGCCCCGAGCACGCAGCCTCCTCCCGGCCGCCCGCCGCCGCCCCGAGCCCTTCCCCAGCGGGGCCGGCTCCTCCGCCGCGTCCGGGGAGCGGGAGCGAGCGAGAAAGTGGCGGTGGCGGCGGCGGCGGCGGAGGAGGGGGGAGGGAGAGGAGGAAGAAGGGGGTGCGGAGTGGAGGAGGAAGGCGGCGGGGGGGCGGGCGGGGGGGCAGGGTGCAAGGAGAAGGCGGAAAAGGGATGGGGATTAAAACCCGGGCTGGAGGGCCGGGATCCGGGGAGGGGCGGGGGCGGCGAGTTAAAAAGCAGAAAGACAAGTAACTAGTGAATGAGTGAGGGAAGGGGAGGGAGGGAGCGCACAATTTCCGGCCCCGGGCGCGCAAGAATTTGTAATGAGCTTGATTAGAGTGAGGCGGCCCGACATTTATTACACACAATACCCAGAATAACAGGGCGCCGCGCGAGGGCTAGCGCCGGCCGCCGCCAGGCGCGCCAGGGCGGGCGGGAGGGGAGGAGGGGGCTCCGCTGGCAGCGGCCGTGGCGGGGAGGGGAGCGCGCGGCGCGCGGGCGGCTGGGGCAGGTGTGCGCGAGGGAGCGGGGCGGGAGGAGGGGCCGGGCTGGCGATGGGGCGGGGGGGGGGGGGTGAAAGTGGTGGGGAGGAGAGGGCGAGGGCCAGGGGAAAAGCCAACCAACCACCCACACGCCACAAAAGCCACGACAAGGAATCCGTCGGGAGCGTCCCAGGCGGGCACCCCAGGAACCGGCGACGCGGCGAGGGCGCACCGGCCCTTCGGGAGAGGGACGGGACACGCAGGTGACAGGCGGAGGGCACGGAGGTAGGGGGACTTCAGGAAGTGGCTGCAGGGGACAAGCGGAAGGGAGAGCACCCTCGAGCAGCGCGGCGGGTGCAGAAATACTAGCAGAGGAGTAAAGGCCAAGATCCTTAAAATGCTCTCGCGAATATTTATCCTCAAAGAGGATGAATCCTAAAGTATTTCTAGGGCCAGCGTTAAAACAGCCTGAGTAAGTGCTTTCTGTACAAGTCAGAGGTAGGTTCAAAACTCCCTCGCTTCTGAGGCACAGAGCACGTTGGAGGAAGAAATAACGTGGCTTATAGTGTCCGAGTTAAGCAAAATTTGGGTCACTTAAAAGACAACTGACTTGTTATTAAAAAGGAAAAGATGCCACCATTCTTAAACTAATTAATTACAGACCCGGCGAAAGACGAAGTTGGGCGGGGGGTGGGGAGGCGTGCGCAAAATACATCTATTGCAGTTAAGTACTTCTGCAGTCTAGGGTGAGTTACCCAGTTAGATAAATGGTCATTAGCTCACACGTATGATCCTCGTACTTAGATAATCTATTAAATGTAATTTTCATTAAAATGAAGAACATGACAGTCTTACTCAAAATAGAGATGCAGTGGTTATCGCTTAGGTTTGAGCGCTCAGTCCCTGTAGGCAGTTAATCATTAAACAAAAACAAAAATGCAGGAAATATTTTTCAGAAAACACTACTAGGGAGAAGAGAAAAATCAGTCAGATAAACACTTTGTCACACACATAAAAAAGCAACAAGTTAGCACAAGTACTGAGATAAGAGGGAAATATGCAAATTGAGCTCTTTAAAGCTACCAATACCCATTTAGAGACACTGTTTACATTGGAAATCTAAGAAAAGCAGAAGGTAAAGCAGAAGATAAAGTATAGGAAATAATGGCCTCCTGGGGAGGACAAGTTTAGGAGGCACACAATGAAAATCTATCACTCTAATGGCAACCAAGTTTCACCCACAAACCAGAAAGTTTAGTCCAAATAAAGGAAGGCAACCATGAATCTTGACACATAGAAGCCCAAGCCTTGAGCAAAAGGAAGAACATGTGGTAATAAAACACAGCATCACAAACAAGGAAAATAACCCAAATGAGATTACATTTTTAAAAGCTGACATGTATGGAAATATGAAGAATACCTGAATTAGAGTATAACATATAATAAGGAAATATTTAAAAGAAAAAATAGCAATCGATTATCTCTATAATGACAATGATTTTTGCTATATGATAGGTTGTTAGGGATTTCCAAGATGTATATTTTAATAGTTGCCCTGAACTGGTGATGACATGTTTTCCTGAAACCTGCCTGGTTTTCAGTAGGGACACTGCATTCTTGTGTCATGCTGCACAACTGTACACAAATAGCAACATAAAAATATTAAGAAAAATTATACACTGCAAAAAAAGGTACCCACACAAGTTCACCTGAAGTTGAATGTTTTTAAAACAGGAAAAGCAAAATTTGAGCAGAGAGGAAACTAAAGAGTTACTGAAAATATTATTAAGACACATTAGAATAAAAACTATAAATATGTTTATCCCATCATTTATACAATAAACAAGACAAAAAAGTTCCTGATTGCTTTAGCCTCCTAATGATCTGGCCAATGTTAAGGAAATGTGGGAATTAAAATAATAATCTTTAAATCTGAATAGCATCTTCCATCCAGTAATTACAAACTAATTCTCTAACCAAAACATAAAAAGTGAGTAATAAGGATGGACATGGCCTTGAAAAATATGATAAACAGAATAAACAAGGATAAAGACATCTAATAATGACTATTACAACAAATAATGATGTAGTACAATTATGACTATAAATTACACATAGATACTAATTTCCCCTCAAGCTCTTGCTTTATTATACAACTATATAAGAAATAATATAAGTGATATACAGAGGTTGTGCCCTCCAACTCAAATAGTACAATGATAAACTTAATGGCTATAAATTACCCCTCAAAACACTCATTATAGCAACTGAGCACTGGTCAGTGTAAACCCAAGTTAAAAGAAAAAAGAAAAGAAAGGTAATTAGAAAAATGCCACCTTCCTGAGCATGTGTGAGATAAACTACCAAAGGGGAAAGACATTATTCTACACAGGCAACTTATATTTGGCAATAAAGATTCAAGCAAGTATTGGAAAAAGTTAAAACAAAATAAACTTTATAAATCAATATATCAAAGTAGTAAACCTCAGGAACATGAAATATTGCAAGTCAAATACATGAACTATTTAACGTGGATACAGTTAAAACAGAGTGCATCATTTTTTTTTATCACATGAGAAGGCATTCAGATTGGCTACAAAAAAGGGGAGCAAAGATAAAATATTGTAACAGATATACAAGATTTTTCAAGTTAATAATGAAAGGACTACTGCATGTTTCAGATGGCACCATATTAAGATAAATATGCAGGCAGATATCCGAAAGCATTAAAACACATTCAGAGTTCTGAATAGCACATACATTTGTAATACACAGAGAAAGCATTTAGAATTTGAACGCTTTTAAGATATGGCAACTCCGCCAGTGACTGTGTTAGCAAAGCAATGCTTACCACCATAGCACTTTCTAAGGACATTTTTTTCCCATCTTTTTAAATTCAAATACAGTTGGCTATCTCTCTACACTTTTAAAGCAGCACAATTTACGTAGCATATTGCTCTTTCTGTCATGTCAACTCTTTGTTATTTTGGCTTTAGCTGCAGGTGGTATTTTCCATATATGAGTTTCTGGGAATATGGTCTATCTTGGCCATATAAGGATGTCTATTTGAGCCATATGTTTTGCTGTCATGTGTCTCGTTTTGTCTGTCTGGGATGTCAGGACTGATTTCCACATCATTTCTTGAATAGACCAAATACAAATGTGTAAGAACAGAGAGGAAAAAGCTGGGGCTGGAGCCCAAACAACTTTGTCAAAACACATAGTGGAGAGGAAATGCAATATCCTGTAAACATTTGCACCCTTCTTCTCACATCTTATCTGTGACTGACATCATCACAACTGCATAGTTTAGGACAGAATCTACTTGCTCAAGTTCGGAAGTTTGCAGTATGTGCACGTATACAGCTTAATCAGACAGCCCCCACATCTTCGGAGGTCGTGGCAAGGCACACTTAGCTGCCCTACTCTGAGAGCCATGGGTCCTGCAGCCAGTGTGACCCAGTCTTGAACTTGGGGAAGGGAAGGTGTCTCAGGCTTTTCTTGTTTTAGTGAATAAACGAAACTCTGATTAAACTTTTTGACTCATCTTACAAGTAGAGCCCCCATTTTACACTCTCATAGCCTCCTGCATTTCTCTTTTGTAAGTCATCACAGTCTTAATCAATTAACAAACCGGATAATTATTTGTTTAATAAGTATCTCCCACACTGGGCTGAAAGCCCTATGTGAACAGAGATGACGCACCTTGCTCACTGCCATATTATCAGGAATTCATATCCTGTCCTTGCAATGCTTACATTATGAATATTTATTTAAATAAATGAGAACAAAAAGTTCAGTGCACTTGCAACCAACTCCCCCTGCTAACTGCAATGACTATTCCTTTTAGAGAATTGTAGAAGTGCAAAGGAGGTAATGGAGGAGGGTGGCTATATCATGTAAATTTGAATTGAAATTAAATAAAATTTACAATTGCGTTTCTCAGTCACGTTTCAAGTGCTAAATAGCCCCCTGTGGGTTTTGGGTAGTGTAGATTACAGAATATTTCCACCATTGCAGAAAGTTCTATTGCATAGCACTTATCCAGTGAACTTTCTGAAGGATGGCTAAATAAATCCAGGACCTGGCCAGGAGTCTTAAAAGTGCTGAATGGCTTTTAGACATTCTAATAATGCACAAATTGAAGTCATTTTCCATTTTAGAATTAGCCCAAAGATCTATAAAGTTGCATGCACAGATGACTTTCTAGACATGTCTGTATTTGAAAGGGTTCTGTGGTACATCTGGAATAATATGCATTTACCCCAAACGCTGCTTTCCGTAAGCATTTAAAAAGCTCATAGGTGATGTTAAAAACCTCAGAGTCAGTCCCCACCCTCACTCCCACCCCCCACATTAAATAAGCACAGTTGCCATTAGAAATGACTCTTTTGGAAGCTTTAATGTAGGTATCTACTCAAACTGGGAGGGCATCCAGATACCAAACAAATAACGGTATACTGCAGAAAATAATAGCAAAAAGCTTGAATATGATGTTTCGGGGGAGATAAAGGAGCAGTGATAATCAACTCTAAATATGGGGCTTTGAGTTTTTTTTCTTTTTGTTTTTCCCCTAATAAATGCAGTTTCCATAATAGCTAGACTGATAGTGATCAAAAGTTGTTTCCTAATTACATTGGGTTGGATGTAAAAATACCCACTGGTAATTTGTGGTGTGGTTTTAATAGGCTAAGGTCATTAGGAAAGCTGCGCAAGGAGAGGCCAATGTTAATGCTGGTTTGGGGAAAGATGGGTAAGAGAAAAGAAGCAGCACTTTGGTTGGCTTCTAGAACCTGACAGAATACCTGGGCCGTTTACCCAGAAATATTACAGTTTTATTTTAGCAAGAATTTATTAGGCAAAAAATTTTGAAAGCTACCATTCCTTTCGTAGATGTCAATATGAATCATAACCTTAACAAGACACAAGGGTAATAATTACATCAAAATTTTGGTATCTCTATCTAGATTTAGGTCAAAAAAATTGGGTAGGGGGAGGGAAGGATTCCCATGATGTTAAGTCCTCTAGTGTAGGAACCACCACTCCAATACCTGCAGTTTCAGTTTGCTGAGTTCTTCCCCTGGTTTGCTTCTGGAGTGCCTTCCCTCTACCTTCTCACGGGGGACTCCCCTTCTGCCATACATATCCTTAGTCTGCAGTTTGGAGACCTCAAAGCCCCCTCCAGCCGTTCATTAGATCGGCTGGAGTGTGAGATCAGTGTGAGATCTCACAGTGTGAGATCCCTATTTACGTGTCTGCCCCTCCAAACTGCAGCACCTTGAGGGTGTATTTATGTGTGTATTTCTGGAGTCTCTCACAGCACCTGCCACCACAGTAAAAGGAACCCAGGAACTATTTTCTTGAGTGAGTGCTTCCAGGAAACCTTAGGAGGATTCTTGCAATCTTAGTAAAGCTAGGGGCCAGGGTCAGAAGTTAGCTCAGAGGCTCCCAAAATGTGCTTATATTGACATCACGGAGGAGCTCCTTCAGTAATCCAGACACCAGGCTGCACCCCACTGCAGTGGCCAGGCATCCCATGGTTTCGAGCTCCCAGGTGATTGCAGTGTTTGGCATTTGCTGGGTTAAGTAGTATGGTAAAGACAAGAAATCACATATGCCTTCTAGGACATCCTCATGGGAAGTTTTTAACCCAATCCTGAGGTCACTTGGAAAAGTTAAGGCTGTGCTGGGAACCGGCACTCGCCCAAAATTTAAGAAATGTATGTACAGGCAAGCCACTAAGTTCAAACAAAAAAAAGAGGGTGACAATCCATTAGATGGTTGATTTGACCATTCAAAGTATACTGTTTGAAGAACCATGATAAATTAGCATTTTGGCACTTGCTTGAGATTTACTAGGGTGCCAGAAATCCTGTACAGGTATATGATTTATCATCACAGACATAAGTGACTAACCACAAAATTACACAGGGAAGTAAAGTTCTAAAGCCAGTCTATTATTTCCTGGAGCCAGAACATCCCAGTTTCCTCTATTTCTTTTGTCAACATAGTTGAGCATGATTTTCCTCCCAGAAAACTTCAACCTTGAGTGAGATTTTCCTTGAACAGTACAAATCTGTGCAACTTATTTCCAGTCTGGAAATAGGCAGAACTGAAGTATTCACACCAAAAAAAACCAAAAAAACCCCCAAAAAACAATGAAAAGTCATCGCGGTCCAACGAGGTCAGACAGCAACCATTCCCAATCGACCTTTTTAGCCAAAACATAACCAAATCTTATTCATGTGAATGGTACCGCTATTCTTCCCTGGCTTAATTGGAGGGAGGACTGGACCTGAATCCTGGTCCAGATCTTTGTGGAGGAACTATTAGCCAAAGGCAGTTTCAGGTACTGTGCTGCCACGTCCATCACCACGAGACACTGGACAGGAGTAGTCCATAAAGAAGGAATGCCACCACCAGGAACGACTGTTATCACGCCTGGATGGTGACTGAGTCCCATCATGATGCTGGAAATTTGTTGAAGCAAGGGAAAAGTTAATTGGGAAATAACGCACATTCTACTTGGGATGATGGAAGAGATTTGGAAGCCGACTGTGTTGACGGTTCCACAACAGTGTCATTATAATTAAAGCCACTGAATTGTACACTTAAGAATGGTCAAAATGGCATTCTTTATGTTATATATCTTCACATCCCACCCAAAAACTTAGCAAACCAATCTTTCACCTATTCCTAAGTTTGGCAGATATATCTAATCATGCAATTATCATGCCAAGTAAAAAAATAATGAGCTACACGTACTGAACAGCCCCATTCTCCCCAACAACCTTCCCCTGCTTTGTCCTTACCTGCCTACAGCCACAGTCCGGTCTATGCTAGATAATTCATTCATATGATGAATACCTGACCCAAGGATAATTAACAAGGATTGGTAATTAGAGACCAAGACCCCACCCAAACTAGGTAATTTGATGGTCCTATGGTGCAAAAAAAAAAATCATTCTGTTTTCAGATTTTATTCTATACTATTATATTGCTGCAAAAGAAGACAAAGAAGCATAAACAAAAACAAACACATCAGAATATGTGAAGTCCAAAAGTTCTCTTTGGGATGTTTTTCAAATGAGTGAAAATTAACTATACTCATGAAATAGCAGACCCTTCCAACTAAACAGTACTTAAGAGTACAGCCACAGACATGTAACAATTGTAAAGATGCAGTCAATTTATTAATTTATAAAATGTCTCTGTATAAAGACTTTAGATTTTGTTTTTTAAAATATATATAAATTTTGTTATAAAAAGCCCAAAGCCTTTAAAATTTAACTTTCAGTCACTTTTTACATATAACAGTTAGTATTAAAGTATTTATTTCTCCCTACAATGACTTATATCATCTTTTTCTACAATATATTGTCTTGTATTACGTCTCCTATCATCGCTTCTTATTGATTTCACATCTATTTAATATTAAAGACTTTTATACAAACGACGAAGTTTTTAATGTATTGGAAGTTCATGTATGTTATATATTATTGAAGTTCATACATATATATATATTCTTCAGTGCATGATTAAAGAATATTAATGTGTAAAATTACATATTATGTGTCAGAGCAAAAATAAAACCCTAAAAAATAGTTCCACAGTATAGCTGTAACTAGACATATCCAGTTACTTATTTTGCAGGTGTCTCTTTATATATTAGTGTGTTTATTAGGGAATTTAATTTATTAAGTAACTAACATGAACTATAAATCTGTATGCAAGTTTCCAGCTGATATGAAGCAAAAAGTTAACAAATAATGCTACCATGTAACTTCAAAATTAGAACAAGTGAGCCTTGAGGCTCTTTTTAATCATTTATGTTTATTTGTTCTGTAAAGACTATTTTCATGTGCATTTTTTAAACATATATAAATATACTTGGAGAGAAACAAACAGCATATTTATGAAAAATTTTGATGGAGACCAGCTTGTAACTGTTTTGAGACTGCGTTGCTTTAAAGATGGTCAGTACCCATCATTGTGTATTACTTCTACAACTGAAAAAAAAAAAGCACTACATATTCACACTATCTTTAATTAAAATTAAACTTGTATCTCCATGAAGATAATGAGGTTCTCAAAAATAACTTTTCAGTTTGCTTTGCACAAAGGGATTTTGTCACTAAGAATCTACCACCTGCAAGTGTAAAGGCGTCTTCGTGGCTGGCTTTGCTGCAGGTCCCACTATAAACCGTATCTTGGGACATTCTCTACAGGTTTGGGAGACCCAACTGTTTGGCCAACATCCAGGTATGAGAAACGTAGATGTCATGTGTATATAGCATAGAATGATACATGTTCACAGATACTGTCTGCATGTCGTGCAAGAGAATGTTACACAATTTAAAACTAGTCTACCACAATATTCATCAGAAATTCTACAAAACCCAGAGTTAGTGTTGCACCTCTATTATTAATTAATTCCCACAAAAGCAGACAAATGACATAGAGGGAAAAGTAGTGGAGAAAAGGTAAAGAACCTGGATTTAGGGCTTGCTCCTTCTTGACTAGCTAGCTGAATGAACCTTCATAAGTCAAGCAGGATCAGGTTCGCAATCTATAAAGTGATGGAAAAGAATATGATCATCTTTAAGACCACATAAAAAATTCTCTGCCATGAATTTAATTTTAAAAATCAAGTTCACTTTAAAGAGAATATAAAGATATAAGGCAAGTTCCCACATGCTGCATGAGATGTTTATCTATATATGAGACAGGTGTCAAACAAACAAATAGGAAAAAAAAAAACCACTAAGGCAAAGAGAAACTTTAACTCACCAGATTCCATCTGTTACATTCGAATTCATGCATAATTGATTATCCATGACTGGTAAGTTCTTTTCTCACTAGCCGACCACAGTTTTTTAAACATTATGTATTAAATCACTACAAAAGTAGCCACATTTCAGAAAGAGCAAGGGCAGAATAAGAATATTTTAAATGACAAATTACATGCTGGTTAATAATAATACAGCTGACCTATGTTTAAGGGAGGGAAATTTTAATCATGTGCATATTAAATATTAATAACCTATTCTGTTATTGTTATAATAAGGTTAAGTAGGCTTCTCCAAGCTTAAGGGAAGAGAGAGAAGTAGGAATGCATAATGGTGCACAAAGACACAGAGACGGGAGACAGACATAAGAAAAATGTGTCAACAATAAACAAGAGGAAATGAGAAAGAAGGAAAAGATGAAGGTGGAAACTAATCTCTACGTGTCATTATGACTGCCAGAGTACTGGCAAAGAAGCAGCATCCTTTTATTTCAATTTTAATCATTTCTGAATTTTAATACCCAGCTCCTTTTGTAATTCTCCTGGCATTCCCCATATGCCTCCATCCCAGCCAAAACACCAGTGTAAATTAAATGGCAAGCAACCACACCACTGACGTAGCCTCCCCAAAGAACCTACCAGGTGACCAAAAGCAAAAAAAAGGGGGGATGTCTACCTTACATCCCTGAGGACATCTAGCCAATTAACTGCCTGGATGTTCTCTGCCTTCTTTAATTTTGAAAAGAAGGGCAGTAGGTAGGTAATCTACAAAAAAAGAATCATGAAAAAAAAAAAGCAAGCCAGTAGTAATACAATAATCAGTGACCATCAGGGCCTGGAAAAATGAGTTTGCTCTCACTGGCACTAAGGAGCATCACATGATTATTTAATTACAGCTCTAATTTTTGTCTTGTGGATGGCAACATATCAACAATTAATAGGGCAAATAGAGGAGACTGTTCTTAAAGAGACAGAATGTGTGTGATTAACGCAATAGGTCACACAGCAGTATACTGATGAAGAACACTTTCCTTTCTGTAACTCAATGGGGCTGTCTTGCAAGGAGCTGCATCCATGTGTTTTTTTTTTAGCTCACCCTCATGGAACACTGAGAAATTTTCAGAATGTTTTAGAATGATGCAGCCAATACAACCCCACTGGAACACTAGTATTGATTTCAAGGAATGGAATGAAATCTTCACAAATATAAATACTCTAAATCTTAAAACATTTAAAATTACAACATATATAGTTACAATGAAAAATATCCTTTTAGGCAGTAATCATGGCTGATATTTTTTTTCAATGGGACCCTGAAAAAAATCATTATTGTAGGAAAGAATGGGTAGAAGTCATTCAGCTTTGGGCCACTGGCAAACAGTACTTTTGGTCCCAGAATATCAGAAACACGATTCCATAGTGACCTAGTAACTGCAAGGACCCAGGGGAGTGCTCTGTATTGACTCTACTACAGTTCGCCACCACAACCAAACCCCAAAGGACCATGAACATGAACAGAGATTTCACCTAACCCTGGAGGTCAGACAATGAGGATAAAGCAGACCCCAGTGCTACCATCAAAAAATGACAGAGCACATAGTTAAAGAGGAAAAACATTCAATTATCCAGAAAGCCAGGGCATGTGCAGATGAAGTGTTCAGATAACCCCAGTACAAACAGGAAATCAGAGAGAAAAGTCTTTTATTGCCATTAAATTATTATGGTGGCACAAGCGAAATTCATTGTTTTATTATTAGTTTAGCAAATCTTTAATGAGTGCTCACTATGCAAGGCACGGGATGTTATTGTGAACTTTCTTTTATTATGTAACAGACACTAAATTTCTTTCCTGTAGTTTAATATTTTATAGAAAGATATGAGCAGCACCTAAAAAATCATAAAGTGGGAATACTAGTGAATTTGTCATTGCTGTACTACACAATTACAAGGTTTATATATCCAAGTTAACCAAGGGAATTCGAAGAGTTAACCAATTTGACAGACTTGTGTATGTAACACTAGGTCCGGCCTCAAACTCCCCTCCTTAGTCACCCATTGTTCTGCCATGCCCAAAACCAAAGCAAAAACTCAGGTTTGAAATTTGGAAAATGAAATAGTCTTCTTAGAACTACCGCTGTGATCAACTTCTCAAATGCATCTTAAGTATCAGGTTTTGGGAGCATTTTAAGAGACCGTAACTTAGATAAAGGAAGAGTGACTAAAACGATTCCACAAAAAAAGAAGTATTAAGAGGTGCTATCAACTCAATAAGCTTTTTACTGGCTGAGGCTGGTCAAAGCCATGAAAACACCAGAAAATGGGGGCATCTCCAAATGCAGCCTGGGGAAGCTAAAACTGCTGAGGGGCAACGGTTTCTAATGCTTCTGGCAAAAGCAATCAAGCCAATGCTAACTGCAGAGGAGGGAAAGATACAGTAAAAAATTTTTTTATATCCCAGTGAAAAGTTCTAAAATTAACTTGTTTTAGTAGAAAGCATTTTGATGATTCTAGACCAAAATGTGATTCCGTACATTCTAACAGAATATTTTTAAGAGTCTAGCAAGCAGCAGCTTGTCTGTAAGCATATACATCATTATTTTTTTAACGTGACTGTTAATATACAGTTAACATGTCTAAGAAAAGGCTGTAATTAACTGTCTACTGCTCTAATAACACTAATAAGTGTACAGTATCATTAAAATACAATGGCTGCATACAAAGTAAGGCTGTCATTTTTTTTTACTCTTAAGATAATGTTCTCAATTGTCTTTCAGTTTTTTAAACCACCCAAAAGAGCCCACCTCTAAGATTTGTTTTATAAAGTATACCTATTAAGATACTGTTTTAATATTGCAGAAACCTGCCTAATGTTAAACTGGATATCCAGGTAGCACGTCAATCGGTAAAGACACCATGGGAAATACTTGGATTAGGTTAGCACCTTGCTCACTGATAAAATACTTGGAGAAAGGTTAGCTCTCTTCCAAATCACACAGCCATGTTGTTATTCCCCAGTGACTTCGATTGTCTGGTTCACTGGGACAGGAAAACTCAATTGCCTTCAACATCAAACAGCTAATTACGGCTATGCTATGTTCAAGACTACCTCCATTTCAAAAGATACCTGTGTACACTGGGTTCTGCTTTATTTATAATAATTATTACCATAAAATATTTATAACACAAAATCTCTTTTGCTTTAAAAGTCTTTAACATCATAAACATTAAAAGGCCAAATTCTCATTTATGTGCTCTTAACGGCATTACAGAAACCAATGAGGAAGACTAGAAAAGAACTTCTAGCAATCAAGTTTACTATACGCCTGGCTTCCTGGAAAACTGCATCTCAAGAATTCCCTCTTCTTTAAGTGTCCCAAGGAAAAATGGTCTAATACCTTCCCGTGGGAGCTTCCTACCATATTTAGTCCCCCCAAAACAATGCCCTCCAAAGAATTTTTGTTGGTATCTGGTCTCAAATCATCTCTAGCTGAGAAAAAGCAACATCCCAACACAGAGACCTCCCCCCCGGACACTAAACACCTGTCTCTCCATGTGGCGGTAGCCCTGATTCTCCATATGGAATTGACAGGAACATTTCTGGCACTTACCCTCCAAATATCAGAAGCTGCTCTCTGAATCTAGCCCTACAGGAGAGCTCTCAAAAAGTGGTCTCTGATGAGGTGACAATGACGAAGTTCTCTCTCTGGCAACGCTAGCAAGGCAGAAGCATCCCCAAATGAGATGGTTACTAGTTGCCTGTGAAGCAGCTGGACCATTACTGCAGTTCTGAGGGTGCGTCACAAATCAGGTCATAGCTCTGGGTAGAGTCCACCCACTTCACCCTGTACAACGCCCTCCACTTCCTGCACACCTGGGGGGGAGGGGTGCTGAGGAGGGAGGCCAGTGCAGGTCCGCAGACATTCTTATAAAGGCACAACCAGGTGCAGCCTGACATCCGCTTCTTCTGCAAGCATTCAGTTTCATTTGGGAGACCTACACCCCGAGGTGCTCAAAGTTGCGCAATAATAAGCGGGTTAGGTTATAAAGTAAGTGATGAGCATATAAAATATTGCACAGTTAAATGTTTTATCCAGCAAGACCCTTCCTCCACTGGAAACTGAACCAACTCATAATTTTTGATTACAAGACACTTCACTACCAAATGTCAAATAACTGGACTGAGTAAGTTTCAGGAGAATCTAGGGACACAAATGCTGGGGTACCAGTTAACTACTTTTCATCCCTCATTACTAAACTAGATCGCCACATAAAATGAGTTACATCCTTGCAAGTCCATTCAAAGAGGTGATGGAATTTCTTTACACCAACCCTCAGACGGCAACGACAGTGGAAGTGATACAGAGTAACTTGAAAAAGTAAAAATAGGCCAATATGCTGGAGAACTGCTACGCTACTAAATCTCACCCTGAATATATATACACACAATCTGTATCTATTTACTCTGAAATGAAATATCTGATCTTAAAAAAGACTTTAAAGAAATAAACAGCAAAAGGTACCATTGGCATAAGTTCAAAAGTACTCAATAATGTGTGTTAATGTGTTGATCACACTCTATGAAGACATCAAGTTTAAATAGACTTACCATTGAGAATAGCACTTAGGAACGATATATAAATTACCATAGTAGAAACTCTTTCTTTGGCATAGTGAAGCAGAAGAGCCTTGTGTAACAAATTTGATTTATACGCTGGATGAAGACCACATTCTGCTCTGCTGTCAATGGAAGATGTGATTAGAGATTGAAAACTGTGTGCAGATGATGAGCGTAGGAGCTACTTCTAGAATGTCAGTGAAAATAAGCATTTTCTGGAGTTAACCATAAGTGTCATAATTCAACTTCAACAGTGTTTGGATGTTTCCAGGAATTTTGAAGAGAAAGGACTTTTAATTTAAAGAGAAGAGAAAGGACTTTTAATTTAAAGAGAAAACAACAAACATACTTAGTATTGTAAGAAAGATGAAATCACCCTTGTCTTAAGGTTGATGTACTAACAAGAAAGGAGGCAAGACTATTTTCAGAGGACAGCCAACAGTATCGGCAATCAATGAGCCCCACTTTATACTAAGACTTGCAGATCTCCATTACAAACTGAACCATTCCACCCAAGACTTGGAAGGGAAGATCCCTTGTCAAAGTTATTATCTAAGTAATCAAAGAGTTTAAGCAACCTATTTGGAACTCTGTAGAAAGTTCATTTAGAAAACATACACTTGAATGTGTCTGAACGTATTTGTCCTGAGGTTGTTCTAAGATTATTATTTTACGTGGCATGCAGATTCTTTGGGGGTTTTGATCTTACAGTTGAGGGATGTAAAGTAACATTTCTTCCACCTGGTTCTCACAGGACGGAAATGAAATGACTCTTCTTCAAGGTTTTGCCACTGGGAGAGGCAAGAAAAACTGCTCTCGACCCCTACCCCCCCCCCGCCCCCCAACCAGGAAGAGACTGAAGCCCTGGATTATATAGCACAGGTAGATATTAAAATGGAGACAGAGCCGTTATTTAGTGGTGACAGGAATATAAATACGTGCACTAACCTCTAAACTGGTATTTACTTCAGGAAGGTAAGTAATATTTTCCCTTTGATTGCTGAGCTGTCAGCTTAATGCAGCGTAAATAAACGGTAGGTGCCTGCTAGCTCGAAGTAGGAAGTGTTCATTCCACAGGAGGAACAGATTACTGAAGCCTGATGCTCATCACGCTAGAACATAACTTTCACTTTACCAGAAAATACACCCTACCGTGGATGATTTTTTGGTGGCTGATCTATTAATTAACTTAGCTCTGTTCCGTCAAAATGTAAACCGGTTTGTTAAAATCACCCCAGAGTTTGGGAGTTTGAAAGCGAAATCCATTGGAAAAGCAAGAGTAGTGACTCTTCTGTAATCTGATACAAATGCTAAAACTGAACACTTAACAGAATAAGCCATAACTGTACAAAAACAAAAAAAAAAGGAAGAGAATGAATTTAAATATAGAATTAAATCATCTGAGTTATGGAATTCACTCAAAATCCTCCTTTTTTGCTAATTAAAAGCAACTGACACCTTCACTTCTTTGCAACCTCCTGCCACTTAGGTCCATCCAACATGTATGCGTATTCTGCCCTCTGAAATATCCAAAAGTAAGCCATTCATAAAAATCAAATCGCACTCCTTAATCCTAACAGGAACGTGACTGAACTCTCCTGGGAAGAGTGGCAAGGCTGAAGATCAAACAGCGATACCCTTCCTAACAGCGTTCATATAACGTGGTTTTCTTCCTATTTTCTAGATACCACAAAGCTATGACAGTATATAGTGACGAATTTTCTCATCATATACAAGTACTGAGCAAATTATTTCACGGCATCATTTAAAATGGGAACTGGTCTGAAAAAGTATACAAGGCAATTTGCAGAGGTTTCTAGTTAAAGCATGAACACATTCTGATAACTAAGCAATGGCTTATAAAGGACAAAGAGGGGTTTAAAAGTATTGCGGCATCTGACTACGACATTTCTGGCGTGGTCTGAAAATTGCTTCAGTGACATGTATTTATTTTCTATCCTTCATCAATCTCAACTACTCATGTGAGAGTCAACCAGGATCACACATCTTGAAAGAAATGATGGGTGTGTGTAAAAGGCGTTATCTATGTATGGGCCTTTTGGAAATTTACAGAGCAGATGACAAACCACTAGAGTGCTTTACAGAGTCCCTACTGTATATCCATGTGGTGTTTAGCTTAATAGTGTTTGTAACCAAAAGATTTCTACAATAATGAGGAGCAGGTGCCTGTTGCCTGACCTTTTAGGCCTAATTTAAAATCCACAACCTGTCACATGGAAAAATAATTCACAATCTCCTCCAGATAGTTCAGTCTTTGCTAATGTCCTGTAGTTCTTCTTAACCATCACTCTGCATATCATATCTTATTCAGTCGCAAGTTCATATAGCTGGCAACAGACTTCTTTGCAGAAATACGCCATTATTCATTTTGTTGTTGTTTTTCTTTAAGATGCTGGGGGACTAAAGAACTACTTTTGTGGATTATCAACCAAGAATATATTAATTTATACAACAGCTGAACAAAAGGCATTCCTTTTGAATACTTTTACATACAAAGAACTATTATTTATTACATATTTCAGCTTGTGGGAAAAGGAGGAATGCATTGATTCTGGAAATAACTACTCAGACTTTTGGAAGTTCTTTAGGTTTTCTTTCTCTCTTTTTCGCCCCTTCTCCCTCTTCCCTCCACCCCCCCCCAACATTTTAAAGCACTTGTACTTTAGGAGGAAAATTTATCCATAATTTGTATTCACTACTCAGAAAGGAACACAAAATTGAGCAGTGATTTTTATTTCTCTTGTACAATCATGTTACATGTAGCCATACTCAAATTTTCCAGTGCCTTGTATTTTATAGCTACTGTTTACACATTATGTATTACATACGACTGAACAACTCTACACTTAAAATATTGTTTCCATTTAAAAATATGAAGTAATAAGTGTCAAATGGAGATGAAGAATAAACATGCTTGGTGTGTTTATAAAATGCATAGTCATTTAAAATGTGCACAAATAGTATACATATTCTGCTACTGTTACATAGTATGCTTGTCGTTTAAAGTATATTTAATAATGTGCCTAACCATGTTAATTAAAGTATTTATGTCTGGTGATTGTGTTAAACACTCCTGGAGGTAGTGAAAGATACAGCCAGTTACTTCTGCAAACTAAAGTTGAAATTATGCACTTATTATAACCTTTTCTAACAATGTGAGAAAAACAGAGTAAATATATTAAATTTGTTTCACAACAGATGCTTAGGTTGTTAATATTTAAGATGCCTATTCATGCTATTCCTGTCTGCACATTTGTCAAAAATGTAAGCTTGAATGCTAATGTTTGCCAGCAGACTGGAGCAGCCAGTATATGAATGTACTACTGTTCTACTAAAATAATATGCAATAGAAATAAAAAACTGCTGCTAAATCATAGCACTAGTACCACACAGCAGATTAAAGGTTTGTAGAGAAAACACTTCAACCTTGGTTTTCTCCAGTTTTAGAGTATGAGGATTTTTTTTCTCCCAAACACATTTGACTATAGAATAAATCTTACATTCCTGACACCTCAGAAAAATCCACTTCAGTGAGGGTATAAATTTCAATGAAGTTTCAGCGGGATGAGTGACTCCATCAGCAGCACAGACACTGCAGAGTTTAGGGACTGCTGCGGACAAAACCTGACACTGAGCAGCCGCGTTTTACTCATTCTTACCCCCTCCTCTGTCCTCTTGGTAAAGTCAGGTGGCATGGCCTCCCAGGATGCAACCCAGTCCGGGCAGAAAGGTTCTGTCCTGAAAACTGGACGCCGTTCTGTTTTCCCTGTGTATTTTACAACCATGCGGACGGAGTCCAAATCTTAAAACATTTGCCTGGAAGTCCGGAATGCCGCCGAAAAAGTTCACCGAGGAAGGGCACAGAGGTCAAAGTTGGCAACTAGGACACTTTGAGAGGCTATCCTGTGATTGACACTTGTAAGTGAAATTTGCAACGCCCCAGTGGAGGTCCGGGCCAAAACCTCCAGCAAGAGCCCTAAGTCCCTCTCGTTCTTCGGCAATCATCTCAAGAGTCCTGCTCAGTGAATTTCCCTGGTACCTGCGTGTCACCTCTCGGACCTGCCACCTGCCTGCACTGTCCCTCTCCCAGCGCGTGCCCAAACCGATGCTCCGCCGCCGGGGAGCCTCGGCAAGGAGCGCTCGGAGAAGGCCGCCCGGCTCGGGTCGGGGCCGCAGGAAGGAGACCCCGAGGCCACTCCCGTGACGTCTCCGTCCTCGCAAAGAGGGCAGCACCTCTCCCGGCCTCCACCCCATCTCCAAACTCAAATTCAATCCAGGAGTCCCCTCAGGACCGGTCTCACTACAGCCAGCGAGGGCTGGAAACGCGGTGTGCCGCGGCTTTCAAACTCCCGGCGCCCGAGTGGTTCCCGGGATGGAGAAGTTGCCAAAACTTCCCAGGTCCCTGTCCGCTGCCGCTCCCAACCTGCCGCACGGGCGGGGGCGGAGGCAGGCGGAGAAGGACCCGGCGAGGATGCTGAGCTCACTCGCGATCCCGCGGGGGAACGTTTCCACTCCCCCGGCCGACTCCGCGGGGCACCTTTCTGCCAGCCCGGCTCTGGGGCGCACAGAGTGGCTCTCCCTTTCCCTGCACGCTCCCTTCGGCCTCTTCGCCTCCCCTTTTCTCTTCCAAAAGGGGTCACGCTGATGACCTGAAGGAGTTTGTTCAGTCAGGGTCTCCCGGGCAGGTGTGTTAGTGTGTCCACACCCCGAGAGAGAACGAATGGCATCTTCGAGTCCCCCATCCCGCGTGCTCTCCCTCACTCCACCGGCCCACCCCTCGGGATCCGGCTGCGCTCGCGAGGGAAGGGGATCCGCAGACCCCTGCCACCGGGCGCCCACGGGAGGGGAGCCGAGCAGCCCCAACAAGGGGCGCCGGGAGTGGGTGTTGTAGAGAAGTTTGGATCGATTCCGAAAAAAGAGAGAGAGACGGAGATAAAACAGTAAGAGTGCGAGGGGGGAGAGCAAAGGAGCAGAACTCACTCAGGCATGGGCGCTGGGAGCGGCGGTGGCTGTCGAGTGCGGGCCGGAGCCCAGGACCGGCTCCCACGGCGGGCGCGGCGGCGGCGTCGGACTTCCGAGGCGGCGGCTTTTGCCTCTCGCGCCGCCGCCGCCGGAGCTGCGGCTGCCGCGGAAGTTAATTGCAACTTGACTTCAAGTTGTCTTCTTTCCCCATCCGAAGTGGGCGTTTAAAGGGGAGAGAGAGGCG
This sequence comes from Sturnira hondurensis, assembly GCF_014824575.4. Classification (NCBI taxonomy): domain Eukaryota; kingdom Metazoa; phylum Chordata; class Mammalia; order Chiroptera; family Phyllostomidae; genus Sturnira; species Sturnira hondurensis. The sequence continues at coordinate 11,290,337 of NW_028085930.1, forward strand.
AGGAGCGAGCTAGCGAGCGCGCGGGGCCGAGGGAAGGAAAGGAAGGGGGGGAGGGAGGAGATGTTAACGGGGGGGGGGGAGGGGGCGGGGGCGGGAGGGGGAAGGGGCCGGCGGGAGCTGCTCCCGGCCCCGCGGTCGCCGCGCCCGCAGTCTGGAGGCGCACCGGAGCGGCCGGGCGCCCCCCACGGGAGCCCGCAGCCACCCGCGGCGCGCATCCAGCTGCGGCTCCTCCGGCCGGGCGCGCTGTGCCCCGAGGCTCCGCGGACCCTGTGTCGCCGCCCGCTTCGGAGCTTCTGCGGCGGGGGATGGCCGGCGGGCGGCGAGGGCCCTGCCCGCCTCCCCTGCGCCCGCCCCGGCTTCTCCCCCTGGCGGTGGAGCCTCGGCGGCCGCCGGCACCACTAGGCGCGCAGGAGCCCGAGCCGAGCCGAGCCCGAGCCGCCGCCGCCGCTGCGCGCCGCGCGTAGGCTCCCTCCCAGCGCGCCGGCTGGGGTGTCGAGGGGCGGCGGGCTGGAGGGACGGGGGCGGGCGAGGGGCGCGTACCGGGATTGGCGCCGAAGACCGGACCCTCAGCCGCGAGGGGTAAGTGTGGGCGCCTTGGAGTGCGCTTGGGGGTGTGCGGCGCAGTTCTCGAGGCCCGCCAACCCTACCCCCTCACCTCTCCGGGGCCCCCACCTCCCGCACCCCTCCTCTTGCCGCCTGCGGCTTCCTCTTGTTGTTCGTTGTTTGGCTCGGCTTTTTTTTTTTTTTTTGAGAGGGGGAGCAAGGGGTGATTGCGGTGTGTGCCAACGGAGGAGGAAGTCAGGTGAGAGGTCCCGACGCTCCCCCTCCCAAACCCAGCTTGCGTGGGATGTATCGCTCCCCACTAGGGGCATGCGGGCCAGTTTTTTTCTCTCGTCAATGCTCGGTGGAGGCGATCTTTCCTAGAGGGCCTCCTTCCCCAGTAGCCTGTTCTGTCCATCTATCTCCCTTCACCCCACCCTCGCCCCTCTCGGCACCCTGTACAGGAGCGTTGCACCCGAACTGAAGAGCACGTGGCGGAAGGAAGAGGAGTGGACCCCTGGCAGACCCCCACACCGGGCCCCTGCCCATTTGTTTACTGTTTGTCCTCTCATCGGCCACTGTACTACTTTGCTACTCGCTGGAAAAAGACACCTAAGCTGAGGTCCAATTTCTCCAAAAAGCTGGAAGGGAAGGGGGCCAGTGATAAGGGCCGAGGGAACGGTTCCCACAGGGGCTGAAACCCCAGAAACCTCTGCAAGATCAGGGGTGACTGGAAGTTCAGGACCCCAGCTGAGGCGAAACTGAAATTCAACTTTGCCCCTGTCCTCTTTCCAGTCTCCCCACCAACTCTAAGGAAGCTAACAGGTCCTTTGTTTTTACGTTGTGTGGTCTTTGGGAAATTTGCGTTGAGTATGAGAACAAAAAATTACTACTGTTTACTCAAGGGATTGCAGAAAGAAAAAACAGTCTTTACTTTTTCTCTTCCTGTGTGAGTGTGTGTGTGAGTGTGTGTGTGTGTGTGTGTGTGTAGTTGTTAGGTTCATGGCTTGAACTGCAAAACGTCAGTTGTAACAATAAGAATTGCAGGGCCGCCTCGGTGTATTTTTAGAAGCTGCACTTTCTTGAGTTCTTTTCACACAAGGCTTGCTCTCTCATTAAGTCCCCATAAATAATTGTATTTAGAGAGAAGGAAACTAGGGAAGCAGGAGGGAGACTGCTAAGATCTCCATCCCGCCAGCCTGGAGCACATTTTGCAGTGAAGTTCCTGGAAAGTGGCTGTGGGCTGAGAATTGTTTTTCCTAAATGTTCTGTTAGGTCCTCTCTGTCAAATGTCTATGAATAAAGCACACTGGGAAAATCCTGATATCCCTGCGGTCTTATTTTATCTTTTGCATAGTGGTTGACTCAACTTTCAAGCCCTGGTAACAAACACGTCAACGGTGCAGTATTTTGGTGTGGGTTTTCTAAATAAAGGAGACTAGTGCATGTATTCACGTTGCTTTCTGATCCGCCTGTTCTTTTCTATATCAATGGGCACTGAATTCACTGGAATGCATCCGTCCTTTTCAGTTAACTGTTATCTGTCGTTTTAGACAGATTACAGTTCCAAAGACATAAGAATATAAAAAGTTTTTTTTTAGAGAGCTAGCCCTCATTTTTTAAGATGCAGGTGCCCACCTCAACTCCTGGTTCTGTAAAACAAAGCAAAAAGGTATAAATGATTGCAATGTGCAAAACAAAATAAAACAAAGTTTTCTTTCCTGAACCACTTGCTTCCCCTACGGGACCCAGGAGACACCAAATCCTGCCTTAATTTACCAAAACGCTGAGTTGCTTAACCAGTACCAATATCTCCATCTGGGGGTGACATCAGGTTTGGAATGGAAAGAATAAATAAATTCTCAGTCTTTAATTACTGCTTATTAGCAATTTTCTTGGAGCAGGCAGCTGATTCTCTGGTTCTAAAAGCCTGAAATGAACCTTAACAAAAACTGAAATACAAAAAAAGGACTTTTTTCGCCCTTTCACAATCTGACATACTCATCTACTCCCCCAAGTTGTTGACTGAGCCCCCAGAATTTAAGGTGTGATATGGTCCCCTGAATTAAGCTGAAGGAACATTTTTGCCCCAACCTTTTGAATTATTCCCAGCCGCACCCCCCCCAGATCACAAGCTCTATTATAGAATTACGTAATGATGGGTAAAGTATATTAAGCAACATATCTTGCTAAACTTGTGTAAACCTTACCCTCTGGCACATAGTAGGAGTACATTAAATACCTACTGAATTAAGCTGTTAAAGAAATGTAGCTTAATTGGCTACAAATTCAATATAGAGCTAAGACTTTTTTTTTTCAGGAAAATAAAAAAGCATTTTACCTGGAAGTTATTAGGGTAGTACATTAGTGTTCCTAGATTTTTTAAAGAAGTCCAAATCTAACAAATAGTTGAAAAACAAGTAAATCTGAAACATATCAAGTAAAAATAGCTAGTGTCAAAAGCTGGTTATTTTCCTCAAGAATAGACAATAAAATATTGCCTATTAAATAGTATGAGAAAAGGAGAGATAAAACAGTATTGGCCTTCAAGGAACTTATTTGCTGGAAAATTGACATTAAAATATGAAAAGGCAACTCAATAAATCAATAAATGATTTGAATCAAAGGAATGCCTGAGAAAACATGTTTTTTTCTATTTTAGACCAGAGGAAATAAACGTCCATGAAGCTCTGGGTTGGAGGGTATTTTTCAAGTTAATTAATCAGAACTTTTGGGGCCATCAACACAAACATCTTGGGTGAAGGGGAACTCACCACATAACTCCATAAAGGTAGGGATTTTAGCTACAGAATACTTAACACACAGTAGAGTTCAGTGCATATTGGTGAGTGAACCAATAAAGTCCCAAGCAGTTCATTCCATCTTTGTACCTTTATTACATGTTTTAAGTTGCACAGAATTGGTCTTCCTATAACTTCCAACCATTTTTCTTTCATTTGCAGCAAAACGGAGAAAATCTGTTTTACTAATCCAGATAGGCTGGCTTATGCCAGAATAACAAACAATTCTGAGTTTTAGTGGCCCATATGGCAAAAAGTTGTTTTCTTGGTCATACTATGAGTCCATTGCACATCGACAGGTCTCTTCTATGTCTTCTTACTCAGGGTTCCAGGCTGATGGAACAGTTGCCATCTTGAAAGTTTCATGGGGCTATGGCAAAAGGAAAGATCAATCTGAAGCGTCTCCTGCTGGCATTTAAGTGCTATGGCCAGAAGTGATACACGTTATTTGGACTCACAGCTGTTGACCAGGAGTAGTCGCATGGCTCCATGGAACCATTCCAACGAGGCCAGGTAGTGTAGCCTAGTACAGAGTTATGCTACACAGCTCCGAGGTCTCCCATACTCGGGCTGACCCTTCTGCACACGATAGCCTGCAGCTAAATGATCATTTCCTGCCGCTTCGTGGCCCAAATGTTCCATTCTTCCGGGTAAACATTGCCGGAGAGGCCACCACCCTCGTGTGGAGCTGTGTTGTGACTTCTTTCGCCATCTGTTCTCTCTTTGAATCAGCACTACGATCCCACCCATAGTGCCCCCCGCGACATGGTGCTCCATCAACTTTAAGTCACTCTTTATGTATTTACTAATATTATATACATTTAATTTTCTCAGGACTTGCTGTTCCGGAAAGGGGACAATGAACAGGAACTTTTAAGAACTGTTACCTGAAGATGTCATGATCATTATCAAAATTTGAGATTTGGTCTTGAGTAGTTCTCTTATTTTAAACCTTAGAGTCTTGTAACAGAAATTCTCTTGGAAGGATTCATTCATTCGTTCACTTATCCATCTTTTTGTTCAATCAATAAATACTCATATCTATCTACTAGATGCCAGGTACTCTATTAAGAACCTGGGATATGGAGATGATTAAGAGTTCTCTTCAAGAAACACACTGTCCCACTGAGCAAGTAGAAGAGGCACAAAGTGCTGTGAGAACACAGGATTTAGGAAAAGTTCTTCAGGTGATTGAACTAAGTCCTGAGGATAAGTGAGGTTCCTCTAGGCAGGAAAGGGAGATGGAGGGAGGACAGGTCAAGCAGAGAGACCGGCATGAGTAAAGGCCCTACGGAGGACAAAGCTTGTTGTGTGGGGACCTCCATGGAATTCAGAGAGTCTGGAACATGGAGTCTTGGTGACGAATGAAACCAAACCGTTCCAAATTGTGAAGGACCGTGCAGACATGCTCTGAGTTTGGACATGAACCCATCCATCAGGGATTGCAAACGATCATGCATACCTTGGACTAAGCGTGGATATAAGGGAGCATAGCAGACCAAGATGAAACTATAAGCAGTGGTCAGAACTGTGGCAATCTGCAGAATATATTCTCTGTTTAAATGGAACAGTCAATGCCAAATTTCAGTTCTTCCATTTCTAAAAGAAAGCTAGCAATTCAGCTTTACATAAAAAAAAAAAAACTGAAACATTAGATGTTGAAAACATTTCAAAGTACCCATGTGGGGGGATATGTCTAGTGGTCAAATTGAGGTTAGGGGGTGTCAGTCAATGTCTCCTACATGAGAGAACATTAGGAGTCTCATGTCCTTATCTCATGTAGATAGGAAGTCATCAAAGATTGTAAGGATGCAAGTAACACCATCAAATCTCTTTAGAAAAAACACTCTGGTGGCAAAGTGGGCAAGAAAAATTAATGTGGGAGGCTACTACAGTTGATATTCTGTAATCATTTGAGGGATGAGGAAAAGCAACGCTGCCCCATTTCTAGTGCTTAACCCTCCATATAGTATATAAGAGGGGCCTGATATGTATTCACAGAGCTAATGAATGAAAGAAAAGAAAGCTCCTTATTTTAGGAGAGCACATTTTCAAGTGCCCCTTATGCCATGTGCCTCCTTTGCTACATTGTTTATTTTTCAAGAACACCATGATCTTATATTGATCAATAGCATTTTCTCTATCTATGGTAAACACTGGTTTTTAAAAATTCATAAATCATTCAGTGCAGGACAAAAAGATCCGTACTGCATCAGAATACCTATTGTCTAAGACTAAGCTTTCTGACCTTGCCATGAGGAGTGTTGCCTAACCAGACAGTCCTTGTACCAGACCCTAAACCCCTGAACCCTCAGGCTCTGTGACCCTGCACTAGGCCCATTGGTATCGTTCATCCATGTTTCTAGCGAAGGCCAAACTCTGTTACTGCCTATTAGACTATTGTATAGTCGTGGGCCTAAGACTGTCTTTACAGGATTTATTTTTTTTTTCAGTTTTTAAAAAATGAGTTCACTAAACAATTCTCAGTTCCTCTCTCGCTTTGAAACCATACTTGCCAGCCACTCCACAATCTATGATCTGTAAGAACATCCCACACTCTCAAATAAAAAAAAAAAACAAACCTCCCCTAAAGTGATGAAAACACTGGGTATTCTTTCCTAGGGTATGCTGCGGACTGGTTTCTTGTAGGTTATGTTCCCATGGGCACATCCATATTCTTAAAGCCACTCATTCCACAAAAAAGCAAGTCTTTAAATTCTTGACAACTTGGCCCTACAAATTGTAATGTTTTTATTCAACTTTCTTGAGGTATAATTGATGTACAATAAAATTCACCCATTTTACATGTCCCATGAATTTTGAATACAAAGGAGCAGCGTGGGCAAATTGTAATCTTTTAAGTGAATTTCAGAAACCTTGGGTGTCAGACTGCCTGGTTTATAATCCTCATTCAACTAGTTACTACCTGCTTGACCTTGAACAACTCTCCCGATTGTCTACCTCAATTTATTCATCCGTATTATGGGCATAATAGTTGTGCCAACCTCCTGGAGTTAACAGATGCACGGTGCTTCAATACAGATAATACTCAATAAAGACTAACAACGTTTTTTTTGTGTTAATATTGTCATTAGTATTCTAATGGAAAAGAAATCCTGGGATCTAAACAAGAATAGAAAATGAATTGACTGGAATGTAAATGGGGTAGAAAAAAGTACCTCCTGGGTATCTTGCTGGTGTGCCAGGGGTACACAAAGCCAGAGAATAATTATAGCCTCTATTTCTGGAATATTTATTTTTTACTGAAAGACTTTGGAAGAAATTAGTTTTCTATTAAAACAGTTACACAGACAATGGAATTGAATGCGGCATCTTGGATGACTTTTTAACAAAAACAAGCCTTCAAAGACCTTCTGGTTATCTGCGACTTTGAGCAGGAAGGTGGGTACTGTATTCGTTTTCTTCGCTGCTTTGTGTCCTCTGTTGCTTTGGTGGAAATGTTAGCAAATAACAGACCATACATAGCAGTATCATTTACCTTAAAATTGTTAAAGTATCTCCTATTTTCATATGCTATGAATGCTGCCCAAATGTAGAATCTTTGCCTTTAATGTAAGCATACATTTTAGACCAAAAATGTATTAGACTGGGGAGGAAGAGTATTGGAGCATAGCCCTTGGTGAAATCAAGGCACCGGGAAGAAAATAGAGGAACTGAATGCTAGTTCTGATTCGGTAACTAAGAAGCCACCTGGTGATATCCAGGAAGGCAGGGATCTTTGTTCTTCTCACTCTTCGTTCTCACATACCTGGAATAAATACGTATTGCTGAGTGATCTTGGGAAAGATGCCTAGTGTTTATCAGTCTCAGTTTTCTCAGCCATAACATAAGGGAGTTGAATCAGTAGATCTAATACTTTAATGTGAATAGGAATTAAATGGAATGTGTATGAAAATTACAGATTTCAGCCCTGGCTGGTCTGGCCCAATGGATTGAGCACCAGCTTGCAAAGCAAAAGCTCCCCAGTTCAATTCCCAGACTGGGCACATGCCTGGGTTGTGGGCCAGGTCCCCAGTAGGGGGTGTTGGAGGAGCAACCACACGCTGATGTTTCCCTCCCTCTCTTCCTCTCTCCCTTCCCCTCTCTCTCAAAATGAATAAATAAAATCTTTTAAAAAATAGACATTTCTGGCTCCATGTTTATAAATTCAGATTTGGTAGATATAAGATGGAATCTTGGAGAACTTGGGTTGTAAAGGTTAGAAATCCAACTCAAAAATAAAGTTTTTTTTCAGTTTTATTTCACTTTTATTCCTTCACCCCTATCCAAACATACACACAAACTGGAAAAAATACAGTGTAAGACTGCTTTAGGCATCATGAGACCTAGCTGCTCAGATAATGTCACATGACTGTGACTGGGTGGTATTGTGTCAGGGGCCCTCACCTGCAGTCATGACTCTGGTCAAGAACTGTGGTTCTTCACCTCACCAGCCTTGGGTCAAATGCCGCCTCAGATTTGGGAGTGTAGCCGCCCTACACACATCGTGTAGACTGGGGGTCAGGGAGGTATGGTTCTCCAAGATAAATTGGGGGATAATTATTCCAGAAATAGGGATATTGGATGTTTATTAGCCAAAACATTTTCATCCACTACTGTATATTTTGAAAGAAATCATTAAAATCACCAGTGTTTCCCTCTCTCTAAAAACAATTTAAAAAAATGTCCTTGGGTGAGAATTAAAGAAACACTTAGATGTGAAGGAGCCAACAGCTATGTTACAAAAAGGATAACTAAATGCCTGCAGCTTAGCCATGTGCCCTGACCAAAAATTGAACCCACAACCCTTCAGTTTACAGGACAATAAATAGTTCCATCCAACTGAGCCACACAGGCCAGTGCTACCTATTCCTTTTAGTATTGTCATTAATTTAGTTTTAGATAGCCTTTTCATACCCCTTCCCATTTTCGCCACCACAGCAACCCAGTGTGCAAAAGAAAGCACTTTCAATAAATAGTGCTAGAATAACTAGATATCATATAAAAAATAAAAAAAAACCTTTGACCCCTACCTCACACCACACTCAAAATTAATTTACAACGAATTTTAGAGCTAAATGTAGAAGCTAATACCTTAAAGCTTTTAGAGGAAAAGCTTTCTACGAAATAGGTTGAAGAGAAGCAAAAGTTTCATAGATAAACCATAAAAACAATAACTGTAAAACAAATATGTAAATTATATATTAATATTAAAAAGCTCTCATCTGAAGAAAAGCGGGGGAAGAACAAAGCCCGTAAATCCCTGATTAAACAATCATCACCACCAGGGCGTTTTCCTCTTGTGCAGTAGTTGAAGTTATTTTGACTTGTGAGTGACAGAAGTTGACTGACTCTGTGAGCTTAAGAAAAAAGAGAAAAGCACCTGGGACTTTTCATGAAATTCATAGTCAGTGTAATGGGGCCCCAAGTTGAAGTTGAAGGCCCCAACTTCCAGTTGAAGAAGTATTCAAGGTGCTATAAGGAATCCACCAACCTTCTCTTTCCATGTGTCTTTCTTCTTCAAAGCAGCCCAGCACCCCTTGCCCCACAGTTACATAGCAGATCGTGGTTGCCAGTTTCTCTTGGGCCACGGATGTTCTGGTCGAGCCACCCAGAGAAAGACCTCCTGTCTTTCACAATCCTCAGGGAAGAGTCTGATTGGCCCACTTGGGACCAGAGACCACTGATAGTTCAATACACTGTGACCAGAGCCAGGACAATATTTTAAAGAACTTAGTTCCTTTTATCCATGATGATGGAGAGTGAAAGAAATTGCATTCCAGTTAATATTTACTCTATTTTTATTTATTAAACGAGAGACAGAGTTGATGCAAATTCTCTACATGGTCACAGTTTTTAATGGCTGTGAGTTTTGGTGTGTTGATATAGTAACCCTTCAGGTTTCCAGCATCAGCCTCTCTGCCTCTTTACACGGTGACTGATACATACTAAAAACCATGAAAAGAAAATTAGTCCATTTTAAAAATGGGCACATTTGTTTGTAAATTATTAACCAAGATCTAGCCAAATGCAGAAAGGCTTTGTCCTAATCTGAATATAAAATAAAATTAACTTAAGTAACTTTCATCAGCTTCAAAAACAGCAAATTCCAAGACAATTAGGTTAACTTGAAGAACTCATATTTATTGAGTTAACAGATGGTAAATTAAAAAACAATGAAGCTAATTTTTAAAATCATTCATTGAATTTAAAAAAAAAACAGACATTTAACAAAACTGTTTTTAAGCTGTGTTTTCATCCCAATGTGCATATTTTAAGATTCCAATTTGGGGGACTTCTGGGAAGACACCAAATGAGTTGCAGTATATGAATACTCTTCTACTAAATTAGTTTTTAAAAAGCTTTAGAACCACCTGAAACAGAAAGTAAGCATATTCCCGATATCAAAAGGGATAAAAGGCCTGCTGCATCAGTTCTAATTTGTTCTCTAACATGCTCCTATGGCCTATTGTATCCCTGGCCCTGACCTACCTTGGGCACTTCTTAGGCTTAGTAGAATGAAAGTTAATCCTGGCCAGAATTGCATTTCTTGATTTTAACATTCACACATAAAAGACTTCCCTTTGACGGCTACTTGGACCTCGTGTACCAGGATTGGAAACATAAGCAACACAAAAATATTCTCCTTTGTTCTTCCCTGGTTTTGTCTTTGCTCTTGTTGTAAGTGCCAGAAGGTGACTCTGCAAGTTTGCAGGAAAAGGGAAATTTTGTGAAAGCACATCGAAGTCATGGTTGCTTTTCCATCCGTGGGTCTCCTTCAGTTTGAGAGGACGGAGCAATGAGCATATCCTAATACATGAAGTGCACCAGAAACTCTGGTTGTTTCTGTGTAAGACTTCAATCATTTCTCTTGCTTCCTATGGTTTTATAGATGGGATTGGAAATAACATCACTGATACATTGAGGTACATCATGTACATCGTACTGGCTATTATTAGGTTTAACATAATGGCACATTTAGAACTAATGTTAATCATGCAGAAATGAAGTTATCCCACAGAAGTATTTGTAATAAATTTGTTTGAATGGCTGGTTGGTTGCTCAATTGGTGTTATAGTCTTTTCTTTACCTTGGATAGTTGCAAATTGCAATACAATTTATTTTATGGTCCTAGAAACGCCTTGGCTAAGATCTGGTCTTACTTTTCCATCGTAAGTCTTACATTACCTGATCAAGAATGTTGAGGATTGTACTAACCAGTTTTGACAGACTAATTTACTAGTGTAATTTGAGTTAAAAAACACTTAGAGATATAAAAAATTTGTTATTGGTATTACTGTGGTAAAAATAATCTTATTGTGTATTTGAAACTTTTTAGCTGCTAGTCCCTTTTCTTCTTGAAAAAATGTTTTTATAACTACCTTTTGATAATGTGAGGTTTCTTAGAAGTGCAATTATAACAATATAGTAGAACAGACTATATTGTTTCTAATTAAACAAAAACAGGTACAAATAAGAATAGATTGTGACTAAATAAAAAATTCAGTAGGTGAAATTTTTGTTTTGCAGAAATAAAAATAAGGGATACAAGAAGTTCATAAATAGTCTAAACATCCAAAGGAAATGAGTAAAAGTTAAAAAGATAAGAGGAAATAGGAAAGACAAATTATGGAGTTCTAACTTAGAATATAAGCTCCTTGAGAGCAATAAACATCTATTATTGTAACCCTATCCCTAAGAGAGTACTTAACACATGGTATATTCTACTGGTGTTAAATAAACATTTCTTGAACTTATGAATAAAAGAATTTGCGTTTCCCTGAATATAAAGCCTGTGAATCAGAAGTAAACATTAAAGTTATAATAGAGGAAAACTTGATAAGGAAAAACTTGCACCAACATTGTAAGTCTTCTTCTGAACAAAATTAAGGAGTAATAATAAATGCCTCATCATAAGCTGGGTGAATTTAAAATTTCTAGGACAAACAAATCTTGCAAATAGGTGAGGGGGAAAATATATATTACTTTTGTAGATTGCCCTTATATATTTTTATATCATACAAAAACCTTTTTAAGACCACAAGTAAATTTCTACATAATTTTATGAGACAAGTTAGATTTGCAAGTTTTAGGCCTACCTAATTGTTGGTTTATGTGTAAAAGCAACAGAAGAATGTAATAAAATATTCGAGATGCCAAAACATGTGACATTAAGAATATTTTCTGCAAACATTTCAGAGATCTCTTCCAGATCACTGAGAGGTGGGACAATATAAAAACTCAAGAATAGAAAATTTCTGGGAAAAAGATCAGTGCTAAGCATTAAAGGTAAAGGCAAAGTAATAAATTAATGAAATCTAGTGATAATTGAAGTGAATTAAGAATTGATTTTGGCAGTTAGATTTTTTTTAACCAAGGGAGCAATGTTTTCCATAAAATAACCCTGAAAAAAAGGTTTTTAAATTTTTAAAGGAAGAGTCTATAACCAATGTTCACACAATGTGGAAAGAGGAAATGGAGAAAACAAAAGCAATAAAAGTTGTTGCTTTATTTTTAAATCATTAGATAAGAATACAGCTAAAGATACTTGTAAATATTTTAATGTAGGCACTAGTTAGATTGGAAACAACATCTATATTTTATAAATAATTATGGAAGATAAAAGTAAACAAAACCTAGGTTATTCAAAAGACCAAATGATAAGGAGACAATAAGGAACTATTGAAAAGAACAAAGCATAAAATAATTACAATTAAGCTTTAAACAGATCAAAACTATGAACAATAAAATGACAACAAACTCACAGCTATTAACAACTGAACCTCAAAAAAAAAAAAAAAACCCAACCAAAAACAATCTAAGCAAACCAGTAGAACAGGAACAGAATCACAGAAATGGAGATCACATGAAGGGTTATCAGCAGGCAAGTGGAAGGGGGAGAGAAAGGGAAAAAGTACAGAGAATAAGTAGCATAAATGGTAGGTAGAAAATAAACAGGAGGAGGTTAAGAATAGTATTGGAAATGTAGAAACCAAAGAACTTATATGTATGACACCTAGACATGAAATAAAGGTGGGGGCATGTGGGTGGAGGGGAGTAAAGGGGGAGAAATGGGACAACTATAATAGCATAATCAATAAACTATACTTAATTTTTTAAAAATTATGACAAATGTAAAGGGCTTTAATTTCCTTGTTTAAATGAAAAGATCTTCATATTAAATTAAGATAAAAATCTTTCTGATTTGGTGGTGCTTATGAGTCATACTTAAAGAAAAACAACAGAAATATGTTTTAAAATGACAAAGTTTTTCCCAGCTTAATCTGCTCACACACCTAAATTAAATAAAGCAATATGAATATTAAAAAAGAAATTTTTGCCAAAATACAGTCAATAAGGCAAAGGAAATACTTTATAATGACTAAGATTGTACTATTAGTGAACGGACCATGGTACCGAAAGATCATGCTTTAGATAATTCTAAATAAAAAAAGTAGTTTATACATGCTGTACTTTAAATGCAATAAAATATACCAGAGCCAAATAAAGTCATATATACTAAGCAATGCAAAAGTTTATAAAATTAGAAACTATACAAATGAAATATGTGATATCAGTAGGTTAAATAAGAACACATTATTTTAATGAATTATTTTTAAGAGCATTGGATAAAATGCGATACCTGTTTGATCAAATGGTTAAAAAAATAATATATTTCCTTAACATGATGATAAATATTTTAAACTAATAGTCAACCTTAAAATTAATTTTAAAATACTAGAAATGTATATGTTTAAAAACAGGGGTGGGAAAAGAAATTGGTATAATACTTTTGCCATAATGATGTTATTAAATGTTACTTTAAAAGCCCCGATTAATGTAATAAAATATATTAAAGAAAGAAGAAGAGTAAAAAAAGATAGAACATTACCATTGTATGTGGAAAAAATATTATTATAGTTTGAAAATCCAAAAATGTCAATGGAAATTTGAAGGCTTAATAAATTAGTAAAATATTGGAAGTCATGTGAATATTTATATAAATTAGTAAGTAGTATTTCTAAATAACTAGCAATCCTAACTCAATATAAACTTTTAAAACAGATTCATTTTACAAGAGCAAGAAAATATATTAGCTCTATAATTGATTTTATTTTATTTTTTAAAAGAGTTTATTTATTTTATTTTTAGAGAGAGGGGAAGGGAGAAAGGGAGGGAGAGAAACATCAATGTGTGGTTGCCTCCTTTGCGCCCCCCACCAAGGACCTGGCCAACAACCCAGGCATATGCCCTGATTGGGAATTGAACCGGTGACCCTCAGGTTTGAAGGCCCATGCTCAATCCATTGAGCAACACCAGCCAAGGCTATAATTGATTTTAAACAGATATATGTGACCTATCTAAACAAAAGTTTTGGGGAGCCAAAAATATTAAATTAAATAATCAGAAGACTGTTTAATTATTATTTATTTTGTTTATTTTAATATAGCTGAAGTTCTCCTAAAAATCTTTTTGAAAGTTATAAAAATATTAAATTAAATAATCAAAAGACTGCCTCTTGCTTTAAAAGATAACATAAAAATTTAATTGTTACTTTTTTCCAGCATGTAGATTGAATGGAAATCTAGTATCAATTTCTCTTTTGTTTTTAACATTTTGAGGTAATGGTGAGGGGAACTTGATTTTGACATAAATCTGGAAGACAAACAAGAGTAGCAAACAAAAATCAGTATGGAGAAAGAACAGTAGTGTGGAGAGACTAGTGTTATCAAAGATAAAATTCATTATAAAGTTGTAATAATTAAAACCATGTGATACTGGCACCAAATAGATTAATGGGGCAAATATGTGAACAAATAAATTATATTTTATATAAGAATTACATATTTGATAATAGCAGGGCATAAGTTAATAGAGAGAGAAAATATTTTGTAACACATGGACTGATTAACAGTTTTTAAAAATCAGTATACACTCATCATACACATGTCATTAGCAAAACTCAAACAATAGGAATCTAGAAGAACTTGTTTTTATAAGCTGAAAATACTATAACTAGCCTTGGCTGGTGTGGTTCAGTGGACTGAGCGCCAGCCTGTGAAACAAAGTGTTGCCAGTTTGATTCCCAGTCCCAGCACATACCTGGGTTGCAGGCCAGGCCCCCAGTTCGGGGAGGAGGAGTGAGAGGCAACCACACACTGATGTTTCTCTCCCTCTCTTTCTCTGTTCCTCCTCCTCTCTTTAAAAATATATAAATAAAATCCTTTAAAATATAAAATAAAATACTGTAACTAATTGCAAAGTGAAATGAAAGATAAAATAGATTTGATTATATTGAAACAACAATAAAATAAACAGTAGCCCAAGTACAACTATTTGGGTAAAATAATAGAAAGGCTAGTATAATTATTACACAGAAGCTCATAAAAACCCATAATAACATTGCAACTGAAAACTAACAAGAATACAATCACACTTAACCAATATATGAGATAAGACTAAAATCACATTTCACAGAAGATGAAATATAACACATTTTCAAACATATAAAAACATTTAGCCTTATTAATAATCAAGTGAATATACATTAAAACAAAAATAAGTTATATTTAGGTTGAATTCATTATTTTAAAATTAGTGTCAATGACTTATACTCCAGCTGTTATCGATTATTTTCATTTAGATCAACTCATCCTCCAAGAGCAGAGAGAAAAGCTGGATAAAATATCTAGCAAATATCTGTTCAAAGGAATCCGAGGGCTTCCAATTGGGGAACACTTGAGAGGCCAGGAACCCAGAGAGCAGTAAGTCCAAGAGAGATCCTACTTTCCTAAATGCCTGTCAACAGCTAAAGTAAAGCCCTGGCTGGTATAGCTCAGTGGATTGAGCACAGGCTGGGAACCAAAGGGTCGGGGTTCAATTCTCAGTCAGGGCACACGCCAGGGCACACGCCAGGGTTGCACGCCAGATCCCCGGTGGGGGGCATGTGTGAGGCAACCACACATTGATGTTTCTCTCCCTCTCTTTTTCCTCTCTCTAAAAATGAAAAAAAGAAATTAAAAAAAAAGCTAAAGTAAAATATCACTTGAAAGGGATATGATCATCCAAAGGCTCAAATTGTCTCTATAGCATTTTATACACAATGTCTGACATTCAATAAAATTATAAAATACACCAGTAGACAAGAAAAAGTGACCCAAAGCCAACCTGCAGGAGATCCAGGTATAGGAGTATACCTGACTTTAGATGAGAAGATAATTTTAGCAGATTAATGGAAACTATGCTAAAAATCAAATGAAAATTCCATGACTGAGAAACAAACTGATAGAAAGTAAAAACCGAATAGATGGGTATAAAAACAGATTAGAAAAGTTGAAGAACAAATTGATGATCTGGAAGACAAAGCAAAAAAGATTTTAATGTCAGTAAGAGTGCATTTAAATATGGCTTCTTTTTATATAACTGCTGACATAAATCTATATAACACTTTCTGAAAATACTTTGGTAACATCAATCAGATATTGGACAATAAAGGTTCATACCTTTTGACCCAATAATCTTATGTCTTAGAAATAGACATAAGATTATGTCTATTGTTATGTCAATCTTATGTCTTATGTTAAAAAAATCATATATTTTTTTAACATATGATAAGGAAACACGTTTCTAAAATATGAATTTCCTTATGGTTTTTTGTCAAGAAGCTCTGTCTCTGCTCGTGCCAAGTCTCTGAGGACATGTACATTAGTGATGGAAAATGCCCATAGAAACCTGTTATAGTAACATTACCAAACTAAATTAGAAAAAGGACTTATCTGCTTCCCCAATTTTCACCCTTCTCCAGAGGCATGACGTTTTACCAGCTCCCTGGTCTGACAAGCTAAGTCACGACAGAAAGCTGTTTAAGGAAGAGGATGTTTATTGTAAGTTAGTTTTTCTGGATCGAATGCCCGAAGAGGCCTGAAAATGAGCTTTGGAACTTCCTTGTACCTAACAAATCAATTGAGTTTGGAAGAATTTGGTAGAATATTCTTATTACTTAAAATAGTTTCATCGAAATTGTACAAAAAAAAAGCTGGTTAAGATGCCAAGATCTATTGTTAGCTGTCTTAATGCCTAATGAAATAATACAACTTCATAAAAACTCCTGCCAATTAAACTGATGGGTGTTTACCATGTAGAACATTGCAATACCCGAAAGTGTAAAGGATATTAATTGGTATTTCATACAGTGTGAGAACTGTCACCTTTGATGTATCTGTGTGGCTTTCAGAATGTTACAGGCCTCTGCTCTTATAGGACTTCAGCTGCGTGAACCAGTACATGAACCCTCCTACGTGAGTTAGCCGTTTCTTTGAAGCTGTCTGTCTCTTTCAAGATTCTGTGACATTTACTGATAATGTCCTTTGGTTAAACTCCCTAGCAATTCTTAGCTCTATACTATGGTCAATGTCTAACAAATTGCTTTAAAGTCTGAGTTTTCCATTTTTGCTAAAGTTATTATTCCCTTTGAAGTTATTCATGAGAACATCTCTGGGTTAATCCCCCCCCACCCGCACTTTGTTTCAGAATGTAGCCCCAACATTTCACACTCTTTTTTTCTAATAGCCTTGTTCCAACACAATACCACTTGTTAAGACAACACTTAGTATCTAAGTAACAGGCTGGCATTTCACAATTAGTGACGACTAGTCACATGAAGAACAAGGGAAGAGTATGGCAATAGTGAAATTCCTTTTTCCTTTTGGAAAAACAAATCAAAAGATTCATCCGGGAAATGACAAGTCAACAACAAGTCAATAATCAAGTGAGAGACTAAGTTATTAAAGATGATCTCAAGATTATTTCTGTAAATGATATTCTCAAAATTATTACTATATAATGAACTAATTTCTTATGTAAATAAATGCTGGACAATTTATTTTCATGGTACAATTGGAGGTGATTTCATGTGTTCCTGTTGCAAAATGAAGTTAAATGGAGTTGGGTTTGGTCTCCTCTCTAAATATGCCATCAATTTCTAAAGTTGAACAAGTTTTTAAACAATTCTGGGCTTCAGTATCTCCACTTAAAAATGAGGGGAACAGTATTTGTCTATTAGGTTATTAAGGCAAAGTATCGTAACGTAAAACAGCTGGTAGCCAACAATCACTTTAATTCATGTCAGTTCTCCCCACCCCTGTTTATTTATGGAGACAGAAGCAAAAAGATGGTAGACAATTCTACTTTCATCTTCATTGTGTTCCTTATTGATTGTCTTATGAATATAATCATTGACTCAGAATAGGTGAAATTTGCATCTCTCCATCTTTATTCCTTTTTCCAGTTCTCAGTGCTTTGGTGAACATCTATTATGAGTTAAGTAATAAGTGGTGTGGGAGATCAAAAGGAGAGCAAATTATTGATTCTATTCTCAAGGAGATTGGGGTCTAGAAAGGTCGGTTATATTTTTGGAAAATGCCAGTTGAGAGACAAAATAAAATATACATTCGTTTATAAGAAGGAAAATTTATTGTAACTAGGATTATCAGGGAAGGCTTTGTGGAGGAGGTAGCATTGGATTGGGTTTTAAAGAAGGAATACGATTTGAACAGCAGGACAAGTGGGGGTACAATGAGCCAAGACTGAAGTAGTATGACTGAAAGAAAGAAAAAACAACACTGACCTGGAACTGAAAAGACCTGAGTTGGCATCGCCTTGATTAACTACTTCTTCCTGGCCTTTGATATCTTCATCAGTGCAATGTGTAAAGTGTTCTCTGCCCTGTTGGTGTTTCAGGGCTCTGGAGAAGATCAAATGGGAGCTTGAACATGGAAGCTCTTTAAAAAACATGAAGCCAATCTGTAAATGAAAAGGATATATTTCATCTCTCTTCCCTCATGTCATGAACTTTCTGAGGGCACTTGACAAAGCCAGTTCTGTTAGTCTTTGAAAAATGTTTGATGAAGTATATAAAAAAATCGCAACATAAAACTTAAATACTCGTAGTTTTTATTTGTCAGTTGTGCCTCAATAAAGCTGGGGGGAAAGTTTAATGAAATAATGTACCACTGAATGAATGAATCCATGAGTGTTATGGACTGATTGTTTGTATCCTTCATCTGCAGAAGACCCAGTCCTTGATGGGGTGGCATTAGGAGGTAATTAGGCCTTTGGGGAGTAATTAGGTCTAGATGAAGTGAAGAGGGTGGAACCCCATAATGGAATTAGTGTCCTTGCAAGGAGAGGAAGAGACACCAGCACTTATTCTTCTCTACCAGGTGAAGAAACAATGAGAAGGTGGCCGTTGGCAAGCCAAGAAGAGGGCCAAGAACTGAAATGACTGGGACTTTGATCTTGGATTTCCCAGCCTCCGGAACTGTGAGAAATAAAATGTCTGTTGTTCAAACCACACACCCTATGGTATTTTGTTAGAGCCATTTGAGCAGACTAAGACAATGAGTGAATAAATGAATGAAACAAAGCAAAGGCACAAGTTAGGGAAGCATACGCATAAACAAGGAATATAGGGCTGTCTTTGAAAACATGTACTATAGCTGGGAGGTATGGATGTGACCTGAGACTACCTGGAATGGGTCTCGTAGGCCAGGGGTTCTCAAAGTGGTTCATGGACAAGCAGCATCAATATTACCTGGGAACTAGTTAGTAATGCAAGCTTGTGGGCCCCCACCCAGGCCTACTGAATCTGAGGTGCAGCAGCCGGGCCAGCAATCTGCGCTTTAGCAGTCCTTCTCTGGGGGACTCTAATGTGTAGTGAAGTTTTGAGATCCATGACTTTGTACAAACATGGGGAGTTTTGAAATCATTCTCCTGTAAATTCGGTGTTATTGAAGGTTTTGTTTGTGGGTGAACATAATCAGAACTATATTTGTGAGATGATGAGGCATGAAATTGTGCCTAAAAAAAAATGTATGGCTTCACCATAGAAAGAACGATTGTAAATATTGGAAAACACAGTGCGTTTTCCAAACCCCAGAGTTGAAGATTTTTATTTTTCCTAATTCCAAATAATATCCACATCATTACCTAAGAGGCAAAGCAAAGAAGGCCTTGCTCCCAGGTACTGAGGAGACTTGCTTGGTCTACAGAGACCAGGTGGAACGAATATGTTTATATGAAAGCACAGGAGTGAACCATCAAATATGGGCCTAACCAATCTCAGAGAGGCCTCTTAATCTGGACCAGCTGTGGGAAAACAGTCAGCAGAACCTTCCAAAGCAAGTTAAATAGACAGCTCTTCATAAACACGGCTAACTAACTACACGGGCTGCAAATGCAGCCATCTCTGGGGCTGGTGGAGACAGTTCTCCCAAAAAAGAGGGCATGGAGTGGAGGAGAAATGAAGAGCCTCAAGGGAGAACATTGATATTAAAAGAAGGAAGAGTCAAGGAACAACTACACTAAGGTCAGTTCGGGACAGAATCTGGGAGAAACAGCATCAGGGCTGTTCAGAGTGGTTTGGGACTGCTGGGTTTGTCCAGGACACAGGATGTTCAGGACAATCCTTGTCGAACCAAGACAGTCACCCTACAACTATGCTCGATTACCTGCGTTTAAGACCTGGGGGAATACATGGTGAGAGCAGAAAAAACACTGCTTTAAACTTTCCTTCTCAAAATACTGTCTGTGGACTAACAACATCAGCATGACCTGGGAGCACAGCTCTTTGGACCCACCCAGGACCTGCAGGAGAGTAAGAGCTTCAGGGGAGTGTCTGCACATTCGTTTGAGAGAGACCGCCTTTGAAGGTCCCATGAGCCCTGGGTGAGCTCTGATGGGTAGTGGAGACAATTTCTTGGCTGGGATATGGCTGATGTCCAGGTTGGCCAGATTCTAAGCCAAAGCCATATCAACCTTGCATCGGGGAACATTATATAAAGACAAATGACACACAATAGCCAAGAAGTGCCTCCTGAACTATTAATTGCAGTGATTATAGGGGATGGAAGGACAGCCAGAAATCCAGCAACTGGGTGGTGAGAATAAAGCTAGAAATACTCTTCTGTACCTATTCCTGTGGCCCTGTTTGGAAGGGGGCAGAAAAACATACTGATATGTGCTGGGAAATGAGATATGCTTAGAAATGTAGAGAAAAATCAAAACTGATCAAAGTATTCAACTTTTGTCTCTTGGCCTCACTTACCTATATATCACCCAGATTTGCAAAGAAAGTTTTGTTTCTTCCTTTTTCTCTACCTGGCCTACATTCACATACCCCAGCTCTGCATTCTAATGGGGATGATTTGCGCTTAATACTATTTTATTTTTTCCAGCTTGAAGATAATTCTTTCACTTTAAAGATTCTTACTGGTGGTTCTTAAACTCAAACAGGCAGCAGAATCACCTAGAGGACACATTTAAACAGATCGCCGGGCCCACCTTAAGGGTTTCTGATTGGGTATATCAGGTGGGGACTTGGAGTTTGCATTTCTAAGGACTTCCCAGGTGATCCTCATATTATAGGTTCAGCAACCTCTGATTCAAACTATTCAAAATAGGGGGTGGTTTCAAAGTCTTTTAGATCAATGTTTCTCAAACTGATTGATTTTCCAATCAATCATAAATCAATACATGGCCCTCCTGCTTATGACCAGTGTACATCCTGTGCCCAAGCAACACACCATGGTAGTTCCACACACCTGAACTGGCCTATATCCCATTCAACAAGGCAAGGCCACGGGTTACATGCTAGGATATCATGGCAATGCCCATTTACAATAAAATGTCAACTCAAACCCTTACCTATATTTATCTCATCTCAGATCCGTAACAGTTTGTGAACTGGCACTGGTCTGCGGGCCATATTTTGAGTAGCATTGTTTAAGATGACTTTCTCTTTCCCAGATTCTCTGCCTTCCTCTCCTTTTTCTTTCCCAAGGTAACATAGGGGTATCAAAGGCAGTCTTATTTTATCTTCATAGAATCCTTGGATCATGCACTATCTTCTGGACAGCCAGTGATCTTTCCTTTAGAGGGGCTGGGTTCACCTCCCTGGAACTGGGACCACTAAAATCTAATCAAGTCCCATCTGATCTTTTGGGATGGTGTTGGGGGGCCCTCACTCTTATTGCCGTAGCCCTGAACATTTTCCCTGGTATCAAAGTTCCATCCCCCATGGCATCTTTACTTGTTCCTAGAAGTCAGCTAGTTCACTGCAGTCCCATTGGGAAAGTGAGAGACTCTGGAGACTCCTGCCTTTCACACAAAGGCCCTGAGGAGACAGGAATGCTTTCTAAGTCCTGCCTATCTACCCACCTTTGGCTACCGGCTCTGTGCCATTACTTCTGAGCCATATGGGATGTGGTGCTGCTGAGCCAAATGGTCAGAATCCCCTGGACACAGTGGAGGACTGCAGAGAGCTCATAATTTAGCCAACTGTTAATTTTTCAGAAATGTTGCACTTCAGTTATTAAACACCAAATAATGTAAATGAATATCTAAACAAATTATATTAAATGCAAAGATAATTAATACTCAAAGTCATCACTTCCTCTTTATTTCACTATATTGTACTATTATCTAAGTTTATTATATGTGTGTGGTAAAAGGACTGTATAATAGTGCACCTCCATGCCGTTCTTTCTAACTCCGTTCAGCCAAGTTATGTTGAGAGCTTCAAGCCAGCCAAGGCAGGAGCATGTCCACCAGGGAAATGAGCAAACATGATGAATCACGACTCCACCCTCCCTTACCCCCAGCTCCCCAACTCCAGTCATTAACCATTTGCCAGGACATGCTGCTTTGAGCCTGAATCTGGGAAAATGAGCCATTAACCCCCTGGTCTCTGGTCGCTCTTTATTTATCTAGATGTTACAAAGCTTTCTTCCCTTGAAGATTACCCACTGAAAAGATGTGTGTGGAGAAAATATTGAAAACTAGAACCCAAATATCATCTTACCTGCTTGCTCTACTTCTGTCTCCTGTGTCTTCCTACCACTTCTTTGGACCAAAGAAGCAAACTTCTGCCCTTTATTTCCTCCACAGCTTATCTTTATGCATTAAGGATAAACATTCATAGCTTAATACCACTTCTTTGATAGTTTCCCCCCAAACCTATCAATTTAGTCTAATCATGAGAAAAACATATCATAAAATCAAATTGAGGGACATTCTACAAAATATTTACCCAATTCTCTTCAAAACTATCCAGATGATGAAAGATAAGAAAAGACCAAGAATCATCATAACTTGAAGGAGACTAACTCACTAGAGTGGTTTCATGGATTGGACCCTGGAGAAGAAAGAAAACAGTAAAGAAACTGGGGAAATACAGATAAAGTCTGAGTATTGTACCAATGTTAGTTTCTTAATGTCAGCCATTGTATCAAGGTTATGTAAAATGTTAACATTATGCAAAGCTGGGTAAAGGGTATATAAAAGCTCACTGAACTCTAGTGCAGATCTCCTCTAAATATACAATTATTTCAAAATAAAACTAATATGGGAAAACAATTCATGGCTTAGGTAGGTGAAATAAATAGGTGAAATAAATATTTTTTCCATTCTATGGAGAAAACTTATGGTCTTCATCCACCTGCTTCACAGTATGGTAACAGGAGAAAGATAGGGATGGTAGGAAATTGCTTTCCCTTTAACAAGGCTTGACTTCTGAGTTTTTTATGTTTTGCAGAATAAAAACTATTATTTTGGATATTGTAGGCTGAACATGAACTCTCCCTTTACAGTCTTGCTTTTAGAAAATGAATTCCCCTACCCTGAGAGTGAATGTCTTCAGATATGAAGGAAGTTATGTACATAGAGAGTAAATTAATATAAATTTAAAATGTTACCTTTATTTCATATTTGTCTTAAAATGGGCCACTCAGGGAGCTACACCTCATTGTAAATGGAAGAATCGCCAGCAGGTAGAATCCCTGAATAAGGAAGGTTAAATGTACTCTAGGGTAATGCTTTTTAACCTGTAATTTGTGTTTGTATCTCTGGGGGAACTAGTTAAAATGCAGATTCCATGGATAGACCTGGAGATTTTATGGTAAATGAAATAAGCCAGTCAGAGAAAGACAAATACCATATGATCTCGCTTATATGTGAAATCTAATGAATAAAATAAACTGATAAACCACAACAGAAACAAAGGCGTGGGTATATGGAGCAGACTGACAGCTGTCAGAGGGGAGGAGGGCTGGGGACTAGAGGAAAGAAGGTGGAGGGATTAAGCAAAACAAATATACATGTGTGTATATATATGTGTATGTATATATATACAATTATAGATATTTATAGTTATTTATATATGTATAAATAATAGCCTGTCTGGATAAAGTCCAACCATTGTTAATATAATGAGAACGGTTTATACAACATCAGTATAACCTGGCATCCAAGGAGAGGGGACTGGAATGCTTATGCATGAACAATGATGACTTCACTGTACCAGTCAATGAGGGTGGTAGGCACTGTTGAGTGTGCATGTGTACTGGGTGGCCATTGCATTGAAAATGACTGAGCAAGTAGAGCAACAAATATGCAATAAGTTTTGTGTTAAGCTTGAACACCCCGCACCCCACCCCCAAGAAACTGCTCAGGATTCGGAAAGCCGCAGCTATGGGCAACTGATGGTTGGTAGCTTCATTACAACAATGCGCCCTCTCATCCATCACATCTCATGCAGAGTTATTTTTGTGAAAAATCAAATCACCCAGGTGACTCAGCCCCCACTATAGTTCAGACTCGGTGCTTGGCAACTTCTGGCTTTTCCCAAAAAGTAAAATCACATTTGAAAGGGAAGAGATTTTAGACTGTCAATGAGATTCAAGAAAATATGACAGGGCAGCTGATGGTGATTGGGAGAACAATGTGAGGGTTGAAGGTGTTTGCATTGAAGGGGACTGAAGCACCATTGTCCTAAGTATAATGTTTCTTGTATCTTCTTCAATAAATGTCTCTATGTTACATATGGCATGGCTGGATACTTTCTGAACAGACCTTGTATGTGTAACACATAGACACAGTCACCTGTGGTGGTAGCCAGAGAGAGATGTGGGTACCAATAGGTGGAGATGGGCAAAGGGGTAATGGACAGAAAGAGACTTTGTTTGGGGTGATGGGCTGTGTGCAGACGATATTTTATTGAGTTGCATGCATGAAACCTGCATGGTTTTGTAAACCAATGTCACCCCAGTAAATTCAATAAAAATAAAATGCAGATTCTGATTCCGTAGGTTTGGGATGGGGACCCATAGTCTGATTTTTTAACAAATTCCCAGATGATGCCTGGCTGCAGGTCTCAGAGTGGAGTACCCTTTCATGGGCATTTCCTCTTCCCTTGGCACAGTGAGCACTAGGGAAGGGTTTACTGGCCAGAGGCATACACACACATAAGCGGTTCACAGAACCTCTGTAGGACCAGAAATAAGATAAGTGAGCTAAACAAAGAAAACACACATTAATTAAAATATGACATTACTGTAGACATTGAGATGGAGTGAAAGGTAGCTATCCAGTCCCTGGATCTAAGTGAAGATGTTTATGAAATTTAATTTAAAGTCCCTAATAAGAGTCATTGTATCTAGTCACACCCTTTCTTTCACTAGACAGGAAAAATTCAACATTTTCTATTAAGGAGGAACTACAGCTCTCAAAATTACTGAGTTGTACAATGCTAATTTCCATGAATCTCTTCCCTACTTCAAAAGTTTCTAATGATTGTGATTTCCAAAAAACAATAGATCACTTTTTCAGTGCATAGTGTTAATGTACAAAAAAAGCTTTCAGTATTTTAAACTAGAAAAACAGGTAATTTACTTGTATCATAGAGACACTCAAGCCAGTTGAAAAGCACTCATTTTTAGAATTTGGAGTAATACAATAAGGATAAATTATTCATGTATATGCATATATAGGTACACATATAGGTGCATGTTTTGCCCCCACTTTATTAGGAGCTTCCACGGTGCAACACACATAATCCGAGCCACCCTCTCAGAACTTACACTGGGAGGCATCCTTCTGGGAGACTTGCTCAGTACTCCTGTAAGCACTCAAGCAATCTCATACATGACTTACAAATATGGCGATGTTCTTGACCAAAGTAGACCTGACCTCGCTGATCACTTGTCAGTTCTTTTACCCACTATTTCTTTGTTAAAGATGCAATGTTGCTGCCCTGGCTGGTGTAGCTCAGTGGATTGAGCACGGGCCTGCGAACCACACGATCGCAGTTCGATTCCCAGTCAGGGCACATACCTGGGTTGCAGGCCAGTTCCCAGCAGGGGATGCATGAGAAGCAACCATACATTGATGTTTCTCTCCCTCTCTCCTTCCCTTCCCCTCTAAAGATAAATAAATAAAATATTTTAAAAAAAGATGCAATGTTGCTTGTCTTGCTGATATATACTGATTTGCAAAAAATGTAAGTAATATCGCAAACAGCAAAATGCAATCCAGTGTGATCCCTGCATCCTGGTGGGCACAGTCCTATTTAGTGGTAGCATTCTCTTTCACTATTGCCACTGCCAAACAAACTGCTTATGTGAATTTGGGCTTTTTAAATATCTATCTATTTGGAGATCAGTAGAGTGTTACTTTTTTTCCCAGATGCCAACTTCATTGCTTTATACTTTAAGAATACGGTATTAGTGTAAGAATCTTCAAGAATACAGTATTCACTTAAAGGACTATTCAATTTAAAGCAGCCTTGTAGAGATTTTGGTCACCCCTGATTGATGTTAGGTGAGGAGAAAAAAAATGTGTTGATTTTATCCTCTGCCTTTTGAATCTTTGAAGGGGAAAGGGGACTTATTTCTAAAACTGTTCAATTGTTTGAAACTAATCTTAGCCTACATCGCTCTTCTCATTTTTATCTACAGAAATAAAAAAAGTATGTAGCAGCTACCTCTTTAAGTACTTGTGTTCATTTGTGCCTTGACGTGAATATTAATGATTAGAAATTATTGAACTTTCGTTGAATGTTTTGCATGAAGTAAATCTGGTCTGGGTACTGATAGCAAAGGCTTATGTCTCAGACACAAGAGAACAACTCAGGAAACCAAACTTGAAGTTCAAAGAGAGCATTTGAGAGCATTATGTAATGCATTTTCTTGGCCCTATTAGTCTCTTTTTCACTTTAATTGTATTAATTAACTTGTGTTACTTAACTTGTATTGTTGTCATTTAAGATACGAATGTACTTGTCTCAATTTTTTGTGCAGAGGGAAGTGTACAAATAAGTACACTCATATGTACTGGGAAACTTCTTACTTTACATGTGGCAACGAGCTCTCAACTGTTTGTGCACACATAAGTTTTGGCTGAGCCTGACTCTTTTTTAAAAAGAAGAACTGGTGAATCTTAAATAAAAGTGCAAAATATTATCTTTCACACAAATATATTAATGATATCAAAGAAAGGAAGAGAATGTGCTTAAAAAAATCATTGTTCCTGACAAGATATTTGTTAAATAGGACACTAATTAATTTTTTTAGCTGTAGCTGTGTTCTCTTGGACGTATTCATTATCAAATGATCTCGTACTTTCTTTGCAACGCACACTAAATAATGTGTGTTGTTTTGCGTATTTTGTATCAGGAAGCCCAACATTTAAAAACTGATCAAAGTTGCAGGATAAAGGCGACTCCTGTTAAAAAAAAAACAGAAAATGTAGATTTATTTCATTATCTCTAGAGGTGAGCATGGTTCCATTAAAAACGTAAAATGATTGTTTGAAAGTTGTTTTGACTACCAGTGATTCATAGTAAATCGGCAAAACATTTGGGCAATGGCCTTTAAAACACAGCAATAAAAACCCTGAACTGTGTATAGCAGTTCATATAGATTATTCACTTTCAGAAACTTATGCTAAGAAAATTTATGTTCACAAGTATGAGAATATTCACTGTGGCATGGCATTTATTGGGGGAAAATTGGAAACACCTTAATGTCCAAAAATAGACACCTAATTCAATAAATCATAATACATTTAGTCTATAAAATTCCATTTACTATCTCAAAGAAATAATGTAGAAAGTAATGATGTGAGAAATATGAAACATTAAGTGACAAAAGTAAGTTAGAACACAATTTGTATGAAATGATTACACAAACATCAAACACACACACACACACACACACACACAGGAGGTCTGTCCAAAAAGTATCCAGCCACACCATATGAAAGATAGAGGCATTTATTGAGTAAGATACAAGAAACATTGCACATAAAACAATGACGCCTTAGTCCCCTTCAAAGTAGGTATCTTGGGACCTCACACAATTCTTCCAATGACCCTCTGCTGTCCTGTAGTATCGTCCTGAATCTCATTGATGGTCTGATATCTCTTGCCTTTGAAGGGTGATTTTAGTTTGGGGAAGAGCCAGAAGTCACAAGGCACCAAATCTGGG
The DNA here is from genome assembly GCF_014824575.4 of Sturnira hondurensis. NCBI lineage: Eukaryota > Metazoa > Chordata > Mammalia > Chiroptera > Phyllostomidae > Sturnira > Sturnira hondurensis. The sequence goes on from NW_028085930.1 coordinate 11,317,998, forward strand.
CTATAGGGTGGCTGAGTCACTGGGGTGATTTGATGTTTTGCCAAAAAGACTCTGCATGAAATGTGATGCATGAGTGGGTACATTGTTGTGATGAAGCTGCCAATCACCAGTTGCCCATAGCTGTGACCTTCTGAATTATTCTAATTGTTTCTGGAGAGGAATGTCCAAGATTAACACAAAATTTGATGCAGATTTATTGCTCTACTTTCTCAGTCATTTTGAATGCAATGGCCACACAGTACGCACACTCACTCAATGGCATCTACCGCCCCCACTTACTAGTACAGTGAAGTCATCATTGTTCACACATGCACATTCCACTCCACCCTCCTTGGCTGCCAGGTTACATGGATGTTGTACAGACTTTTCTCGTGATATTAACAATGGTTGGACTTTTTCTGGGCACACCTTGTACATACGGTATGTTATACAATAAAATGTTAATGTGTCAATTATATCTCAATAAAGCTGGAAAAACATATTAACTGTTTCTGGCTATTGGGATTATGGGATTATTTTCTTTCTGTTTATCAATATTTTCTTCATTAAAAAATCAATGAATTCTGTCAATACTCTCCCCTTTATTCTTTTAAAATCTTTGGCTTTATGTGTTAATAATTCTGTAAAAGGCAGTTGATTTTAAAAATAAAAATAGATCAGATAGTTGTTCTAAAACAAAGCTAGAAAGTGTCATATAAAATATCGTTGCAATTACTTATTAATAGATGAGCCATAAGTATCCTGATGAATTATTTCCTGGTGAGAAATAAGTATTGCCCTGGCTCAGGGTTACATTTTCTTGGAATACCATCAAAGCCATAAGCAATTTGCACAGCTATCCTAACTTTGTATCTTAAGAAGTAGTTTTTAACATTCCTGCTTAGATAAGATAGCTCCTGGAATCTTCCCAATGTTCAACTATTTCTTTGATGACTCACCCTAGTGGTTGATTTGTTGATATGAATGTTAAACTGACACACATTTATTAAATTTCTATTAGGTATTTAGATATTTCTAACTACTAAGCATACCAAGGTATGAGATCTGACCCTTGACTTAAAGGAGCTACGGTGTTGTTGGGGAATGAATAATATGAAAGAAATAGAAAAGAAGTTCAAAGAATATAATTCAAACCCTAAATTAACTGAAGGGATAAAAACCATGCATGGTATTTATAAGAAGCCAATGATAAATGTAGGCTGGGAGTTTGGGGAAAGATTCAAGGAAAAGCTGTGACTTGCCCTGACTTGAGAAAATGGGGTGAGATTTGGGCCTGTTGCAGGTGGGGGAAAACATTTCAGTTGTAGGGATGAAGGTCTGAAATTCATAGGGCTGAATCTGTTAGTTGTAACTGTGTTCAGTTCGGGAGTTTGGTGGCCCGGGGTGAGGAGGATATCTGGCTGAAAGAGTCCTGCGTTTCTGAAGAGGAACTGTTGAGGGAAGGTGACAAGGAACAGATAGGATCCTTTATAGGGGACCCTAAATTTAAAGCTAAAGGTTGTCTGGAGAAGTGATGGATTCAAAGGCTGGGGCAGAGATAATTAATGAGCTCAGAGGACCTTAGTTCCAAAAAATAAGGAAACAAGGATGGGGCATATTGAAAAGACACAGGAGTCAACCTGAAAGAGCTCTCAATGGGCAAAACTGGAAATACTTTATTTAGCAACAGAATAAATATTGGATTATGAAACAGTAGAATAAATACTTAGAAGTACAGACTGACATAAATAAATGATTAAATAAATAAATGGTGAAGAAGGGACAACGTTTTCTTAAAGAAGAATTGCAATTAATAGATGTAAAGGGAAATAAGAAAATAGCCAATCACCATGAGAGCACTAATAAAAATTGATGTAGGTGGGCAACAAATTAGTGGGCAATAATTTAAAGAGAAAAAAGGGTTATTTGCATAGCCACCAAATATCAATTCCAAAATATTTGTTGTTTACACAGGGAAAAGAGTTAACTTTTAAATCTAGTAGATATGGGCTTAACTAAGGGATCAAGTTCACGGTGACCAGTATGAGACATGGACCCCAATATCACGCACTGAGGCAGGTGCCTCCCTTCTGTGGTATCATTCCCATGAATGCATATAACCTCCATCTGATCATGAGAAACCACAAAATTAATATCGTGGAACATTTTACAAAATATCTGAGCAGTCCTCGTTGACAATGTCAAAGTCAGGAAAAAAACAATGATAAACTGAAGAACTTCCACAGATTGGAGGAGACTGAAATGACATACAAATTAAATACCACGTGGTACCCTGGACTGGACTTGGGAACAGAGAAAGCACGAGAAGAAAACTGATAAAGCCTGCATGTGGTTTGTAATTTAGTACCACACTCAACTCATTTCTCTTGGATTATGCTTTGCTACGTGGAAATATCTTCTTTCTTTCCTTCATCATTCAAATTATTTTACCGTCTCCCAGGTTCAGTTTGTTTTGACTTTTTGATATGGAAATCTCAGTGATTCTCTCTCTCTGTTAAACTTTTACTTCACCAGGACTGAACCACCCAAGTAAGACCTGAATTATGCTCTATACCATGGGTTGGGAAACTGTGACCGCTAAATACGTTCTGCCCCCTGCCTGTTTGTGTATGGTCTGCTAGCTAATAATGGCTGGAAAAAAATCAAAAGATGACTATTTTGCAGCATGGAAAAATTATGTAATGCAAATTTCAGTGTCCTCTTCAGTGTCCTGATAAACTTGTACTGGGACACGGCCATGCCCTTTCATTGATGTGTTGTCTGTCACTGCTTTTGTGATACAAAGACAGAGTTGAGTAGCTGCAACAAAGGACATAGAGCCCACAAGGAATGAACTGAATCGTTAACTTTCTGACCTTTAAAACAGATGATGTTTGCCAGTCTCTGTTCTAAACTATTCCCTAATTCTGTTGTGCATATGAATCTTGCCTCTCAAATTTGCCTGAAAACTACCTAAGTCAGGAACATTGTCCTGCATTCTTCTGTCTCCCCGACATGTGATTCTATCTAGGATAGTTATGGATTTTCTTCAGCAAATCTTGGCATGTCATAGGCAGAAGTTTAAGAAATGAATCTGACATCATAGTGCAGAATAGATTAGAAAGGAAGAGGAATGAGAGCAGTTAATAGTTAGGCTAGAAGGCAGATGCTGTCCTATTGGGGGGCTGTGCTATTGTGTGACCTGGTTACGAGCAGTATTACGGAATAGGGTGGTAGAAGCAGGAACTTGGAATAAGATCCTGCCACTTAGGTGGCATAGGCCAGGAGGGAGAAGAAGGGAGGAGAGTCGGTCTGGCACGTAGAACATAGTTTCCAGAGGGTTTAGCCTTATGCAACCCAGAAAGCATTGGGCAACAGAGGCCCAAGAGCACTGAGGAGTAAAGAAAGGGCAAGGAGACAAAAACGCAAGGCATGTACAGGTCCCTAGGGCATGCAGGTACGGCACAGTTACCGGGAAATCAGCTGGCTGGACTGCATTCTGCCTGAGGTTAGGAAATAGAGTCATTAGCCAAGCTGGGGCTCCTGGGAAGAAACCTGAGAATCAAGCATTCAAACCATCAAGTGTGAATGAGTCTCCTGGGAACGAGTGTCTCAGGATCAAGCTTGTAGCAGAATCAGGTGTAGCAATATTTAAATGTCAAGGTCTAATATACTAAGTTAGATCTTAAGTTATTTCTACCTAAAATCAGATTTGGCTCCAGAAACTAGGATGGGGGTAGCCACATAACACATACTCTAGCTCCCAAAACACGCAGGGTCCACTTTCATGCCCGAATTGCTGCACACACGCTGCCCAGGAACTGCCGAGAACGTGGCAGACTACGCTCGGCCAGGCAGGTCTCTGACACAGGGAGCACCGTCAATAGCAATGGAAGGGGAGAGTTGACTGTGAGAGACACTTGAAACAAATAATTGATTTGTCACATTCTTCCAAGAAATCAAAAAGAGACTTGATAAAAATGGCAATATATGACAAAATGGAGGTTTTGTAGTGCAGCAAACACCATCAGGGCTCTGCCCACATCCCCTCGGTGCTCACCTCTACGTGCAGAAGGCTGCTTTCTGTGAACACCTGCACCTCTCTGCAAGAAGCTTTGTTCTGGTGGTAAGCAAGCGCAGTCGTGAGCACAGCTGCCAACAGCCCCAGGAGCAGCCGTTAACCAATGGTGGCCCATAAGGTGGGTAAAGGCCTCAGCTTCTTTGTCTCTCAGGTAGGACAACTCGGAGGCGTATCTAGTATCTGTGCCGTCCAATACTGCAGCCACTAGCTACGTGTGGTGGCCATTCAGCATATACAAGGTAGCTAGTGTGACTGAGGAATGGGATTATCAATTTGATTTTATTTTCATGACTTAAAAAATGATGCTCTTCAGTTATTGGAAAACCTTTAATCATATTTGGAAAAACTTGACTCTACAAATCTACTTTTCCAACTCTAAATTTTACATAATCTAAATGTACATTTAATGATGACAGTTGAGTTCCCAAATTGAATTGTCCTATAAGTATTAAAAAACACAGCTGATTTTGAAGACTTTGTCAAAAATGTAAATATTTCTTAAGAAATATCTACATATTAAAATGTAACATTTTGGACTTAGTGAGTTGAAAAAAATTATTGAAATTAACATCACCTGTTTCTTCTTACCTCTTTTTAAAAAAGATTTTATTTATTTATCTTTAGAGGGGAAGGAGAGAGGGAGAGAAATGTATGGTTGCCTTTTGTGCATCCCCTGCTGGGAGCTGGCCTGCAGGGAACTGGCCTGCAACCCAGGCATGTGCCCTGACTGGGAATCGAACTACCATCCTCTGGTTCGCAGGCCTGTGCTCAATCCACTGAGCTACACTAGCCAGGGCTTCTTTTTACCTTTTTTAATGTGGCTACTAGAAAACTTAAAGCTACTGGTTTGCCTTTCATTGCATTTTCTACTGGACAGTGCTGGGCTACACCGTCTCCCTGGGTTCTGCAGAGGGATTGAACACCTGTTGCCGCAGTAGTCCCCGGCTTGCTAACACACGATTGATTGGCTTCCTCTTCTGTCTCATTTTCTTGTTTCTTTACTGAGTTTCCTGGGATTACCTCCCACTAGAATCCTGGTCTCATGATCTATTTCTAGAGAACCCAACCGAGACAAATAGCACTAAGAACAGGAAAAAAAAATCTTAGATGTTAAATTTATAGATTAAAAAATGAGGTTCAGAGAGGTTAGATGACTTAGCCAAGACCACTCATCTCTTAAACTGTGAATTCAGAATTCAATTTCAGGTCTCATTTCCATTCATTTTGGACCATTCAAATGAATGGTACAAATCCATTCATTTTCCTACTGTACTCTGTTACCTTTCTGAGATCATTGACAATTTTTGAGAAAATGATCTCAAAGAGCAATGGTGCATTTGGGACTCGTGGGCTGAAATTACAATAAACAATTTGTTTGTTTCCCACATGCCCTTTCAACCTACCCAGGTGGTAGCCTCCCCTTGCTTCTGGCTGAAAACCTGGAGAGGCTCACTGACCCTTCTGGTTTGTCTCATATATGCAGACACCCTCTGGTCACTTTCAGCCGAACTCTCCTATCAGAAATCAGAACATGCAGTTGTGATGTGGATCCAACCTGATTCCTTTCCTCGCTCTTCTTCCTCCAGCTTGGAAATTGCAGTGCGGGCCCCATCTGGGGCTGGAGAAGGGAGGTAGAGGGAGAAAGAGTGGTGGAAGACCCCCTGAACAGGTACCATTTTAAGATGCTGGTACTCTCTCTGTGCCAGGCAGGCACTTATTTACAACTGACACTTTCTCTCACAGCCTCTTCGTTAGGTTCTTTAGAGTTTCCTCTGCTGGGCCTCTCTGGCTGAAACTCCCTTGATGTGGTCCTGTCTCTTTTGGCAGCCACACCCCCTGCAGCCTCTGGTTCTCTGCCAGTCCGCTTCCCCAGCTCCCTGCAGACTCTCTGGGGTCCTCTTCAGCAGAATTTTTATTCCAGTTTGACTCACCTCTTCTGGGATTCATGCACCTTTTACCTGTTGTGAGAAAGAAGTGCAATTATTTCCCAGAGCAGCAGTGCCCTCACCCATGGTGCTGCCCAGGCTCCTGTAGCTTCTCATATTGGAGTTAAGCAAAGGTCCACTGCAGGGGACATGTGTCAAGTAGCAGCCTAAGGGGTGTCACTGAAGCTCCTCCCCCTCATTAGGTTTGGGGAAGGGGGCAGCTGTGGGGTCTCTCCATCTCCTGTGTGACCTGGACTCAAGAACAATTCTCTTTCAAGTTAGCCCCTTCACAAATCCCTGTTTCATCTCCCAAACGTGAACCCTTTACAACCTTGGGGTGTGTGAAGTGTTCCAAGAAATCTGCAACCAGGTTTCAGCACCCGTCTTTTGTGAATTTTCCCATGGTCTAACACCTCCTTTGTCAAAGGGCATCATGACTCTAATGTGGTAACTCGGCTGAAACTACCAACTTAATATTTTGATAGAGCTGATATATTACAAAAAAGCTGGGCTGAGAGTAGATGCAATAGACATGGTTAATATGGACCTTTTATAATCAGAGCTTGGCAATGAAAAAAAGGAACAGGGCAGTGGCTAAGTAAGTAGTAGATAAATCCAAAGGTTAGTTAAGGTTTGTAATTATTTTGTAAGTAAGATACGCAGGCCTTCACGTGTTTGAAAAGATCCTGCGTGAAACTACAGAGAAAAAGAGAGTTTCACTGTGGTATCTTCTTTTTTTCTCTTCTGACTTCATCTGTATGCGTTTCAGTGAAGTAAATAAGTATTGGATGTCTCCAGAGCTGTGTGATTTCCTTTGATAACTGTTAAGACACCAATTGTTTTTGATCTCCTTTGATCTCCCTCTACTACTCTTTTTTCAGCATTGTAGCATTTTTGCAATTTTTATACGAGAATGAACAATAAAAGTTACTGTCATTATAATTAATTTGAATATGGCTTTGTCTACACAATAAAATCATTTGCAACTATCATCTTCATCTTTTTCTTAGTCGATTATTATTTTATTTGCATGTATATAGCAACGGTAGCAACAGCAAGCACGTATCTGCTTTCCTTTCCACAAGAAATCATTTTTAAATTTTGGAATATGTCACAGTCTTGAAGTTGAGTGTTGAAGCATTTCGAGTAGCATTCCTGTTTGAAAACTTACCACTTTCTTTTTATAGGAATAACAGAATGTTTAGTAACCAAACTTCAAGCGAACCAAATTCTGAATTTCTTGTTTGAAAATCAAAACACACAATGCCTAAGTAGCAATAGGTAATAGTTCTTTTCCAGTATTTAGAAAACAAGATAGCTAGGCTTTGTTGGATAAATAACTCGTCAAGATTTTCCATTAGTAATCGTGTCCAGTGATTTCAGTGGGAGCATATTCAACTCTGGTGCCCCATCAATACAGCATAAGCCACGACTGTTTTCTGTTTTAAGCTTTCACTCAGTATTGGTTTTGCTTTAAAATGAACAATGAGGAAAAGGAAAGAGAAAGATGTAATGTTAATAGGCTTCCTTTTGTGATCTCTTCAGGGAGAGGTCTTTTCAAATAAGGGGCTTGAACTTGACCTTCTTTCGTGGCACAAAGGTCCAGTGCACAGTTTTTTTAAGTTATATTTAAATTTTAATTTACTCATTGGAGGCAGTTAGAATCAGACCCTCAAAACCTCATTCTCAATCTTTTCATGTAACTGATCGGTAAAGGAGGAAAGCTTAGGGAAAAGGTCTGTACGAGGTACATAAATATTGTCCTGATTTCTATATCCCACAGACTCAAACTGCTTTTAGGTCATTAGTACTATGCTATGTGATTGTAAAATAATTTAATAGAGAGTTAGGATAGAAAAATCTTTCATTTCATGATAAATCTAGATTTGAGGACATGTTATTAAAAACTAGATTAAAAAATCATAATCTCAAGGTTGGAAAATGGCATGAAAGGAGCCACTGGGATGTGCTGTAGGTGAGGGTGTAAATTTTAAAAATCTTTCTGGAAGGCAGTATGGCCATTTCTACTGAATGCCTCATAATTTTGCATAACGTCTTTAAACCAGCATTTTTACTTCAGGGGATTCACGCTAAGAAAAAGTCATATATGTTTGCAAAATTATAGCTACAAGATTTTTTATGGAAGTGTTTTGGTAGAAACAAGAGGTGAATAAAACATAAATATTTAACAACAAGGCTTTATTTAGCCACTAAAAATGATACTAGAGGAATATTTAATGCTGTAGAAAAGGTTAAAAAAGCTGATTAAAAACAGTATGCACAATGTAATTCCCTTTTGTAAAAAAAAAAAAAGATACTACCATTAAAAAAAATTGGATGAAATCAAATAAGTAAGTTTATGGCAGTATCGCTACATGAAGAAGTTATGCACACCCTTTTATGTAACATGAAAATAACCTTATTTTAAAAAAAATATTTTAGAAATTAAATGTATATTAAGTGTAGACAATTAAAATCATAAAAATATAGAATAAACATAAGTAAATGATGGTAAACCTTCCTCTCTGTGCATCATTTGGTAGAACACACACACATGTCTTGGTTTTATTCAAAATATTCAACATATATGTTGTGGTGCTTTACATTTCATTGCATGTCTATCTGTCTCATTATTTTTAATTGCTGCATAGTATTCCATAATAAAATGTGCAATCATCCTTTTTATTACTTTCTCTAAATGTGACCATTCTGTTCCATCAGTGGGATCTCTTGGTTGACTGAATTCCTCTGCTCTTCACTTTTCATCTTTTTTGACTTAAGTAGTTATTATTTCATTAGACTCTTTCTCTTTTTGACCCATCTGCAAAATCACAACTGTCAATGTCCTGTAATCAAGCAGAAAAACCCTGCCAAAGAAAATTTTGCCAGAGGGCAGCGATAACCCATCTAAAACAGACGTTCAACATTACCTAGCAATCCTAATAGTCCCACTCTTTGCCACAATTCTTTGAAACTGCCTCCACGACCTTCAGACGACATGTTCACCCAATCTCAGGCCTTCTTGAAGGTTGAAGGTGCCTCCCAACTTTGACAAAATTGAAGCTTCAGCTTCTGTGTATCAATTTTCAAACCTTCTCAAATGCCTATCTTTTCTCTCCTTTTTCTTACTGTACTAGAGGAAACTTGCTTTGTTATTATTTCATTTAGGAATTTTCTACATAGTTATAATGAATATTGCTTTGGTGGTTTTCTTGTGTATACATATTTTCCTTTGTCTTTACATCAAGGTTATTTAACTTGATTTGTAGAATGAATTGGGAAATTTTCTTTCGTTTGTCTTTTTTTTCCTTTCTGTAAATGTTCAAGGATTTAAATAAAGATACAAGCCCTAGCTGGTGTGGCTCAGTGGATTGAGCGTGGGCCTGCGAACCAGATGATCACGGTTCAATTCCCGGTCAGGGCATATGCCTGGATTGTGGGCCAGTTCCCAGCAGGGGACCCATGAGGGGCAACCGTACATTGATATTTCTCTCCCTCTCTCCTTCCCTTCTCCTCTAAAGATAAATAAATAAAATCTTAAAAAAAATAAAATAAAGATACAATTTGTTCCTTAAAAGTTTGTTTGGTAGCAGCATTTTCAGCACAGGTCTTTGACAGTGGTAAAGGTGATGAGGTATGCGTATGTGTGCGTAAATCTTTGATTACCTTTCAGTTTTTTTATGATGATTGATCTATTTTTTCACTTCCTGAGTTGGTTCTGGTATTTTTTTACCTTAGAAAACCTCTACTTGATTTAGATTAGGAATTCTTTACTGTTTTTTTAAAAGCTTGGGCCCAGCTGATGAAGTCTATGAACTACTTCTTAGAATCATTTTTAAAAAATGTTCTTCCTGGAATCTGAGTGGAGTAACATAGTTTTCCATACCTTCCTACAAATACTATGTGTGGGTTTTTTTCTGATTATGTTTATGCTGTTCTCACAATGTTACTTTCAATACGTGTGTTATTTTTATAGAATAGAAAAAATGCACAAAAGCTGCTTGTGTAACACACTATGTGTGCTTGCCTTTACCTTGTAACACAGTGGGCAAAATGAGAATTGAGGAGGAAAACAAGTAAAGGAAAGAAACTTTGCTGCTCAGAATTTGTAATATGCATGGCCTGTATCACTGCACTATCTTTGAATACTAATAAGTTACTTTAAATAATACTTCAATAGTTATCTGAATCATGTGATTTGTTTGAACTTGCAAGGCTTATACTTGTAGCTCGCTCAGTTATCTGTATTGCAAAACACCATACTGACTTATGGAAAGTTAAAAGTGCTCATTTCAACTGTCAAGCTTCATAACACTTGAACAAGAAGGAAAACTCAACTTTTCTCAAGTATTGATAACAGAGGTAATTAGAGAGTAAAATGAATGAATGGTGAAGTTACCAATGTGAGAATGCCTGAGAGGGTGGGGTGGTCAGCTCATTTGTAGGATCAGCTGTAGATAGAAACTTGGAGATTGTGTGCAATTTGCAGGTTGACATCTGGACTCACATAAATGATGTTTTCACATACCTGCACCAACTAAACAGTAATTTAAACATTTCTGTGATTCATACCCATGGAAGTCACAGGTATTGCTAATACCGCTGTGTTTTATTGCCACGAGTCATAACTGAAAGTCATGCTAAGTTTCAGTTAGAGGTTAATGGAAATAAAGATATAATTTATTTGACCATCCAAGATTATGAACCCCTAGGAATATAGACTCTAGAGTTCTAGAGTCTAGATTTCTAGATTTATCAAAATAGTGGTATAATGAAATATATAATACAATATTTTCTTATTTTATCTTTTTTTTACTTGCTATTTTAAAACATTTGCTTTGTTGTTATTTTACCTAGGAATTTGGGGATTTCTGGGGCATAAAAATTACAGAATTTTCTTAAATGTCTTAGTAAACAATGATTATTAAAACTAAATCAAAGTTTAACTGCTTTATTTTTTGCTTTTATTTATCCTGTGTCCTTTTCTTTTTGATATGCCATATATATATAAAAATATATATATATATTTGCTTGGACTATTGCATTGGGTAATTCATACAGAAAGAGTTTGTGGATTTTAAGCTGCCTGAGTCTTCTTATACCCCTAAATATTTTTCTTTTTCTCTTTACTTGATTGATAATTCTGCTGAATATAGAATTTGCTTTCAAAATAATTTAATCTCAGAAGCTGAGAAAAATTCTTTTCTTCTAGCATCCAGATTTGTGGATGATAGATCTGCATTTTTATTCCAACTTCATTCCTTTGAAGCGAAAGGAAACACTTTTCATATTTCTGTGATTTCAGTTTTTATGATTTTCTCTTTATCTTTGAAGCTGAATTTTCACTAAGTTGAGGATGTTCCAGCTTGTCAGTTGATAGCTCCTTCAAACAAAAGATTTGTATCTTTGTAGCTCAGGGGGATTTTGCTTCTATTATTTTTTAATTATTCAACCTTGCCTCCTCTTTATTCTCTTTTACTGGTATTCCTATGAAGCAGAAATGGAAGCTTCTGAATCTCTCCTGTATTTTCCTTAATGGTCTCCTCCCACTTTTCACATCTTCATACTTTCAGTGTGTGATGAAAGAACACTTTGCTTGATCTTCCGGGTCACTGATTGGTTCAGAGCTGTATCCAAGCTAAAAAAAAAAAAAAAAAGGAAACAAAACAACGAAAAAACAGAATTTCCTAACTTAGAAATCATAAACATTTATTAGAGCTTGTCTTTTCTTAACATATATTGGGTCACAGGTTTTCAGCTCCATTGGGTTTTATACACTCATGTTTATATGTCCCCCCAAATTCCTGACCAAACTCATTGCTGTTTGCCCTCTTTTGCTGTTTCCAGTGGTGCCAAGGACATATTCTTACATTCCTATTTTTCACTGTGATTTGGAATGGAGAGGTGTGGAAAGTTTTCATCCACCATCCTGCATCCGGAATCTGTGTTTTGATGTCTGTGTGTGTCAGGTTCCCTGTTTGTCACTGGATGGACAACGCAGACACATAGCACTCTCAAGCAATGGGACATCGCGAACATCCCAACACAAGCATTTTCCTCCAGGCATGCAGGAAAATGTAGGGGACAGTAGAGAGAGAAGAAGTCTGAATAAGAAGTTAGGGACACATCATTAAGTCTTTCTTTCTACACGATATTCCCTTAAGGAGTTTGGACTTTTAAAAATAAGCAATAGGGTTGTAGCAAGAAATTAGAAGATTTTAGGAAACTTGTTAGTACTGGAGGTACTAACCTCCAGTTTACATGGAGGTAACAAGTACCTCCATGGAGGATGAAAAGGAAAAAGGCAAAATAGGAAACAGGAAGCCATTTAGGAGTTGATTACTACAATCTAGAAGCATCATTATGACCTGAACTTTTGCAATGACATCAGAAACAGGAAGAGGAGCATGAAACACATTACCTAACATCCTACCTGTATGTATTTGAATTCAAAAATGGAATAAGATCCTATGTCAAGTTCTACAACATTAACCAACAACCATAATGCTAACACTTTCACATTTTGTTTTGTTTTGTGCTTTCTTCTTATCCTAACTGGATTCAGGAAGAGTAGTCTTGATAAATTTATATAACTTTACTGTTATATGCCATAGGAATTCAGATCATGTATTTCATGTGTAATGGATAGATTATGTAGATGCTAGAAGATGACGCTGTATTAGAAATCTGTGGGTACTTAAATATTGGTGGAAAGGAATCATGATCAATTCCAAATTGTGATTTCAAGCAGACAGAGGTGATATTGAGTGGGTGCAACAATTCATCCTTGAACTCTGTGCTAGACTTTCACATTCCTTCCCAAATATGTGCTGGGTAGTTGAAGAAGACAATGTTCCCTAGAAAAACAGGGGCAGTTTTATATAAAAAGTGATCCAATCACTGCCCTGACCGGTGCGGCTCAGTTGGTTGGAGCGTCATTCCACAGACTAAAATGCCGTGAGTTCCATTCCCAGTCAGGGCACATACCCAGGTTGCAGGTTCCTCTCACATCTCTCTCTCCCTCCCTTCCTCCTCCCCCCATTCCTTCTTCCTTTCCTCTCTTTCTCTCTAAAAACAATGAAAAATGTACTTGGGTAAGGATTAGAAAAAGGAAAAAAGGAATATTCTAATGATTGGAATAGAATTTACAGACAAGGTGAGACTTCTCTGACTAGAAAGGTAGGAACTGGGAGAGTTTAATGAAAGTGCAGTAATCAAAATAATAAAATATTTGCTCTACTCATGTCCAATATATGATGAAGCAATGAAGTCCTCCTGACAAGGCAACTGTGGAGCAGGTGTAGAAGTTTAAATGGATGAGTAAGGTAGAGAGGCCATAGATCAGTAATGGAGATGAATGAGATTATCAAAGATGGATATATAACTGCATTGATAAAATATATTTATTAACAATGTATTAATAAAATGCATTTAAATTGCTTTCTTTCAAAAGTTTTCTAATGCCGAATTTAAGGCAGAGTATTCAGATTTCACATTTTGACTGCAAAAATGGAACCAGTTCTGTCAGACTTACGTGTTTTGTTAAGATTCTTATGAAAACGAGTGCCCTGTAGTTGTATATCTCTAGGTCTGTAAACTGGCAAACAAAAGAGTTTCTACACTATGATGGACAGAAGTCTCAGTCATGTTTATATTAGGAAATATACATTTGAGAACAATATCCTGAATATTGTAGTATAATTTAAAAATTGCTCGAAAGGTGTACCATGAATTGATGCCAAATAATTCTTAAGTCCAACTTCTATACGTTGGGAAAGTGGGTTTTCCTGAACCTATCTCTTACTTTTTCAGAGTGTACACAAAGTCACTGAAAGTCAACTAATGTTTCTTGTGCACTCACCATGTACCAACTACTGCTGTAGGTGCTTGGGTACACTGCTGTGAGAATGAAACAAAAGATCTCTCTCCGGGGGGCTTATATTCTTGTAGAGGAGACAGACTAAGCCACATACAGAGTGTGCAAGTTAAATAGAAAGAAGTGCTCCGAAAAAAAGTGGAAAAAGTCAAGGAAAAGGGGATCTGGAATATGGATGGAATATTTCGATTTTATGTGTCTGCAGAGAGGGCCTCGTTGGTCAAGAAACATTTGAGTGAAGACACGGAGAAGGCAAAACAGTAGAATAGGATTATGAACTATTGCCCTAAGTACCTTAAAGAGAAAAATTTGTTTTTTGTAAGGAAATTAGGATTTACCTTTGACTTAAATTGGGAAAACATTTTGGTTTGTCAAAATCCCAAATTCATATCACCCCAGCATATTCCCTAAAAATACTGAAATTCTTTCCACAGTAGTATCTAACTACTTCTTTTGGAATGCTTTATATAAAAATATTACTTTATGCCTAACTCAAAATCTTATATGTTGGTATCCCAGTTTAAAAAATCCTTATATATGTCAACAAACTAGGAATTATGTTGCTGAAAAGGTTAAATGCATCTTCACTCTTATCTCCAGGTGGACCGTGTTTGAAATCATAAGGCTTCATGAGTTCTAGGAATGATATAAAGTGAGATAGGGGGGTGTGAGGGGCTGTAAGTCTCAAAATATTTGAGCTTTTCTTTTTTTTTTTATTCAGTAAGTAGTTTTTCATTTGAAGTATGGACATATTTTCTCTTCTGTGTGTGTTCATCTTCACACCTGAGTAATATTTATTTTTTGAAGATATCAATGCCTCTGCAATGATAGCTGTGTAGTCAGATGGCAGCTACAGTGCAGACAGTGAGTGAGGTGTGGTGATACGCTCTCACTTTCACCCGCTATTCGTTTGGGGGGTTATTGGAATAAACCCTATGCATTATATAGGTTTGTCATTTTTATCTATTTAAAGATGTCTGCTTTTATTACTTTCTGATTATTGTCTCACTGTGCTAAATATTAAACTTCCTCTTCTTTATTTAGTCATTATTTTAAGGAGCTACAAGCTTCATGTGCCAACTTTTTAATTTAATTGATTAAAAGCAAAACTCATTTTCTTAATCACAGTTTGCTTGGCATTGCACACAGCCCCACTTGCAGTGGGAGAAAAGAATACAAAACACATACGCAGTCTGCACCTTCTGTGAAAAAAGTTTTGAATGATAAAAAACACATGCAAAATTGTACCCGATAACCATAACCAATTAAGTGATGGACTTGTGTTTTAAATCAATCCCTCAATGAAGGGAAATAATTTTATGCCTTTTTCTTTAAAATTCAAGTACTTATTTGTGTTCTTTTTGGGGTTAGAAGAATTTTTACACTTACCTCGAAGACTAATACTAGATTGCTCCTATTAATAAGGCCAAAGGAAATAAAAAGATGAATGTATGCTCAGTTCTTACTAGGTGCTGTGCCAGGTAAACAAAAGTGTCAGAAAATTCTATTGCCTTTGAGTGCGTGTGTGTATTTTGCAGTATAAATTATAATCACACTGTGACTTTGTAGCATTGAAACGTAGCATGCCATACTGTTTAGTTATATGTTGATGTACCTGTTTGCTGCCGAGGTGTGTGATATATTACTATATTTGCTTTTGTTAATGTGGTTACACATCTTGAAACTAATGACCTTTTTTTTGTATACATGCAACTAACACTTAGGTACCAACATTATGCTTCATTAGGATTTACTGTATAGAAAATAATTTTCAAATTTTTAAATCCACTTCTTATACAAATTGTATTGACTCTTCCTATCTACTCATCCCCCCAAATGGAGAGAAACGAGTAGGATGAGGCTTTTGATCTCATTGAACTCAGGGGTTGATGAGGCACAGGGACTGCAGACGTCAACGTCACGGTGTCCTACTCGAGAGAGAAGGACCGGCTGCTAGGAGACCCTGTAAGAAGAAATGTCTGATTCACCAGAGTAAGGTGATGGGGGTGGGGGGTTTCAGGAAAAGCCCCTGGAGAGGTGGAGTCAAGCTGAGTCTCAGGCAGAGGCAGGATTTAATGACTGTGAGGAAGGTATAGGGAAAGAATTTCAAAGACAGGAACCAAAGTCTACAAACCAAAGATGGAAGCAAGAACATTGGCAACACTTGTCCTTGCTGAATGCAGTGACATTTACACTCAGGGAAAAATAAGCAAAATAAAGATGCTGAGTTTGGAAGGTTGCTATCCCATTTCACATCTGCATTATTGAGAAATCCTTCGACACAAAATGTGTACTCCTCTCCCATTTTTGAGAACTGGACTTTTGAACATTTCCCATTTTGCCAAAAATTAACTCTTCGTAGTAAACTATGGTTTCTTTCTAAGTCTACTCTATGAGAAAGAAAATATAAATTTTCCTTGCATCTCTAAATTCAGATGAATAATTTTATACATTTCTTTGGACTTAGCAGCACACAATGGGAGAAAAATTCTGCTTTGGCCTGGAACCCCCTTCCTGGGCCTGCTAGCAAGTTCGAGACCCTCCTACTTCTACGCCTGAGCAGGGCTGCCGTTGCACCAGGAGCCTCAGTACAGGATGCTCACACACACACACACACACACACACTCACAAATAATAAATTGCGTGCATTTTCCTTGGAAACAAAACAAATGGTATGTTTCCTTTAGCAAAGTGACATCTTGGCCATAATATGGTTTAAAAATAACACAAGCATTTTCATTTGGTATGCGCAAAACAGGGCCTGTGAACTCATTCTCTTGGGTCCAGATAGCTGTTTGCCAAGGTATAACCCTGGACTATCTAAGTCAGCATCGCCTGGAATATTTCAGTGAAGTAGAAATACCTTGATTTCACTCAGGATCCATTGAGTCAGGATATCTAGGTGTGTGCTCAGAGGGCTTATTTTCTGCAAGCCCCCATGGGATTTTGGATGCACCCTGGCGTTTGTGAACCCTGAGTATGGATGTTGTGTGCACTTTGGCCCAGAGTTAACTATTTAGGGCCAAAAGCAAGTGAAACCCAGTAGCATGAGTTTGACTTAATCCATTAAGTTTAAAAGAAATTATGTGCAGCTCAGAATTGCAGTCTCATTTTTATAATTTCAAAATTCCTTCTAACCATTACGGAATATACTGACCACCATAACTTGTTTGCACATACGATACTTTCAGAAATCTAAAGCTCAATTTTATCAGGTGCTCATGGCATTTATTTCTCTCTGATGCATTTCAGTTTATCTTACAGAAAATTTTTTATTCTTTACTGATTTACAACTCTCACAGTTACATTTGCCTACAGACTTTTCTTTTGGTACTTTGGTGTTCATGATGGGCACCGAAACCTGTTTAAATTATTTCCGAGATACATCTCCTTTCAAACGCCATACACATTTTATTGTTTCACAAAGCATCTAGTATTACTTTTCCTCTACTTCTGATAAAAAAAAAAGCCCCTGGTTACTGTTCCTCACTAGAGTTTTTGCACATGAGAGCTTTACCTCTATAGACCATATATAAATCCCCTTTGCTAATACTAGAAAAACCTCTTGAGACCTCCTGGGTTCATAACTGGAACAATTAAGGGACAGGCATGATTTTTAATGTTTCTCCTATCCACTTCTTCTGTGTGTGTGTATGCATGATAATGCAAGGACACTTTCCAGCATCACCAGTGCTAGGACATCAAACAGATAGATACAGCATCCTCAAAATGAACTATGATCACACAGAATGCCAGGCCAAAATTTAACACTCAGCATTTCTTCTTCCCAAACTGTGTGTTACCCTATCTACTAGGGTTTAATTGGGAAGTCCAAAGCACTGTGAGCATCATCATATAAAGGTTCTGTTATAGGAAGATTTTACACAAACCTGGGAGATGTTGGACAGAAGCCCGAAAGGAAGAGTAGAAGGATCAGGTAAAAAGCACTAGTCAATCCTTCTGACACACTGGTACAAGAGGATGAATAATAGGTTACAGGAAAATCTGGGAAGCTAAGCACATCCAGATGCTGAAGTTGCTTGTGAAAGAAAGTTGGCAGAGCCCATGAAAGCTGTCGTCTCTTGGGTAGTGGTGAGTCTTGGGTAGCTGCTGGTCAGCAGGAGCACCATTTGGGGAAAGGAACTGGGGGCAGGGTAGGATGTAGAAGGAATTCATTGACATCTCTACATTGGACTCTCACTGCATCTAGTCATGAAAACCTACAGAGAATAATGGCTACAGCTTCACCTCCATCTTTCAAAAACCACGTGTGAATTTCTCTTCTGTTCCACTCTAATCAAGAACCATAGGTAGAAGAAGATTCTGGGAAAATTCTCCCAGCATAGCCAAGCTGACAAGTCGTTCATTCAAAACCTTTGAAGTCATTATCTGTTTAATGCATGTATTTTCATTTCTTCCAGGGCATCACGTTTTATTTCTTTTCACAGTAAGAGTCAAGCTTTTACTTTAAAACAGGTGGAAGACTATTCCCTCCCCCTTCACCGCTTACATACTTTGTACATTGTTGATAGCATACAAACACACCTTTTCCTAATTGAATTGAATGAGATTTTGAAAAGTTATAGTTGTGATTTAGAATAGCTGAATAAGTCTCTGAGGACACTAGGAACCATGGCTTCATGACTCCTGATAAGTCATTCAACCCTCTGGGTCTGACCCACTCTATTTCATGTAGGAATCTCTTGACAGCACCCTATTTTGGATCCAAGCAAGGAACCCATGTTAGTCCTTGCTGCATAAGAAACCACCCCAAAACTTAGGGGGTGGTACATGTACCCCTATGTTCATAGCAGTGTTATTTACAATAGCCAAGATTTGGAAACAGGCTGAGTGGCCATTGGCAGATGAGTGGATAAAAGAGTTGTGGTAGATTTGCATAACGAAATACTATGCAGCAGTGAACAAGGAAGGGGTTCTTACCTTTTGCCACAGCATGGATGGAACTAGAAACTATTATGCTAAGTGAAATAAACTAGTCAATGAAAGACAAATACCGTATGATCCCACTTATAACTGGAATCTAAAGAACAAAATTAAGGAATAAGCAAAATAGAAGCAGAGGCGCAGAAACATGGAACAGACTGGTAGCTGTAAGAGGGGAGCAAGGTAGGGACTGGTTGAAAAAAGATGAGGGGATTAAACAAAGAACATGTATGTATGACCCATGGGTATGGATAACGTGTGGGGATGAACTGTTAGAAGGGGGGGTCTGGGGGGTAAGGGGCAAAGGGGGAAAATTGGGACAACTGTGATAGTATAAAGAATAAAAAATATTTAACTTCCAAAAAATAAAACCAAACATGCATTTTCATGGAAGGAAGGAAGGAAGGAAGGAAGGAAGGAAGGAAGGAAGAAAGGAAGGAAGGAAGGAAGAAACCAACCTCCTCAAACGTACAGGCTGAAACAAGAACAATCCCTTTTTCTCTTTATTGCATAGATTGACCAGGTATTTCCTCTGCTGGTTTCACCCAGGTTCACTCATGAGGTTGAATTACTTGCAGGATCAGATGGGTCTGCAAAGTTTAAGGTGGGGTCATTCTTATGTCTGGCAATGGTGCTAGCTGTTAGTTGGAGATCCTTGTGTGACTTCCATGTGCCCTGTCATCTTCCGGGAGGCTACAATGACTTCCTTACATGGTGATCTTGGCGATCTTAGGGCCACACTGGAAGACAGCCTAGCTTCAGGGGTCACATGATGTCACTTACGTACTTTCTCTTTGTCAAAGCTCTTATCAAGGCAAGGCCTGATTCAAAGGGAGGGGAAATACATTTCTCTCTTTTTTTAAAGATAAGCTTTTTTAAATTTTTATTTATTTATATTGAGAGAGAGAGGAAGGAAGGGAGAGAGAGAGAAACACCAATGTGTGGTTGCCTCTCACGTGCCACCTACTGGGGACCTGGCCTACAACCCAGGCATGTGCCCTGGCTGGGAATCAAACTGGCGACCCTTTGGTTCACAGTTCGCGCTCAGTCCACTGAGTTACACCAGGCAGGGCCACTTCTCCTCTTAAGAGAGGAGAGGCCAAATGTTGCAGCCTGGTTTTTCAGTGTAAAACACCAAATCAAAGGTGAAATTATTAGAGAAACAGTTAGTTTCTCTAGTAAGAACCCCCCACACCTCCATATTCACTACACACTATATGGTTATTTTTGTATTAGTGGCTCTCAACTGGGAAGGATTTTGTTTCCATGTTTCCTAGGGGATGTTTGGCAGTGTCTGGAGACATTTTTATTCTCACAACTGATGGTGGGAGTTGCCACTAGAATCTGGAAGGTAGTGGCCAGGAACGTTGCTCAGTGTCTTATTATTCAGAGGACAGCACCTGATAACAAAGAATTATCTGGTCCAAAATATCAATAGTGCTGAAGTTGAATAAATCTGCCTCGTATGGAATGTGATTCTAGCAAGTTGCCAGGGTAGAACTTATGTCAAGAATAATACCTAAATGTATTCTTTTTTACACAGCCTAAAATGATTTAAAAGTTTGAAGTGATCATAAATTTCCTTTTTTGGATGTAAAGGGACTGGGAGGCATTCTGCCTTTCGAACATTCATTATTTATGAACAGACCGTTTTAGATAGAATATGAACCACTTACACTCTCCTTTAAAATTCAAACTGAAAACAATACCTAGACTTCTGAGACTTTGACTATTAGTTTTAATTTTCAACTCTCATTCTGGCTTCTGACCCAGACCTTAGGGGTGTGTCTGTGTTTGTGTGTGCGTGCGTATGTATATACATACACACACACAGAAATCTTTAAAGAACTTCCCCACCGTATTTCAAAGGCTGAGACATGGGTTTTTTTTTTTGTCTTTTTAAAAAATTTAATTATTGTTCAAGTAAAGTTTTCTCTCTTTTACTCCCATCCCAGCCCACCCCCCCAGTGCTCCCCACCTCCCTCCCATTTCCATCCCCCAAGTTGTTGTCCATGTGTCCTTTATACTTGTTCCTGTAAACCCTTCCCCTTTTCCCCTGAAATTCTTTCCCCTCTCCCCTCTGGTCACTGTCAGCCTGTTCTCTATTTTAGTGTCTTCGGTTACATTTTGCTTGCTTGTTTGTTTTGTTGTTGGTCTTAATTGGCCAAAGCCCTTTTCTCATTAACGCAGGCATGACAATTTCCATAGAATGCTGTGATTTTTCAAACTGTATCTGTAGATACAGGCTGATAGAAGTAACAAAACTTACCATGGGTTCTGCGTCACGTTGTCCTTGGGAGGTTTACATTTTCAAGGTCCCTCCCTCAGAACAAAGCAGAGCACAATTCTAAACAAAATGAGGTAAGTTGGTAATTATACAGACAGAACAAGTTAGAATCATCCACCACAATAACTAGACTTCCTGAGAGCAGAGAAGGATAAAAATGATGGAACTAGGATACCACGGACAGTTTCTCCATTAAGTTTTTTAACAAGAATTTCAAAAACAAAAATAAGTAGAAATTAGGTGTGTACCTCAGCTCTGTTTTATTTTCTAAATCCAGTTCTCGAGCTACTCTGGGCTTGGATGGCCCCCAAGTTTGCCTGTTCATCGTTCTCACCCCAACACAGTGCATCTGCTCCCTCCTGAAGGTGTGTGATCACAGGTATCTGACCTTACAGAGGAGGATGTATTGAGGGCCACTCTCATCTGGAGGGGGGCTGTTTGTTGTGCCTGCTCCACAAGAGATGGTACGAGGGTTAGATATTTGAATGCCTTAGTGGTCACTTACTATATCAGCTCAGACCTGAGGAGTTTTTGTAAAATTGAGAGAGTGGGGAGAGAAAGGAAATTCTTGCAAATTCAAGAATCCATTCAGATCAGCCAAATAATTCCCCTAATCTATGGATAAGACCAAATTCACGGCTATAATTTAAATCCTGTTAGTTGCCTCAACAACAGATTAATTCTATTTTCAGCTAAAAGGTTGATGTCATAAAAGCAATATTTTACTGGAGAGAAATTGCTGAAATCTGCTTGCGTAACAAAGCGATTATTGATAACGTGCAGTTGCTTATTCCTGCCCAAATTACCAACCTGTTAGCAAAGGCAGTTGAATGTCTCAATAAGTGATGTTTACTTCTTTTTTAGGGAAGTCTGATACATAATATTTTGCATAGAGATATATCAGAAAATAATAACCCCTAAACTCTGAGATGTCATATCTGCATAAGCTCTGGGAGTGCCACCGAAGTACAGTCAGTCACAAGCTGTTTAATATCAGGGATATGTTCTGAGAAATGCATTGGTAGGTGATTTCACAGTTGTGCAAATACCACAGAGTGTATTTGCACAGACCTAGGTGGTATAGCCTACTACTGTAATTGTATGTGCTACACTTTTATGTGGCAACACAGCATCATCCCAAACACGTCAGTAATGCATTGTGCTATACAACGTTAGGGCGGCTACAGTGTCACTAGGTGATTGGCATTTTCTAGCTCCATTATAACCTATGGGGCCACCGTCGTCTACGTGGTCCATCATGGACTGAATCGTCATTATGCCATGCATGACTGTGCTAACTAAACACATCGTTTGAGTTTTCTGCTGAAGGAGTCCTGACCTTTGACTTTCCATGGATATCTCACTTCAGAAGAATAGGATGGATAATGGCAACAAATGTCTTTAACTTGTGGTCTCACAGGAACAAGCTCTTTTCCTTAGATCTTAACATAGGTGTTTTCCAAAGGGCAGGTAGACAACTCATTTGGAAGTGCATCTTTTGGAATGCAAAAGATGTCTTTGCGACCACAGCTGAAAAATATATACACCCAAGACAGGCTTTCATCAGCCTTGAAATAGTCGTTTGTTATTTTTTTTGTCAAGGCTTTTCCTTCTCCACACTCACAAGGAGATAGCAGCTTCTGATGGCAGTGGCTCATATCTTGAGTTCTTGAAATTCTAAAACACTAGTTTGAAGCATTCCTGCCCCTAGTTCCCAAGGTATAGCTGCAGGCGCTTAAATGATTCACGAGGATAGCTGTACCACTCAAGCCACTTGAAGGCATGTCCTCCTTTACATAGTAGCAGTAAGAATTGTGCAAGATTAAGATTCTTTTCTCGAAGCCGTGATAATGCCCACCTGACATGTATAGAGTGTTATATCTTTTCAAAGTGAGGCAATGTACTGCAATAGTCAAACATCTAGGCTTTGGAGTCAAGGGGATGTACGTATTTTTAGCAATGTAAAGGCTCAGTTTCTTTATCTGTAAAATGTAAATAGTAGTACCTAAATTGTAGCAGTTTGCTATTGATTAGATGTATGTAAATAGCTTAGTCTAGTGGCTGCACCCTGGTTAGCACTGCATAACTGGCAGCTATTATTGGTATTACCAGAATGCAGGTGTCCTTCTGACCATTTCTGTTTTGTCTATTAAGATCTTTTTTTCTTTATATTCTTTTTATTGAGATGTGGTTGACACACAATCTTATAGTTCAGGTGTACAGCATTATGACTTAGTAACTGTATATACTGTATTGCAAAATGATCCCAGTTTCTCAAGTTTACATCCATCACCACCCGTAACTACAAAGTTTATATCCTTCTTTTTTTCTTTATTTTTATTGTTGACCTATCACGGATGTCCCTATATTTAAATATTAAGTTAGTCTTTAGAGATGGATTGCTAATGCACAGAATTTTTAAAAATGTACATCAAAATTGAGGTGCTTGGAAAATTTGCTCTGCATCCTTGCAAAAGAGCACAAAAGAATAAGACAGGCGTCGGATCCTCCATGACCAGATAAACCATTCTCATGAAAAGTTCCGCCAAGATCATGGGCTCCAGCTGACATCTTCTAAATGGTATCTTCTTTCAAACGTTGTGTAAAACCAGGCTAAACACATTGAGGTCATCAATTTTAAGCCAGAGTCTCAAATTGGGATGGTGATGACAGAGCACCAAATAATGCTGAAACAGATTGACGATGCTTCCTATTTTGCGCTCCACACCGTCAGGAACACCTTTTTTGCGATCCTTTTCTAAGGTGCTAATTCACTAAACAAACAGCACATATTACCCCAGGCACCAAATCTTTCAGGATGCTCCCAAATTGCCCACATTCCTTAGGAGACTTTGGGGGCCACAGAAAGCTCAACAACTGTTTCAGAGGCTGCCGCCTGGGGTGCCAAAGATTTATGCACAAAGAAAACCCTGGTGGGAAAAGAAATGTAAGATGCTAAACTAAGCATCTTAAAGAGTAGATGTGAAAGAACTTAAAAGCTTTAAACCACCCAGCAAAATTCAAATTAGAAACGGATAGATAGTTGCATAAAGGATCTGAATTAAAATACAGAAATAACACGCTGAAGCCTGGCCTGCCGGTGGTGCAAACCCATTCACTGATTCTGAAATGGAATACTGTCCTGATACGCTGCATTTTATGAAAGTCCACAATGCCACCCCGAAACTCAGACACAGAGAAACGGGAGGAAATGCTCCGAATAATAGGCTCTCCTTGAAATTTTAAAAAATACGAGATCTAAAACACAATATACATGTATCGCTTATAGAAATGTCTTAAACGTGAAAAACCCATGCCAATGCTGCCCTGAGAGAGGGCCACCCAGGAGAGCGGCGGAGCACCGAGGAGGTGGTCTCTGTCTATTTGTACAGAGGAGAGGACAAAGAATGCAGTAACTGGAATGAATTTGCCTCTACTTTGATGTCAGTCTAGAACTCTGACGCATTTATTTATATTTATTTTTGTTTTCTCCTAACCCCCGCTACAGCCCCCTCCCCCCCTTTTTAGCTTTCAATTAAGAAAACTTCAATAGTTGCGAGACTTCAAGAGAGTGAAGTCTCTTGGTTTGAATGACGGGTGTATGAACACGCAATATGTATAAGACAATTCTGCTCTTTGGCTGCTCCAGCTTCTCCTTCCCTCTTGTCTACTGCTATGGCTTCAGGTCTGGAGTTTAAATGCGGTGAGTGCATGTCTGTGTTAGATGGTTCTACTCAATTGGAGAACAATGCTTCTGAGGTGGCATCTCAGTGAGCTCGTATTATTTAATCTGGGCGTGTTCTGATTGAATAGAGATAAGTACGCTTATCCTCCAAGGTTTCCCTGACAAAACTCTAACTTTCACTTAAGGTTCTCTTTTCTCCGACTCTTAACGCACCTCCATGAACACACACTCACTCACATACACTTTACAATTCTGGAATGGCATTGGTTAGGGTCTTCTAAATGCTCTCACTGTTTTCTCTTTCTCTTTTTATCATCTTTAGTTTCCCTTCTTTTCCCAGGACCTATATGAACCCCACCCAGTGTCCCTCTGATTCTCCTGTTTACTGTTCTAGTCATGAAATGTAACTTAATTTACTCAATAAGGTTGATTTTTTTTTCCTTCTGAGAATCTCAAAAAGGAAAAGTAACAAAAGTTGCTTCTTTAAGTAAACATTTTCACATGTGTCAAAGCTCTGATGAGTAAAGAAAGAAATCTTTCTTTCACTTGGGAATTATATGATTTATGCAAATTACTTTGAAATTTGGGTTAGAAATAAGTTCATTGGAATATATATATACATATGCATTTTCCCCTGGAATGATCTGGTTCTTGAGGTCATCATTGGGAACAGAGAGTCCATTATTTTAAAATGATTATGAAGATCGTCCACCTAAGACCATAGTTCTAGAAAATTCCTTTCGGAGTTACTGCAAATATTGAACAGAGGTGAGCAAGTTTCACACAAGTCATTTGCAAGTGCCTCAGTGAACAAGTTTTATTTCAGAAAGAACATGCCCAGTAGGAGTTAAAATTATGGGAAGCTGGGAATTCCAAGGCGTTACCTGAACCTGAAAGCACCATTGTGATGCAGTGATGATGCCATCTGCATTCTCTGGGTCTATTTTTGACAAGGGATCTGAGTTTTCTGGCGAGCCGGATGCACATCAGAGTACACAACAAGCATGTCTTGGCGACTTCCGCCTCAGAGCACATGCACAGCTTCCTGTTTTGGTGTGAGAGCTTCCCCTGGGCTTTCACATGCAAAGTTGCCCACACGGAGATGGGTTGCCCATGCGAAAGAGTAGATGTCTTATTTTTGGAAAGCTTTGTTTCACATTATCTTTGTCTCTTTATGCTACTCACCCTATTTCCTCTTATTTTTTTACATTAACACTTAAAATGTCATTTCATCTGTCTATGGGAAATACTTAATTTCCCCTTTTAGACTTATTCTTCTTGTTACTGTTTTGCTTTTTTTTTTTCCTCTTGGCACTGCTGTAATATTACTGCTTCATTTGTTTGCAGTATGAATGGGCAGCTAAAATGTCTTCAGCTATACATTGTTAATTCATTTGGTCAGTCCTTTTTAAATATCTGTGAGCCTATCCTATCTCCACGCCTATGCATAGGGTACAAAGGTGGCTCAAATGTTTATTCTGCTTTCTGGTTTACAGTTTGGGTTGCTAGTTGTATGTACATAGACTGTACAACAAAGTAAAAATTCATTGACTCCTGAAAAAGGTAAACATGAAGTGCTACGAGGGACATTCTCATGTACATTTTGGCCTTTGTATTTACTCCTTTGTGAAGTAAATGCCTGTTCAAATTTCTTAACCATCATTTCCTATTGATTTTTATTTAAAAATTTGAGTTGAAAAGTTGTTTAGATAACCTAGGCATAAGTTCTTCGTATGCGTATTTAT
Organism: Sturnira hondurensis; assembly: GCF_014824575.4. Taxonomy (NCBI): domain Eukaryota; kingdom Metazoa; phylum Chordata; class Mammalia; order Chiroptera; family Phyllostomidae; genus Sturnira; species Sturnira hondurensis. The sequence continues at coordinate 11,344,520 of NW_028085930.1, forward strand.
TCCAGTGTGTGGCTTATTTATTCATTTTCTTAAGGATTTAATTTTGACGTATCCTTTTATCTTTTAAAGTTAGTGCTTCCTGGGTCCTGTCAAATTTTTTTGCCTACTCCAACATCATGAAAATGTATTCCTGATACTCCTGCATTTCTTTCATGTTTAGGTCTACCTCATGAGTCATTAGAAAAATGTCATGGGGGAATGATAACTAAAGTCAATGACTTATTACTACATACACACTAGAATGGCAAAATTAAAAAGACTGGCAATACTAAGTGCTAACAAGGACATGGAGCAACTAGAATCTATGTAGGCATATAAATACAAAATTACTTTGGGAATCAGTCTGAGGTTTCTCGGTAAACATACACCTAATCTATGGGTGAACACTTATACTTTTAGTTTTTACCCAAAAGAAATTAAGGTACATGCCAACAAAAATAGTTGTACAGTTGTACTCTATGAAAAATGTTCATAGAGTATTTGTTCATAATAGCCATTCAACCATAGGTTTTTAAATAAAAGAGTGGATAAACAAGCACTGATTTATACCTATAAGAGATTATTATTCAGCAATAAAGACACCAAAATACCAATATACATGAATAATATAGCTTATTCTCAAAATTCTGATTTAAAAAAGACTTCCAGAAATGAGTGTACATTGTATAATTTCATTTATATGGAATTCTGGAACAGATACAACTTAAATTTGTGATGACATAATTCAAAGCCGTGGTTACTCTCCAGTGTGGAAGGACTGGAATAAGGAAGGAGGAAACTTTCTGGGGTGAAGGGAATGGTATATATTTTGCTAGGAGTGTGAGATGACATAGTGTACATAGGGTTCTGAGAGTAGCTTTGTACATGAAGGGCCCTGGGTTCAAATTATGGTTCTGAAACTTATTGGCTGTGAAAGTCTTGGTAAGTAATATAACTTCCCTGAACTGCAGTTTTCCCTTTGCTGAACTGAAACAATACTTTCTTTCAAGAGATGTTGTGGGGTTGTTTGGAAAAAGCTTATCATAAGGGCTGACATAACGTGTTAAGAAAAGAATATCACTTGAATAATTCTCTTTCTCATTTTTTCCCCAAATTTTTCCCTCATGTTGTTATTATTGAGCAAAGTGTTAAATACAATTATAAGGGTTTAAGTTGTGGTGTTTGGGAATATGGTAAGTTGTTAACAGACATACAGAACACACTAGTAAGATCATACCTGGGAAACAATAGGATGAGGGTTTGTTTTTTGGGGGGGCGGGGGGACTTAAAGAATTTGATGAGTGATGTTCTGATGTAGTTGGCAAGAATGGTTATGGAATTTTGGAGAGAAATCAGAAAGGAAGCTTTGGATTTGAGCTGTGGTGAGTTGGTAAACCAGGTCTATAGGGGAAAAAAAAACTGATATGTGGCATTTGCTGATTTCCTGGCTGTAAATACTCTTGTCATGGCCAGTTTCAAGTTACCAAACCGGTTTGCGAAATTCCTGTATATTTACCAACTGGCTCTCTCCAGCTGGTGTCTGCTGGCTCCCGTACACTACCAGATATGAGTCATTTGCTGAGGCAGAGATTTGAGATACACAAATCTTTTTTTTTTTTTTTACCTTGCACCAGGTCCTGTTGCCTATAGGAAACATTGAGGTTAAGCTCTTTTGCTAGGAGTCCTCACTTCTGAGTATCCACCCATGGCCTGTCTCTTTGTCTTCTGGGTCATGGAAACACCTTATTGTCTCATGTCCATTGTTTTTAAAGAGGGCTTTTGTAGCACAGTGGTTTATTAATTTTCCCATTGACATGACACAGTCTCTTTATCCTTCTATAATACAGAAGCTGCTCTTTCCAGGAACACCCACCAGGGGCGTCAGCCTGGGAGGGGACAAAGCACAACCTTACACTGTGAGAAGAGCACCTCTGCTACACTTTCGTTACTGTCTTGTGCATCTTCTAGGTTAGGCTCCCACCTCACTTGACATTCTTCCCTTTCCAGAGAAGAAAGGAACATTTTCAAACTGAGTTCATCATCTCCTATCTCCCTTCTTATCTCAGCCTAGTGCATAAGTGTGTATTTGCATGAACTGCAGGTGTACACAGGGTTTGGTTCTCTTTCCATGGGCTACTGGCATGCTGACAAACCATGAGATGAGGTTAACCCTGTATTTAATATCACTGAGCTGTCTGTAGCAATAAGGACACTTTGTTAAGGGCACATGGAGACTATTTTTTTAACCCACAGGGCAGCTAAGGTGTGCTGATAAATATACATTTCCAGAAATTCTTTGTCCTAAAAATAATAAGTATGTGAAGTATTTTTGCCAAGGTGTTTTTATTTCTTAAACCATTAACAGTGATTTTCTTTTGGTTGTAGGATTATTAAACAGTTTCTTCCCTCTTCGCTGTGCACTATGAGCTTTTCCAATTTTTTTGCACAACTTGCAAAAAATGTCTTTAACAAATTCTCAGGTCTCTAGAGACGGTACGTGTATTATAATATCCTTGGTTTATCCACTCCAGTTTCTTTTTAAATTAAAACTTCATCTGAAGTCTATAATCAAATTATCTAAAACACATAAGACATATGTCTTGTGCCATAAAACTGGGGTCCTTCATTCATGCTGTGTAGTGGTATTACTTTCCTGGTTATTTCCTTCTATTCCTCAAAAAAAAAAAAAAGAAGGTTGTTTAAAAAATAAAAACCTAACCTTTTCTCACTGCAAAGTAGGAAATTCAAATATTCAGACCTTTAAACAATATATTAATATGTTCTTGAGTTGTACTTTTCCAACATTTCATTACGAAAAATTTAAACATACAGAAAAGTTGAAAGGATATCACAGTGAACACTCATAGGTCTACCAGCTCTGTTCTGTAGCTAATATTTAATATATTTGCTTTATGATGTATCTATTTATTCAGCCATCATTCCATCTTGCTTTTTGATACATTTCAAGTAAGTAGCAGACATGGAGGCTTTTTACTTCTAAATAGTACCCCATGCATACCTGTAACTGGAATTCAATAGCTTTTACACTTCTTTTAGAACTTTCAAGGTAAATTTACATGCAATGGAATATATATATCTTAAGTGATTTTTCAATGAGTTTTGACAAATGCATGATTCTGTATTACCCAAACTCTAATCAAGATATAGAATATCGCCATCATCTGGGAAGTTTTCTCATGCTCTTTCCCAGTAATTCCTGCATTGACCCTCTCAGAGCCAACCATGGTTTTGATTTGATTCCACCAAATAATTGTTTCTACAAGTCTGGAACTTCATTTAAAAGGAGTCATACAGCATGCAGTTTTTGTATTTGGCTACGTTCACTCAGCATAATGTTTTTGAGATTCATCTATGTTGTATTTCTTGTACAAGCATTTTATGGACATCTGCTTTTGTTTTTTTTTTTCAGGTATATACCTAGGGATAGAACTGCTGAATTTGAGAGTAGGTGTATATTTAGTTTTATAAGAAACTGGCTGACTTTTTTTCCCCAGAGAAGTTGTGCCATTTTACATTCCCACCTACAATTTATAAGGGACTCAGTTGTGCCTTATTCTTGGCAAAACTTGGTATTGTCAGTATTGTCATTCTTTCGTTTTTAACTTTAGTCATTCTCATGGTTGCATAGTAGCTAAATTGTAGTTTAAAAATATGTAAATACTCAGTCAGTTTCTTTGCTGTGAAAGTGGGAGAAAAGGCAAGAGTCAAGTTTTGCTACAAGAGCCCTGGCCTCCCTGAGTCTAAATACATTGACAAATGCTAGCATTTTAAAAAGAATTTCTTTTTCCCATGAGAACACTCTTTTGAAACGTTCAAATGCTATTTACTGTAAACCCACTTTGTGAGTATCCCCATCTCGATCCCTAGTCCCTTCCTCCTAAAGCCTCTCTTGTCCTACCTCTCCCACGTCCCATTTTTTGGAACCACCTGTAGAAATGAGAAAGTTGCTTCATATATTCCAGGTGTCTGTTACCATAGGATGTGGGCATTTGTCAATGTCTCATCTCTCTTCTTAATCTGTAGACATTTTGGAGAAAGGAAAATACTTAATTTACCTTAGTAAATTGCGCCTGGTAGGTGCTCATTGAATATTTATTGAATGCATAATTGAATGAGAGATGGAGTAGTTACAAGCACAGACTGTGGGACTAGACTCTTCCACCTATCAGCTATGTGATGTCAAGAAGGTTACTTACTGTCTCAGCCTCAGTTTCCATCTGAAAAATGAGGATATTAAGAATATTTACTGAACTTCTGTGGGGATTAATGCATTAATTTTTTCAAGTGCTTAGGATGGTGCCTTAAACAAATTAAATAAATACAAGAAAAATTTACCCAACTGTTTTGGATCATATATACAACCTCATTTAAAAAGAAACTGACATTCCAAATCTATATTCACCTTGCAATGTGCAAAATTTACTGAAAAATTGCTTGTTTCAACAACAAGCAATTACAATAGTGCAATTCCAAACTGCTTCTTTTATGTACTGTTATTCCAGAATTCAGTGAACCAGTTTATTTACACATAATGATTTTGTAATCTTTGAACATATACTTTTCACCCTCTATATATTTAGATTAAACTTATCCTAGCATCTTTTTTTCCCTTAATTTAAGTCTTTTACTATCTTTCTTGAAGTACCCTGGTCAGACTTAGAATACTTGAGAGGTAAATTCTACTCCTTCTTTTTTTAAAAAAGGACAATTAAATCCTTTATAATTTTGAATATTAAACTTACCATGCATTCAATTACTTTATACAACAAAGGCATATTTCTTTAATAATGAAATAAACAGGAAATGCTGACGTTAATTATTAGCAGTATTTGTGGTTGATGGGACCTACGTATTCTGAAATGTCATAATGTACACACTTCAGGGAAAACATAGGGACTTTCTATTAAAAGGATTTTAAAAGATGACTTGGAAGGGTTCTGAAAGCAACTTTCTGAAGAGCAAATGGCCAAATGATGTCCCAGGGTCTTCGGTATCACTGATCTCCACTGGACTTCATTCCATAATGAAGCGTATCTATTTCCTGGAGTCAGGGTGCACCTGTCTGTGTCCATACAACATGGAGAAAACATGCTCATCAAATCAAAGGAGCACATCAACCACTGTGATCTGTTTAACGTGTTTCTCTGCTTTGATTCAGATGAGAGGTTTCAAATCTCATCTTAATGTGGTGGAAAATATTGAGCTGGAAAACACTAATCTGGCCCTTTCCCTTTCCATTCATGCTTTATTTGTAAAGTCAGTACAAGAAAGAAGACGTTCATGGTCACCTTGGCTGTTTCCTCGTGACCTCCAACACGGCTCAGATTTTAAATTCAATCTGGACCGGGGTGTCCGGGAGTGGGGCATGCAAATCCGCAGGGTGCAAAGTAACGTGAAGGCGGGATGTGTCCACTTGGTATTGAAGGACTGCTTTTGCAAGCACAAAAAGAGGTGGTGTTTGGTAAAAATGAGTGTCGTTTTCCCCTGCTTCGGCATCTGCTTGCTTTCACAATGGCCGCAGTGTTTTTCTTTACCTGGTAGGTGGCTTCTCCATGTATGGATGAGGCACTGTGTGAAAATGTGCCTCCTTATGTCGGAGGGAAATTTGCTTTCACGTTTTCCCCCTGCTCTTCTGTGCCTCCCTTTGTTCTAATCATACACATGAGGAGAAAAGCCAGTGATAGCAGCGACCATTTTCTTCTCTAGCCACTTTTCGGAGTTAATAATTCAAATGGATCTTTTGCAAACTCTCATTTTATTCTTAGAAATGGCCTTATTGCTAACAGTCTGCTCTCCAGTTGTACTTTATCAAGCAGCAGATCTGTTGTAAAATGTGATGACTGGATTTCATCTGTTTTGCCACCCCCTAAGAATTCATTGCCCACAGTGCTTCAACTGCTGTTATAAGAGACGGTTTAATTTTTGTGGTACATTGATTGATAACTGGGCTCCCTGGTAGCATGGTCTTCCTTGAATAGGACTGCTGTTTTCTAGGTCTCAGATCCCCTGAAGATGCTACATAACTCCCTGTATGAAACCAATCTTCCATACCCCAATAGTAATATACCAAATCCCCAAATGAACAGATAATACACACAAGTGCCTATAGGTATTTTCGTGCCTGCAGGTGATACAATATGGGAAGAGAAGGTCCCCCGGTCTTAGGTATGATAGAATCAGAGACACAGAAAGATAAACAAACAAACAAACAAACAAACAGATAAACAATGGAAAAACTTGCCACAATTCTGAAAAGTTGTTTCAGTTGGTCTCCATGGAGTAATAAAATGGCAGGTACTTCTTCATTCCTTGACTAATTTTCTGTTGTTTTCACATGAACAGTGTAGAATCCCTGCTATGTATCTTCAAATTAAAAAAAAGTAATAATAGCAACAAAAAAGAAGGCAACAAAAGAGTTGGCAGAGAGAAGAACTCTAAAATTCAGGAAAACAAAGGACAGTAATTCTTACTCTGCCTGTCTTCTTTTTTAATTTGGAATTGCTGTGATGGGTTAGATAAAACTATCTGTATTTTTTTATCATTATTCATTTATTCAGCAGATATTCTTGAGTACCTACTATGGTTCCAGCGCTAGGACCTGGAGATTCAGTAGTGACCAAAACAGAAAAACTGTCTGCCTTCATGGATCTCACATTTCAGTGAGCAAGACAGATAATAAGCAAAATACATAAAGTAAATGACATAGTTGATAGCAATAAGGGCTAATAATAAAACAAAGGAGGGGAGAGGAGAAGATTTAGACAGAATAGGTGAAAGTAGCCTCACTGAGAAGATGATTTTAAGTGAAGGCCTGAAGAAAGTGGGAGAACTAGCCATGTAGATATGGGGGGGGGGTGAGTCATCCAGGCAGAGGGAACAGCAACTGCAAAGGCCATGGGGCTGGGACATACCTTTCATTTCTGTGGAAAAATCAAAGAAGCTGGGATTACTGAAGTGGAGAAAATGAGGGAGCTAGTTATAGGTGATGATACCACAGAGATAAGGAGACCAGACCATGTAGATCCTTGTAAATTACAGGAAGTAATTGGTTTTTGCTTTGAGTCCCATTAGAAGCTGTTAGAGGGTTTTGTGCCAAAGGTTAAGATGATCACATTTACCTTTTAACATGATCACTCTGAATGTTTTATTGTCTGATAATAGATGGAAAAGGGGCCAGGGCAGATGGAGATAAGTTAGGAAGTTACTGAGATTATTTAGATGGGAACGGATCAGGGTGGTGTAGTTCTGAATATATTTTGAAGGTAGAGACAATAGAACCTGATGGTGGCTCTCAGGCTAAGAGTAGACTTATGAATGTCACCAGGGCATTGATATGAATAACTGGTAGAATGGAGGTTAAATTAATTGAGTTGGGGAAAATGAGAGAAGGAAGGTGTTATTTGTGGGTGTAGGCGAAGATCCAGATTTGGGATATGTTAAGACTGATATGTCGTCCCGGCCAGATGGCTCAATTGGTTGGAGTGGATTCTTGCACAGCAAAAGGTTGTAGATTTGATCCTCTGTCAGGGCACGTACCTAGGTCATGGGTTTGGTCTCTGCTTGGGGAAGGTATGGGAGGCAACCCATCGATTTCTCTCCCATCAGTGTCTGTCTGTCTGTCTCTCTCTCTTTCTTCCTCTCTTTCTGAAATCAATAAAAACATATCCTTGAGTGAAGATTAAAAAAAAAGAATGATATGTTTCTTGGATATCCAAGTGGAGTTATCAAGTAAGCACTTTGCTATAAGAGTCTGGAGTTGAGAGGGGACCGAGTTGGAGACAGAAATTTGAGGATCATCAACATGTAGATGGTATTTAAAGCCATGAGATTGAATGAGATGGGTTTGGTCACTTCTTAGAGAAGAAGTATCTGGATTGAACCTTAGAATTCAGAGAAATGTAAGCCAACGAACCTGAAAAGAAATAATCAACAACAGTGTGGTGTTCTGGAAACCAAATGATGAACATGTTTCAAGGCAGAGATAGTGACTGGTTGTGTCAAATTTTGCTAGAAGGTCTAGTAAGATGAAAATCAATGGAAGGGATTTAGCATTGCAGTTAACAATTTGGAGTTCCTCAGTAATTCCATAGGGCTCAAGTTCTAATAATCCGAGACATCCCATCAACCTTTATGGATTTAGTAAGGAAATGGGTTCAGATGTAAACAAGTTGCTTAAAAGCAAGCTGGAGTGAGAGAACAGGATTTTGAGGAAGAGAGTCTTAAATTTCTTGAGAGCACCATCCTATAAACTAAGGCAGGGCAATGTTGTGATTTTTAAACTAAATGAGCAGACAAACAAATAGAGCATCATTCAACTAGGATTACCATAGGTAATAGGCTTGAATAGAAACCATGACAACAGGGGGAAAGAGGCCTTGTAGAAAATTTGTGTATGTGCACGCACACTCTGCTTTCTCACTGTATTTATCACGCTGAGGCCTTGGCAAGAGCAAGAGCTCCTCATCTTTGGGAAACAAACAAAACTGGTCTAATGTAAGTGGTTAGAAATCCTTTCTATAGTTATCGATTTAAATGTAAAAATCCAATTAAAAAATGGATGGGGTTGCAGTTGTGTGGGTGGATTTGGTAACAAAGTCCAATTATGCTACAGAGCTGAGAGGTAATCTTGGCTAAAACAAAAGTATATCCTCTTGATTTTTATGGAAGGCCTCAAAATCAGGCTGATTGGAGTGAAAATTAGTAAAAGAAGAGAGAGAGAGAGAGAGAGAAGGGAGTGATCAGATGAATTTTAAAATTGAAATAAATGCACACTTTTGCACCCTTGAAAGTCAGGAAGGACAAATGCATATGAAAGATAAGGATCTTATTGCTTCACATATTTGGGCTTGCGTTTTTGGCAGCCACAACACATTGAGATGCAGCCTCTTAGAGTAAGCTGTCACAAAGCTCGCGCAGTAGAGTTCAGGCATGACACTGCCCTGCAGGGCAGACAGAAACATGAAGCATACTGATTCCTGTTGGCTACCTGATTTCCCCTTAAATTAGGGACAGCAGATTTACTGACTCGTTGCCGACCAATCTAGAAGCCGGGCACAATGAAGAGAGGAGAAACAAAGATGAGAGATGGCACTGGAGGGGGACAAATTTCTTAACTGAAGTCCTTTCAATGGACCCTCAGGAGTGGTGGCGGGACTGTGAGATACAATGAACTCCCATCCTTGGTGGTCTTCAGCCCTAAAATCTCTGCATCTGGACTTTCAAGCCATCCTGACATGCTTCTGCACCTCCTGTGCAATGACTCCAGGAACTGGCTGGCAATTACCCTAGTGCTCTTTGAGTGATCTTCATTGTTCTTGCCCAGAACCTGTCTTTGTAAGACCTCAAACTCTTCTCTTCCCTCTTCAGTTCCTTGCGTGCTTGTATGTGTCTCTCAGGTGTCTGATTCTCACGTCTCCTTTTCTAGGGAGACTCAGTTAAGAAGACTTGTTCCAACTTTTCAAGACCCTGTGTCTAGATGTGGTCTCTTATAAGGGAAGAGAGGAGGTTAGGTGAAGTAGTATTGCGTCTACGGCTGGGAACTGTTTTATTCTTGTGGACTTGGTAGTACAGAAACAAGGTGAGAAATGACAAGGCAACAACATTGAATTATTTGGGGAATGCCCATGTCACCTAATGAAAACGTCTTTTACTTATAGTAATTACCTAAATTATTCACTATGCGCTACAGTTTGTCCTCAGTGTGATGAATGAAGGAAACTGGGTTGTTTGGAAATTTTTTTCGGAACATGTATCTACCTGAGCAAAATTCAGTATTATCTTTCTGCAACTGAGGTATTTGAAAAACTTGCACTATGTGGAAGCAAGGATGATAATTACATTGGTAAATTGTCTTAGGTCAGGCCCCCAGGGGCAGATCCTGAGATGAGCCTTTGCGTACAAATGATTTATTAAGGAAGGGCTCCCAGGAGAACCCGGAAAGAATGTGGGAGGATCAGGACAGGACAAGGGAAGAAGCCAAGCAACATGTGCTACTTCAGACCAAGACCCAAAACAGGAGCTTTAGCCCAAATTTAGAGTGGGAGCTGATTTGTCCACCACGGGGCAACTGGGAGGAGGCTGGGCTTCTATACTCTTGCATCACCAGTCACTGCAGAGGCCCAGCCCAAGGCCATGTGAACTCCCAGGTATTTCTGCTCCAGCAGCCCTAGGGGCATCCTCTAAAGGAGAGTCATATGTGAAGGCCATTGGAAGCAGAAGCCAAGGAGCAGAAAGGAATGCGCAGAAAAGGTCAAAGGAACTCAAGACCGTCTGGGTGGGGCACTGCAGCGGGTGCCACATCCTTGTAAACATTTGTTAATCCTCTGCTAGTGCAAGGGAAGCTTTTCTTTCATGTAAAATAGTCTATTGTTTAGTTTTCACACTACGCCCCATGGGTCTTCATTTTAACACACTGAGGCACTGAGGTTTTAAGTAATTTCTAAGAGTCTTCAAAAAAGGTCAGTGACAGAACCAGTGTGCAAATCTTGCTCTACCTGAACACCGTGTCTAGAGTCCCTTTCCTCTGCTCTTATGCTAGTTCTTTCTGGTCACTTGCTCTATTCCTTATTCTCCCCCTATTATATTCCTAACTTTTCTCTCTTCTTATTATATTCTAATATTTCGTTTAAAAAAATATATTTTATTGATTATACCATTACAGTTCTATTCTCTGCCATCATTCCCCTCCACCCTGCACACCCCCTCCCCCACCCTTCCCCCCCTTTAGTTTATGACCACGCATCTCAAGTTCTTTAGATTCTGTATTTCCCCTGCTATTCTTGCCCTCCCCCTGTTTATTTTTTCCTTACCATCTATCCTACTTATTTTCTGTATCTTCTCCCTCCTTCTCCTCCTCCCACTTCCCTGTTGCTAACCCTCCATGTGATCTTCATTTCTATGGTCCTGCTCCTGGTCTAGCTGTCCTCTTGGTTTGCTTTTGTTTTAGGTGTGGTTGTTAATAACTGTGAGTTTGCTGTCCTTTCACTGCTCATATTTTTATCTTCTTTTTCTTAGATATGTCCCTTTAACATTTCATATAATAAGGGGTTGGTGATGATGAACTCCTTGAATTTGACCTTATCTGAGAAGCACTTTATCTGCCCTTCCATTCTAAATGAAAGCTTTGCTGGATAGAGCAGTCTTGGATGTATGTCTTTGGATTTCATGACTTGGAATACTTCCTTCCAGTTCCTTCTTGCCTGTAAGGTCTCTTTTGAGAAATCCACTGACAGTCTGATGGGAACTCCTTTGTAGGTAACTTTCCCCTTATCTCTTGTTGCTTCTAGGATTCTCTCCTTCATTTTAATCTTGGTTAATGTAATGATGATATATTCCAATATTTCTATTGCTTATATTCCATATCAAAGTGAGGGGTTCGGTTCAAAAAGGGATGGGAATACTAGGACAGAATAAATAGGAAAGAGAGAGAGAACAAATAATTTGTAATCAAGGAATGTTACAGCAAATGAAGGAGGACAATTCCATGGCCAGGAGGAGAGAGGACATCAGTAATGATCTTCAAGAACCTGAAAGGTTTTAAGGTAGACTAGATCGACCAGCTGTGCGCAAACATCTGCTGAGTAGGGTAGAAACCTCCTTGCTGCTATAGCAGGAAGATTTGAGGTTGGACTAAAGGAAATGCTCCCTGGCTTGAAGGGCTATTGAGCACTAGAGTGAAGTCCTCTAAATTCAGAAAGGAAAGAAAAGAAATGATAGAGAGAGGCAAGCCCTGCCTGCCACCCCAGACATATAGACAAGATGTTACTTTGAGTACAGCTGCTTCACACCTCGTTATGAAATAGTGAGATAGTTGAGTCTGACACACACCACATGGATACCTTAAATATATATTTTAAAAATATTTAAGAAATCTAGCCCTAGCTGGTGTAGCTCAGTGGACTGAACGCGGGCCTGTGAACCACGTGATCGTGGTGCGATTCCCAGTCAGGGCACATGTCTGGGTTGCAGGCAAGTTCTCAGCAGGGGATGCACAAGAGGCAACCATATATTGATATTTCTCCCCTCCTCTCCTTCTCTTCCCCTCTAAAGATAAATAAATAGAATCTTTTAAAAAAGAAATTTAAATGGAGCATCTTGCATAGAAAATCTCAGAGGGCAGGACCCATGGATGGGCAGAGAGCAACAAAACAACCGGTTATTCGAAAATATGTAACACTTTTCAAGGTAAGTTGTCAGAGTCCATTTTCTGTGCATCTGGACTTGGGCTCAGGCACAGAGGAGGAGCTGCAAATTTAAAAGAGAGAGAGAGAGGAGGGAAGAGAGAGAGGAAAGAAGGAAGGAGACAAGCAATAAACTCCATTGGAGCTGAAGATGTGCGGATGCTTGGAAACCTGATTGAGGGCCTTCCAGAAACTACCATGTTGTTTGGTGCCCTGGCAGAGACTCGTTCTAGGCTGGCCTGGCAGTTTGTTTCTTACAGAGAACTCTTCTCCTCCCACTTTTGTGCCTTCTCCCACAAAGAGAGGTCTAAAATGCCAGTATACGTATGTAGAAGAGCATTTTATGGAGAAATTCAGAGAAATAACATTTGTTGATGCTACAACATGGCATCGAGCCAAAGTCTGGATACACAGGGAATGAACTTTGACAGTTTACCTTGCAAAGTGTTACGTGTCTTTGAATAACCTGTTGTTTTGTTGTTCTCTGCCCATCCACTTCTCCTGCCCCTGAGATTTTCTGTGTAAGATAACTCCGTTTAGATTTCTTAAATATTTTTAAATATATATATCTGATGTATCTGTATGGTGTGTAGTGAAGCCAGACTCAACTATTTCACTATCTTATAATGAAGTGTGAACTGAAAATTCATTTAAATCACCCACTACTGACTATACCTTCCCCACAGAAACTCCGACTGGGTGAAGTTATGATTTTGGACAGGATGCCACTGCAATCACACTGAAGGTACCTATGAAGGTATGATTTTTTCAGCTGTCCTGTGGACTAAACTTATAAGTCTGGGCTAGTGTAGGATCTCAGTCATCCTTTACATCATTATTTCTCTGGAGAAATGAATCCCAATTTGTATTTGGGGCCCAAGAAATATTTCTATTCTCATATATTTGTATATCTCAGTGGAGGCTTGCAAAGAATTTTCTACACATAGAGTGAGAGAGACCAATAGTGAAAAGACAATTGCCCCCTGAGGTTCACAGCTGCTCTTCTCCAACCAGGGTGGGGATTTTATCTGTGTAACAGAGAAGTCCCCTGCCTTCCATTTCAGTAGCAGCCATTTATGGGATTGAACAATCTGTACAAGAGTCACAACTATTATTATTGAGCAGCCACCGTATAGCAGACACTAACTCGCTGTATATCACCCTATATAGCCTTCATAATAACTTTTGGATGTAGGTACATTATTATTACTATTTCACAGAAGAGGAAACTGACTTCAAAGAGTCAATCTGCCTGAGGTTCTATAAATAATAAATGATGACCTCTGATTGAATCAGATGGAATTAAAGCTCCAGACTGCCTGACTCTAAACCCTAATCATTCAATGAATGATGTTGTAGTGGACATTTGTTGGCTGTATCCCTGAAATCCACCCTCCCTTCCCAGTATTCTCCTTCGGGACGTTTAGCCCTCACTGCCTATCTCCCACGCCACACCACACCACAGCAATTTAGTTTGTGGGAAATCGACCCACCACCTGCCCTAGGAATGAGCCCAGATTGACCTCAACCAACCACTGTTTCCTCTTCATCTCTTCCAATCCCATCTAACATATGGCCTACTTCACAGATGAATAAGGAAGTTACACAATGGGAACCAATGAAAAAGACCAGATTTTCGCTAATCTTCTGGAAATGAGAAACCTCCTTTCTTAACTATGTTGTATAAAGATATGAGTTCTGAAATGATGGCCACATTTTCTTACCTATAGGGAAGAGCATGGCTCTACTTGTGTCCCCACTATGTACAGCCTGCGTCTGAAGCTACTAGGACAGAAGATAGAAGTGAGAGACAGAGAAAATTCAGGTTCATACTGACAACCATTGAACTCCTGGGTCAAGCCTTACCTGAAGTTTCTGGACTTAACTGCAAACTTATTTGCTCAAACTACTCTTTGTATAGTTTGAGTGACTTTGTAGGTTTTGTGCACTTTTACTACAAAGAGTTGTAAGTGACACAGATGCTCCCTGGAGAATGCACCTTCATTAAGAACTCTTCATCTTCCACGCCCTTGGAATGATCAGATTTGATTTCCAGAGTCACATTTCTGAAACAATTCAGTAACCTAATTAATCAAATTCAATTACATTTAGGCTATTCTCATTAAGTGCAAACAGTTGTCTACTTAAAATTTATAAGAGGGTATAGGGGGAGGATAGGTTGTAATAAAAAACAATTAAAAAATAAAGTGATTATTGATAAAAATAAATAAAATAAAAGACCCAGAGTTTCTGAATAATACAGAATGGAAAAAAACAATGGTCTGCTTAAGTATTGTAAGTTAGGCAGAAAAAAATTAAATGATGCTATTCTGTGATAATTCTAATTAATTAAAATTTTAGGTCCATAAGAATAATAAAAACTGGGGCTGGGTTTTTGTTGGAACAGCAAAATTTTCAAATTATTTACATATGCTTAATTAAACAAAAAGGTATGTACACATTAGTTTCTTCTCTGAGGCAATATGTTAATATATGAGAAGCAAAGTATGTTTCTCTTTATCTTTTTAAAAAGATTTTATTTATCTTTAGAAGGGAAGGGAAGGAGAGGGGGAGAGAAACACATCAATGTACAGTTGCTTCTCATGTGTCCCCCTCTGGGGATCCAGCCTGCAACCCAGGCATGTGCCCTGACTGAAACTCGAACCGTGATCCTTTGGTTCGCAGGCCCGTGCTCAATCCTCTGAGCCACACCAGCCAGAACTATTTCTCTTTATCTTGATAATTCCTCACTTTGCAGAAATTATCTTCAGTCCCTTTCCCTATACGCAATAAAAATGTATAGCTATAGTTTTTCAGTGTGTTTTATAGATCTCATACACAGTCAAATGCCTATCATTAACCCTAAAAGAAGAAACTAAAAGAAGCTGGGAATAGCTCTGAAAGGAGAAAGCAAAGAGTACAGAGAAAATGGGATGTGTAGGAAGAAGTAATCATGGCCCGTTCGTTTGAAAGGTTATTTCACTGGGGAACTAATGAAGTCTAACCATCACGATCCCTCACTTCTCTTTTTAAGGTTCTGAGAGGAACTCTAGCAATGTGTCCATATCGTTGTAGGGTTTTCCAAAAATTTCAAAAACTATGCAATTTAATTGCAATTGGTTGAAACGGCTGTCTATTCTCCCCTCTCATCCTCTGCCTCATTATATTCTACTTGTTGGGTAGCATGGCAGTGACTATAGACATTTTAAAGACCTGGCCAAGGGAATACAATTCAACAGGAATGTGGTTAAGTGGGTCACAGGCACTTCCATCTTGAGTTAAGGCATGGCTAACCACCACAGTGGAGCTTTGCCTTCCAGGAATAGTCATTCTGCCAGTTGTGCCAACTCACCTGGCAATAGGACAAGAACCTGGAGGATTAGAGGTTTTATCACAGTATGAATGGGTGCTAAGTTGTTCAGCACCAGAAATACATAGGCGGGGAAGAGAATTCTGGGCTGAAATGTGCAGAGACAGAAGCTAGCCATGGAAATTTCCCCAATGATCAGAAATGTATAATTCCCAATGGAGGACTGTTTCTATCAGTAAGAAGTCAAGCAGAAAGTTTTCTCTTGTAAGGAATATAATAAGTAATGCTTCATATATAATGACTAATGCTACATGAATGTCTATAGAGGAAAGGCTGAAATATGTTTTTGTTTTCTTATAGATGCTGTTATAAAATCGTAAGAAAGGTGAACAAAAATTTTGCATGACAGTATTAAGTGCACCCTGGTGGTGTGGATCCATTTGTTGGAATGTCTTTCTGTGAACAGTAAGATTGCTGGTTAGTCCTGGTCAGGGTACATACCTAGGGTGCTGCTTTGATCCCTGGTTGGGGCATGTATGGGAGGCCATCAGTTGATGTTTGTCTCCTACATGGATGTTTCTCTTTCTCTCTCTCTAAAGTCAATCAATGAAAAACTTAAAAAACGTTAAGTGTGCTAAGTAGCAGATTAAAAAATAGCATTTTTCATTTTTGTAAATTTTTGTCTAATTTGTGGTATGTGAGAGCTTTTTAAAATTAGGAGGTGGGATGGGATAACGGGGGGGAATAGGGAAGGGTTTTCAGGAACACATATAAAGGACACATGGACGAAACCAAAGTGGGGTAGGATCGAGGGTGGGAAGTGGGGACAGCTGGTAGGAGAGGGGAGAAGTGGGGGGGCAATGAGACAACTATACTTGAACAACAATAAAAATGTTTTTAAAAAGACATCTTTCTAGTTTCTTATTCTATACTAATACTCACTTCCAAATTTAATTTAATATTTAAAACTTTAGAATTCTTCCCTAAAGTAACTTCCTCAAACTACCATTCTTCAGGCCTATGTGCCTCTGATATTGGCTTCTTGATGCTTGAGGTAAAAAGGAATTGCGTCAACACGTCTAGGTAAGTCCTGTTACTTCCCCAGCCTGATTATTTGTGGGGTCACCATACATATCACCCCAAGTCTTCATTAAAGGATTTCAGGATTCATATGTAAGAGAAAGATCAAGTCTACTCATTTCATATTTAAATTTTAGAAATCTGCTTTATTGAAGAATAATTGATACAAAACAAACAGTACATATTTAGAGTGTACAATTTGAAAACTTTGGACACCCATAAAACTGTTAGCATAATCAAGATAATTAAAATGTCCATCACACACAAAGGTCTTTGTCAGACTCCTTCACAGTCTCTTCCTCCTGCCTCCTTATGGGCCCCTCCCACCCCCAGTCAGCCACTGGTCTATCTTCTGTCAAGATAGTCTTTTTTCTTTTTTTGCATTTTCTAGAAATTTGTATGAATAGAATCAAAGAGTACATACTTTTAATTTTTTTCCTCTTAGTATAATTATTTTGAGATTCACCAATGTGTTGCTTGTATCATTGCTTATTTATTTTTATTGCTGGGTAGTATTCCATTGTATTGCTTTACAACAGTTTGTTCACCCATTTTCCTGTGCTGAATATTTGTGCTGTTTCTAGCTTTTGGCTATCACAGATAGATTCCTTTGTACTGGCATACACATTAGGTTTTGGGGGGGACAAATATCTGGAAAAGAATTGCCTGGATTACATACAGAGGCATGTTTCACTTTTTAAGAAAACTGTCTAATGGTTTTCCAAAGTCGTTGAACCATTTTACACTCTCCCATTGACAGTGTGAGAGTGCCAGTTGCTTTGAATTCTTGGTAACACCAGAATTCAATGGTCAAACTTTTTTGTTAATTTAGCCATTCTATTAATAGGTCCATAATGTTATCTCACTGTGGTTTGAATTACTGCCATTGAGGGTCTTTTCTTGTGCTTATTTGCCATCTATTTATCTTATCAAGTGTCTGTTCAAATCTTTTGCTCATTTTTTATATTATTGAGTTTTAAGAGGTTCTTTTAAAAGTATGTTTTGGACACAAGTCTTTAACCAGATATATGGTCTGTAAATATTTTCAAAGTCTGCAGCTTGACTTTTCATTCTGTTAAGAGTGATTTTAAAAAGCAAGAGTCTTTCATTTTGATGATGTTCAATTTGTCAATATTTTCTTTCACAGATTGTGTTTTGGCATCATATTTAAGAAAAACTCACCTACCCCAAAGTCAAAATAGTTTTCCTCTAGAAGTTTTATAGGTTTAAGTTTAACATTTTGGTTTATGATTCATGCTGAGTTAACTTTATGGTACAAGATGTAAATCATAAATATATCCATATATACATATAAATACCCACATGTATATGTATATATTGAGATATCTAGTACCATATAAATTATATACCGACAGACTTCATTTTATTGTGTTTTTCAGATATTGCATTTTTTACAAATTGAAGATTTGTAGCAACCTCGTGTTGAGCAAATCTATCAGCGTCATTTTTCCAATAGCATTTGCTCACTTCATGTCTCTGTGTCACATTTGGTAATTCTCAAATTTCAACTTTTTCATTATTAGTATATTTGGTATGTTCATCTATCATCAGTGATCTTTGATATTACTATTGTAATTGTTTTTGGGTGTCACAAACCATGGCCCTATATATAAGAATGTGAACTTAATTAACACATGTATATATTTTGACTGCTGTGCCAACTAGTCATTCCTCAATTTCTTTCTCTCTCTTTGGGCCTCCCAATTTCCTGTGGAACAACAATATTTAAATGAAACCAATTAATAGTTCTAGGATGACCTCTAAGTGTTCCGGTGAAAGGAAGATGTGCACACCTCTCACTTTAAATCAAAAGCTAGAAATGATTAAGCTTAGTGAGGAAGGCATGTCAAAAGCCAAGACATGTCAAAAGTTAGGCTTCTTGCACCAAACAGGTAGCCACATTGTGAATGAAAAGGGAGCATTCTTGAAGGAAGTTAAAACTGCAACTCCACTGCACATCCAATGGTTAAAAAAAAACAAAACCCAAAATGACCTTATTGCTAATATAGAGAAAGTTTTAGTGGTCTGGATAGATCAAATCAGCCACAACATTCCCTTAAGAATACAGAGAAAGATCATATACAGAAAAAGAACATAACTCTCTTTAATTCCATGAAGGCTGAGAGAGGTGAAGAAGCTATAGAAGAGATGTTTGACGCTAGCAGAGGTTGGTTCATGAGGTTTAAGGAAAGAAGCCATCTCTATTACATAAAAGTGCAAGGTGAAGCAAGCACTGATATAGATGCTACAGCAAGTTATGCAGAAAAATCTAGCTAAGATAATTAATGAAGGCAGCTACACTAAACGACAGGTTTGCAGTGTAGATGAACACAGCCTTCTATTAGAAAAAGATGATATCTAGGACTTTCATAGCTACGGAGAAGAAATCGATGTCTGGCTTCAAAGCTTCAAAAGACAGGCTGACTATTTGGTTAGAAGCTAATGCAGCTGGTGACTTCAAGTGTAAGCCAATGTTCACTTACCATTCTGAAAATCCTAGGGCCCTTAAGAATTATGCTAAATATACTCTGCCTATGCTCTATAAGTAGAGCAACACAGCCTAATGTCAGCTCATCTGTTCACAATATTGTTTACTAAATATTGAAGCGACTGTTGAGAACACTGCTCAGAAAAGAAGATTTCTTTCAAAATATCCCTGCTCATTGACAATGTAGTTGGTCACTCAAGGGCTCTGATGGAGATGTGCAACAAGATTAATGATATTTTTATGCCTGCTAATACAGCATTTTTCTGCAGCCATGGATCAAGGAATAATTTTGACTTTAAGTCTTATTATTTAAGAAATAAATTTTGTTAGGCTATAACTGCCATAGTGAGTCTTCTGATGAATCTGGGCAAAGAAAACTGAAAATTTTCTCGAAAGGCTTCACCATCTAGATGCCATTAAGAACATTTATGATTCATGGAAACAGGTCAAAATATCAACATCAACAGGAGTTTGGAAGAAGTTGATTCCAACCCTCAAGGATGACTTGCAGGGGTTTAAGACTTCAGTGGAGGCAGTAACTGTAGATGTGGTGAAAACGGGAAGAGCAGTAGAATTAGAAGTGGTGTCTGAAGATGTGACTTAACTGCTGAACTCTGATGATAAAACTTAAATGGATGAGGAGTTGCTTCTTATGATGAGCAAAGAAAGTGGTTTCTTGGGGTGGAATATACTCCTAAGACTTTGTGAAAATTGTTGAACTGATAACAAGGATTTGGAATATCACATGAATTTAGTTGATAAAGCAAAGGCAGGATATGAGAAGATTCATTCCAATTTTAAAAGAAGTTCTACTATGAATAAAATGCTATCAAACAGTATCACATGTTACAGAGAAGTCATTCATGAAACAGTCAATCAATGTGACAAACTTCATTTTTGTCTTATTTTAACAAATTGTATCAGCCACCCTTCAATGATTAGTGGCTGCTGACTGATCAGGGTGGGTTGCTAAATGTTGGGATAAATTGTGATATTATCTCTCTCATTTCTGATGCTGTCAATTTGTATTTTCTCTCTTCCCTGATTAGACCAGAGAGTTATCAATTTTACCAATCTTCTCAAAGAAAATGATAAATTCTTTCAGCTTTTGTATGTTGAAAAAAATTTCCTTTGTTTCATGTTTGAAAGACCTTTTCACTAGGTATAGAATTCTTGAATGACAGATTTTTCCTTTTAATATTTAAAGATGTTGCTCCACTGTTTTTCTTGCATTGTTTGCAACAAGAAATCTGTTATTTCTTGTTTGTTTCTTGGTACATATCCTTTTCTGATTGCTTTCAAGATTTTTTATTTAACACTGGCTTTAATCAATCTTTATGTTTCTTTAGCTTCTCATGTATGTGTTTATAGTTTTTAATCAAATATGGAAATTTTTATCTATAATTTCTTCAGATATTTTCCCCACCTTCCCATTGTGATTCCAATTACTCCTATGTTAGACTGCTTGATGTTGTTCATACCTCTCTGATATTGTGTCAATGTTTTAAAGTTCTCTGTTTCATTTTGAATTGTTTCTATTGCTATGCCTTCAAATTCATAATCTTTCCTTCTATAATATCTAATGTACTATTAATCCTAAAAGGTATATTTTTTATTTCACACATTATAGTTTTCACCACAGGAAGTTTATTTGAATTTTTATATCTTCCATTTGCTTTGTTTAACTTTTTGAACGTGTGGAATACAATAATAATAACCATCCTAATGTCCTCTGCTAACTAACATCTGTGGTTAGTTCTTAATCAGATTCAATTGATTGATTTATGTCCTCATTATGGATCATGTTTTCTTGTTTCTTTGTGGGTCTGACACTTTCTGATTGGATTCTAGACATTGTAAATTATACCTTGTGGGATGCTGAATATTTTTGTGTTCTTATAAACACAAACACTTTTGAACTTTTTTATTATAAGTGTTCTTATAAACATAAACACTTTTTAACTTTTTTTCTGGGACACAGTTACTTGGATACCGTCTGGTCCTATCTGCTCTTGCATTTAATTGGTAGCAGAATCAATGCAGTTAGTAGTCATGGGCCAATTATTCCCCACTACTGAGGGAAGACCCTTCTCAGTACTATACACAATGCCCTGTAAATCTTACTGTTTCCAGTCTGCCTGATGAGTTCAGGGTATTCTTACCCCTGATTATTCACTGGGCACTGGTATCTCTAATTTCTTTGGGTGATTTTTCTCTCTGGCCTCAGATAGTTTCCCCACATGCATGTGCTGATCTGTACTCAGTTGAATACTAAAGAAAGGGCACTCATTAGACATCATCAGTGGTCTCTGTTGAGCCCTTTCCTCTCTGGTACCCTGTACTGTGAACCGTAGCTGCCTTGGCCTCCTCATACTCTCAGCTTGACCTCCTCAACTCAGTGAGTTAGCTGCATTCTGCCTGGGCTCTCTTTCTGGATGTGGCCTGGACTCTCCTCTAAGGTACTAAGGTGGAACAGTGTGGGGTTTGCTTCATTCATTTCTCATTCTTCAGGGATCAATAGCCTTCATTGCCTGATAATTCAGTGTCTTGAAATCCATTGCTTCACATATTTTGGTCTAATTTTTTCTTGTTTCAAGTGGGAGAATAAGTTGGTGTCTTTTCTCCATTCTGGCCAGAAGTAGGAATTCTCATTATCTGATTTTTCTTTTTGGCTTACATTAGATTCTTTAAGAACACAATAAAAACATAAAAGAGTATTTTAGGACCTGGCAAAGAGACTTCAGGTAGATAGCATATGTGTTAAATAGCAAAACAGAACAGTGGACTAGTCTCAGTTACAGTTTCATTCATCTGCTAAGGAAAAGGCAGGATTTGCGTGAAACTCACCAGTCAGATCGCCATTGTTAGTCCCTGTGTCAGGAGGCCTTAGTGCTGAGCTCTGGGGAAACAAAATCCCTGACAGTTGTTGATGATTTTTTAATAGGAGACTTCTGTTATTTGAGCAAACAAAAAGACTGCATTAAAATGTCAAAAAAAAAAAAAAAAAACAACAACCCAAAACTACTTTTGAAGGAGAATCTGATTCACTAAAGGGACCTTTTGGGGATAATTACCCAGAGCCTGTGGCAGATTGGGAGGGCTGATTTAAAGTTATTGTTTTTGCAAATTCTGCAAAAAACAAGAAGCATAACAAAGATTTTTTCCTTGGCTTTGCCAGTAGTGGAAAAATTCCTCCCATGGCCATAATCTCCCGTACACTACGAAAGGGGATTTTTCTGAGTTCCTCAAACTGCCTGTTCTCTAATACAGAGCAAGATGGGCTTTGATAAACCATTAAAAACTAAAACTTAAAGCAGCATTTTGATTTCTGTTTTGCAGCCCGACGACAGATTGTAGGATCTTTAGTGTTGGTTTCCTGCTGCCTGAGGTCAGCAAAGCCTGGAGTTTCTCATCTGACACCTGTTCAGCTCAGAGGATGCTGGTTCGTTCATGGTAGGAAGGTGTAGATTTCACAGCCTAGACCTCTACATTCCTGAAATGCCCATCTCATGGGAGACAGTAGATGACTTTTGAATTAACTGAGCTAAATAACTATTCAATCTTTTGGATGCTAGTACATTCTCTTTCATTTCAAAAAAAATTCTTCAAAATTATAATAAAAATGTAATTCAATTACCAGCACCACACGAATCATTGTATTATTGCTGAGTTATAACCATGCCTTTCTGGTTACTTATATACTAGTTCTTAATTTACATGAATATACATTTTATTAAAATTCCACCATTCAGTTTAAAATTGAAAGAACCTTGTGAGACAAGAATTTCAATAGGATTTCAAATAAATTTAACATAAAAATTATTAAATATACACCAAAAATGTGAATAAGCATGGGATAATTGACTGACTTATTACATTTTTGGACATTATTTTTATTTTTGGAGACTTGAAAGCTTCTAGGTATTAACTAACATTAAGAAGCAATAGCTGATGTCATGCTTCCTACTCTATGTCTCCTTTGGAGTGTGGGCTTCCTTGGTTGCTGTAAGAATGGGCTTACCAAGGTTGCAATTAGATGAGTAGTGAGAAAAGTATTATGGCAAAGTGTGTGGCCAAGTGTCCTTCCTACCAGGTAGTCACTTTAGTCACCTGAAGTGCTAAAGATTGACCAATTAGTTCTTTTGTCTTTGTTGATAGGAAGAACCAATGGTGTAGGCCCTGGACAGTGATTACGATGGCCTACGTGGCCCCACCCTTCACTTCTTAGGAGACTCTTGGGCACCTAAATAATGGAGATTTATTAGATCTTGTTACACAGCTCTCCTTGGGCTATGGGGCACCCAGCATTCTTGGCAACTTCTAAACTCCTGGAGCTCCATCTGCTAACCCTCTCCATCATTCCACCTGTACTTTTTAGAAGGTATTTAGAAGAATTGTTGCTCTTCTCAATGCTGTTATCCTCTTGTTCTTTCCCATTAGACTCAGAGGGCTTATTAAACCCTAAGACCCAATCATTAACAACCAAAAAATTAGTTTCTATTTTCTTGAGAGAAGTGCCAGATAAATCTTCACAACCTTCCTATAGGTTAGGAAGAACATTTGCATGTCATTTTTCTAGGAAAGTAAAGAAAATGAAGGGGAACAGAGAGGAGAAAGGTGATTTTGGAGAGTAGAGACAATAAGTATACTTACAGCTACCAATAAATTAGAATTGCACAACCAGCTGAAGGTAGTGGAATATTCTGCTTACCACTAAAACATATACAAAATACAAATATTTGAAAGCCTAGAATTTTTTAAGGAGAAAACTTTCTAGGTATTCTTCTGGTTTTACCCTATCATTTTAAAGATATAAAAACTGAGTCCCAAAGAGAAGTGACATTGTTAAGGTCACACATAACGTAGAGCCCTCTATCTGTTGAGTTGTATCCAATGTTTTTACCATTATGTTCTGTGCTTTTAAGGTCTGGAAATTTCCAGGGAGAAAGATGATTTCAGCCCCTGGATACATCAAACTAAGGCATCCATATTTTTTCATTGAGTTTGTGTTCACTTATCATAATGAATAGATAATAGCCACTTACCTTTCAAGTTTTAAGTCAGATTGTTTTTAAGTATAAAATTTTATTCATGCCTCTGTTCAGGAACAATGCTATCTGTACTTTCCCATCTGAAAGGTGAGATGATACAACTTGCAGGTGAGAAATACAGAGTTGCTATAGTTCAAGTCTCCTATAGTTTTATATTATCAAGTGATTAAATTGTTTATGGCTCTTCTTTACTTTGCTGTATTTAATGGGGATACAACCTTTTCCTGGTCTGCATAATAGAGATTTAAAAATTGTAAGAGAAAACATCAGAGAATGAACAGAAGGCTCAACATCATAACAGGTTAAGAATCCACACATTTAAAAGCTTAAACACTTCATAATTCAAGATCCTTTATGATTTACTCAATCTATTTTTCCAGCTATACCCCATATTATTTTCCTTTGCATATAGTGTAATCCAAACAAACCAAATGACTTACTGTTCTTCAAATGTTTTTTTCTACCTTTGAACCTATTTTCATGCCACTCTATCCGCCCAACATCCTTCTGTTCCCAAACTTTGATTGTTTAAATTTGACTTGTTTTGTTGTTTGACAATTAGACACTGAGATACGCTTTTAAGGTCAAGCAATTTGTTAGAAGGCTAAGACAGGAGGGTGGGTCAGTGAAACTAGGCAGGAAAGTTTATGCTCAAAGAGCATGTTATCAAGCTAGCTGATTTCAGTTCTAGAAAGCAATGGAAGCCTCATTGTGCTAGGAAGCTCTGGCAGCTCTAACGAGTTATTCCACTTTAAGGTTTTTCCACCCCAGGAGCCAGAGAGCTACATCACTTCAACATTGCTCAGCTATTGCTTGAGAGTTGCTCCTGAAGGCGCATGAATTCTAGAAACTTCCCACCCGAGTGAGTTTCATCAGTGAGAGGATACCCTCAACAACAAACTGCTGGTGCTAGGAGTTGGAATTTGGGCCAAGTGCAAACAAGTGTCACAGGGAGGTAACATTGGAGAGGCACTGACACCATCTGCTACAAAACTGTGCCCAGGAGAAAAGATGACATTCAGGACAAATGAGTGTCTATTAAAAAATTCAAAAATAATACTTGGTCTCTTGTGTCTGTTGAGATAGGATTGATGCAGCTATTCTGAAAATAAGAAAATTTTATTTCGTTAACTAGGGATTTTTTTCCACAAGGGTGGCGGTCAGTTAGATTGAATTAGGGTTTTGTGATAGTGACGACTCCAAAATTCCAGTGGCTTTAAACAGTAAAAAAAAAAAAAAAATTTCTTGTGCTTGATAGATCTCCAAAGCAAATTAGCAATGGGACTCTGTTCATTATAGTCACTCGGGAAGCTGGTAGATGGAGGCTCTCTCCCAAAATATGAATCCACGATCACAGTGGAAAGACAGGGTCACGGTACATTGGACAGTGGTTCTTTACGCTGCCACCTGTGAATGAAGCACGTCCCTGTGTTTCACTGGCCTGGGCAAGTCACATGGAGCACCTCTCACTTCAAGGAGGCAGGGAAGTGCAGTCTTACCATGTGCATATTCTAAGAAATGGTGGATGGGATTTTTTTCCGTGTAAAAGCACCAGCATTTTTAGATTTTTCAACATCCATTTGGTCCCCCTTCTCTTGAAGACTCTTCTTATGTCTACATATAACCTGTCCTTTGCTCATAAATGGCTTCCTGGAACACGTTTTTCCTCTCGCTCCGTACCGGCAACCGAGAGGGGACTCGCCCGCACTTCAGCTGCTCTTAGCTATTTTCTCACTCCTGTTGTTGCCATATAAGCAAATAATTATAGTGCAGGTGAATTCTATTACTCTTAGGTGATCGTAGGTGAGATTCTATTGACTTCTTTACCTTAAGGATATAAAGAGAGCAACGTTGACCTATTAGCAGTTAACAATTTGTTTTAAAATAAAAACTTTCTTGAATTTGTAACTGCCATTTTCAGCAAATACAAAGTAAATTGAGACATTACCATATTTCCTGGGGTGAGTGGGATGGGGGGCACTTAACAAATACTGAGTGGTGAGAATAGTTGTCATGATTCAAGTTGTAAAGTATATGCTTATACTTGTGAAAGTGGATCTTTAATACACTCTGAGTAATAAGAGCTCTATTTCTTTTTAAGTTATCATGCTTGATATAAAACATATAATTTATTGTAAAATGCACTGCCCCAAGTAGGCTAGGTTGTTATCTGTCCCTGCCCAATTTGAACCCTAGCATATATAAACTTCATGCTCATATTTTTGGCATTATTTTAACATTCTTTATTTTATTTTATTTATTTATGTTTTAATAATTTTTTTATTTAGTTCTTGTTCAAGTACAGCTTTCTGTCTTATATTCCCAACCCTGCCTGCCCCCCGCCCCATGCTCCCCGCCTCCCTCCCATTTCCACCCCCCACCCTTAGTTATTGTCCATGTGTCTTTTATACTTGTTCATGTGAGTCCACCAACATTCTTTATTTTAAAAAGAACATTTTGTTTTGTTTATAGAATATATGTCCTTCTACATAATTTTTGTTCAAGTATCACTTGTAATAAAGTTACTTAAAGTTCCATTGCAAGATTCACACCTTTAGTAGGAATAAATTTCAAGTCACCTTGTTACCCACAACTGGAGGTAAAAAACACAAAGTATTATATTCTCCAACAGTAAATTTAACACTCTCTATGTAAATTAGAAATAACAGACCATTTTCAACCATGGCAAAAATGAAGAAGGCTTCACTTGGATAGCAAACTAATTCTTTGCAATGTTATTTAATTGCAAGGAATGTATTTGACTAACAAACAGTACAGGAATGATTAAAAAATTATGATGCCTTCATAAAAGAGAATGCTATTATATTTATAAATAATTTAAATTATGCAACAGTACAAACTGCAAGAAAATGCATAGGTTGTTTTTTAAATTACTTAAAACAATACACATAGGCAAGAAATGACCAATTGTAAAGAGGTGCTAGGATTAGAGGGGATTTCTATTATTTTGTACTATTCTTTTTATATAAATTTACTATTTCAAATAGTTTGGGACAATAAAGTCCCTTAGTTTTGTAAGAAAAACTTAAACTTTCTCTGACTCAAATCCCAAGGTTTTTTTTTCTTTGTTGTTGTTGGCTTTACTTGCACAAGGTCAGATGTTTATTGGATTCAGTTAGGGGCTTTTGAACCAAAAGAAGATCTTCAGAACAAGATAACAGGATTGAAACATGAAGATGACTAAAAGTTTGGGAAATATGAATCAAGAGTATTAGACCTAGCACAGAGCTGGCTGGACGACATTTCAGTAGACGATGGATTCCTACACAGAGCGTGATGGCAATCTACGATATAATAGTCAGTCAATCATCATTTTAAAAGTGGCTTTTAAAAATAAGTGAATGAGTGGCTAATTATTATACATCTTCCTTGAGCCCATAAGAAAAAATATTGAAGCCCTGGCTGGTATAGCTCAGTGGATTGAGCATGGGCCTGCGAACCACATGATCCCGGTTCGATTCCCAGTCAAGGGCACATGCCTGGGTTGCAGGCCAGTTCCCGGTTCCCGGCAGGGGACACACAAGAAGCAACCATACATTGATATTTCTCTCCCTCTCTCCTTCCCTTCCCCTCTAAAGATAAATAAATAAAATGTTTTAAAAAATATTGAAGCTGTAGAAAGAGCAATCTACATTTTGTATGAGTTGATATAAGTTTATTTAAAATATGAAAGGTATTGTATTGGCTCCTAAAAAGAGGTGGGGAGGGATTTGAAATTGAAAGGGAAGACTGGGGTGCTGAGTAAGTATAACTGCACAAAGACCTAAATTCTGAGGTTCCTTAAGACCTGGACACAAAGACCCACTCTAAGCAACAGAGTTTCTAAGTCTGGAACACTGGATGGACAGCAATAAGATGACTGCTTTCTGAACTCTGTGATACTAGTATTTTGGGTAAAATCATTATTTCACCCAGTTAAGCAAATCCTACACAAAGTACTTTAGCTAATCTAGAGAATGCCTAAGGTTAAGTGATTACAATTTACTAATACCTTGGGAAACAAACAGAACCTTAGTTGAATTCATTTGATCTACTAATGCTAGATAACAAATTACTGATTACTCAACATACATTGATTATCCACAGAGAGATCATTTTCTTTCTAAATGTATGTCAGCAATATTAGTAATATTCATATCTTTCCCAAAAATATTATATTTATTTATTTTTAGAGTGAAGGGAAGGGAGGGAAAAAGAGAGGCAGAGAAACACTGATGTGAGAGAGAAACTTTGCTTGGTTGCCTCCCATAGGTGCCCTACTAGGGACTGAACCCGAAACCTCAGCATGTGCCCTGACTGAGAATTGAATGGACCGCCTTTTGCGTTGTGTTACACACACACACCAAGTTGAACTTCATTATTTACTGATTCTGTATTTTCAAAATTGCCTACTTGTTAAAATTTTTCTGTAACTCCCAAATCAGTACTCTGGACACTTTCACAGTCATCTGTGGACATGTAACTTCTTGTTATGAAAGTACACATTCCCAGGTAAAGCTGAACAAGGCAACATTCTGCCTTCTTGTTACACACTCATACAATAAGTGTTCTTTGTTTGCAGCCTATTTAGTGGCTCCCCTTTTCTTTTCTTTTTTTTACATTTTTGTGCTTTTGGTGATTTTGCTGTTTAGAATGGCCTTCAAACATAGTGCTGAATCACCGAAGTTACCGTGTAGTGTTCTCAAGAGCAAGAAGATTGTGGTGTGCCCTACAAAGAAAATTACATTTATTAGAAAAGCTTCATTCAGGCATGAATTATAGTGCTATTAATGTTACAAATCAATACTATGTATTTATTAAATTAAGTGTCTTTAAACAGAAACACACTTAAAAGAAGGTTATATATTGATTGATTGATGAAAAAATGTTGTGACCGGAGGCTAGCAGGAACCTAACCCTGGATGAGTGTTTCCTGTACTAAAGGCTGTGAGCTAACCATGATCTCTGGTTGTTTTCTTATCTTCTGCATTCTTATCTTCTGAACCCTAAAGTTCTTTTGGTTTTGCTTCCCTTTTCAGTTCCAGGGGCTCAGGAAATCTTGGCTACTTTCTTGGTGCCAAGGTCAGCTGTACAGAGCTCCATCAAGTTGCCTATGAGAACACATCTGCAAATAGGTTCTTGTTATTTTACAAGGCTTGAGCATTTCCTACTTCTTTCATAGTTATCAAGACACTACTCTGCTCTAAAATATGTAAGAACTATATTAACATTAATAAAAAAGAGTGACAAATGCTGGTGAGGATGCAAAGCAACTAGAATTTTGATATTTTACTGGTAAAAATATAAAACCTTTCAGTCTGGAAAATAGTTTGGCAGTTTCTCATTAAATTAAATATATACTTACCATATAACCCAACATTTCCACTTGTAAGCATTTGTTTAAGAGGAATAAACAGTTTTGTACCAAAGACTTGTATGCAAATGTTCATGGCAGCTTTATTCATACTTGCCCCAAATTGGAAATGAATGACCCAAATAGTAATCTACTGGTGAATGGATAAAAAAATTGTAATATGTATGTGCAATGGAATACTACTCAGCAATAAAAGAAAAAATTAGCCATACAAGCAACAGTATAGATGAATCTCAGAAACGTTAGGTTATATAAAAGTAGCCAGATCCAAAAAATTACTTCCTGAATGATTCTATTTATATGAACCTGAAACAGACAAATTGAATTTAAATGAACAGAAGGCAGAGCAATGATCGTCTGGGACTAGGGGTGTCAGTACAGTTGGCTAGAGAGGAGATGATGGAATTTTCTGGGGTGACAAATATGTTCTGTATCTTCATTGTGTCAGTGGTTGCATGAGTGAATAAATTAGCCAAAACTCATCAAAATACACACTTAAAATGGATACATTTTCACATATGTCAATTGTACATCAACAAAGTTGATTTAAAAGTAGACAAATTGAGGTTCAATTTACTTCTTTATTCTATTAGGGCCCTTATGGTTCTCCTGTTACTGGAAAAGATGCATGAATCCCTTTGACTTTTGGAATGGGAGCAAGGTGGAGAAATTATAAAGGAAAACCAAAGTTACTGTCTTCAAATTTTGTACCCTTTATGAAAGGTGGAGGTAATTTGAGGGAAGAACCTTTTAAAAATGTAATATATAAGATAATAGTTCCGAATAGAGACATTCATCAATCATCCAAGATGATTAATGTGCCAAGTCATGTTAAGTGTTGGGAGTACATCAAAGAGTAAGACATTTGACTGCGAGCAATATGAAAATGAGGGCTTGCCTATCTGGTCAAGGTTGTATTCCTAGTGCCTAGCATTGCATGCTTAATACATGCTTATTGAATATGTTAAATGAAGACATATTCCCTCTTATAATGGATATTGAAATTTAGTGCAAGAGGAAACCATAGATTCATGTCATTTTAATAGAAAAATAATTGCTAGATGATCATATATTCACTATGGAGGTAGGAAGGAGGAATAATTAGCCCAAACTGAAGTTTCTTTGTTAGGCTTTATGGAGGGGATAATTTCCATGCTAAAAAAAATTGAAGTAAGCAAAACAAAAAAGAAAAAAGTAAAATATGCCAGGCAGGTAACTGTGAGTTTGCTGTCCTTTCACTGTCCATATTTTTATCTCCTTTTTTTTTAGATAAGTCCCTTTAAAATTTCATGTAATAAGGGCTTGGTGATGATGAACTCCTTGAACTTGACCTGATCTGAGTAGCACTTTATCTGCCCTTTCATTCTAAATGAAAGCTTTGCTGGATAGAGCAATCTTGGATGTAGGTTTTTGGATTTCATGACTTGGAATACTTCTTTCCAGCCCCTTTTTGCCTATAAGGTTTCTTTTGAGAAATCCACTGACAGTCTGATTGGAACTCCTTCATAGGTGACTGTCCCTTATCTCTTGCTGCTTCTAAGATTCTTTCCTTCATCACAGTTATTAACAACCACACCTAAAACAAAAGCAAACTAAGAGGACAGCTACATCAGGAGTGGAACCATAGAAATGGAGATGACATGGAAGGTTAGCAACAGGGGAGTGGGAAGAGGAGAAGGAGGGAGAAGGTACAGAAAATAAGTAGCATAGATGGTATGTAGAAAATAGACGGGGGGGGGGGGGAAGAATAGTATGGGAAATATAGAATCTAAAGAACTTGTAACACATGGACATAAACTAAAGGAGGGAATAGTGAGGGAGGGGTGTGCAGAGTGGAAGGGAATGAAGGGGGGAAATGGGACAACTGTAATGGCATAGTCGATAAAATATATTAAAAAGAAAAATATGCCAGGCATAAAAAACAAAAACAAATAAATAGCCTACTCAGGGGCATGGAAATTCACTCACTCATTCAAGGAATATTTACTAAGCAGCTATTTTGTGCTAGGCACTGTTAAAGATGCAGAGGACCGAATGTGAAAAGACAGAAAGTAATCTCTGTTCTCATGGAGCTTATATTTTAGTGTGAAGGGACAGATAAAGTAAAAAAAATAAATCCTACTTAGCCCTGATTGGTGTGGCACAGTGGGTTGGGCATCATCCTACAAAGTGAAAATTTACTGGTTTGATTCCTAGTTGGGGCACATGCCTGGGTTGGGGGGTGAGAGAGACAGCCACTTTACATTTGCCTGGTACATCAATGTTTCCCTCTCTTTCTCCCTCTCTTCCCTTCTCTCTAAAAATAAATAAAATCTTTTAAAAATCCTTCTTAAATATAGGATGGTGTCGATAAGAGAGAAACAAAGGTAACAAGGAGAAAACAAAGCAGAGTATAGGCCCGAGAAAGTCGAGAGAGGTTGGTGTTCTAGTTTATGGAGGGGTATCACAGAAGAACTCTTTTATGGGGACTCATAAGAAAGAGAGTTGCCATGTGGATATTGAGAGGAAGACCCTCTGAAGCAGATGGAACCGCATGCACAAAAGCCATGAGCAGGGGCGTGCTTGACGTGTTGAACAAGAATAGGGAGGCCAGTGTGGCTAGTGAACAAAGGAGAGAGTGAACGATGAGATCTGAGAAGTAATAAGTTCAGGTTAGAAGATGGTATGTTATTAACCATTATCAAGAATCTGGATCGTACTTAAGCAAAATGCAAAATGAGAAGACATCGGGTAAAAGATGATATAGCTGACATTTAAAAATTATTACTCTGGCTTTGTGGAGGAGACTAGACTGTAGGGGTGAAGGATGGAAGCAAGAACATGATTTGGAGGCCATCACAATAATCCAGGAGGACACAATGGATTTTTGCAGGAATAGAATGATTGCAGTGAAGGCGGTGTGAAGTGGTAAGATTCCAGGTAAATCCCAAAGGTAGAGCTGATAGGACTTCCAGATGGATTGGATATGATAGTGCAAAACAAGTAGAAGTGTTGAGGATAATTCCAAAAAGATGAGAGAAAGTATGGGAGGAGAAGAAATGAAAAAAATCTGTTGTTAGTAAAACATAAAGGGCAAAGCAGAGTTGTGTTAGAATTATGCTAGAAAAATGAATGCGGGCCAGTCACGGAGAGCTTCATACGCATAGTAGGAAGTTTGGGCATTTGGTTGGAAATGGGGACTCACTGAAAGAGTCAGCGAGGACATGGTGCATGCAGATGGTGGCTTCTAATGAATCTCTCTGACATTAGCGTGTAGATGGGATTCAGAAACGATAACACTGTAAGAAAAGAAGCTAATGAGAAGGCTATCGTAATGGTCCAGTGGAAGGTGATGTGGCTTAACTCGAACCCAGCTTATGAAAATGCAGAGGAAGGAATGGACTTGGAGAAATATTTAAGAGCTATAAGACACAGAGTACCTGCTAGTTGACTGGACAGAGGGGATGAGGGAGAGGGAAGAGTCTTCAATGACTCATAGATGCCATCTTGGGTGACTGAAATATAATCACAGCATTAAATTGAGATATAGCTAGAGTACAGGGTTAGATGTGTGGAGGAGAGTGATGAATTCAGTTTTGGATCTTGTTGAGTTTGCCGTTTCTAGCCATATCAAAGTGCATAGAGCAAGAAGGAAATGGAATATATAAACCTGAAGCTCAAGGGAAAGTTCAGAGCTGGCATCAAAGCAACGGAGGTCAAGACTTACAGCCAACAATGTGAGATGAGCTATTTTGGCTTCTATGTGATAAGTAGAAATGACCAATAGTATTCTTTCCAAATTACCTACTGTGATAAGACTATTCAACATTACAGAAATATTCCACTATGAGACTATTCCATCTATTAGAGTACACTTTCATACTACTTTGGAGTAAGGGTATAAAGGCATGTTATCTTAACCACTGCATGAGTGCCTATATTAGTCCATTAGACATTTCATGGTGATGGATGTTCTCTTGGTCCCCGGAGACCTGAATTTCAAGCAAGTTAGGCAAGAGAAGGGTGGGTCATCACCCTAACGTAAGAAAAGTGCCAGAAAGGTATAACGTCTCCATATTAGAAAATTTGTTTTTTTCCTGAGTGGTTTACCTGTAGGTGATACTATTTCTACCCTTGTTAATAACCTGCTGCCTACAATTCTTATACGTTGATTCAAGATATAATTACCATATGTACTGATTCTGCTACCCTCATTCATCTGGTTGTTGATACAGACATGCAACTGTAGACAACTCTTATATGTTGATACTGACATGTTTCTGTGGCACACATGGGGGCTTAAGAGTCAGAGCTAATACATTCTACACTGGACATAATGATTTTGGAGTTTCCATCAAGTGGTTGGTAGTGGTGATAACCTTGGAAAAGCCAAGAATGGAAAGGAAGACTAGCGGTAAGATTGGATGGACTCCAGGAAACACCACTATTTGGGAGTTGGGCAAAGCAGAAAGAACTAATGAATGAGATTAAGACGGAACGACCAAAAAGAAAAGAGGAGAATCAGGGAGGTCAGTGACATAGTCTACAAAGCCCAACAAGAGCTGGGCCTGGCCTGCCTCTCGGAACCCTACTATCTAGATAGTTCAGCTTAAGACTCACTAGTCTTCTCACCGTGAAGCATGACGGATCCTGTCTCTGAGCCTTCACGCTTGTTATTCGCTTTTCTCCCAGATCTTTGCAGGCCTGACTCATTTCAGTCACGCAAGTCTCAGCTCATAAATCACCTCTTCAGAGACATCTTTCCTGATAATCTTAAATAAAAATAGCTTATCCGTGTTATCCTATTACAGTATTCTGCTTTATTTTCTTCCTAGCACCTATCAAAGTCTGAAGTTATTTAATTCACATATTTCTATCTTTATTGCCTTTTTTCCCCCTGCACTGGAATGTTGATTCAATGAGAGAAAAAAACCCTGTGGTTTTTTTGCTACAGAGGCATTTCTCGAGGCCAGGCATGGTACCTGCCACATAGCAGGTGGTCTGTAACTATTTATTGAATGATCAAGTGTTTTTAAGTCAAGGAGAAAAGTGCAAAGGGAGCTTTAGGAAGAGTAAATGGGCAACATCGTTAAATGCAGGAGAAAGGCCTAATAAAATTAAGAGGTGTCCTTTGGGTATGAAACAATTCCTGTCCTCAAACAGCTTTTGTGGATGGCACAAAGCATAGACCCTGGAAATCAACAAGGCATTTAAAGGCAGCATATCACAATATGTTGTAAATGGTGCATGAGTGTGGAGGCATCAGATGAGTGACATTATAAATATGCTTTAATTTACTCTCAGCATAAAAGCTCAGAGGTTTACTCTGCTCCGGTCCTAAGCCACCCACTCATTGCTCTAGGGACCAGAAAAATGCCACTATTTTCGAGCATTGTATGAAATGATGCCTTTGGTGCCTGTTGGCTTGAAAACATTTCAGTTATGTCTTTGTTTTCATTTTCAAGAGGGTGAAGTGTGACTGTTTGCTTTTGTTACTCCAAGGTTATATGGTGAATGCTGATCACATTTGTCAGTTGTAAAATTTTGATTACCTTCATATTAGGAAGAGATCACTCACAGAATTTTGTGATCATCAATATGAAAGACAAATCTGTGCATTAGAGTTACTTAAACATCGTTATTCAGCTTGATAATGGGTTTCAATTTCTTAAATATATCAGTTTTTATAGAGCTGAATGGATTTTCCATTAATTAACAGTGAAAATCTTGCACTTTGGATGACTATTCACGGACAGGGATGGAGGCAGGCAAAGTCTGGTCCTCAATGTCATTTACTCTGACAGGCACTTTTGAAGACATCCATTGCTTTATCAGATCCTCAACGATCTCTGTCCACAATGGTGATCATATTCATTGTCTCTTCTGATTCCTAGCTGTCAGTCCACTCAGATCACCATGGAGATAGCATGATCACCAGTCACTTCAGGTCCAGTGGTCATCCTGCTGCCTCTGAGCAACACTTGCCCAAAGCCAATAATCTTCCTTCTTCTCTGCTACGATGGAGAATAAGAAAGTCTAATATTAGGTAAGTCTCTACCTGCCTAAATGAACTCAGCAGTACCCCCTTCTTTTAGGTTTTGCTGTCTTTGGGTAAACCTAGATTCCACAAGCCTCTTGAGGGGTTTTATCCTCTGACTTGGGTTTAGCCTAGGAGCTTAAGGCGTGACCCTCCTTTGGGAGGACAATGAAGCCTGTGATCGCATTTCATTTTTTTTGCTCCTATTTCTGCCAACATTCATGGAACATTGTTTCCTAAATTGGCCATGGGGATCTAGAGAAAGCTTTTTGTGTCACGATATTTTATCCTACGTCTTTTGCTAGATTATGACTCCTTTCTACTCTTTTATGGCCTTTAGTCTTTTGCATCCCAGAGCCAAGAAGCAATTACTTTTTTCTTAGTTTTCTGCTGTCACATTCCTTCTCTGAAACAATTAGATGGGAACAGCCTAGCTGACTGAACAGTGGGTAAAGCCAAAGACATGGTAAGAGACCACTTGGACTGTGTGGGAGGGATCATGCTGGCTAATAGTCTAACATTGTTATTCCATCGCTCAATTAAATGTCAACTTTTTATTTAAAAATAAGAGTTCTAAGTTGTCAAGTTGAGCAATTTCCATTTCAATGCTTCACATTCTCCATGCATTAACAGAGATGTTAGTAAGAATTCAAAGAGAAAATTAAGATAGTGAGGTAGCAGAATCGTTACTAGAGAACCTTTAACTCTCGGATTTTCTCTAATTCTGTTACTGAGATATTCTTTGTGTTCTTTGCTTATGACTATATACAGTTCTAGTCTAGTCTATCCCTCACACCCCCTGAAGAAATGACAAAGGATTGCATAAAATACATTAGAATCTTTATTTGTTAAATTTTATTTTCAACCCTTTGTTGGCTTTTCCCCATTCCACAGCTCTGAAACCTTCAAAACACACACGCACACACTCAAACACACTATGCATACACTCAAACACACTATGCATACACACAGATGCAGACACATATGCTAGAGAGTCATTTAGATGAAAAAACTCCTCTTTTGAAGTATAAAAGCAACCCTTTAATCAATAAGTTTGTTTCCAGAGGAGTCAGGATTTGGAAGTTAAAGGGATGAAGAAAACCAGAGGAAAAGAAAAAAAAATATTTTTATCAACATGGACCCAATTTTGTTCTCCTGTGTTTATCCTTCTATCTCTTCTTCTCTACTATTAGTATGGGAACTAGATGAAGCTACATTTGAAAAATTCTGTAAACAGTTCAGAGAGTTGGTGGAGAGTTAGAGAATGATTTAGAGTTAAAGGAGAACATGGAGTTGGAGAATAATGAAAACTTGGAGATGAGTAGAGAATTGGGAAACAGCGGAGGTTTGTTTTATTATTTAGAGAATGCCATGTCTCAACAGAGAAGTCAGGGGATCTGTTGAGTTTGGAGAAGACCACTGACCCTGGAGATCCAAAGGCTAGGTGAAATTAGCCTCTAAGAGGGAAGCTGATGACTTGGGAACAATAAGAGAAGAAGCTTCTAAGCTTATAGAATATTTTAGCACAATAATTACCATGCTCCTCAGTAAGGCCTTAGGACAGTATTAAGGCATCATTTTTGTTATTAAATTACAACATTCTGCTTTGTAATGCACTTAATTTCTGGAATTGTGTTTTATGTTTTTGACTACATGCTCCTTGAGGGCAGTGACTGTTCTGTTTATTTCTTAGGGTCCTTCTACAACACTTTACACAATGTTTGGCTCACTGGAAGAACTTAAGACACACTAATTAACACTTCTTTCCATTGAAGTGTATGTGCTTTTTTCTCCCATATTACTTTTAACGTATTTGCTTTGTCTCTCTGTGTGGATTGTAAGCTCACTGGAAGCAAGGACTGAGTTTTGTAGCTTCACTTTTCTTAAAAGATTTTATTTATTTATCTTTAGAGGGAAAGGGAAGGAGAGAAGGAGAGAAATATCAATGTATGTTTGCTTCTCGTGAATCCCCCGCTGGGAACTGGTCTGCAACCCAGGCATGTGCCTTGACTGGGCATTGAACCGCGATTGTGTGGTTTGCAGGCCCACACTCAATCCACTGAGCTACACCAGCCAGGGCTTCACTTTTCTATTATGCCTAGTTGAGTAATGGTCCCAGATGAGGAGCTCATTTAAAACTTGTGGATGGATTGGGTGATTGATGATCAGACATTTCCTTGAGATTGTGATTCTGGGAAACTCACACTCTGGTTTGCTTAATAAAACAAACAAAGAAACAAATGAAAATTGTCTATAAAATAGCAAAGCATCTCTAAATGTCTTTAACAGTTCTGACAATTTCATTAAGAATCTTGCACTCATCAGACTTACTTGGCTATCGGTAACAGAAACTTTCTTCCAATTGGCTTTTACAAAGTGAATAAAGGAATGAATTTAATGAAGTTAAATGTATTCAGTCACATAACTGATAAGTCTAGGGTCTTGCTTATTTGATGCACATCTGTATCCAGGGGATCCAATAATGTCAGCCGGACCAGTTTTTTCTTTCTTCTATGCTAGTCTGCTCTCCTTTGCAATGCCTTCATGTGAGTACATGTTTCCCTCATTCCTCTAGAAAAAAACCCAGAGCTGGGCTGATGCTTGATTGCTCTCATAGCCCAACTAGGATCATCTTCAAGGATCTGAACCACTCATTCTGGCTGAGGGGATGTGATATTGGAATTATGCAGGTCTGCATCACTTGCTCATCCCAGAACTAGGAGGTTGGCTCAGTTAAACTCAGGTTGACATGGGGGGAGGGATCTTTTCCCAATGCAAAATTAAAGCATTGTTTCCAAAAGAAAGGGGATGAATATTGTGTATGCAAAAGGCACAGCTGTCTACTAGAGATGCTCTTTTTAGTTTCACTAAATGGAGGTCGTAGTTGGAGATATTTGTTTACTAAAAAGTGCTTTCTTATGTAATAATTCATTTTTCATTTCCTGGTCCTCAAAGAATGACACACAATTGAGACAATATAATTATACATAAAACAGAAGAAAACAAAGCAAAAAATAGCAAAACAAAAACCCAAATAAACCCTAAACCTGGATGTTGTAGGTCGCGTGTATGGTTTCTCTTGGATGTTTTGATAAATTGGAAATAGCTCTACAACTTTCAATCCTCTTCCTACCTCCTCTACTATCTTGCTGCTCAAGTTTATTTTCATAAGTTTTTCAGATCTGATTTTGCATCAGAACCAAGGGTTATTAGTAAATACTGATGCTTAGGTCCTATCAATATTATTCTGGCTGGAGGTTCTTATTTAGTAAACCTGGAGAAGAAATAAGGCATTGGAGAGATTTTTTTTTTTTGCAAACGCTTAATGATTATAATGGACAGCCAGAATAGGGAACCTCTGCAAAACTTGTTCTTTTGAAATGACTTTAAGGGTCCCTGTATATCAGGAATCACAAACAATGAACACGATTGTACCTGAGATTGTTTTGACCTGGAACTACAAACAGGAGCACCATTCACTCCAGGTGTACTTTCCCTCTGTCCATCACATCTCTGCAAAAAAAAAAAAAAAAAAAAAAAAAAAAAAAAAACACACACACACATGAAAAACAAAAAAAAAACCCAGTAAATGAAACTGCAATCACCATACAGAAGTTCACAGAAAGGTTGACACCAAAGATGTGTTTTTCCTTTTGCCCATGTGCTAATTTTCTTTTCATATTTATAAAGAGTGAGTGGTTGACATTGTTGGTGGGGATCTGCTTCTGAGTTAATATGCATCATGTGTACCAGTTAAAGAAAGTTTTCCCAAGAACTTTAGCACTGTTTGCAGTTTAGAGGTCATTCATAATAGCTTAAAGGTTTAGCTGGGATTTGATCTTGCATTTTGTGCTTTTCCTGCTGAACGCTATCTTTTTTGCTTAATTAATTAAATACGCTTCTCCAAGAAGGTACAAAGTGTACCATGAACAATGCTGCTATTTGATTTAATCTGTATGTGTCTACATTTTATAGAAATCTAGGAAGGAAGAAATAAATAACAAAGCTGAACCCATCAAGACTGGTACCAATGGGGCAGTAAATTCATGTAGGGCAGGGTCCACAGAAAGTTTAGAAACCCATCAAATGCACATGCCATCTAAACTTGGAGGTCTCAGTAGTACATCCTCAGGGCATATTTCTGTTCTGGTGTGAGGGGAGCATTGCTAGGGCTGCAGCTCCTGTAAATGTACAGTTGAGGTCCTAGGAGAGATTGGATTTAAGATACCTGTTTCATTGTTTCCATAAATCATCAAAATATGTGGAAATTTCATTGTTCAGGCAAAGAAATAACATTTCTCTCATTGTTTTCTTCTCAGTTGCCCCTAAAGTATCTGATTTGGGGTTTGGAAAATGACAACCACAAAAAAATAGACAACATAAAGCTTGTAAGGAAGTGCAATTAATTAAATTCAGGAGTGATCCTGTGTTTACCGCAGAGAGACCACTGAACCATTTTACCATAGACTGTGAAAGGATGATAAGAAATCAAAAGTCTAGAATAAATGAAACCATTTTTGAATTTTCCCAGTCTTACAGTTCAAACTCAACAACCTAGCACAGTTAACATTTGAACTGATTCCATAAAGCTTGACTTGAGTCACAGGGAAATTTAGCTCTTGAAATTGACATACAAACTGAAAAATAATCCAAGAACTTGCTAATTGTTTCTCGTCTCAATTATTACTTTTGGCCAAAGACATCGCAAAATTGGCATGGTATCAAGGATCTATAGTATGGTTTCTAAAGTAATTTATGAATATTGAAATAGAACCAAGTGGGAATGAAGTATTAAATGTAAGAAGTGATAGTGTATTAAAGGTGATATCCTAAGATAACTTATCAGGTCAATAATAATTATTTCTTTCCTGATGTAGAGAGTGTTTTATTTTTAGCTATCACATGTATTATGATCCAGCCATGGAAACTGGCAACGTCTGAGGTCATAATGAGACAGAGAACAAGTATAAACATTAGTTAAATCTCAGTCCTGACTCAGGTGAATACTCCTTTATCCGTTTAAGATACCAATGTGAGATGAATCATCCAACCAAAAAACTCAGTGTTGGAGAGTTCCAGTTGCTCCACATCCTCACCAACATTTGGTATTGTCAGTCTTTCTAATTTCAGTCACCCTGGTAGAAGAGTAATGACATCTCAACATGGTTTTAATTTGCATTTTTTGATGACTAATGATACTCAACATTTATTCATGTGCTTTTTTTGCCATCTGTTTATCTTCTTTGTAGAAATGTCTGTTCAGATCTTTTGCCCATGTTTTTATTGCATGTTTGTATTCTTATCTTTGAGTTGTAAAACTTATATATTCAGATGCAAGTCCTTTTCCACATATATGTATTGTAAATATTTTCTCCCAGTCTGTCGCTTGCATTTTCATTTCCTTAGTGCTGTCTTTGAAGCACAGAAAATTTTAACATTGATGAAGTCTTACATGTATATTTTTTTCTTTTCTTTTATGGTTTTTGCTTTTTGTGTCCTGAGAATTTTTTTTGCCTATTCTAAGACTGAAAAGATTTTCTCCTAGCAGCTTTATGGTTAAAACCACTTTGAAAAATCAGGTGGAAGGTGGCTGAATTTATATAAAGTTAAGTATATACTTTCCATACATGGGAATTCCACTAGTAGGTATTTATCCAAAAGAAATGAAAACATATCTTCATCGAAGTATTTGAAGGCAAATGTCTATAATATCTTTAGTTATAATATCTTCAAATGGAAACAAGTGACCACCATCAGGTGAATGGAGAAAAATACATGGTATAGCATACATGTGGTCAATGTTTGCACAGCAATAAAAGGGAATAACTTACTGATGCATGCAACAATATAGATTAACCTTAAAACGTTCTGCTGAGAGAAAGTAGACAGATGCAAAAGAGTGCAAACTGTATAATTCCACTTATGTGAAATCCTAGAACAGGAAAAACTAATCTACAGTGATAGAAAACACACCAGTGGTTTTCTGCTGTTAGAAGTATGAGAGGGGGCCCTGGCTGGTATAGGTCAGTGGATTGAGTGCAGACCTGTGAACCAAAGGATCACAGTTTGATTCCCAGTCAGGGCACATGCCTGGATTGCAGGCCAATTCCTAGCAGAGGACACACAAGAGGCAACCATACATTGATATTTATCTCCCTCTCTCCTTCCTTTCCCCTCTAAAGATAAATAAATAAAATCTTTTTTAAAAAGAAATATGAGAGGGTTTGACTGGGAAAACCATTTAAAATAATGAACATGTTCTATATTTTGATTGTGGTGTGGTTAGATGGGTGTGTATGCTTGCCAAAACTTATGAACAAGACACACTTCAAGCCACTTTAAAGCATGTAAAATTAGAAAAAAAATTGACTAAAAGATGATTGAAAAATACCAGAAGGTTAGCAAATAATGATATACTTATTGGAAACCCACACTGACTGAATTTTAAAATGGGATTATTAGTAGCACTTCCAGCTCTTAAATCCCCAGATTGTGACCCCATCATTTATATTTTAACAGAGACTATTTCTTTAATAGAAATTTGAAAAAATACAGAAAAGTCATAAGAATTAAAATAAATTACTCTTTACCTCATCCCCAAAGCTTGATGATTTTTCTATGCTTTGCATTTTTCTTTTTCACAGTTGTAATCACACTCTTTAACATTTTATACATTAAATTTAAAATATTACTACTTTTGTCATTTAACATTATAAGAATTTTCCCAAGCAATTCTATAGTTTTTATCAATATGATTTGTTACATAGTATTCAGAGAAATATGCACCATAAATTATTTAAAAATATCTCCTGCTTCTGAACATACTATTTGTTTTTCAGTCGTTCCCCATTTAATGCCTTGATGACTAGCGTACAACGCTTTCCCCACTTAGGATTATTTAGTTAGTATAGATTCCCAAATACCTTGATTGAAGAATAATACAGACAACATTATTACTAGTAACCAAGAATTAAAACTTGCTCCTTCTGCATGGCTAACTCTTTTAGGTTTTCATTCTAGAAAAGCTTTTATTCTTCTCACTTTCCAATGAATTATTGTTTTCCAAAGCAGGGAGCTAAGGAGAAAGAGGATTTTCACCTCCTCTTTGGAGTGTACTGTGTTGCCTGAATTACCCTCATCTATCTGTCAAAGTGCCCAAAACCACGATGATAGGAGCTGTGGAAATAGATATCTAGCATATGGGAACCTGCTTGTAATTTCTTGCTCACAGCATTTATCCCACATACAGCATTTATCTTTAAAAGAGCAAGACTAATGAACCCGTATGTATTGTTTTCTACTTATAGCACAGCCTCATGTGAAATACATCCCTTGGAAAATAAAGCTCTGCTAATGAGTAAGGAATTGCGATGTTTTATAGTGAGTGGTGTCATTATGCCTTGGTGTAGTTCTGGTATTTGGTCCTTTTTAAAAAAAAATCAGAGAGACAACTTATTGCCTGTAAAATGCTTTCATTATTCTGGTCTAGAGCATTCTGGAACTATACATTTTAATGAAAATTAACCTTACTTCGAGAAAGTGGGGATTGACCGAACATTACTGAGGAGGTTTCCATCTGGGGAACTTATTTTTACATTGACAAGGGAGTCATAATAGAAATGTTAGACTCCTTTACAGAATTAGAACTATGGCTTGATTTATAAAAATTCAGGTGATGATCAGCTCCTTTAGTAATACTTCTGTTACTAAATGATAGGCACTATACACTTGTAGCTAAGCTCTTTCTTTTAAAAGCTGTGTGTTTTCAGGCAAGTCACAAGGCCTTTCTAAGTCCTAGTTTCATCCTTTGTAAAAGGGGCAAAGAGATAAATTGTGTATAAGATGTCATGAAGTTTAAATGAGATAATGCATGTAAAATGCATATCTCGTGTATTGTAGATACTTCATAATGCTCATAAGTGTGACTCTGTTTATAGAAAAAGCAGTGCCCGGGGATAGTTCCATCACGCCTCACAATTCTGCTCGGCCTCTTCTCATTCCCTGTTCTTTGAACTCTCACATCAGGATGTCTGGCTCAACCCTCCTATTCGATTCCTGGCAATAAACAATTCTAGAGAGTCATACTCCTTGATAAGTGTCCACTTCATTCC
Source organism: Sturnira hondurensis (assembly GCF_014824575.4). Lineage (NCBI taxonomy): Eukaryota > Metazoa > Chordata > Mammalia > Chiroptera > Phyllostomidae > Sturnira > Sturnira hondurensis. Next base: position 11,388,150 of record NW_028085930.1, read on the forward strand.
TTGGACTGGAAAATGACTATCTTCTGAAGACCTGAGTACTCAGCAGCTCTCTCTTTTAAAGAGTTTTTTTTTTTTTTTGAAAAATTTCCCCCTTTTATCAGGACTGAAAGGGGACATAATTGCCCTCCTCTGCACGATGCTGCTTCTAAACCAGTGTTCCCCTTTCTCTGACACAATGCCTGCAACTTTGAGACTAAGTTCTTCTAGGCGGACCCTCTCTTCTTCTGTGACCATTGCTCACAGGTTTTCTCATCGCCACTTCTCTTCTTGTGTTAAATTTTGTCTCAGGGTCTTCATTTCCTTTCACACTCCTTCCTTTCATTGCTCTTGGGAACTAGGTTTCTCAGTACCTGTATCTCTCTTTGAAGTGATCTTTTTCTCTCCACCCACTCCAAAATCTCAGATACACATATCTCTTTCTCTGACCACAACTTTCCATTATTTTGGTACTCTTACTTCATGACATTCAATTCATTGATCTCTTTGCTAATTTATAATCTTTTAGCTCATTTCTGTGATCACCTCTTTTTCATTTCTGGCTTAAATTTTATAGTCCATTATAAGTATTCTCAATGCTCCTGTCCTTTCCCCCTCTGTTGTATAAACTTTGAAAGATTCTGAGCTTGATGCAACTTGTCCTCCTTTTCCTGTATCTGCACATCAAGATGTACAACATAAATCAAGATGCCAGACCTCAAATGGCTTCTCAACAGTACAAAACAATTCTGCATTTAAAAAAAAATTAACCACCTTTTAAAAAATCTCTTCTACTCTCACTTCATTCCCTGTCATTTCAGCTAATAACCTAATGTCATTATGAAAGTAGAAACTCAGAGATGAGAACTCTGTCATTTTTTCCATCACCGAATTGGTGTTCTAAACCTACTTGCCACAGTGCCTAGCCTCATCTTTCTTACTAGTAAAATGAAATACATATCCTTTCTCCTTTAAATGTTGGTATCCCCATACGTACTCCAGATCTCATCTTTTCTTATTTTATTAACGTCTTTGCTCATTTGCCTGTTCCTTCTCTCTTACATCATCAATCTTTGTGTTCCTAAAGGATCTTTCCTTCAATACGTATGTGCTATGTTAGCCCCCATCTTCACACTTCCTTACTCTATAACCCCTCCTGCTACTGCCCTGTTCCCCCACACCTCTTCAGAGCTTTCCCAGATTGATATGCAAATGGTACTTTCACATTTTCGTTGAATTCCCTCTTCAGCAAGGTCTAGAATGGCTTCTACCGCTACCATTTCACGGCAATCACTTTTGTTAAGACCACCACCACGCTACATGGACCAATTTTAAAAGTTCATTTTTCTGTCCTATTGACTACCAGCATTTAATGCTGTCTTTAGTGAAATAGGACCCCAGTTCTCTAAAACTGGCCAAGATGAAGAACCTATTAAGGGGAGAGAGTAGGTTTTCTCTATAGACTTTCTCTCTAGTCTTAACGTGCTTATTTTCTTCAGAAAGTACATACCTGCATGGGGGCCTCTGTTCCTTCTGTTCTCTTACTTCAAATTGAGATGTGGATTTGAGAGTCTTCCTATTTTACCTCTCAGTACTCTGAATTTTGATGTAGACTTAAGGCTCTTTTTTAAGACCTCTCAGCACAGCAGGAACATGTAAGGCACAACTCAACGAAAAACTCAAGGATAGTGAAAGAAAATGAACCCAGAAAGAATCTTTCAAGATGACATCCTGGTCTACGGGTATGGCTTACTCTTCCATAGCTTAGGGTTCCCAAAGGGCGGACTCTTACAGAACGGTTCTGTGGACTCATGGGTGCCTCTTACAAGTCTCCTAGAGACACATGTCCTCTCTTTCAGACTTAGTAACTAGGGGCAAATAACAAATCCTCTCACGGCCTTTATTTCCACATCTGACAAAGAGTTATGTGTGACTAACTTATTAGGTAAGTATTCGTTAATCCAACTTGGTTAGGTTATTCAGTTGCTATTCATAAACGAAAATGACTGAATCACTGGATATGTTAAGGACCTCATTCTAAAAATAAGTCTGGCAACATTACAAAGCACCCTTTGATAATAGCTCAACCACAAAACATAGCTCTGTTAATGTACGTGGAAGGGAAACGGTCTTTGGCTTGGATCTGAGAGTGGCGGTGCAAACTAGAGAGCAGCGTGTTGCCTCTACCGTTGGTCCATGTGGTAGGTGTCACCTCAGCAGTACCCTTCAGAAGCCAACTTTCTCTCAAAGCTGAATGTAAAGAGGAAAGTCTCCAGAATAAAAGTCTGAAATTGGTACTTCAAGGCTGGCGTGAAAGGGAACTCTTATACTTGGGGGGCGGGGAGTGGGGGGAACTTGGTGTCTTGGGCCGGAAGTGTAAAAACTCTGGATATGTTCAAAGTGACTGATCCCATAGTGAGGTGGAAAAGGCAGCCTCTGTCATGTTGACACAGACTGGGCATATGACAGTCACCCCTTGGCTGTGGTAGGTTCCAGGCTTTGGGCTTCTGAAGCCGTGAAATTTAAGAAGTGGAAGAGCAACACAGAATGACTTTTATTTTACCAAATTAGGACATTGAAAAAGCAAATAAAATCTACTGTTATAAAAGGGGACTATTTATGATAATACGCAGAGGGAGAAAATAATCTTAAAATAAATAAAGTAAGTATAGTTCACTATGAAATTACATATTACAGGAAAATCTCACTGCCCATTGTTCTATTGCATTTTGCTGTGGTGTAGGCCCATGAAAACCCCATCAGAAATTTGCTCTGGCATATAGAAATCGATGCTCTATCAAACTGCTTTATAAAGCTGTAATGCATGAATCAGGTTACCAAATTGTGTATTTCTTTTACTGACTCTTTTCCTGTCTTTGTACCCCAATTCTGGTTAGAGTCTGGTTTACATATTCTCACCTCATTTAAGTAAAAAAAAAAAAGAAGTATGAATCCATATTTGGGGCCAATAGGCCCTCTGAAACCAGGATAAGAGTAGTTGCGATGACATTTTAGCAATCTCCAGGAACATGCATGTTGCAGGAAGGAGAATTCGGGGCAAAGGTAGAGATGCTTGCTACAAGTAGAAATGTTTCCCTGTGTTATCAGTGGAGGGTTTTGACTCAATTGTTTTAAGGGAGCTGGACATTTCTCTAATAGAGCTTCCTCGCATTTCTGGAGTGGACTTTTTGGAGCCCCTGAAAAATAGCAAGGAATTCCTCAGGCATCTCAGCGTCCCCCCACTTCTTTCAGTGGTACATCGGAAGATACCAGCTTCATAGGCAGACAGAATATGAAGCAGCCTTCATTGGTGGCAGTGAGGAGGGGGCGGGGCAGAGGGGTTCTCCTTGGCATTGACCCCACTGAGCTGTTTGGTTTTCTTTCCCCACATCCCCCCAGGACCCTCTGCACTGGGGAGTTAACAGTTGGCACCCTGTGAAGCAGGTGAAAAGCTGGCAGAAGTGGCCCCTTGGGGGAGAGCTGGCCTTGTCGGAAGGCAGTGGGGTAAAGAAGGTCACAGGTGAAGCTGGGAAGGTCACAGGGCAACGCTGAGAAGATGAGCTTCAGCTCCCTAGTGAGTATTCACCAGGCAGTCACTGAGTTCATGTGTCAAGGAGTGTGAGTGTTGCTAGAGTCAGAAAGGTCAACTTCTTTCCTAGACCTTTGACCTTTTAGCTAAAAAGTAGGATGGGGCTGTTAGTCAAGACCTTTACCCCACGTTGTTTCGTGTTTCCTGAATCAGGTCAGATGGAATTGTGTTGAGGCTGCCCGTAAGACCAATTTTTACTGTTTTTTTTTCCCCCAGACAAGCTCAATGTGGATATATTAAGAAAACCCTAAATACAGTTCTCTGTTCAGAGGCAGCATTTAAGAGTCTATTGAGATTAACACTGTGAAATTGGGCAAACAAACAAATAAAAAAAGATAAAAATAAAAAGAGAAAAGGCGAGTGAGGCTCTGGGAATTACAACTAATTTGTGGACCAGGCATCCGGTCTTGGCCACCCGTTGCAGAGTGATCTGACAAGGCTGAGTAAACGTGGCCGTGGCTTTGCACTGCCGAGGCGTTTAACCACATCATGCTGAGGTGGACTGAAACTTCAAGGGCACCCAGTGACATATTTGTTTCGTCACCAGTCTGCCCACTCCTGCATTTATCAGCAAGCTGGTGTAATATGTATATATATTTTTTTCTTCACTTCACAGCATGGTGTCTGATTTATAATTTCCCGAGGGCCATATTTTTTTACAGCGACTGGCAGGATTTTTTGTTCTTCATTAGGCCTTTTATTAACCCACTGCCAGAGCTCTGTATCTAACCACTCCCAGTGTTTCAGTGATCATATTATCAGTAATAGCATATTTCCTCTGGGAGATATGAACACAGTCTATTGCAGGTGGAAGACAGAGGAGGCGGGGACAGAGCGAAGGAGTGTTCACATTTCTGTTCGTGCTCTGCCTTCAGACTCTCTCCCTAAACTTGCAGATGTTGCTGACTAGAGACTTTGAGGATTCCTTAATTCCATTTTTTTTATGCGTCAAAGCAGCAACTTTATTTGCTCAGAAACTTTTGTAAACGTAGGACATCCTACTCCACAAAAAGCAGATTTCACCAGGTTTTGGGAGTACACATTTTTGAGGTTTTCTTAAGGTGTTTTTCTTTACCTCCCCCAACCCCCCCAAAAAAAGTCTAGTTAGTGGAAGTGGACCAGCTTGAAAAGAGAGCCATAAGGTGCAGAAGGGGTGGTTCCTTCTTGTCTGGCTAAGGAACTCTGATGAAAGGATGTACGGAAGCCTGACGTTTAATTATTATCATCACTGCTCTTCCATTTAGAGGGAAAGAAACTGTCCCAATTACAGGGCTAGCATGATACTTATGAGAGGTCCTCTGGTCTCTCTCCTTACCTTCAGTAGAAACCACGTTTCAAAACACTGCAATCAGAAGAAAAGATACTTCGTTTCCGAAAGATTTGCAGGGGAAGAAGTTCCATGAGTTTCCTTGGCATCCATTTAAGCTCTCAACATTGCCACCTTCTTAGTGTACCATGAATATTTACAAGCAGAGTGTACTTGAATAAGTCACTTAATCTCTTAGAATCTCATTTGTCAAATTTGAATTGTAATAATGATCTGTGAAGCTCATTTTATTGTTGTGAAGTTCGAGCCAAACAACCCACTTTAAAGGGATTTTTCAAATTGTGAAGTATTGCATAATGAATGAGAAGCTCCTCTGATATTAAACATAATTCCTATGCATTTAGCACCTCTGAAAATAAAATACAATCAACACTCCTATACCTTATGCTAAATAAATATGATAGAAGAGAGTCAAAGAACATATGTTCTGTCACTAAGACAAAATATTGGATATTTTGTTATACTTGGATATTCTTTTGATTCCTTGACTCTAGTTTTCGTGCCATAGAAATTATATTCCAAATGGGAAAATAATAGCCTTAATTCATTCAAGCCTTCTCATACATCATTGTATTAATTCATTGTCTGGAACTGTGGCTATTTCAGTGCCTTGAACCCATTCTGCTAAGATCTTTCAGCGAGATAGCCTCAGAAATAGAGTGAGAAATACTTCCCCAAGTATCTGGTGCCTTTCACTAATAATGTGACATTTCATCCCCTACGTAGTTCCATTTTAATTAGGTTTTTCTTATTCAGATACTACCCAGAAAAAGAAAATCACTCAAAATTGAAGTCTATTGGATTTGGATAGCATTTTTCTACAGCTCCCTCCCCCCACACTCAACAGATTGCATATTGTATTTTGGCAAGAGACAAAGGGTCTATTGTCTGGGCAAAGCTCACAGATCTATCCAGAAGGTCGGTTCTTAAAAAGCAGTCACGTGCTGTAAAATAAAAAAAGAAAGGAGGAAGACAGAGCGGAAGTAGGAAAGGAAGTTTTCACTCACTGGTTCTGGGTTATCTGGGCTTTAGGTGCAATGACTCTGCATGGTGTGGAATGGTCCTGTGAATATCAGCAACATTCAGCTTTCATCTGAATGGACATTGCATTAAGCTCCTGGAACTGGTCAGTGGATGTTTTCTCTGACTCATATCTCTAAATGCTTCAAGGCATCTAGTTGGTTCGAATACTACATGATAAAGACAAAGAGGAAAGGACGTTTTCAAAGTACACCTTGATGCCAGGTGGACCTCTTCATAGATGGGGAGAGGCCAAAGTAGCTTCTATGCGGCCAGTTAAATTTAACAATCATAAGATTAATGGCTTCACAGCACTTCTTAAAAGATTCACCCCCATTTCTCAAAAGGCAACACTGTCGTCAGATCTTTGACCCTGCCGAAACAAAACAAAAGTATGGCTCCAGTTTCAAAGGAGAAATAGAGTTCCCCAAGCCAGGTTCATGGCAATGTGTTTACTTGTTCTCCACTCAAAAATATTTGAGCCCATTTGTGTGCCAGACACTATGCCAACCCCTTCTCATACATCATTGTTTTTAATTCTCACGACGAGCATGGGAGATAGGCCCCCTTTTTGTTCTCTTTTCTCCTGGGCTGAAGAGGCTGAATAACTTGTGCAAGGCTACGTGACCAGTCACTAGCACAGTCAGAATCGGACTCATTTCCGTGGCTCTCCAGGGTTTTCTGTCGTGACTGATATAATACCACCTCCCCGGACAGTTAAGTTACAGAAGACAAACGGAGTAGCAGAAACAAGTTCTGCTGTCCAATTGCTTCATTCCCTTAAGGAATCCCACAGAATTACCGACACACCCTCCCCAGAGATTGTCCCCAACCTATTGTTTGCATAGCCCAGGACTTTTGTCTCTGGTTGTCATTCTTCATACCTGCCACAAGGTGGCTCAGGGTAGAGGGACCTCTCTTTTGAGTGAATTCCCGGAAGGTGGAAAATGTGTGGGAACATGTCGTTCCTTCCTGTCCTATCTGATTTCATTGGCACTGCTGGCCCATCTTCTTCTTAAAGAAGGAAGAGCCACGCCTCACCTGAAAGAAAGTTTCAAGTGGTTCTTGTTGGACCCAAAGGGAGGCTCTTTGGAAGCTACTCAAATTTCTGATGGAAGTCTTTGTAAGCACCTTGAGGTGCTTAACCTCGAGGGACTAGATGTTTATTGGTAATTCTGTCTAAAAATATGCAAATTAACTTCAGAGTGAACTTATAAAATTTCAAGCAAAGAAGTTTTGTGGTTTGATTAAAACACACACACACACACACACACACACACACACACACACGGACTCACCCTCCCTGACAACTAGCTGCTGGTAGAGCACACCTGGGAAGGTAAAANTCTTTGTAAGCACCTTGAGGTGCTTAACCTCGAGGGACTAGATGTTTATTGGTAATTCTTTCTAAAAATATGCAAATTAACTTCAGAGTGAACTTATAAAATTTCAAGCAAAGAAGTTTTGTGGTTTGATTAAAACACACACACACACACACACACACACACGCACGGACGCACCCTCCCTGACAACTAGCTGCTGGTAGAGCACACCTGGGAAGGTAAAAAGCCCCTTAAGCAAGAGATGATGACGTTTTTAAAGAATGTCAGGGTTTGCTACCCTGTGGATACTGGCCCCCCCACCCCCACCGCACACACACAGTCCTCCACCTTCAACCTTTGGAGGATAAAGTTTTTCAGAAAGAAAATTCTGTTCAGGTTGCGGAAGGCTACCATGGGGTTTGCCTGTCGCTGAGGCTAAAATGAACTCTTTCACCCCGTTTAAATATTTAAAAACAGAAAAATCTCCTGATACCGGCAAATAGGTCACGAAGTGCCAAAAAGTATGTCTGAGAAATATCTGCTTTTGAGATCAGGACTCCTGATCATACTCTGTCCATTTTGATTTGCTTAACTGCTGGATTGTGAGAGTCACTGAAACCCTGGCACAAAGAACAGCTTCACACCCAGTGCCTCAAGAGAGGGAGATCCCTTCAGGGGAAACGACATTAATGTTCTGTCATTCAAATGCGTAGCTTTTAGCCGCATTGTGGTCATCTTTCCCCCTGAAGTGAGGGACAGATACTTAACCCATTCATTCTGGGTGTGAGTGATTAATAATATCCTCCTGTTTGCTGAGGGTGGGTGGGCAGGTAGAAGTAGATGGAATGTAGAGGCTCGGCAGAGAAGATAAGGGAATCGGATACTTTTCATCCACTTAGCAACTGAGCCTTGAGCTGACCTTGCACTGAGACCAAATCCTGTCCATCTATTTTATTTTCCTTCTAAGAAAGAACACTCTGTGGAGCATTGCTTCCTCACTAAAAGGCAACATTTTGCATGATTTGTTGTGAGATGTCTCTGCTCAGTGTTAGAACAGTTGAAATAAAAGAAAAACCTAGAACCAGTATGATTAACACTTTAAATTCATTACCGCTCCTTACTCAAAATTACCCTTACCCTACATGTGGACCCCTGACCTCTAGATGGCCTGGGATCTATATTGATTGCACCATAGGTAGCAACCAACCCAAGTTTGAGCTGGAGTTCAGTCTCAATGTATAGAATTCTCACGTGTTTATCGAGGAGCTTGGGGCAGTGATTTCCTGCCTTGTAAACTGAGAGAGAGAGAGAGAATCATAGCTTACTAGTTCCCCAGCTCACATTACCAAACTTCATGGGATGCCACTGTAGCCCCATAATAAGTTACCTTGATTTGCTTGAGTTAACTTATGTCAGTTTCTGTTGCTTGCAATCAAAGTTTTCTAATTAATGCAAGTCATTGTGCATACTCAAGGGTCAGCAAGAGACTTTCTAGATTACTGTGTGTAGGAAAATGAATGGACAAGGAAGGGATAATTATCAATCACTCAAATATTAACGTCTATTTTATACCTTTTCGGTGAATCTACTGTGGTCACCAGATAAAGCTTTTCTGTTTGTAGTGTTTCTACACAAAGATCCCCATTCACCTGGAAATCTGCTTGTTACAATGCAGGTTCCGAGGCCTCGCTCCCTGCCGAATTTGACCTGCTGAAGGTGAATCCAGGAATCTGTATTGTTAACAATGCCTCAAATGATTCTTGCACACAGTAGAGTTTGGGCGCTAATGGATTAGGAAATTGATGGTGCCAGAACTTCTGTAATTAGTCCTAGGAAAGTGGGTATCCTGTATCCATTCTGCTGATGCTGAGTTCTTTCATTTTTATTAGCAGAAGTACTTGAACAACACTGTTTCTTCATAGGAACAGTTGGTGTCTATGGTCCAACAACCTCAGCTCTCACCACTTAGGCCCTTTCTTACTTCCTCTCCCAGTTGGGGTTCTTAATTAGATAGGTTTTCGGCTTTCTGGATCCAGAATTCTACAGTTTCTTCTGGAGGGGATTCACCTGTGCAGCTGCGCTTGCGACAACAGGGAAAGTTAGTTTGCCAGGTTCCCTAGGGGCCATCGGCGAGATTTTGGTGTAAGTTTTGTTTAAGCTCTTTAAAGCATCTCTGGCGCGGGACCAAGAAATGGGCGCTTAAAAGGGGGGGGGGGAGGGAAATCAATGGGCCAATCAATATAATGAATATATGGCTCCATTAGCTCCTTCCCGGGCTCCAGCATCTGGATGATGCTTTCTGCATTTTCTCCCTTGCACGTTTTTGATGGAATTAGAGGAAGCTGTCACCGCCTATTTTGAAGCTGCCTCATCTTATCTCAATGGCTGGTTTTGGACATTTCCACACTTAAGACATGAGAGACTTAGAGAGCCTCTTGGATCAACAAGTCTGTTTTCTTTCCCTAGCCCTTCTGAGCGTTTAAGACTTCTCCAGAAAGAAAATTCGATTGCCTCAAGCCTACTCATGACCTGGTGACTTCACGCAGTGAATACGTTCCTTTGCTGAGCTGGCTTGACCAGTGACCCTGAATTTTTTTCCTCAAGTGCCTTGCTTAGCAGCATTTTTCTGACTCTACTCTTGACCGAGGCATACGGTTCACACTCTGACTCTACAAAGGGAGGTCCCCAAAGTGAATACTTCTCAAGTGATTCTGGAAACTTGAGAGGGAATGATGAAGGGATACAGAGGGGCATGAGCGAGTTATGGTTTGTTGAGTTTCCATATTGAACCATAATGGTTTTACACAGAGTGCAAACACTCTCCGAAGATGTTTCTACACAGCGCACTGATTCTAGTCCAAGCAGTGCTGCTGAGAAAAGTTCCCTGGTACAGGGTTACAGAAAGAAATTTCTAAACCCTAACCAAACTGAGAAGGGGATTTTCAGAAGTGTCCTCTTCCCTCAGAGAGAGGTTAGGTACATACAATAAGTAGTGAGTCAACATTCGTTTTTTGCTAACCACTCAGTAAATTCTAACTGAGGTCTTATACTAAGCTGTAGTCCTAACAATGAAAGTGGGACCTGTTTAGCAGTTTATGTTTCTATTGTACAGCAGAATGACTTCCTACCTTAAGTGACTATGCTTTTATTAGAAGATATTATGATGTAAAGGGATTTCAAGTCCTTCAGGGGTATAAGGGGGGAACAATGAATTCTTCTTGCCTCACTGTATTTCCCTGGGGAATATACAACAGACCCCATACAGATCACAAATAAATCGAAGATATGAGATCCTCTCCTCTAAGGATTCCTGCAGGATGTAGCCAGGAGAGAGGCCCTCTGGGGCCTTATGTCCCAGTCACCAAGTTGAACATAAAAAGGCAAGTAAAGAAAATAGAGTAGCACGTTAAGACTCAGATAAGGTGTTTGGATAAGGGCACTGTGCATGTAATGAGAATGTTGAAGACCATGAAGAGTCATCAAAAGAGTGGGACTTAACTTTATGTAGGACAGAGAGTTTACTTACAGCAATAATAGGAGGTGTGATTGGAATGCTAGATTGGGGTAAAATGATGGGCAAAATATTTTGCCAAAGAGAAGTTTGAATTTTATTTTGCAGGCTACTGTACAATATTTACTTAAATGTTAGGTTTTTCAATTGTCCAGACCAAAGTGTAGTTACATTTTTTAATGGGAAAAGATGGGTGTGTGCCAGTTAATCGAACAGGACAAAGTTTATTTACTCCTATTTAAGGGATAATGACTAACCCCATAGACCATCTTTTCAATAGTGATTTTGCTCACATGGGTTTGGTCTTAATTGCCCTCCAAGAAAGCCAAGGCCAAAGTCTTGCTGTTTATTAGCATGTGTTTGGGAAACCCCTCTGAGAAGCCCACATTAATGAATTTCAAAGTTGGAGCTTTCTGATGACTGAACTTGATAACAGCGCTGGCATGTCTCTTAACCTTCCAAACAGCAATCGCCTCACTAAATGTTTCAGCTTTCTGGCAAGAATTGCATAGTACTAGATTCTAGGAAACAGTTTTGCAATTACTACCAAAAAAGAGCCTTATAAAGGGTCAACCAGAAATTCCATGTCTAGAAATCTATTTTAGCCATTGGATAAATAGACATGGAGAAGATGGTGGGGATTGATCTTGGGAGTGGGGGAGTGGGATCCTCCAAGGAGAGCAATGGGGGAAAATTGGGACAACTATTAATAGAAAAACAATACAAAAATTTTTTTAAAAAGAATCTGGAACACCCAAAGATGTTCATTTCAGTAATATCTATGGTAGAAAAAAAACTGGAAAAAATGTTCAATTGTAAACGCATTAAACATTACACATTATAAGATATTATAAACTCACTGACCTGGCAATAAATAACGTAACTGGCATGAAACTTATGATATTAAGTAAATCAGCAAGATGCATATAAAACTTAAAATGGTCTCTGGCAATGAGTGATTGTGCACTAGTTTTAAATATTAATAGTAGTCACTATATATAGCGTTATCTAAAATATGGAAAATGTGCATAGAAAAGAAAGGAAAGCTACATTAAAGTGCTAATTACTATGACATTACCACCAGGAGTGACAATTGGCATTGCATAACTATTAAGAGTGATTGTTTTGATGTTTTACAATTTTTCTATAATAAGAGATTATATTTAAGAATATTTAAAAGGCCTATATAATTACAAAGAGAAAATTCTTACCTTTAAATCTAAGTTTAATCTTCCCTCACTGACTTAAGGGCAGTGATATATCTGGGTATCAGAGGTAGAGGAGGCAAAGTCCTCTAAGTGAGAGGAACTGCTCTGAAGCAGACAGGAAGACCTATCCGATCATCAGAGGGAGGGTGGTAGTGGGGTGCCTCAAGAAGCCCCAAAACTCTATGCCTCACACCCTGAATCTCTTTAAGAGGTCTGGTAGAAGTAAGCCAGGAAAAGCCATCTTGAGTGTGGTCAGGAGCCAGGCTACCTGGGTTTAAACCCTAGCTCCAGTGCTTTCTTGTTGTGTGACCTTGAGCAAGTCACTTAGCCCCTGGTTGCATCACTGTCTCATCCTTCTGAAGTTGCCGAGAGGGTTAGAGCCCATGACTGGAAAGCACCTCAAATAGCACCTTGCTCTCGGTGAGATTTCAACAAATGTGTGCAACCCTTAAATCCAAGGCTCTGTACCTGAGGCTTAGTTGTAATTCTTCTATGGGACCTCATTGCTTCCAGTGCCTTTGGCAGCCTCTTATATTTTTTAGTTGATGGCAGGACACAAAGAAACTCCATGTAAAATGTCTTTCTAAACTCTCTATAAGAAAGAAAAACAACAGGTTCACACGTAGTTATTCATAGACAGAAATGTCTTTGATAAGCTAAAGACATCTCGCTTATACAGATGATTGGCTCAATAATAGGAGGATAACTTCGATTAATTAATTTGCTCATTATCCATCCTGGCTCCATAAAACAACTGGTCTTTAGTAAGGATGTTAGTGCATTATTCATAGTTGCCAAAGGAATGACAAAAGCCATAGAAAAGGAAGACACCTAAGGGAAATGGCCCAGAAAATAGTAAATAACCTCAGCTTAGAGCTGGGTTTGGCCTCAATATTAACAGTTACAAGATAAAAATAGAGTGTGGGGTCCCGAACTCTTGTACCATGGGGAACATGGGAGAGTCTGTAGAGAAAAAGTTGAGATTGCTCATAAACCCCTCAGCAGTTTGAGTTTTGGAAGAAAATGATATTTGCACCACTAATTATTAAGAGAAATGAAATAGAGCGGCAGGAACATAAACTTACCAAGTTTTCATCAATTGACATTATATTGTGAGGCCTTAAAAATATGTCTGAGGGAGTTTGGAAGTCGGGTGCCCCATCCCCCCCAAAAATGGAGTCTTTGAGAAGCCAGTCATACATTAATTCTATTGAAATATATGCTTCACTTGTTAGTGAAACAAAACAGTTTGAATTCACTAAGGTCACACTAAACCAGGCCTTTGCTCTGAAGTTAAAGGCTCTAAATAGATCAAAACATTCTTTGTAATGCCCTTGAGTGATCCATTTATTGCACTTAACTTTCTCATTACTTAAATGCAAAAGACTAAAGTTGAAGAGGCCAGAACATACATTTGGAAATTTCAGAAAACATAATAGGCTGAGAGAGATAATGTAATACTTATCCATGAAGAGGAGAGCTTGAATATCTTGATTACAGCTTCCTTGCCCATCCCTCACACATTCAAATCCAATATATGTGCTTTTATTAATGCGTGAGTGCAGAGATATGCATAAATGAATATGGATAAGGCAGGATACTGTATATTTATGAGGTTTTATATGTTTTCTCTTTATGTTTTATTTGTATTTATACCCACTGCTGCATACTGTATGTATGTGTTTATAAGTATAGCAGCTACGAAAAGAAATAAGATTTTCATCGATTTCATAATATTTTGCAGCCACATATACACTAGCATCTATTTTGCTGATGTGCAGTGGCGTGGGGGGCTGACACGTTCTATTGGTCTCAGTGAGAACTTGTAATAAATATCTTAGTGTTCAAGTGAGATTTTATAAACAATCTTGTGCTATAATGCAACTGTATCCTTGAAATTTTACATGCATAAAAGTCAGAAATTTGGAGTTGTCATAGTAACATTAATTCTGGCCCTTTCCAAGAGTGCAGTATTTTGTCATATAGCATAAAATGTTAATGCTCGTGCCTCTGTGACTCGGCAATGAGACAGAGTTACATTTGCCATGGAATCATGAGTTTGGAGAGCTTTTACTGTCGACATTTAAAATCAGAGTCTTAACATGTTGCACTAAATTTCCCTAATTAAAAAAAAAATACAAGGCTCAGTAACAAACTGGACAAAAGGGCAAAGAACAATGATTATTATTTTTTTAAGTGAATTGAACAAATGGAAGAAAGAAATGGGAAGATGTTAAAACATTTGTTGGGAGGAACTTAGTGACTCAGATGTGTTTATTCAAATACAGTGCACATTTGAACAGACGCTCCAGCACGGAGGCCGGTGCATTTTGCCGTGAGTATACAGGTCTCTCTGTTAGGATAAGCAGCACCTAGAGAAAATGCAGGAGCAGACAGAAAAAGGCAGCAAGGCGCATCTCTGTCCCTAGTAATTAAAGAAGGAAATAAATAGTCATCTTTTAGAGGGGCAGGATAAACAAATACCTGTTGAAGACAATATCTGATTGGGGTGGTTTCTAAATGTCCCTTCTGGTTCTATGGGTCTATGTTCTTTAATAACGTAAGTATTTCTCGATGTGCATATGAAACCTGACAATGTGAGCTGGATGTAATGCTGATGTTAATTGCACAGAGGAAGGTAAAGGAAGAGTCTTCTTTTGGGCCAGAAAAGAAGGGATAACAGGAGTCAGGAGGGGGAGGGAGGGAAGGAAGAGGTTTTCTCCTCTGACTTCCTTAGGTTGGTGGCAGCAACTCACATGAAGTCTCTTCCACTCGAGAACTCAGAAGAGCCTTTTTACCGGAAACCAGAGTTAACCTGAGCACATGTTAACAGTCACAGGCTCTTAGAGGTTTTCTCCCCTAATTTTACTGAGAAATAATTGACCAATATCTTTGGGTAAGTTCAAGGCATGGGGCATGATGGCTTGATTTACATTTACTACGAAACGATGATCACAACAGGTTAATCTAACATCTCTCACCTCATATACTCGTAGATATGATAAAAAGAAAGATGGGAGGCAAAACATTTTTTCCTATGTATCATACAGCAGTCTCAGAGTTATCATGTTGTATAGTCTACCTCTAGTGTTTACTCATCACTGATAGCTTGTACATTCTGACCACTTCCCTTGAATTCCTTCTCTCCCCACCCTCCACCTCTGGTAGGTGCACGTCTAATGTCGTTTTAGATGAGCTTTCTTCTCCTCCTCCTCCTCTTTCCTCTCCTTCTCCTTCTTTCTCTTCCTCTTCCCCTTCTCCTCCCCCTTTCCCTTCCACTCTTTCTCCTCCTCCCCCTCTTTCTTTTTCCTCTTGATTCCTCATATAAGTGAGATCACACAGTGTTTACCTTTTTTCTGTCTGACTTATTTTACTTACACTAAAGCCTTCAAGGTCCCTCCAGGGTGTCGCAAGTTGTAGAATTTCCTTGCTTTTTAGAGCTGGATAATTTTCCATCTAAATACACACATACCCCACATCTTCTTCGTCCGTTCATCCATGCTCATAGTGATTTTGATTCCTACACTGCCCCCATCTCTTTCGTTGAGGTCAGGGATGACAGTGTATTGCTGTCCCCCATCCCCCTTCTCGTCTCCTCTTTACCTTCTAATATTATTACCTTACACAGTTTTTACTCTAGTTAGTTTGGGCAAGAATCTTCAGCCAGAATTCTCTGAGAATCTGATAATATTGATTGCAATTGATTCATACAGGTAAAGTTTCCACCTTCAAAAGAGAAAAGGGTTTTTAAAGAAACCCTTTACCATTGTATAATATATATTCCATTCTCTTGAGTCTGGAAAACCTGGCTGTTGGAATTGGTACGTGTGTGTTGAGGAGTGGGTTCCTTCCCCCTGCCCTCTGAACAAAGCTGTTATTATATTGATGGTGCACCTTATAACTGAAGGCATCCTAAAAATACAGTCATTTCAATGCCCTTTGCAGCCTGGCCTTTCCAATAACTTTGAGTCAGGCCACACGTGATTTTGAAAAGAATGTCTTTTTTATTTGTTTTCTTTCTAAAGTAGCTCTGACATACAACTGCGACTGTTGTTATTGTTTTTGTTTTAGTCACCAGTTCATTCCTAAACCATTGCAATTTGATTCTGCCCTTATCATACTCCTGTAGGTATCAAATATCATCAGTAGTCACCTAATACCCACAGTCCACGGCAATGTCCGCTGCATGCATTGCCACACTTTTTTTATATCTTTACTGAAACTATTTACTGCTCTTCCCTCCTAAAACTTTTTTTCTCCTTAGCGATCCTCAAGCTATTTGTTGGGAGTTGTTCTATCCATCTCCTTTCACATGTCTCTGTATGGCTCTTCTGCTTCTTCTTTCTGGGGCTCTGCGTGTGCTCTTCCCGTGACCTACTGGGTTTTGTCACCCATTCCCTCAGCTACAATTACCATCCATGTCTGCGCCTTCCAATAGGGCAACCACTAGACATGTATGGTTACATAAATTTAAATTTAAATTAATTTAAAACTCAATCCTTATGCTAGCCACATTCCAAATATTCAGTAGCCCACGGGCTAGTGGTTACTATACGGGACTGCACAAATGTAGAACAACGTCATTGCCGTGGGATGTTTATTGAACAGCATTGCTCAACTTGCTGCTCAAATGGCACCTGAAATCCAAACTTCCTTCTGAGGTCCAGACTGACAGGTAACACGCAGATAGAGAAGTAAGGCAGAAATAAGTTCAGCATTTAGTTTTTTAGGTGTCTTTGCTAACAAGAGACGTGAACCGTTTGAGTTTGGAAGTAGCTGATAGCAAAGGCATTTAACTTGTTCTCTGCCAAGGCATATAAGATGAATAAGCCCAGATTTTAATAGCATCAAAATATCCTGCTGGGGTGGGGTAACACTTTACACCAATTTGAAATTATTGCAACTCTTCGCGGTATGATGACAATGGCCTACAGCTTAGAGAAGATAGGCTGTACTTGGAAAAAATGTTCAGAACCAGTGGAACATCTGCTTTATGTGCTTGTATCTCCTGCCTTGACATGCCTCGAAATTTTTATATCCTTCCTGAAATTTCCCTAAAACTCACCTTTCCAACCCCTTTGTCACTGCATGCCCTCCCCTCTTCCGTGTCCCCCAGAGTAGAGCTGCAGAGTCAGCTCTGCTTCCTTCTCTTCTCTCACGAGCCATATTCATTCTCCCACCAGGTCTTACTGGCTTCATCATTGTCCCCTGAGTCCCTCCTCTTGTCCTCAATTTCATGACCACTTGGGCGGTCAAGCCTGTGTGTCAACTCACCAAACCTCCCACCTTTCACTACCTGGCCAACAGCCACAATCATTTCCTCCTTATTTAAAATGTTTCCCTGAGTTCTCAAGAGCTATCCAAACTCCTTAGCATGGCATTTCTTAATGCCAACACCAAACTCCTTACTCTGGCATTCTAATGACCTCAAATTACTTTTCCTCTCCCATTCATTAGCTTTCCCATCCCACTCCTATCGCTCTCAAACATTTCCTTTCCTCATGGTACATTGCTAAAAGTTATTTTCCCCATGAAGCTTTGCCTGAGTTTCTACTTTTCATACTCCACTTGGTTGTGACCCCTGTCCCTTAAGCTGTATCGGTATCAGGAGAGAGTAAACTGCGGCTCTCAGGCCAAACGTGGCTCTCCTTGTTTTCAAACTGCTTGTGAACTAAGGATGGTCTATGTATTTTTAAATTGGAAAAAATGAAGTATATTTTGCAATATGTGAAAATGATACGAAATTCAAATTTCAATGTCCGTAAACAAAGTCTTATCGGGAAGCAGCCATGTCCATTGATTTCTGTGTTAATTGTGAGTACACTACGTGGAGCTACAATGGCAGAGTTCAGTAGTGGCCACAATGCCTGCATGGCTCACAAAACCTAATTTATCTGCTACCGGCCCTTTCATGAGAGCAACTTGACAACCCTGGGTCTATACCCATCTTTACTTCTGTCTTTCTTTATAGTTTTTGAAATACCCATCTCACTCAATACATCATATCTGTATTACTGTCATTTGGCTCTGTTTACCTCATAGTTGTTTATTTACTTATCTTTCCAACCACTTGACAAACTATCAGCTCCTTGAGAGCAAATATCTTGGATTTTTTTCTTTGTATTCCTTGCTAGCACTGATCACAAAACCTTGAACATACAAAGTACTCACTAAATATTTTTAATTGAAATGCTAAAATATGGTTTGTTATGCGAAATAACTTCAGGCTCAACTTTGGTGTCGGTTATACTATGTTATACACCCTTATATATATACTCAAATGCATACAATAAAATAATACATATATAATTGTTTATACCTAAACAAATGTAAAATCTGCATATCTGAAGTTTGAAATTTCTATCAAGATAAAATTGATATACTAACATGGAAATGGATTCACATGTTTATCAGATATGGACACGTATTGCAAATATTTCACATTTGAACTCTTACTCAGGCTCCCAATTGAATTGCAGTATTTTCCTGATCTGATAAATGCTTAATCCTACTGTAAGTGATGGAAACAATTACTCATTTGGGCTCTCATATTTTCAGTATATTCGATCTTGTCAAAGAGTATGCTTTTGACTATCGTTTAACACATTTGTCAGACCAAGCAATAAACAAGCAGTGCAAGTGTGCTGGCTGAGGGATGGTTTAACATCACATAACCCCCTTTGCAGTCCAGAAAAGTGTCAATGTTCTACCTTTTATAGAGCACATGCTTTCATTTTTGCCACATTGGCAAAAATTGGTTCCTGGTCAGTAATTTCTTTTGGGCTCCTTTGACCAAACTGTATGTATTTTTTTGAGAAGACGGGCAGGAGCTAAAGCATCAGCACATGCAACAAAGCTACATGGGTTGACCCCCCCAAAAACTTGGACCTGCATCCTTGACCTCAGGAGAACTGTGCTCTAATCTCAGGAAAACCTCATCAGGGTGGAGGAAGAGGCAAGGGGAGGGAAGGGGTGATGGTCAGAATTCTCTAATTTGTGGGCAGCTTGAAATGTTAAGGACTGGAGTCGTTCGTCATGGAAAGAATAGAGAATTTGGGGCAGTGTTTGATTTTAAACATTTTAGTTTAGAAATAGCCCGAGTCATCTGTGGCTTTTGCTTTTAACTTTTATTTTCTGCAGAGGCCACACGATGGGTGGTCACATGCAGACATGAACCAGACTTTGACCCCTGACCCTTACCAAGGCCAGACTTTGTCAATGGACACCATTCCCACCCCTATCGATCAGTAGGGTGCAGAGGGCATCACCACCTGTGGATGGCATTCGGTTGCCCAGGTTAGTGGAAATTCCGCCCTCTTTTATAAACCTCTACTCATGAGAATATGTTGGAACCCAAGGAAGTAAAAGAGACATTATTGGAAGGATAACTTTGAATTCACAAAGCATTTTCTAATTTTAATTTAGTGTTACTTGCAATAAAGATGCTGACATTTCATAACTTATTTCATGTCCATATCTGCCTGGATGATGTAGTTGAGACTTGCTGACCTATAAAATCAATTTAATTTCATTATCAAAATTATCAATAGCTTTAAAAATATTTTGATTATACAAATAATACATTATTAATCCAGAGAAAATGAAAAATAAATAAAAAATCCTTGCACATAATTCCAGTTTCCAAAGAATACCAGGGTTAAAAATAATAAAAATTGTTTAAAAATCAAGCTCCAAATGCTTGGGTAAATTTGAGCAAAAATGGGATTACATTATGCATATGGTATTGTACCTTTTTACTTAGCACTATACCTTAAATACATTTCCATATAATTTAAAACACATTAAAATCCCAATGTTGACTAAGTCAAGAATTCGAATATATGGATATACCACAGGTTGTTTAGCCAATTTCCTTTCATTGCACATTGCACTTATTGCCCATTCTGTTACAAACAAACCTATGAAGAAATTATTGCATACCTTTCCCATACTTATCTAGACTATTTCCTTAGGAAAATTTTTTGGAAATAAATTTGCTGGTTGAAATAGTAGGTAAAATCTCCAGGCACTTTATATTATTGTCAAATTGTCCTCCAGAACATTCGTACTTGTTTGTACCCCTAGCAGCAAGGAGAACCCTTGTCTCATCCTCCACTGCTGCTCAGATGTTATCATTGTAAATTTGGTCTAGTTTAAAAAGGAAGGGTATCTCACTGTTACTGTCTTTTACAAGTCTAATACTATTCATGAGGTTAAACAGTGTTTCATGTGTATAGCGACATTTGGTGGGGGGTGGGGCTGGTGAATTGTGTAGTAGTTAAAAGCACGTGAGGCTGTGGAATTCGGATGTCTGGGTATATTCCTTTTTCTGTTATTTACTAGTTCTGTGGCCTTGGGAAAACTACTTACACATTCTATATTTAAGCTTTTTCATTTATAAAATGGGGAAACCAATAGTGATTTCTGTACCAGCTTGCTGTGAGAAATAAATGGGATGTTTTATATAAAATATCTTAGCATGGTTCCTAGAAAATAGTAACCCTGGTAAAATGTTAGAGGTTGCTGCGAGATTTTCCAAGCAATAATAGCATCTATTGTATCTCCTGGGTTATGCTGGTATGACAATGAGTCAAGGGCTATACATTTAAGGACTCAGTCTGGCTTGCCCTACTTTGATCATGAACTTAGAAATGTTTAAGAAGTTCAAGAGTGAATATAAGTACAAACTGGCCTCAAAACCGTGCCAGAGTCCCGGCAGAATCCTGGAATGAGGGAGAACTAGGGCCTTTTCCTGGTGTATTTCAGAGATCAGGTAAGAATGGAATTTCCTTAGAAGCTCTGTATGGCTTTCTATCATGGGTTCCTGTAACACTTGCCCATACCTGAACTGTGCCCCTATTGTTAAGGAAAGGGACCCTGGCCAAAGAAGAAACTCTATTTGAAGGACACAAAATCACTGCAAGCGCCAGAAGTCTATTAGGACGGCAGAAGTCTGTGGGCTTGGGGGCAAAGTGCCTGAAGTCCTAGACTTGTGATGGCCACAGAGCCCATGTGGCCGTGGATATTTTAAAGACATTTCTTAATTCTGTGAGAACTTTTCATCCATCTGTGTAATTTTTGATCTAAGTGACCAGCTGCTTTAAAATATACTGAGTGTGTGACATGGGCACTCAGCACATCTTGAGAAGCAGAAATGAGTTTATTCACTTAAAACTACATTTCTGTCATTCTTGCATGGTTTACCCCTGAATTACCCTTCATCAAAGCATCTAATGTTAGTAGGAAAGATTCCTTCCAGCCCACTCTTAATCCAAATAAACAGCACCTTTTCATCCTGAGTTGGTTTCTCCAGGCTGTTTATGGTGGCCTTTACAGTGCCATTTAAATCTGACTTGGCTTTCACTAGGATGGCAGGAGAATAAAACAGCAAGAGGTTTCAGAGCAGATGTGTCATGTCTTGCAAGGCAAGTGAGAGAGGACATTAAGAGGTTTAGAACCTGGCTTCACGTTCATTTTCTGGTGTCCACTGAAATGCAATCAATAAGCTAGCCAGCCTCCTCAAGAAATGAGTAATTTTAGAAATCCAAGAACACTTCATACTGGATCGGGTTATTTAGTGCAGGTGTTTTAATCATTGTAATATCTTGAAAACCTCGCACTGCTGGGCGGCCCTCAGATGCACAGTGGTTGCGTCCTGCTTGGGCCCAATCCTACCCTTGAAGACAAAGGGAATTGTGAGCCTGCAGTAATTTCAAAGCCGAGCCTCAGACTGAAATCGGATAGTGTCTGAGTTCTGGCAGCTGCTACACCTTTGTCTGGGTTGAGCTTGAAGTCTGTGCTTTCTGGAGGCAGTTCTTTGTATCTGCGTTTACAATGAGCACGTTGAAAAAGAGGGATGGAAGGGAGGACTATACACTGTGCGGGAGTCAGAGAGACTACCTACCCCTCTGCATACTAGTTGTTGCATTTTTTTCCCAAGGAATCTCACGAACACATAAAGCACAGGTGGCAACGTGACGGAGGGGAGGGCGAGTGTAAGGAGGGTGATAATTGATGGGGGCCCAGAGTCCAGACCGCAGCTGTCCCTAGGTGCACCCACCTGCATCTGTTCTTCTGCAAGGTACGATGCAGTAGCAGGTTTTGGATTATTTAAACAGGGGAAAGCAAATCGGGAAAGTTAACGATGCTCTTGGAGGAAGAAGGTGAGGAGGTGTGATTGCCACATCTGAGGAAAGAAGCTTCCGGGAAGGGAATAAATTGAATCGGGGGGGTGCCACCCAGTATCAGAGACACCTCTCATCTTATCACCTGTGAACTCGGTGGTTCTGACAAAGGTGTATAGCTGGAGATGGAGGACTCATTGTCTCCACGCTGTCCCACTCTTCTGAGCATGCGCTGTATTTTTATGGTGCGTGAATGTGTGTGTAACGTGAAGGGGAATTGTAAAACTAAGAGGAGGTTGTACCTCTTCTGTCTTTGTTTTTCTTTCA
Source organism: Sturnira hondurensis (assembly GCF_014824575.4). Taxonomy (NCBI): domain Eukaryota; kingdom Metazoa; phylum Chordata; class Mammalia; order Chiroptera; family Phyllostomidae; genus Sturnira; species Sturnira hondurensis. Next base: position 11,410,554 of record NW_028085930.1, read on the forward strand.
TCTTTATTGAGACTACAGGAAGTAAATAGAAGTATCAGCAGCTACCAGGAATGTTATTCCAAGCCAATATTCCCCCCAACTCTCCCTGATGCAATGATATTGGTAAAAGAAATAAATTCATTTACTGGATGTGTTACTTAATGCAGGCCTGAGTCTGGAGTCCCACTGTCTGTCCTCAGTCAGTGAGGAGGAAGGCCAAATTGACAACATTGGGATGATGGGAAGCCCAGGCTATTTGTCATCCGCAATTCAGATCATATGATGTATTTTGAGATTTCTCCTGACATAGTTTACATTGGAAAAGTCTTGAAAGGTCTTCACAAAGTACCAGTAAAATCTGACAGTAAAAGAAACTGGTTCTTTCTTTCTTTCCTTTTTTTTAAATATAACTTTTCAAAGGTGATATTAAGGGTTTACCTGCTTTGATTTATAGGAATATAAAGACACCGTAAGAGAAGGTAGGTCACAGTGTATTTGAAACTTTTCTTATTGTCTTATGCTGCTTCCTACATTAAGTGACTTTGGCAGATAATTTCAGAGCAGCCATTCAGAGGAGGCAGTCCTGAAGAAGAGTCATGGCAGATCCCTGTAAGGGTCTTCTCTGTGTTTTAAAAGTGCATGATGCCCTGGCTGGGTAGCTCAGTTGTTAGAGCATCATCCCACTATGCCAAGATTGCAGGTTTGATCCCCTATCAGAGCACATACAAGAATCGACCAATGAATGCATAAGTAAATGGAACAACAAATCGATATTTCTCTATCTCCTCCCCTTCCTTTTTTCCTCTAAAATACAATTTTAAAAAAAGTATATCACTAAGGAAGAAGCATCCTAGATGCTAAATAAATTATTGCAAAGGGCAAATTCTCCATAAGGAATTCTGAAAGCTGCTTACTATAATATTTGGGCTTAAATTTCTTTTATTCTTCTGCATTATCAAAAATATGTCAATTGTTATATTTAGTATATCTAATATATACTTTTTTAAACTGTGCATTGAAAAATATAAGGCTTTTATTTCAAGAAGAATGAGAATGAAGCAAGTAAAGTCAGTCTATGCTGTGCTTTGAAAGAAATAGATTTACGTTAGGTCAAGACACAACATTTTCATTTTCAGTGATATAACCCAGACAGTTTTGAACATTTGGTATTAGTGTTTAAAAGGTGTTCTAGATTGACTCTTTGGTAAAGTCACTGAGTCCATTTAATAGGCTTTGGGCTGCAAGTAACAGAATATGCTATTAAAAGTGCATTAAACAATGAGAAGAATTTACATGCTCATAACACAGGGGCAGTGAAAATAGGAAATTCCAGGATTCGGTAATTCAGTAGCCCAGAAATACTAATAACTAAGCTTCTGTCTGCTCATTCTCCCATCCTCCCATCCAGCTCGCTGGCATTTTCCCTCAGTGTTTCCGCATGGAAACAGAATGGTGTCTGTGGTTCTAGATGTCATGTCCTCACGCAACCATATGGAGAGGCAGAAAAAAAGAAAATTTCTCCTTCTGTGTCTTCTTTGTACAAAGACAAGATTTTTTTGTTCTGAAGCTCCTTAAACTTCCTATTAAGTCTTGTTGGCCAGGGCTGTGTCACATGTCACTGCCTTAGCCAATCCCTTGCAAGAGAAATAAAGTTCCCAAAAATAGCTTAGATGAATCAGCATTGTGCATATAAAATTTGGTGTAACCGGTTCCATGCTGGTCACATTTCTACATGCAAGACCCACATATACCTGATCCTATGAGAATAACTTTAAATTTAAAGGATAATTATTTGAAAATAGGATGTTTTTCAAAAGTGGAAAAATAGTCTCCTATCACGAACAGAAAACATTATTAATGCGTCAAACTGTAAGCTCCATAAGAAAGTTTCTGTCTTGTTCTGTGATGTATACCCGGTCTGTGGAATAAAGACTGACACGTTGAATGCTCAGGCAATATGGGCTGAAGGAATGAGTGCTTGCTCCTTGTTTATTCCAGAACCCCAGCAGCTCCCTCATTGATGTCGTGGTTCTCTCACCCGTGAACTTCCCCTCCAACCTGACCCCTCCTGGAGTCCCACTAACCTGAACCGTGAACCTATTTCAATCCATACCTAAACCTTGTCCCATTTCTCACTTCATTGCCAATACACTGCCCGTTTCTCTACCCAGCTCCAAGGTAACCCCTACCCTCCTCTGAAGTTTTTCTAGTTATTTCCAAGAGTCATTGACAATATCTCAGGTGTGCATGAACATTTCTCCCACACGTTAAATTCTACCTGCCTTGGTGATCCGTTACCTGTGAAGCTATTTAGGAGAAGTCTTACTCTGGCGCAGAGGCCGGTACTCTCCTTCCCACGAAAATCATTGGTGCCAGTGCTGAAGAGGCTGCATCCCAGCCCTCTGCTCTGCATGCCCTTCCTTATACTTTGGAGGTAGTGCTAGAGTCCCAGTGTCCTCACACCTAGGGGCCACACCATGCTCTTGCCAGAAAAACCAAGAAGCCTCTCTTTCTCATGGCGGCTCAGTTTCTCACATAAGCAATCACCAAACAGGTCTTCTTATCTTCACTGCCTCTCAGAGTTCTCTGGTTTCTTCCTATGAGACTTAAACCCTGGCATATGTTCTTGAGGCCAGACTGGGGAGCAGACACCACATAATCAGTTGTTTTTGCTACTTCTCATTTCTGCTGCTCTTTGTATCAGAAGTCACCCTTTTCCAACCTCCCCTTCTCTCATTTCCTAAGGCACAATGCATGCATTTTACGTAGATGCAGCTGGGTACATCAACATTTTTACAATTCTTCCTTGTCTCCCTCCCTTATAGAATTTATGGTATTTATTGCAAAAACACAGGTATCTGAAACAGGTAGATGGTATCACAACCACCTAGAAAAAGGACTTGATATCTTGCCATTCAGACATTCCTTTCATTTACCATTCTGTGATTTATTTGTGAGAAATATTTCAGTGTGTCTCTGGGTGCCCTACACATCCTTTCAGTGTCCACCTCTACGTGGCTCCCAAACCTTCTTAGGCAAAACCTTCCAGCTGTCCGGAGGCTCTTCTTCTGATCCCTGGAAGATGGGTGGCCCAGGCACAGTGCATATTGAAGAGTTACTGGCTGTAGAAGCAGCTCTCAACAGGCACATGAGAAGTAAGGTAAAAATATCTGGCCTCTGGGACCACTTATTGGGAGAGCGTTGTGGTGGTGCCTATACTATCTTCCACAGTTCTCCAGGAACACTGACTCTCAATTGTCCACAGTGATTGTCTGCTTAAATTGTTGACTTTTTCTCCTCTTTGCCTCACTTACCCATTCCCTTATCAAGTTTTCCTGGGGTTGTGTTCCATATATTCTTGCACTCAAATCCTTATGATAGCATCTGCTTCTGGGGAAACCAAATCCAGACAGACACTAGAAGGTATTAAGTCTATTGGGATTAATTAAAAAAAAAAAAAGACCAAAACCCTCACTCTTAAATGTACTCAAATTGATATTAGTGCTGTATCCCTATAATGGACCATATTCAAGGAGTATAATTCAGAGGAGTATAATTTCTCTATGTAAGTTTTAGTAAAGAGCATGAGATATTTTGGAGGCCCCTCAAAAAATCCCCCCCAAAAGCAAGCGGTGTGAACATGAATATTTCCAAGAATAATACTTTGAGTTTTTAGTGACATTTTCTCCCTTGTTTATAAGACATATTCCTACAATATAAATGTACAGGAGGTATTCTTTAAAAATTTTTGACTTTCTTATGTAGTGCTTCTGTTGTTGACAGTAATTCCAACTGCCTCTTGTTTGGTACTGAAGTTCATACAACAGACTATGAGCCAAAGTTAGTGATTTACTGTTTTGAAAGAATCTCCCAAAATACACTTGTTTGTAATATGTCTTGCTTTTGTGTCTCAGGTGTAAAATAATTGGCATTTTATGCCCAATTTGCCTTTTGCATGCGATATGTTATGTGCAGTGGGACTTAAGTGTCTTGGTAGAACTGGTATTCAGAGAAGTGGTTCATGCATCGCCATAATCGCAGCCCACCTGGAGCACAGGCTTTTCATTTGGGGATCTGTTTTCCTCCAGGTCACGGCAAAAATGCCAAATTTCCTTCTGGACTAGACTGATTCCATTTTAAATATAACAATTTGTAAATGATATATTGTCTTCTCTGACAGTAACCTCAACCACACTTTCCTTTTTACAGATCTATAATGATACTCTTAAATAATTCCAAGTAGTTTGAATAAATTAACCTGACTTTGTTGCTCCCTTTTTTTATGGTATAAGTTGCAGTCCAGTGAAGCTTATTTTGACACAGTCAATTTGCTGTGACTTTATCAAAGTACATATATGAGGTCTGTCCAGAAGTTATCCAGCCATGTAATATGAAAAATAGAGATATGAAAAAGATACAAGATATAAGAAACATTGTTTATAAGACAATGACACCCCAGTCCCCTTCAAAGTAGGCATGTTGGGACCTCACACAGTTCTCCAAATCACCATCAGCTGTCCCATAATATTTTCCTGAATTCCACTGATGGTTTGAAATTTCTAAAATCACACTTTCAAAGGTGATTTTAGTTTTGGGAAAAGCCAGAAGTTGTAGGGTGCCAAATCTGGGCTATAGTGGGGCTAAGTCACCTGGGTGATTTGATGTTTTGCCAAAAATCTCTGCATTAGCCCTGGTGTGACTCAGTGGATTTAGTTTCAGATTGAGAACCAAAGGGTCACCAGTTTGATTCCCAGTCATGGCACATGCCTGGGTTGTGGGCCAGGTGCCCCATGGGGAGTTCTTGAGAGGCAACCACACATGGATGTTTATCTCCTTCTCTATCTTCCTCCCTTCCTCTCTCTAAAAATAAATAAATAAAATATAAAAAAAGAAACCCCAACAAAACTCTACGTGAAATGTGATACATGAGTGGGCATGTTGTTGTGATGAAGCTGCCCATCACCAGTTGCCCATAGCTGGGACCTTTTGAATCATCTCAATAGTTTCCACTGAGGAATGTTCAAGATTAATGCAAAATTTGATGCAGATTTGTTGCTCTACTTGCTCAGTCATTTTGAATGGGATGGTCACATGGTACACGTGCTCATTCAATGATGTCTACCACCCCTACTGACTATTACAGTTAGGTTGTCATTGTTCACGCATGCACATTCCAGTCCTCTCTCCTAGGCTACCAGGTTACACTGATGTGGCACAAACCATTTCATTATATTGACAATGGCTGGACTTTTTCCAGACAGAATATATATATATATATATATTCAGAATACATTTTTAAGACATTTTAAAATTAGATAATGTACACAATAGGAACCCCAGTTATAGACTTCATTCCTGAGCATCCCCTTACTCCTGGCCACAAGAATGAATCCACTAATACAGTGAAGGGTTTGCTGCAATCCCCCAGTCTCAGACACCCAAATCTATGACTTATGAAAAGTCCAGTCCCCTCCTTGGGGAGCTCCAACTCTCATCCTGTGTCAGCCATGGAATTCTTAATTTCTCTGAATTCACTCATTTTAGTGGCTTCTTTGGCCCTCCTTCTTGGACTACCTGCTGTTGTGCACTTAACTGGTGCAGACATTGAACTCAGCCTCAGTACTTGGTTCCAAGACCTTGGTGCCCCTTCCAAATCACAATTCCTTAAAACACTGTCTTTGATGTGTGTGGCTGACTTTATTGAAGTTTCAGGGCAATGGAGGACATTAACATCACAGAAGATACAATCACTTTATATTAGCATTTTAGACACCCTTACCCAAAAGTTGTAGTTTAGATAAATCCCTTCCCTAGGGGAGTTGCTGACCAGCCACCTTATCAGGTGCATTGTAATCACTCTGCTGGCTCTTCCTGCCCGTCTTTCTCTTTCTTATCCGGCTCAGCAAAACAAGCTCAAATTTATCTCATTTTATTTCATTGAGAAATTCAGTTGCATGTTTGCCCTCTCTTTTTTTTCCCCTGGGAGTCTATCTTTTCACACCTAAATGGCCCATCAAGAGATTTGCTAAGCAGACAGTTCCCTCCCCAAGAGGAATTCTGATGCCAATGTTCAAGATAATTGATTCCCTCCCCCCTGCTATGTGCACTCTTTTCAGAGCTTTGAAACCAGTCTGCTCATGCACTGCCCAGCTCCCAATAAGTCTCTAAAATGTAAACTTGGTCTTGTCACTGATCCTGTGCTGAAAATTTCCCATAGTTCTCATTTACTCTGTTGCTCCAAGTGTCCTTCTTTGTGCCTTCTGTGAGAAGGGAGCAGCCTGGCAGGAACTCCTCCCAGCACCATCTCTCTAATGAGCAAAGCTTTAATCTGTGTTAAGATAACAACAAGTGGTGTCTTAGTGTGTGGAACAAGTGGTGGAGAGCCATTGCAACTGAGGCAAGAGAATAGGGAAAAAAAAAACCTTCCACCTCTGGAGAGGGGCATGCATGTCCCAGGAATTCCCACTAAGCCCAGCACACGCAGATGCCAGACCCAGGGACACCAGCCTGCCTAGATTAATCCGAGCATCAGAAAATGCTCCCCTTTCTCACCCCTCACCATTAGGCCAACACACGTCAAGTAATCATAACAACGAAATAAACCAGAGAGAGTTACAAGAGACAGATTCTCTTTGGAGATCAGCACAAAGGGAAAACCCAAACTTAAGAGGGAGGTGGACTTTGAGGAGTACAGAGGTGGTGTTATTAGCACGTCTGAAGCCTGGGATCAACTGAGAGTAACCGTAACAACAACAAACCAACTCCTGAGTAGATCACAGGAACCTTTGTCAGCAAGGGCCTAGCAGAAGCAACCATGTGCTCATCGCCACGCACAAAAAATATTTACCTCAATATTTACTGTTTTACATCGATCAGTAGCTTTTGACAAAAATTATGAGACATGTGCAAAGGCAAATAAAACACACAACAAGGTAATCATCAGAACCAGACTCAGATATGCCACAGACAGTGTGTGTTTGGCAAAAAGACAAACGCGAGGACCAGGGAACTGCATATGAAGCTCAGAGATAAACACATAAACACTGTCAACATATTTTTGGACAAATATCCAAAGGCAATTTAATGAAAAGACGGTGGCTTTTTCATCAACTGGCAAGAAAAAACTTGATATCCATAAAAGAAAAGCTTGACACATACCTCAAACATTATACAAAATTAACTATAAATGGGTCATTGACGTAAATGTAAGACACAAAACTATAGAACTTTTAGAAGAAAACAAATATGACTTTGGGTTTGGCAAAGAGGTTTTTAGTTATGATATTTAAAGCACAATTAAAATAGAAGAAATGGATAAACTGAGGTTTATCAAATTATTTACTTTTACTCAGTTTTTGTGATACTGTGAAGAGAATGAAAAGAAAGGCCTTAGAATGGAGTGAAATATTTGGAAAACACATACAAGGTATTAGTATCCTGAATATATAAAGAGACCTTAAGACTCAACAATATAAAAATAAACAACCCATTAAAAAATGGGCAAAGCTCCAAACTAGTGCACCCTAAGGAACACACTTAGAACCCAGAAGTTTGCTTCTAAATACCATTTTCCAATCAAAGGAATCAGGCCTCTTAGAAGGGCTGAGTAAGGAAAATACAAGATGAGAGCACAGCATCCTGTGGTTTTACAAAAAAATTAGAAAGTGGGGGAGAAAAAACTCAAAAGAACACAGGGATTAGTGACCTTCAAGATCCGCCAGGGGCCAAAGTTATAATAATCTCAGCAAATAAATAAATGAATATATATATACATATATATATACACATATATACGTATATATACATACATATATATACATATATATGTATATATGTATACATATATATACACACATATATACATATATATATATAGTATTGAATTATAGCTCAAAGGATAAAATATATATTGATGAGTACAAGCTTATACAAATAAATAAGACAGGAGACTTCTTCCTTACAGAGAAATTCTAATTAATACACATAGACAGAATGAGAGAAATACAAAATTGCCACTAGAAGATTATAGCAAAAATTGCTGCAGGCACAATAGGCTGATGAATGCTAAAATCAGTGGGGAAAAGTTTAAGAAGAAACTCTTGCATCACCACAAATTATCTCTCCCCCAAATATTTCTTAATTACTGTGCTAATTGTAACCATAGATTCATGAATTCTTTGATGCATCTCCCTCTAGGAGGCGGAGCTTATTTCTTCTCCCTTTGGGTGAGGGCTGGACTTAGTGACTCCCTTCTAATCAATAGAGTAGGGAAGGGGAAAACAGTAACAACACGACAGAGAAAACTGGCAGAAAACTAGTTTAACCAAGTCATCATAGTTCACACCATCAATAATGAAGCATATTGCTATCATGTACCTTCTGATCCAATGCACCAAGAAGGCATCTTGCCTCCTTAGTATTCTTCCCCAGATTTCATAATCTCAGTCTAATCATGAAAAAACATCAGACAAATTCAAATTTAGGGACCATCTAAAAAATTTCTCACCAGTACTTTTCAAAAGGTCAACATCACGAAAGATAAACTGAGGAATTTTGACAGATTTCAGGAGACTCAGGAGACACAACTAGATACAATGTGGAATCCTGAATTGGGCCTTAGACCACCAACAATAACAAGGACATTAGGGAAAAACTGGTGAAATCTAAACAAACTCTGTAACTCAGTTCATGGTATTATACCAATGTTAATTTGTTTTGATCATTGTAAGAGGCCGATGTTAAGGGAAGCTGAATGAAGGGTATATATGGCAACTCTGTACTACCTTTGCAAGTCTTCTGTATATATAAAGTTATTTTAAAATACACAGTTGTTTTTTAAGGAAAGAGATATAACAGTTTTTGAAACATCATGCAGTGTGATATCATTCTCACACTACGGCTGTTGTATGGCTGTTGATAATTACCATTGGTATTATCTAATTGTCAGCTCTTTGCTTGTTGGCCCTTAGAAAGATCTTCAAAATGGCTACAGTGGGCTGTTTTCATTTTCCCAAAGAACATTGATCCTGCCCTTTGAATAATTTAGCAGCAGTGGTAATAATAACAGTAGTAAGTTACATTTATTGAGTGCTTATTACTTACCAGACACTCCATTATATAGGTATCCACTCATGTTGTACTCACACCAGTCCTACATTCTGTCCAGTTTTATGAATGTGGAAACTGAGGCAAAGAGACGTCATCAAGGTTGTACAACTAGTAGGTGTTGAGCAAAATAGAATCCAAACCACTTAAATACCTGGCTCCACAACCAGTGCTAATTGTGATCATAGTTGAGTACTTAATATGAGCTATAGTATCAACTAGTTTATTGAGTGCTGTTTCATTGAGCTGCCTGTGAGGTAATCCATTTCACTGTCTACTTTTACTGATGGGTGAACTGAATCCTGGAACCTGAGGCCTTGTTAGGGTCCAGATCCAGCAAGCTTGAGACTCTCCTCTACTCCAATTTAGTCTGTCTCCCAATTTTACAAAGATGTGTCTCTTCTTCCCACTACAACTGAACTCAAGGGCAACATCATCAACATTTTGAAAAATGATAAAACTGTGTTTTGATGTTTAGCCTGATTTCAATCAAAGTTATTTCAAATTGTTCCTTATGAGGGCTGTGTGTCCCAGGACACAGCTGTGGGAACACCACTGGGCCCACTGATGTCTGGTAAGTGTCTCACTCTATTTCCCATCATGACACTATCTAAAAACTCCCCGAGCCCCCTCCACACACACCAGCAAGTGTTGCAGGTCATTTGTATCTATATAAAAAGTTGATACTCTTTATGTTACAACAGGGCTTTACTTTCAAACACCAAACAACAAAGTGCCTAGGAGAAGAATTTTCTTTCTATCTACACTCTGAAGTGAGCTTTGAGGTAAACATGCTATCAAATGCTCTCAGAAAAAAAAATAGACAAAGATACCACAAACAAAACAGGATGGCATGAGGACACTTTAAGAGTACTTTTCAGAGCTAACCTGCAGAGACTCTCCTTTGGTGGTAGGGTAAGGATCAGGTGCCTTCTGATGCACGTTGGCTTCCAGGCTTACTGCTTTCCAAAGCTGAATCTTGAACTGAATGTCAGGGAGCCATTTTGCAAGTGAAGGTGATGTTATGCTCACATATGGCTGTTATAACATCACACAGTGTGACATCATTCTCACACTATGGCTGTTGTTCTTACTGACCTAGCTCAGCATACCTGGAGCTTTCATCTTCATCTCAGTAGAGATGACTGTACTGGAAAAGAATTAGCCCATTGCCAAATGGTAAGAAAATAACAAGGACAGGTTACAAGATAACTCAGCCACTAGGTACCACAAGGCCAAGGACACTGAAGGGATGATGAAATCAGACTGGAAGACAAAGTATCATGAATATGGATGGGGGTGAGGGGAATGTATCTGAAAGTCAAACGATTAGCTATTGTTCACAGCTAGGGTTGGGTGAGAGCCTTTTTGTTTCGATTTTCAATTTTAATGCCCATTGTTTATGAGTAAATAGAAGAAGAATGTTTAGATGAAGGCAAGCACATGCAACAGCAATATCTGTTTAGCCATTTAACAAATATTTACTAAACATTTACCATGCTCTAGGCATTATGCCAGATGCAGGGGTAGAGAGAATTACGACACAGTCTCTGAATTTGAGGAACTCATAGTCCAGAGGGAAGATGGACTTGAAAACAAGTAATTGCAATCTAGTACAATATGCCAATAGGAAGGTGGGTACCAGCTTATCAGAATGACCCAAAGAGGGTGAGATTTCCTCTGCTTGGGTGGGCCCAAGATTCCCTATACAAATTTATTCCCATAGATAAAAATAGTTGTTAGTGTTCGACAATATTTAATGAGGTAGATTTATATACATCTTCAAGTATGGTGTCACCTCTTGTCAGACATAAAAATAATTTGAAGTTCAATTAAAATTAACCTCATCTTTACTGCATGTTTTTGACTATTTAACATAAGTCAGCCTTCTTTTTTGCACCATTAGCCTCCTAGACAGGGAAAGGCTGATTTACTCCTACACTATTTTTCTGGTTTTACCCTCAAATGACTTCATACCTTTCTACCTACACGGAAGTGCCCGTGTTCCTCAAATGTATGTTCCTGGGTCCTACCTCTGTGGTTTTGCATCTTACACCTGGATTCTCTTCCTAAATGCCAGACAAAATTCAATCCATCTTTTTCAAGGGTCCACCCACTATTGCCTCTTCTAAGAGCAATCTACCGGGAAGTAATCTTCCTCATTGAATGTCTAGAGTGCAATGCTCATGTCTCCTTTCTCTCACTTAACACCTGCTTCCTTAGGTTGCAGTTATGTCTGCCTCTAAACTGTGCATTGTTTTACACCAGGTACCGTGCGGCTTTTTCAGGAGTCAGCATGATAGATGGCGCGGGCAATGGGTTCAGCACATTTGGCAGCACATTTGGCACAAATACACCTGTGGGAAAAGATGATGAGGAGTTGCTAGAAAACTTGGACTTGACCAAGTCTAAGCAAGTCAAAATGCTCCAGGAAGAGGCAGGATTCATTCCAGAATTACCCAGTAAAGAAAAAGGTGTGAAGACATTAGTAGCCTTTTCAAACATCTGGTGGGACCCAGTAAGGGCTGGCTTCATGGGCATGCAAACTGTGTGGTCAACAGAGTTCTGTGCACAGTTTAATGCTTTGCTATTGCCATCTTGAAATTCTTAATTTGCTAACAAGACGCCCTGCACTTTCATTTTCCTCTGGGTCTTGCAGATTATGTAGCTGCTCTTGGACCCAGTTAAGGAAGCAGTTTCAAGATTCAGAAGAGCCAGAATTAGTGCATACTCGCCATTGTTTATAACCCGAAGGAGCCAAAGTAGTCTGTGTTATATCTCTGCAGAAGTCAAAAGGATACTATGTCCTTTCTTCTCAGGGGTGCTTCTCACCCTTGTTCTTCCCCCCACCCAGGAACAGTGCGATGCCTCTAGTTAGCTGGGGGCAAGTGAATGGAAGGTGGCATATGAGTTTACTGGGGCTGCTGTGCTAAAGTACCACAAACTGGGTAGTTTGAACAACAGAAATTTATTGTTTCACAGTTCTGGAAGCTGAAAGTCCAATATCAAGGCAGGGTTGGTTTCTTCTGAGGGCTGTGAGAAAGAATTTATCTCATGTCTCTCTCCTAGCTTTTAGTAGCCTTGAACATTCCTAGGCTTGTAGATGGTGTTCTTCCTGTCCCTTTAAATCTGTATGTGTCTGTCTCTGTGTCCAAATTTCCACTTTCTATAAGGGTACTAGTCACATTGGATGAAGGCCCACCCAAATGAGCCATTGTATGGAAAAAAACATAACAGCCAACTCGATACATCAAGTTGACTCTCTCGCTCATGTGCTTTAGCCACCACATGAGAGGCACAGTCTTCTAGACCTTCAAGGAACTCTAAAGATAGCTAAATACAACGCTTTTAATTTACTAATAAAGAAATTAAAGTTAAAGAGGGTTAAATAATTTGTGGTAGAACACCCAGCTAATCAAGGGTGGAAGTGGAATCAAAGCCATGTTATTTAACTCTAAATATACAGCTTTTTAGTATAGCACTGTTGTCTTCATTTTTGATGTCAAATTCAAATATCATAGCCAAGGTCCATGTCCAGGCGCTGACCCCCTATGTTTTCTTCTAAGAGCTTTAAGGTTTAAGGCCTTGTGTTTTCACTTCTACAAATAAATATTTTAGAATATTTAGGTAGAAAATTCACAGATACACACCAGTTGTATTCCCTCACCAATGTTTACAAAATAGGTTGTAAATGCTTAAAAGCTCACAGGAGCCAGACAGATCATGGAAGTAATTCAGCCAGGTTGGGTGTCAGTAACAGGGAGCTGTTGCGACCTGCAGAACACAGGCCCTTCTACGAAAGAGAGAAAGGGAGCAACTGTTTCTTAGCTCAGGGACTTGTTGCCCTGTGGAATTGTGGGCTCACTTCTCCGGATCTTCTGTTATTTAAGAGAAATCTAAGCATCTAAAATTTATTAGAAAATTTCCAGCATTTTGCCCTGGCTGGTGTGGCTCAGTAGACTGAGTGCTGGTCTGTGAACCAAAGGGTCTCTGGGTTGCTTCCCAGTCAGGGCACATGCCTGGGTCGTGCGCCAGGTTCATGGTAGGGGTTGTGTGAGAGGCAACGCATTGATGTTTTTCTCCTTTTCTTTCTCCCTCCCTTCCCTTCTCTCTAAAAATAAATAAAATAAAATCTTCAAAGGAAATTCCAACTTTTAAGTGTGGCAGAAAAATCAAATTTTAAGAAGCACTGTATATGCCAAATAAAAATCTGTCGGGGGGCCTGGCCAGTTGGAAGCCTCTGATTCACATCTTCTCCTCTCTTCTTACTCACCCAATAATTCTTTCACCCCTTAGATTTTTCTAAATTTAAAAGCACAAAGACCTACTCAGAAATAAATGGAGTTGCCCTTGGCAATGCTTATGCAGAGCTTCCTGTTGAATTTCTCCAAGCTTTCTTTTAAGGGTTTGAATCTTCTGAGTAGGTACCCACTGTTCATTTTCAGGGTTTGTATGCGGCAGTAGCACATTGTGTATAATTCGTAATCATTGGAACTAAATGATTTGCCACCTTTGTGTCTGAATTTCACAAAATGTCAGGAAGGTTTTGGGGATAGTTCAAGAATTCAGCTTCTTAGAGGTGAACTTCTAGTTCAAATGGCATACGGGTCTAGAGTCAGTCTAATGCTTTGTGCAATGTTGTTTGTACAAGTGGTTTACCCTAAACTGTGCCACGCTCAACCCTGTTAATTCTCCAGGTCAAGGTGAAATTTTTCGTTCTTTTTCATCTTCAATTTTACAGATGGAAACAAGAGAATAAATCTGTGCATCCCTTTGAGGAGCAAGTCAATCCCTCATTTCAACACAAATGTTGGCCAGTTTTGCATTCGTTCAATGACCCCCTCCACTGGATTTTGTCCTCTACGAAGCTAGGCCTCCTCAGTTCGTTTGTTAGTGTTACTAAGGTGGCGTAGGGGGTGTCTCCACCTCCCAGGCGCTTGATGTGAAGGTGGTGTTTTTTAGATAACTTGCAGTTGATTCTTTTCCTTTCTTTCTTTTCTCCCTATTAGTCACGCAGGCACTCTGGTGGTGTTTTTCATTCTTCACAGTGCAGAAATTGTGTGGAAGACAATAGACTTGTTTCTAATTTGGTGTTTCCGAAAGCTTGGCAAAATAGAAATAAGACTGTATTCAAAAGTTGAAAAAGAGCATGTAAATAGCAATAACTGAAATTTGTGATTAAACAATTAGCAAAAAAGAGCCCTATGAAGTCATTAAAAGTATAAAGAGGGAGGCGCTTCCTGCTTTATCATTACTGGGTCTGGGCTGTTATTATTTAACATTGATTGAGCACCAGCCAGGGAGCCATTCTGTGAACAGTGGAGTGGGAAATAGTCACTTCCCAGCGGCATTCTCATTCGAGGCAGCAAGAAAACCCCCAAAAAGTTTTTAGGTAGCAGCACTCTATAGAGATCTAGAAATAAACACAAAGAATTTAAACAGCATGATTATTCGCGACTATGCTAAGGAGGCCATGGGTTCTGGAGCAAAACGAACAACCTGGAGGTTGAATGTTATCTTCTCTCTAGTTGTCTCTGGGATCTTGGGCAAGTCATTTTATTCTTCTGGGCCTTAGTTTCTTCATCTATAAAATGGGAGTAATATTATTTCTCTTAGAGAGTTTTCGGGGGAATTGATGATGATTTAAGTCAAGTCAAAGAATGTTCTAAATACTCAGGAATAGATAGCCATTTTGTTATGACTGTTGCTACTACTGCCTTAACTTATAACCATCATCTTGTTTTATAAAATTAATTAATTTTAAAGGTATTTAAATGTCATAAAGAACTTGAGAAAGAGGAATTTAAAGGGATCAGGAAGAAGTGTACCAGTCAGTTAGGATTATGTTATTTCATTTGGCTTTAAGCCAAGCAAATGTTCAGCTGCCAGTTAAAAATGTACCACCTGCCTTCACCCTGTCTTTAATATATTCTTTAAAGTAGCACGGTGGAAGATATCCAGCTATAATCAGAACACGGCTTTTAATTTTCAGTTTTAAGCATCCAAATTCTGGAAGAAATTCTAGTTTTGAACCTATGAACAATGAAGGACTTATACCCAGCATGTTTAAAGGGAACACTACTATAGACAAATGCATTTATAATGTATTTTGCTTCAGATTTATCTCTGTTCATATAGGGTGATATCATTTTCCCTTATGAATAATAACAGATGCAAGTAGAAGATTATGTAAGAATGGCTTAGTAGAGATAAGGATATTCTCACTTGTGAGAGATAAAACAAGTTAGGGGAGAGCAGAGAACAAAAGCACTCTTTGACAGTAGGGAATATATTTGATGACCTAATGCAAATATTATAGACTTTTGAAAGTGCTCGATATTACAAGTATCATTTTGTAGTGTGCACTTCTCTCAGCACATTTGCTATTTTATTTTAATACATGCGATTAGCACTAGACGTGGAGAGTGTTATGGATAAGAAATTGTATAAACATGGAAAATGTAGCCCTTGTGCTCAGGACAAAGCTGAGAGAGCAGGCCTGCCAGGTCCCTGTAGAAGGGCTTAACAGGCCCGTTTTTTTCAAAGGCCCACAGCAGGCAACGCAGTAGAGTTCAAACCAGCAAACACACTAAAGGCGGCCATTGCTTACAAACAAATAGAATTTTTAACAAGAATTAAAAATGTCTAGTACAGGGGTTGGCCCATAGTAGACATTCAATATCTGGAAACATTTTTATTAAGTCTCTTTTCTTGCAGGAAATATGACATCGTTGCTGGCTAGAAAAATATTAGAGACTGTTTACCGAGCACCTGTTAGGCACCATGGGTAATGTATTGGGATATTCTGGTGAAAATCCTTTTCGTTTGCATCATAGCACTTTAAAAACTGACTTCTTCCTATAGGGTCACCTTCCTTGGGTTCCACGTTAAGGGAAGCTTTCAGATCTCTCCTATAAGCCTTTATCATTCACCTTTCAGAGTCAAAAGTATAGCTGGGGCATGTCAGGCTGTCTAAATAGAAATGAGCAACCAAATCAGAACAACAACAAAAGCTAACAAGACCCTACCTTAAGGCAAGGGCTTAGTAATGTGAGAGACCTTGAAGGAATTCAGACTTGAAAATTTTCCACCATGGCCTTTGAATGTCCTTTTCCCTAACAGCTGTTCCTTTCCACTCCCTCGTGCACACAACTTGAATCTCTGTGTTCTCTGTCCTTCTTGATAAAATCTAGATTGCCCGACAATGGAGCATGGCCTGAGAAATCTGCATTTTTAACAAGCCTCTAGATGGTACAGAGGTTGCTGGTTCAGAGGCCACATGTTGAATAGAAGGAAGCAGGAGATTCTCTCAGTAGGTTACCCACCCAAATCATCACTTCTTAAGATTGCATGACTCAGAGAAATAATCAGGGATTCTGATAGATATCATGAACCATAACATAGCCATTTTAAATAGATAGATATAAAACAGAAAAATCCTTTTGAATAGTTGAAAGCTTTAAATTGCATTTTGTTTTGCTGACTTTCCTCAGTCATTATCCAAATTTAAGTTTCAGATGTCAATAACAAAGTTGTATAACTCGGTCATTAGATGTCACAAATAGATTTTCTATGCTAGGCTTATGAACCATATTGTTAATTGACAATTAAGAATGATGTACATCTATTGGGCTAGTTTTAATTAATTCTTTCCCTTGGCTGATCCGTAAGGTTTGGGAATGAGCACAGATGTTTATAGGGAGGGGGCTAAAGAATGTGTTTATAGGTCTGATGATGAACTAGAAGGTCATTGTGCCCAAAGAATATTTGTGCCCATTTGGGGGAGAATTGTAAAGGAGTGTATTATTGTGGGGTGGATAATGGTGGGTTCCTTCTACACTTAGCAATTGCACAGCAATGATACAGCTGTGTACTGTGGGAAACCACCCAAACACTTGGCAGAAGTAGAATACCAATGGTTCATTTCTAATTAAACTTGTTTATTTTATTTTTTTTTCTTCGTGTGTGTATGGCCTTATTTTAGGTTTGAGTTTTTTCTGTGATACAAAGACTGAATGCGGGCAAAATACAAAGTCTGCAAACAAAGGCTCTTTTTAATGTTCCAGACTTACTTTGTTCTGAAGCTTCTCCTTCCTTCTTCCATCCCTTTCATATCAAGCACCTATTTCCTCAGCTTTTCTCCCTCCTGCCTTTTACGGACGACTCCTAGGAATGAATCTGATATCGGCTCTTGGAAGTACGAGTATAAACCAATGTTTCTTTTCCAAGTTATATTCATATTAAAATTCTTATTTTGGTTTTAAGTGGGAAAATGATGTTCCAATTATTGGAAAATTAGATGTTAATTAGCTGGTAGGACCAGCGGGATATTCTGGGGGTTTTGGTTTGAGCACAAGGTGATAATAGGGAACGGATTAGTTTGAAGACAAAAATAGCCCTTCCAGTTGGCTTGGGAGTTCTTTGGGACTTAACTAACTTTATAATTAGTAGACAACTGATCAATACCATATGTTCCTGTGTACCAAGGACTTTTCTTCCCCTCTACCCAGTAAATGACTTAAATTTGAGAAGAACAATTCAGATTTCAAAACCAAGAGGGGTCATACCACATTTTATCTGGCAAAAATGTCTTCCAATTTTTCTATATTCTTTCACTACATTTTATATTCAGGTTATTTTTTTTTAAGAAAATGGTTTCAGGAGTAGGAAAAACAATTCAAAGAGGAATATCAAATAAATGGTCATTTTTTGCACATACTCTTTCAACAAGTATTTATAAAGTACGTAGGACCAGGTAGTGTGGGGTTCCAAAGAATGAAGTTTTTCTTCTTTGAGGAGAAAAAACTAACTTTTGATTTTTCTAAAATAATAAATTCATCATTAAAAGAAAAAAATTTAAAAAACCATGCAATATCTTCCCATTGGATAAATATCTGGGCAGCATGTTGCATAACCCTACAAAGGAGCTTTTGCATGTGAATTTCCATAGAGATTCCTGCTGGAGCGGGGTGTGCCCAGCCTGCTCAGACCGCTGAGGCAGCCCCATGGGGCTTTAGGGGCAATGAAAAAGAATGGCTTTCTCTCTTTAAAATACTTCTCAGGCTATCTTTGCCCTGTGTTAATATGATAGCCACCACATTCTATTTCATTCTTTATTTTTAATAAATACCACTTCTGCGTTTTTATTACATTTTTAGAAGATTTTATTTATTTATTTTTATTTTTAAACATGTTTATTTATTTATTTTTAGAGAGAAGGGGAGAGAGGGAGAGAAAGAGGGAGAGAAACATCTACGTGTGGTTGCCTCTCGTGCATCCTCCACTGGGGACCTGGCTCGCAACCCAGGCATGTGCCCTGACTGGGAATCAAACTGATGACCCTTTGGTTCACAGGCTAGCAGTCAATCCACTGAGCCACACCAGCCAGGGCTATTTTATTTATTTTTAAAGAGAGAGGAAGGGAGGGAGAAAGAAAGGGAGCAAAATATTGATGTGAGGGCGAAACATCAGTCTGCTGCCTCTTGCACATGCCCCAACCAGGGCCTGGGCCTGCAACCCAGGCATCGGTCCTGACAGAGAATCACACTGGTGACCTTTTAGTTTGCAGTATGATGCCCAACCAATTGAGCCACAGCGGTCAGGGCTCCATCTCATTCTTAAAACAAACAAATCAACAACAACAACAACAAATCCAATTTACCCGAATGCTTTAAAATGTTTTCTCTTTAGAGGTAATTTTTCATGAATTTTGAACAATTAAGAGAGGGTTTGGAGTATTTTCTAGTGGCCATAGCTCCTCCTCATTATTGATTTTAGGGCAATGAAAAGGTAGGTCTTAGCTTCCTGTTTGGATGGAACCTGTTCACCTCTTCCCTGCAGACAAAAATATTCTATGGAGTCAAATATTTGGGTTTTTTTAATGAAAACATGAATTTTTTAAAAAAGCACAAATAGAGCAAGTGAGGCAAAAGGCTGAGTCAATTCTGTTGAGTCACGGAAAACCAAAATAGCTCATGCCTTTTACCGTGCTTCACTCTTGCCCCACAGTCAAGAAAGCAACTCAGGACTAGAGGTGGGCTGTTCCTCTTGGGTCAGGGCAGACACACAACCATCAAAGGATTTTGTGAGTAGTTAGTAATGTGAATGCAGCCATCACATTCTGAGATCTGTACGTATCTATCCAAGCAGAGGGAAAATCGCGTAATTAATTTTGAAGCTGTTATGATGTTTCAATTGATTTGGATCAGGAAAAGGAGAACAATTAAGAAGAATCAGAAAACAATATCCCTTTTAGTATTCTAAAGGGAAGAGAAAAATTAAATAAGAGTTTAATTGAAAATTTCTGATCTGCATGAGGAAAATGGAATGTTGTATAAAAAGGAATCCTGACTTATTATGGGAGCACTAATATTGGGCCAGGATCTTGAGTAATAAAAGTATAAATTCTGATGTCCACAGAGCCTTCAGTAGACTAGGAAGGTCTGAAACCCAAACGTTAAAATTGCTTCTGGTGACTCACTGAACCCAATGCTTTTGCTTGAATAAAATCCCTCCAGGATTATTCTACTGAACAATACTATTTTATATTAATTTCTAATATCAAGTACAGAATATTGTCACCATTGTAGCCATACCTTGACATTTTTAAGACCATTTTTTACCTTCTTTATGTGATCATTTAACTATTAAGAATTGGAATGAGCATGCATGTATTTCCATAGCTCAGATCCTTCAGAGTGCCACTAGTAGTTTATTTGGCTAACAGAAGAAGCATTCTGGTAGAAAAACTGCAATGGTTTCCTTTGTCCACTGTACTCATAATTCCCTTGTGAGCATAGATTTTTTCAGGAAAACTAATTTTATTGTATGGGAAATCCCTGAAACACGTCTCTTGGAACACTACTTACATAAAGGATACTGAGAGCAATTCAGACAAGGAAATATCTATCAACCACGAGTTCTGCTGCTTAACAATTTCCCTTAAAAATTATGACATGCCTATGAATTGTGGCAGAATTTTTTACTTAAAAACAACTAACATTCGGATTCAATAAATTTTGTTCAAATTGTCTAATTCATTTTCTTCTGAGAAGTATAGTTACATCATCTTAAATATTCTCAGGAGGCGGTTTATTAGAATGGTTCTTTGTTAATCATCTAAGAAAACTGGAGTCAAAAGAAAAGAAATAGACAAAAGGTCGTGTGTTATGGAGATAACCATTTCTGGCTTCTGGATACATGAACTTTTGGCCAGGAGGTAGAATTCTCCTGTCTTGCGAGCTTTATATTTTGGTTTTCTTGAACTCAAACTACTCATTATCTTGAGAGAGAACATTCCAGGCGGGCCAGGCAAGATCAAGAGTTGCTTCTACCCTTGAAATTTGATGTGATTTAAGAT
Organism: Sturnira hondurensis; assembly: GCF_014824575.4. Classification (NCBI taxonomy): domain Eukaryota; kingdom Metazoa; phylum Chordata; class Mammalia; order Chiroptera; family Phyllostomidae; genus Sturnira; species Sturnira hondurensis. Next base: position 11,430,997 of record NW_028085930.1, read on the forward strand.
TAGCATACAGGGCTAAGTGTAGGACCTGATTAATGGCTGGTATAGGAAACACCCTGTTAGAATGTGCAAAATTATATCTATTTCATGACCAATGTTAGGATATGTTAGATAAGAGGTCCAGTCTTATTCATCTCCTATTAAAATATGTATATGCTTTAGGCCAATTGAGAATCTTGCCTGACAGTGCATCTTTTCTCAGCTCTTTCCCAACCCTTTTTTCCCTCCTTGTAATGCCAAAAGAAAAAAAAAGTCAGCTAAGAACAGCTCATGGTGCATTCTAAGAGGGATTTCATGTGTTTTCACATATTATAACCAACTTTGACTGAAGAATGAAAAAAGCATGGGCAAGCACAGCCACATACTGTGGACAAGCAAGATTTGATTGATACACTTAGAAAACTTGAATTGTTCTCATATTTTTGTTCCATCCACTCATCGACCTCTTTCCTTTCTTTCTCGGGGTTGTCTTCTACATGTCTCTCCAAGCTACACTACAGAGAGATCATTATTATGGCTGTCCTTGAAAGTAGAGTACAGTGTTGGGTGGCTGACAATCTGTAGCCTACAAAGCTTGTTCTAGACTGTTTTTTCTCCACAAAGTAGCTCTTCTGAGATGTTTGCATTTCAATGTGGTGATAGTAAATCCAGGCCACATAGAGGCTAAATTGCAATCTTTTCAAAAAATAGTCTCATTTGGAGAAGGGCAAGTCGGGGTATCCTCTAATTATATAATGAGAGAGACTCTGGGTATTAGATATTTCTTTCCACCAGTCATTTCTTGATTTCCTGCCCCTTTTCTGAATAACTGCGTGAACATACTGCAGAGGTCTTCTTACCTGGTCGCTAAGGCCTCTGTCTCCTTGGCAACTAAACTCAAAGATTACAGGGAATATGTTTTCTTCATTCCTGGAGCTGTTTTAATGTTTTCAAATGTCAGAAGAAAAGATTCTGCAGTCTCATGGGTGTTGGTGTATATGGGGCAAGACAGAATGTTTAAAAGCATGTTTAGTCAATTCTTCACCAGGCAGCAACCTTCAAAACATGTGTGCAAATTTAAAAAATGAGAAATAATGTAAATAAGTAGTGGAAGAGGTTTTGCTCTTACGCAGAGGGATACTTCCCTATTTGGTTGTCCCAAAAGCTTTGGGTATGGGACATCTGCCTGCCTTTGCTCACTCATTTTCAAGGCAATTCCCAGGGGAGAAAAGGCAAAGGAAGTTGCTTCACAAAAGCACTCACTGATTTTCATCTTGAGTGCAAAGGAAATGTAGTTTTTAACATTTCCCTATTACTTAGTAGATCTCCTCCATGAGCTGCCACCTACCACTATGTTTCTGCATTTGTTTTTATTTTTAAATCTCGAATCTGGACATGTCTTTAAGTAACTTAAAGACATTGGAGATAATGTTTTTTCAAACTCTTCTCCAATCCCCAAACCAAACAATTTTCCCCCTACCTAACAACTGGGATGAGAGTGGAGCTTACTGTCTTTCCATGGTGGTGAAGAAATAGATTCCCAGGTCTTTAATTCTTCATCTTATGCTTTTTTCTGGAATGGTGACCTTGGAGGTGTGACTGTTTCCATCCCTGCTGACATGTCCTGCTGAAGGACGCATTTGCTAGGCTTTGGATCTCCACTCTTTCTTAGCACAGTCACAGCACAGTGGTCCACTCATGCTGATCCGGCATCTTTTGGATACTCCTTGCTGCAGGAGATACTGGTGAGGGATGGTAACAGGTTGACGCTTGAGATCCAAACCTGTTTTGTAGCACCTCTGACCCCAAGGTATGTCCCAGGCCTCTTTTCTTTGGCTGTGGCAACTCAGCCAAACCCTAGACTGATAATCTTCTTCCCCTGGGACCCATGTAGACATATCTGGGTCCCATTCATGCCTGTGAAAATCAAGTTGAACCCTAGAGAACTAAACTCTGACCCTCCCACTACTTAAACTATGTTATACCACCCAGGCCACTTCCAGATGGCTGAATCCAGATTGGTGAGCCAGAAGCCTCATCTCAGGGCCCTAAATGTAAATTAAGATGAAGCCTCCTGGTGTCTGTGTTCATCTCAACTTTGCTTATCACACTAGATCCCCCTCAACTCCCACTAACCCACTCTTATGGATGGAAAACCAGAAAGCAATTCCTTAATACCAAACTTCCCCCTTCTTGCTTCTCTGCACAATTCCTCCATGTCTTCAAGAATTAGGATTCTTAGTAAAAGAGCCACAGAAATGGAGATCACATGGAGGGTTAGCAACAGGGGAGTGGGAGGAGGAGAAGAGGGGAGAAGGTACAGAGAATAAGTAGCATAAATGGTGGGTAGAAAATAGAGGCGGGGGCAAGAATAGTATGGGAAATATAGAATCTAAAGAACTTGTGATACATGGACATAAACTAAAGAGGGGGAACGGTGGGGGAGGGGTGTGCAGGGTGGAGGGGAATGAAGGGGGCAAATGGGACCACTGTAATGGCATAACCAAAAAAAATTATTTTGAAAAAATTAGGATTCTCTTTCAGTTTCCTTTTATATATATATACCTTTTTTTGTCTTATTCTTTTCTCTACCTAGATTCTTATACTTAATTTGTAATGTTGGACAAATTGTAGAGGAATTCCGAGGGGTGGCATAACATGAAAATTTCCCAATCAAGGGCATAGATCCGGAGGTTTTTCTAATGCCGTACCTACTGACCACAGTGCGCAACCAAGATTGTTACCTGGCAGCATCCTGGGGAAGGAAGCCATGCAGGAGAGTGGGAGGAGGGTGGTAAAGAGGAGCAGCATTATTAGATGGAGAAAGAGGTGCAGACAAGCAGGATAAATAGGGTTGGGGGAGTTTCACAGAACAGCAAGTGGGAAAAGGAGATTTTAGGGTTTCCTTAGGGACGTCTTGAAATAGGTCCAGCAGAGAAGAAGGAATATGGGAAGGAAGATAAGTTCAGAGATAAGAGAAGCTGGATCTTATATCAAGTTGGAAAACGGAACTAGCACCAATCAGGGAAGGGCAGGAAAGTCAGAAGAGGGGGGTTAAGAACAGAGTAGGTTGTCAGGTGGAGGTCAGCGAGGCCAAGACACGAGGAGTGACATTCTTTACAACTAGGTGGATGGGAGGCATGACCTTAATGTACAACTTACTTCGGGAGGCTGACCAATTTTGACCAAGTATCCCAAATACAAAAATATTTCACTTATAGCCAGCACTGCTTAGGAGATCTGTTAGAAATGAGTTCTTATTGTCATCATTATTTTTTTATTCTCATGCAAGCTGTCTCATACTTGTTATGTCAACATCAAAGTCCAACATCAGCTGACAAACCGTCTTCCTATCAACAGCATTAGAGCACCATAATTAATACTTATCAGGCTCTTCGTATATGTTTGCCAAATGAATGAATTGATGAATGAATAAATTATTCCAGTGAATTATTGAGGAAAAATGGCTCTAGCCCAACTAAATTTATCCTTAAATATTATTCAAGTGTATACTCCAATTCATTCTCAGTTAAGAAAAGGGTTGATAAGTACCAAGTCATTTACGTAAATTAGTCCCAGAAAAAAAAAATCAAAAGGCAGAAAGTATTCTAGAAGTGACTTGTTAAGACACCCCTGTGAGATTCTCTATTACCTTGCCAGGAAAATAACGGCCCATCATCAATACAGGTAATTGCTGCAGCACATTGATAGGAAAGGCATCTTAATTAAAGATTCTATTGGAAACATATGTGAACCAATCCAATTTCTGGGCCACAGGGCAATAATAACCTTCCTATCTAATATGTTTCTTATTTTTATGAGCATTTATTGTTTGGAGCAATATTGTCTAATTGGACCAAGCACGGGGGAAAAGAACATAAATGCTATTTGCTCTGTATTTGATACAGCCGTGGAATGGGGATGTGACTGCAGAGCACAGGGGTAAGTAAAGCCTCCACACAATTTGGCTTCCAGGGCACCTTAAAGACAAGGTGAAGCCCCGGCTAAGTCCACTGGATGTGGATGTGGGTGCTGCTAATATATCTGCACTCGGGTGTTGGTGCTGACTTGTACCTTGGTACCCAAACTTCTTAGACAGTCAGTTTTCCCCTCAATACCACTGAATCCCATATGAGTGAAAAGTACTAAGTGTCCATCAATCCATCAGTGGGTGAATGGATAAAGAAAATGAGGTGTGCGCATGCGTGTGTGAGCATGCACACACTGACAATGAAATATTATTCAGCTATAAAAAAGAAAGAAACCCTGCCATTTGTAACAACATCAGTGTAACTTGAGACCATTATTCTAAGTAAAAGAAGCCAGACAGAGAGAGACAAATACTATATGTGGACTCGAACAATGCTGGACTTTGGTCACATGATGATTTGATCATGAAGTCCTAACTGGGCAGGTCATGGTGGGCAGTCCCCAGGCATTTAACTTTTCAGTAAAAGGTTCTCCTTTGCCTTAAGCAAGCCCTGTCCATTTTTTTTTTCTGAGAATCTGGTTGAACACACGTTTGAGATGAACTATAACCACCCTCGAGGGAACACGTAATCTTGTTAACTATCCTGTAATCCAATCCCTGCCTTGCTTTTCTCCCACCTCTGTGTCATCTTCCTTACATTCCTTCTTTAATTGAAGATGTAGGAAAGAGGCTGAAAATTGTTATTCCCTGGAGCATTTGAGATCTTGCTCTCTGGCATATGTCGTCAATTTGGTTCAAATGAACTCCTATAGAAAATAAAAAACCTAAAAATAAAAAAGAAATTTAAAAGCTGACCTTATGGAAAGAGAGTGGAATTGTCACAGCAGCCAGAGGGTGGGGGAAACGAGATGCTGGTCAAAGGGCACAAACCTCCAGCCACAAGGTGACTAAAATACAGCAGGGTGACTATGTTGACTATAATGAACAATACTTTATCATTGAAAGTGAAGAGGGTGCCTTTAAATGTCACCACTCACAAACAACGGTAATTCAGTGAGAGGACGGAGGTGTTGAACTTACTGTAGTAATCATTTTGCAATATATACATGTATATATATGCATATGATTTGTGTATCAAATCATCACATTTTATGCCTTAAAATTACATATGTTATGTATCAATAATATCTCAATGAAGTTGGAAAATTTAAGTAAAAACTTGCATGATTTGTGGAAAGTAAGAAGGTGAGAAAAACTTTAAAAGCTGATTAAAAGAAAAAATTAAGGAGAAAACTGAAATTGCCATGAGAAGTAGTAACAGATCATTCCTGAACAATGTCTAACAGCTTCTTCCTGCTTGTAAGAAAAGATTAAGCCTTAAAATAAAAATGGCTACATATGAAATGCCCTAAATTTTGACTCATATCAATTTTCTTGTGAACTAAGATTTTCTAAATTCTTTGCCAGGTTTATATTTTTGAAATGAAGGAAAGAAAGATTTCTCAATTCAAAACCATTATTGGTGGTACAGAGTAGTTGCTGCATTTTCAATAATTGTTCCGACTATGATTCAGTGTATTCTTAGGGGGTTTCCAAGACACAGGACAATAGATACTTTATGGTTTGTCTTTTTATACTGATTATGGATGAATAAAGAAATGTTTTCCTCTACATCATTATTTTCATTATATTCTTTGGTAACATTTTATCAAAAACATGTTGCTTATAAGTGATTTGATAAACTACGAGCTTCTATTCATTTGATACATGTACAGCTCTTGCCTACGCTATAATAGTACCACAATCAAACCAATGAATGTTTTTATGCTTTGGCAAATAATTCAACCTGCTTGAGGCATAACCCTGGACATCAGAGCTGACACAGCATTCTTTCCAACTATTTGCTTTTATTAACATTGAGGCACAGTTGTGAACAGAAGGCAGCTTTCTATCAACTGCTGTCAACCACTGGTGTTTCTCTTAGCATTTTTCCCATTTGACCAACTTTTTCCTTTTCTGCTCTCATTTATCCTTTGCCATCTTTGCTGACATCTGAAATATTCTTCGTTTAGTTCTTTGCTTGCTTGTTTTAGCTCGGATGGCTTAGTGGGCAGGACTGGGGCGGCAAATTTGGATTAGCAGGGTTAACGTCTTCCCCTCTTTATTAGCAGCTGGTCTTTGTGCCAAGGCTCAAAGACTTAAGAGGATAGACCCAAGAGACTCATCCAATCCAAGCAAGGGGCCTCTCAAAGTTGAGCTTCCTCTGTTACATGAGAATTACAATAAGACGGCTCCAACCAAAACATGGCATCACTAGTGGAGAGGAAATTGAGTTTTCAGTGGTAGAACCTGGCAGACGATTCTTTGAGCAGTAGTTACTTAAGAGGTACGTGTTATGTGCGGCTAACTTTAACCTATCCATCATGAGATACTCCGACGCCAAATTCCTTTTGACTGTTTGGGATAACCCTTTGGATTTCTAGACTGTGCTTAGGGCCACGGAGTGTTGGAGGAGGAAAGCTGACACCTGGTCAAGTGAGTCATTTATAATGGAATTAAAATATTCATAAAATGACAACTCAGGGATGTCAATTAACACCATCCATTTGATTTCCACTTCAAATAGTAAGTTGAAACCTCTAAATAATAGTTATTTTGCAGTGGATGGTGCATTCCTGCACGAGCAGGTAAATGCGGAGTCTCTACTTCTGTGCTCAGATGATCTCTTCAGATCTGGGGCAGGAAGTGAACTCTCAGTGCACATCAGTATCAATAGTAGAAATGGGTTCTCTGTTTAGTGAATTTACTTTCTAAGCAGTAATTCTTCGTCATCTCCAGGAAGACAGGTCACTTACTTAACAACATTGTGTATTAGTTTGTTAGGTTTTTTGGGGGAGGAGTGGGGTGTGGTGGAGAGGAGGATGAGAAGGAAAGGCTTAAGTTCACAAAATTGGATAAATCAAAAAGCCTTCGTTTATTATACATTCTTATAATTGGTCTTTGCATGGCTTTGTTTGATTTAGTCAAGTAAGTTGGTTAATTAGTTATCTAAAATATGTAAGCAGTACTTGCACACGTTTCAAAAAAACAAAGCTAAACTTTGATAATAACATGCATATAATCATGAACCCTCCCAATCAACTTGTTGCACAATCCTTATCCCTGGAGGGGAAATATGAAGTCAGCAAACATAAACGATTTGCCTACAGCCACAGACTGACTAAGGCTAGAGATAGATTTCAAATACAGGTGTGAAACTCCTAACAAACATACATTTCAAAGAATGGTAATATGTCAGTGATGTTTTAAACAAAGAAAAAGAAAGCAGAAAGGGAAAAGAAAAGGGGAGAAAAATTATTGGAAGAGATGACACTTTATCTTGTCAGCAGGTGAATTATCTACTGCACAATAGCTAAAAATAAAAAATAAAAAGCAATGCGGAACATTCCATGAGCAAAATGCACTTTTCCTGTGGACACATAGCCTTAGTTATCTATAAAGGAAAGAGGCATGCAGTATAGGAAAAGGCAAGAATACATAAACCTTAGTACCTAAAAAGCCACATGTATATATGCTAGTTACATTTGCTGAATATCAAACCATTGATCTAATATGTCTTATTTGTGCAGGCTACACCTTTCGCTGCTATGTGCCATATATGATTTACAAAATTACCAAGTGTCCCCTTTACATGTCTGTTCAAGTGACATCACATCCCTCAGTACAGTCACCTTGGAAGACTGGGTGCTTGCTCCAACAATGCTGCCAATTTCTTGAAATGTTTTCAGAGCTCCTTTTAATTGGATTTTCACTTGCTGCCATCTTACGAGTTGCCTAATAAACCCAATTTCATTATTGTAATGTTCCATCTTCCCATACCACCACCACCCAGAATAGCATCATTTATTATTATATCCGTCAGGCTTTTGAGCTGCAAGCAACAGAAATGGACTCTTCCTGATGTAAGCAGAAAAGGCATTTGTGGATAAAAAATCGAGTAGCTCAGAGAACTTCTGGGAACGCTAGAGAACGGAACATTTTAAACAGCAGCTACGAAGGGTGTCCAGGCAGTTGGAAGCTCAGGCCACATCCTTCCCACGACTCGGCACTGTGAAGGCACAACGGAAGGTGAGGGGCCACAATGTCCGCCTCTGACTCTACCAGCACTGAACGGTGGCTGCTGCCCTTGGCGTTGTGTATGCTGCTGCCACTATCCCTGTGGCCAGAAATAATTCTTCTGTTTCTTGATCTGCCAGCTCCAGATTCAAAATCCTGGTTGGATCCATCTGATTGACTTAAGGGCACCATGTCTTAGGATTTTCAGAAGGTAGGAGCAAAGGGGGATCTAGTTTCACTACCTTTAGTGTCCAGGGGTTTCTCTTCTCCCACAGCAGAGACAGACAGAGGCTCATTCCCGTTCATGTTCTTCCTCCATAGTGTAGTGTTGTTTCTGATGGGCTTCCTGGCCAGAGTCTTGTCAAGATGCCTGAGGACTCCAGGCCACAGGTTTTCCCTGAAGAACATTTCTACCTACGCAGGAAGTTTCGGCCTGCAGAAGACTCTCCTTCTGGGTTTCAAATTCCAATACCACTGGCTCCACTTAGCGTTTCTCACTGGCAGGGGAAATGAGATTTTTCTCTAAGGTAATTCTAATTAAATCCACTAGCTGCATTTTATACTCCTCCAGAAGACTATAGAAAATGCAGTCTTGTGTCATCTTGCAGGTGAGGAGCTGTGTTGGGAATGGTGAAGTTGCTCTGAAGTTGGACATGAGACCAGGGGGTGTCAGTGACCCAGTAACATGGTCTCCAGAGTAAGTCACACTTTTCTGATCAACAAGGATGGGATTGTACTGATGATCAGAAGCCAACAGTGTATGTCTTACATGGTTTCTTATGGAAAGGGGCTGAGTTACTCCTAGACCCTACTAAGTCAAGGATGGGATCATGTGGTGAACAGATCGGGGGAGTCTGGCTTTTGGTTCTATTCATCTCTATACCTTCCCCAACTCCTGAAAAAACAACTTAGTTTATATGCTCTTCTAAGTTTCCTAGAAAACCAACTCTCAAACCTCACAGAGCTCTGTTACCCAAGCTTTCTTGGGTTTTACAACACTGTGCCCCAGGCATTCAGGAGAGCAGACTGGCAATTTTTGTCTTTTCCATAGTAATAGTTTAAATCCTCTAGGACTGAGTCATTGCCTTCAAAGGTAAAATAATGGACAAACCTGAAATTTATCACTGAGGATCAAGACTAAGGGACACTTCAGGTCAGAGGTTCCTCTGAAAAAAATCCATCTCATGAAAAATGAGATGAGAAAAATACCATGCCAGTGGCGCAGACTGAGATGGGAACTTCAAGGTCCACACCCTTGGCAAATTCACGATTTTCCTACTGTCCGGAACATGGTCTAGATGGCAACACATTAGCTAAATCTGGACGGACTGGGGGGTGGGGGGGTGGGCACAGCAAGTCATGTGGAAAAGTGGACGAAGAAGAGAGAAATGGGACCAATTTTTATAAGCTCTGGGAATCATGGCTCTTCCATTAACAGTTTTTTTTCAGGTTTATTGTGGTATCATTGACAAATAGAATGTGTAAGGTATACACATGCATTCTGAAAGGATTCCTCCATTGAGTTAATAAACACAATTCATCACCTAACATATTTACTCCCCTTTTTTTGTGAGAACCCTAAGTTCTACTTCTTAGAAAATTTAAGTGATAAAACACAGCATTATCAACTATAGTCACCATGTTATACATTAGATTCTCAGACCTTATTCATCTTAGAACCAAAAGCTTGTGCCCTTTCGCCAGCCTCTCTCTGTTCCTCTTAACCCTCATTCTACTCTGTGGTTCTGTGAGTCTGACTTTTTAAAAATATATATTTCACAGGTAGTACCTGTAGTATTTCACAGTACTAAATGTAATACCATGGAGTATGTCTTTCCATCTCTGGCCTATTTCACTTAGCATAATGCTGTCCAGATTCATCCATGTCATTTTAAAAATTTTCTTCTTTTTCTTTGGCCGGCTATTCTATTCCCACTCTTTCACCTGCTGTTTAAATTATGTATTGCTGTGTCACAAAGCACTGGAACATTTAGTGTCTCAACTTAGTAACTGTTTTTTTAAATATGTTTTATTGATTATGCTATTATAGTTGTCCCATTCCCCCAGCCCCCGTATTCCTTTTCAGCCTGCACACTCCCTTCCACTTGCAATCCCCCCTTTAGTTCATGACCATGGGTTGTACATGTAAGTTCTTTGGCTTCTCCATTTCCTATACTATTCTTACCCTCCCCCTGTCTATTTTCTAACTACCATCTATGCTACTTATTCTCTGTACCTTTTCTCCCTTTCTCCCCATCCCACTCCCCTGCTAATAACCCCTGTTTCTAACCTTCCATGTGATCTCCATTTCTGTGGTTCTGTTCTTGTTCTAGTTGTTTGCTAAGTTTGTTTTTCTTTTAGGTGTTTATTAATAACTGTGAGTTTGCTGTCATTTCACTGTACATGTTTTTTATCTTCTTTTCCTTAGCTAAGTCCCTTTAACATTTCATATAATAAGGGCTTGGTGATGATGAACTCCTTTAATTTGGCCTCATCTGGGAAGCACTTTACCTGCCCTCCCATTCTCAATGAAAGCTTTGCTGGATAGAATAATCTTGGCTGTAGGTCTTGTCTTTCATGACTTTGAATACTACTCTCCAGCCCCTTGTTGCCTGCAAGGTTTCTTTTGAGAAATCAGCTGACAATCTTATGGGCACTTCTTTGTAGGTAACCCTCTCCTTTTCTCTTGCTGCTTTTAAGATTCTCTCCTTCATTTTAATCATGGCTAATGTAATTATGCTGTGCCTCGGTGTGTTCCTCCTTGGGTCCAACTTCTTTGAGACTCTCTGAGCTTCCTGGACTTCCTGAAAGTCTACTTCCTTTGCCATATTCAGAGAGTTCTTTGTTATTTTTTGAAATAAGTTTTCTGTTTCTTGGTCTTTCTCTTCCCCTTCTGGCACCCTTGTGATTCAGATGTTGGAACATTTAAAGGTGTCTTGGAGGTTTCTAAGCCTTTCTTCATTTTTTGAATTCTTGTTTCTTCATTCTGTTCTGGTTGAATGTTTCTTTCTTCCTTCTGCTCCAAACCGTTGATTTCAGTCCCAGTTTCCTTCCCATTACTGTAGGTTTTCTGTACAGTTTCCTTTATTTCACTTTTCATAGCCTTTATTTTTTCCTGTAATTTGTGACCATATTCAACCAATTCTGTGAGTATCCTGATAATCAGTGTCTTGAACTGTGCATCTGATAGGTTGGCTTTGATCTGTACTTTCACTTAGACCTTTTTTTTGGGGGGGGGGGGGATGTCTCAGTGTGCCTGTTACATATAAGGGGCAGAACCTTAGGTATTAGTCCGGCGGGGGGGGGTCAGCCTATGTCACTACTTTGTGGCACTGTATGTGGGGGAGGGGTCCGAGAGGGAACAGTGCTGCTTGCTCAGCTCTCCACCAGCTTTCAGTCACTTCCACAGCTACCCACAAACAAATTGGGCCCTTTCGGTGCTGATTCCCAGGTGGGTGAGTTTGTGGATATTCCAGGACCCTGTGGGTTTCTCCAACAAACTCTCCTGTGAGGCTGGAAGTTTCTTGTGCTGCCTCAACCCCCCACAGGTGTTTTTAGTCAGAGGCTTTGAGGCTTTATTCCTCTCTACTGGAACCCTGGGTTGTGCAGTCTATCTTGCTCCCCAGTTGTTTTTCCCAGTTCATCTGCCTGTGAGTGTGGGACCTCCCCTGTCCTCTAGCCGCTGCCCTGCCATGAGTCTGCCCCACCCCGGCTGCCAATCTCTGCCTGCCCTTCCTACCCATCTTGATGAATGCTTCTCCTTTAACTCCTTGGTTGTCGGACTTCCATACAACTTGAATTTCTGTCAGTTCTGGTTGGTTTTTTGTTTGTTTTTAAATTTGTTGTTGTCCTTCTTTTGGTTGTGTGAGGAGGCACAGTGTAGCTACCTACACCTCCATCTTGGCCAGAAGTCCTCAACTTAGCAACTGTTAATTATCTCTCATGATTCTTTGTTTCGGCTGGGTGTTTTGCTCGTCTCACCTGGGTTATTCTCACATGATTCCATTCCTCTGATGGCCCTATTGGAGCTGGAGGGTCTAAAATGGCCTCATTCATATCTCTGGGATCTTGTTTGGCTAGAAAGTTAGGATGTCTCTCTCTCTTTACATGACTTCTTATCATTCAGTCATCTAGCCCAAGCTTCTTTACATGTTGACTGTGTTCAAGGTGGTAGGTAATGGAGACTGAAAAATCTCTTAAGGTCTAGGTTCTGGAATACTGCACTTTATTTCCTCCACATTATGTTGGTTAGAGAAAGACACAAGGACCGTCAGATACCAGGGAGACATAGATTCTATCTGCTTGACTGGAAGAGCCGCAGCCTCATAAAGGGGTGGATGCAGAGAGCCATGGTTCATTGAGGGCCACTATTATATATATAATATATATATAATATTCCTATATATATATATATATAGGAATATATAAAATATATATTATATTATATGAATATATATAATATACATTATATTATATATATAATATATATAGGAACACCAGGAGTGGTTTTCCTCTTCACTTCGTTAGTTCATATCTGTCATATGGGCTTCAGTTTATGGCTACTTTCTTTCTGTGCTCCTATAATCTACTGGGCTACAATCCCTATTATAGCCCTTATCACAGTCTCTGAAGTCACCTGCTTCCATGTGTGTCTTCTCTAGATTGTGAGTCTAGCATTTTATCTGTAGGGCATGGCACAGAGCCTGGTGCCTGGGAGGAGTTCACTAAGTAAGTGCAAGAGGCTGCAAGACTGAAGAACCGTATCCAAGATTATACAAAAATAAGCTCTAGTGTATTACCTGGGAGGCTTCCCACAGGAAAAGAAGACATTGTATCCATTTTCAAAAAATAATGGTTAATACAATGGAATAAACTTTTCACCTTGGCTTTTAAGAACCAATTAACAACTTTAAAAGAAGCCTTTCTCATTGTCTGGTTTGTCCTGGGGAAGAGGTTATCTGTTCTAGTGATGAGAGCTGGACCAGGGTTTTGCTATTCACAGTGCAGTCTAGGGACGGGGGGCATCACTGTCCCCTGGCAGCTGGCCAGCAACACAAGCTCTCAGGCCCTACCCAGATCTACCGTGTCAGTGTCTGCTTACCCACAAGACCCCAGGAGATCCCTATGTGCGTCAAAGGCTCAGGAGCATTAGGTTCGAACATATTCCTGAGTGCTATTTCACACGCACAACAGTGATGCTTACAAGGCAGCCTGACTAGGTGAGATAACATTTCTCAGTAAATCGTCACCAGATTTCCAGGGTGATTTGAATTGGATTCTCTTGGATTTTGCTTAGGATACATAAATGCAAAGCACTGATACTGGCTTTTATTCCTGAAGTTTCTGAGTGGAGACGTGTTGGCGGGGGCAGGCGGGGGGAGGAAGGGGAGGGTGTATTTGTTACTGAAACATTGACATAATGTTTGAGCTATTTTAGGCTTATACTATACTTTTAAGTACTTAAATAGTAACAAAAGAACAAGCGTGCCATGTAGGTGAAACCTCACAGTTCCTAGAATTTGTGTTGTTATATTTCCAAACTTTCAATAGCATATCAAGTGTTTTTCAATTTAACTTTTTTTTCCTTTTTCATTAAAAAAATGAGGCAGGTGAGTATGTGATTCATAATAACTGGAGAAGAAAAACACAAAAGCACAGTTATGTGAAGGTATGAAAAGAGACACAAACATGGTGTATCTAAATTTAACCAGGATTTTATTAAGTATTCAAAAGTAATCATTTTCCATGTAATACACATGATTCAAACCAAGACTCTCAGGTAACAACATTAAGTTGTATATACTTGTTATTTAAATTTTTCATATCATAATAATTACTATTATTACTTAAATAAAAAGTATATCATTGTGAAGTCAAATCTTTATTAGAATGTCTACTCTAAACAATTTAGTTTTTAGGGGTGTGCATTTCTGTGTTTGTAGATGAACCTTCTTTGCATTCAGTCTTTGTGAATAATCTCTTTAGGAACTCCATCTGTTTCACTAAGACTTGGGTTTTCCAAGGTAGAAAGGGTTCTATCTCTTACTGGGAAATTCCCCAAGCTGGGGACGGCCCCTTACCCACTTAAAGGCTTTTCTAGTTCAAGAAGGAATATCGAAAGTAACATCAAAGCCTGCACAAACCCCTTCTTTGCATATCTTTCTCAGTGGCATCCTGCCAGTTTGCTGGAGCTGCCCAAAGGTTGAGCAGCTCCGTTACTCAGCATATTAAGGGTTAAGTGACTGACTCAGGAGCTGGTATCTAGTTGTGGAAAGGTCAAAGTCAGAATAGAAATGCTAGGCACTGACTGTGTGTCTGTCCCTTTTCCATTACTGGTCGAGCAACGCTTGAAATGCAGGCAATCTAGAGCATGATTCTCCAAGTTGAGCCAATATCAGAACCCCCTGGAGACTTTATTAAACTGATATTGCTGGGTCCCTCTCCCTGAGTTTCTGAGTCAGTAGGTCTGTGGTGGGCTCGAGAACTTGTGTTTCTAACGACCAGATGGTGCTGATGCTGCTGGTCTGGAGTCTACCCGTTGAAAACAACTTCTCTAGAGTTTGGTTTATTGACAACGCCCCAAAGTTAAGAAACTCTTCTAAGATTCTTACTGGGACACCCCAGAGGTCTGCTTTTTAATTTTTGTCTGATAGGCAAGATGATGTGGTGGTAAGAGCATAATGTTTGAAATCAAGTTGCTCAAGTTCAACTCCTAATTCCAGTACTTTCTAGGCTAGGTGGTCAAGGACAAGGTGACTAATTTATCTTGTCTGATGTTCTCATCTGTCAAATAGGGACAATGATATCTAATTTGTATAGATTTTGTGCAGATGAAGTAACATTAATATATTTAAATCATAAAGCTTTGTATTTACAACTGTTCCCCCCCAAATCTCAGTAATTACTGTAAATGTATTGTTCCTAAAAGTTTACTCAGGGCCTGTCAGGCAAGGAACGTTCTAAGAGGCATGGCAGATATAAACTCAGTGTTCAGCCCTTTTAGCATAAACTCAGTGTTCAGCCCTATAGCATAAATCAATTCGACTCAACAAATATTATTCAGTAAATATTTAGAGTGCTCACTCCGTGCTGGAGACCATGCTAAATATCGGGGAATTATCTAAACATTTTTGGCTTTCATCGTATTAGTTATCTATTGCTGCATAACAAATTGCCCCAAACTCGGTGAATAATAAATAAGTAAACATTTATTATCTCATAGTTTCTGTGGGCCAAAATTCAGGAGTGGCTTTACTGGTGGCACTTCTGGCTCAGGATCTCTCATGAGTTTGTAGTCAGAATGCCTGCTGTGGCTATAATCACTCAAAGGCATAACTGAATCTAGGAGACCCACTGATACCCCTACCAAGTGGGTGCTGATTATAGGCAGAAGGTCTCATTTCTATCCTGCATGGGCTCCTGCAATAGGCTCCTGCATAGGGATCCTTATTGTCTTCATTACCTGGCTCCTGGTTTCTTTCAGAGCCTGTGATCCAGCAGAGAGTTGGAAAGAACACTCAGTGTCTTTCATGACCTGGCCTCAGAAGCATACTCTCCTGTTTTTGCGATCTCATTGGTTACACATGCCGTCTCTACTCACTGTGTCTGGTGAGGTGGCGGGGTGAGGAGAGGACTGTACTGAAGTTATGAGTACCAGGAGCTGAGACTCACTGTTATCATCTTGGACACTGGCTACCGTACTGTAGAACCTGAGATTTAGGAGGAGTAGCATGTCTACTAGTGAATAACTACTCAAAGATGAGAAGGAATAAAGCCATCAAGTGGAGATGCAGATTCAGCACTGTATGGGAAGAGGCTGGTTCTAGCCAATAAGCAGATGTATTATGTAAGAGGGGCATCTGATCTGTGCCCTTGGAGACAATGTCAAGGAAAGGCATACCTGAAAGAGGAACAACATGAGGTGAGAAATAAGGAAAATACTCATGGAAAACTGTGAAAGCAGTTTGTTTCAATTCCAGGCTACACTGGTGCACCTGTCCCCACATGATGGTCCTCTACAAAATGTACAATCCGTGTTTTTTTAACTGAGGACTTAATCTGGATCCTTAATGATTTAGCAGTCCTACACAATGAAGACATCACAGCTAGAAATGGGGCTTCCGATCAAACAATGGGTAAGTCCCTGTGCTCTAAACTTTGATAGCTCTTATAGTCGGTAGACCCAGTAGTAGGGTGACCATTTTTCCAGGTTTGTGCAAGAAATTCTTAGTTTATCCTTGTTGTCCTTGTGTAATAGATAGTACCTTCTTTCATTTAAAACAATTTCCTGGTTTGAACAATAAATTGTATTGTCACTTGACCAACAAGTGACAAGGTGGGATGAGTTTTCTCGTCATAGAACTAAGCTTTAAGCATCCTGAAGAGTGCAAATTAACTCTTGTATTCACCAAGATTAGACCAATACCTTAGTTAGAGAGGGTACAAAAATAAAGATTTGTCATTGATTAGAATCATAAACTACCTAGAGGAGATTACAAGCAAGCCTATGCACAGTGTTAACACATTACAAAAGTTAGCCAGATACTGTACATTTCCATGGAGAGGAAGGAATGGGAAGAGAAAACAGCAGAAGACCATTAATGGAGAAATGATTCCCTAAGCATTTAAGGGGTTAAATATAGTTCTTCCAGCTTTGGGTGTGAACTACATAGTGTCTTAATAATGCCTGTAATACCTGTGCATTTATATGAGCAGAACAAGTGAAAACCTGCCTTGCAGAAATTAGATTAAACAGTTGAAGGAGACAGTCATTTTAATAAGGAGCTTCTATATAAAAACCCTTGATACTTTATTATCTATTTATTCCTCTCAGTCACTCAATTTTATTTTATCCTGCATAATTAAAAAGGAGACAAAACCAAGTCTTTAAAGACTGATCCAATGCCACTGTGTTTTGTGTAAACAATATTGGTTGGATGTGGTTCAGTTTGTCTATGTTCACGGTCTGTTGCTATTCTTTCTCTCCTCACTCCCTCTTTACGCATTCCTCCCATGAGGTCTTTCACACCTTGATGGAGGGTAGAAATATCTTGTGATACAGAGGCGATTAGTAGAATTATGCTCACACATACAGAATTGTACCGTTGCAATGTTTCAAAGATGAAGCAGGCAGTCTTAACGTTTCTTTTTTTTATCCAGATCATATTTATCACCTTCTGTACTCCCTTGGTGCACCATCTTTGTTGGTACAAGGAAGCATTAGCTACTCATTCATGTGTTCCCTCATTCTCTTGTAAGTCCCTTGAACCAAACTTCCGTTTAGGGGCTCTGCTGTAAATTTGATTCAGTGTGAAGTTTCTTGGAAAGCTGTGATAAATGTTGTGCAAGAGTGTCAATATTAAGATGACAAGTAGCTCCTCCAACCCCTCAAACAAGAAGATTCCATTTGTTATAATCTATGCAAACTTTTCTTATATACATTAGCCCATTTTAATGAACCCCACAAAACCAAAGCTGAACACTCAACTTTCTTGTGCATGTTTTACTTTAATGAGTAATATAAAGCTCGGAGCAATTAAATAACTTTATTTATACAATTTTTTCTTAGTAAGAAATTATGAAGTTTAAGGGATTAAGATCACTGCCATTTAATATGGAGTTCGCCAAATGTTAACATGCAGTTAGAGAGAACAGTTCATACCTTTATATTGGTTACGACCCCTGCCCTCTCTGTTTTTTAAAAGTATCATAATCCATAAATATTGTCAAGTGAGTTTCCTGTGTGGTTTTTTTTTTTGGTTTGTAACTTTTATTGTGCCTACTGAATACAAACAGATAAAATTCTGTAATGCAATCTTTAAATAAGTTTGATATGTGAAAAGAGAATAAATTGGAAATAATGTAGTCAATGGGTAAAATATAAATCTTAGCTTTTCATTGAAGTCTCCTTAGTTATGATTAGCATGTATCTCCATGTATTTTCTTTTACCTTTTCCTCCAGGGCCCTAGGAAATTAGGAATGAATAGATATGAAAAAAAAACAAGAAACACTAAAGCTAGGATGACAGGAGCTGTGATTGGCGAAGGATGGGTAGACAGAATTCTCTTGCATAGGCTCTTGGGAGTGAAATTTCTGGGTCATATGGTAAGTTTCAGTAAATTGCCAAACTATTTCTCAAAGCAGTTGTGCCATTTTATCCTCCTCCTGGCAAAACATGAGGCTTCCAGTTTCACCATACCCTCACCAACACCTGGTATTGTCTTTCTTTTTGATTCCATCATTTTAGTATGTAGTATGGGTCCAAAACATTCATTGTGGTTTTAATTAATGTAATGACTAATGATGTTGATGCAGTTTTTTGTCATATTGGCCATTTGTGTATCTTCTTAATTGAAACATCTATTAACATATTTTGCCCATTTTTCTAAAATTGGGGCTTTGCCTTTTTACTTGAGTTGTAAGAGCTTTTTTTAAACATATTTCAAATATAAGTCTTTTATCAGAGAGAAAATTTGCAAATGTTTTCTTCCAGTCTATCTTGTCTTTTAATTTTTCTAATGGTGTCTTTTGTAGCATAAGAGTTCTCGCTAAATTTCAGTGCGTGCTCTTTTAAAAGAACTGTCTCATCAGAAAGAAAATGTTGTTTTCTTATTTCTCCAGCCAAATGGTGTCAGAAACCACTTTATTGCCTTTATTGCCATCATGTTAAATTATTATTATTCTTACTTATTCAACACGTACTCTGGGTCAGGCTCCATATTTTTCTTCTTTCTAATTCACAGTTGCCATGCAAGGGAAATATTATATTCTAATTCCTATTTTACAGATAAGGAAACTGAGGCTCAGGAGGTTTAGCAACTGGCCCAAAACTAAAAAGCAAAGACTCAGAAGCTGGATTCGAATCCAGGTCTGTTTCACTCTAAGCCTGTGCTTCCCGGATGGTGCTAAGACAGGTTTTCTTGGGGGTGGCAAAGTCACGGGTCCTCCATAGTCGGCAACAGCAGGCGAAACCTTAAGAACTTTTGATTGTGTCTTGTCCTTGGCCTAGGAGGTTGGGGAAACAGCTCCCCATTTTTTTCCTGCCTCTTATCCGCTAGCTGTGAAGTAGCCACTGTGAGTCACCACAGCTAAAGAAAAATAGTTTTATTTCAAAGTTAATATTCATCAAATGTTAATGAAAATACACAGCAAATAATTACAACAAATATGGTGTCTGATTAAGATGAAAGGGATGACAAGCCTGTGAATTTTTAATCTGAAAAATAAAGAAGGTTGCATTAATAAGACTTCATTATATCATTAAATATTTAAAACTACCTTCTTTAATAGATTTTGTTTTTATTTAATATATTTGTTTCTTAAATGTTTGTAACACTTTCATGAGATTGGTACATAAAATCCTATCAACTGTTATGGCAAGAGAGAATGTTAACTTAATATATTCATCATATTGATCTCACAACTTCCACTTTATTTATTGTTCAGAAAAGCTAATAACCCTTTTACACTTTATTATAATTGATATTTTCTCCACATAGAGTGATAAATAATTAATACCATTACAGGGACGTCATGTGCGGTATACTTATTTGGAAAAAAGAGTACAACAAGCCATTTGAGTGGAGTAGTGTATTATACATTCCATTTTAATACTCTACACTTACAATTAATGCTACATTTTACAGGAAAACATAATTAACTTTGGGAATCTGTCTTGAAATGACCACTTTTAGGCAGCTAAAGCTAAGGCAGGGGATCTATTCTAAGCCAGCTCTCTGGTTTTTCCACATTTCAGCTGCTTCTAAAGGATCAGTAAAATTATACACCTATCACCACGTCTTTTCACACCTTGGGAAAGCTGTTTATAAAAAGGACAGGATGGTCTTTTACTCTTGCACTCTCTACACAAAAATTGAATTTGATTTTTAATTTTGGCTCCGTTTTCATAACCGTGTTTTAATGAAAAAGCAACATCTCTCTCAAAATTGCTAATATGGTAGCTAAATTCATTTGACCTTTCTCTCCCACCATCCCAAGAAGCCTTTTGTAGGGAGGAAGAAAATGCAGCCATTGCTTATGTCGCCATGAGTGACTCAACTGTTTATATCTTCCAGGGAGCCAGTTGAATTAAAAGTTTCAGCTGAGGGATCTGGGTATCTGGGTGAGCTGCTGGCTTTGCCTCTTTCTAGCTTTGTAGCTTAGGGCAAGTTGCTTTATCTCTCTGAACTTTAGTTCCTTCCTAATAGACTGTAAGCCTCATGAACATCTTGTCATATGCATGTTGGACCATTTAGACATTTCTTTTATAAAGTGTCCTTAGATCTTTTGCCATTTTTTAAATTGGGTTCCTTCTCTTTTTTTTAATTGATGTATAAAGGGTTTCTTTACATACTTGGGTTATGAGTCCTTGGTCCTATTTTTGCTCTGCAAATTTGCATCACCTTTTGACTTTCTTAACAGCGTCTTCTAATGAGCAGAAATTCTTCATTTTAATGAAGTCCAATATAATAGTCATTTTCTTCATAGTTAGTTATTCCTCTTGTATCCTGTTTGAGAAATCTTTATCGGCCCCAAGTTCATGAAGATGTTGTCTTACCTTATCTTCTAGAGCTATGCCATCTAATAGGGTTGTGACTAGCCAGATGTAGCTATTTATTTATTTTTAAAGTATCTTTATTGATCATGCTATTACACTTGTTCCAACTTTTCTCTCCCCCTTATTTCCCTCCTCCCTGCACCCTCTCTCCACCCTCCAGCATTTCCCCCACTCCTTAGTTCATGTCTATGTACGTATAAGTTCTTTGGCTTCTCCATTTCCTATACTACTCTTAACCTCTCCCTGTTTGGTACCTACTAATTATGCTTCTTATTCCCTGTATCCTTTACCTCCATTCTCCCCCTCCTCCTTCCCACTGATAACCCTCCATGTGATCTCCATTTCTGTGATTCTGTTCCTGTTCTAATTGTTTGCTTAGTTTTTGTTTTTAGGTTCAGTTGTTAATAGCTGCGAGTTTGTTGTCATTTTACTGTTCATATTTTTGATCTTCCCCTTTTTCTTAGATTAAGTCCCTTTAATATTTCATATAATAAGGGCTTGGTAATGATGAACTCCTTTAACTTGACCTTACCTGGGAAGCACTTTCTCTGCCCGTCTATGATAAATGAAAGCTTTGCTGGATAGAGTAATCTTGGATGTAGGTCCTTGCCTTTCATGACTTTGAATACTTCTCTTCAACCATTTCTTGCCTGCAAGGTTTCTTTTGAGAAATCAGCTGACAGTCTAATGGGAACTATTTTGTAGGTAAATCTCTTTTTTCCTCTTTTTGTTTTTAAGATTCTCTCCTTATCTTTAATCTTGGGCAACTTAGTGATGATGAGCTTTGGTGTGTTCCTCCTTGGGGCCAATTTTTTGGGGACTCTCTGGGCTTTCTGGACTTCCTGAAAGTTTATTTCCTTTGCCACATTGGGGAAGTTCTCCATTATTTTTTCAAATAAGTTTTCAGTTTCTTGGCTTTCCTCTTCTCCTTCTGGCACCCCCATGATTTGGATATTGGAATGCTTAAAGTTGTCCCATAGGTTCCTAAGTCTTTCTTCATTTTCTTGCATTCTTGTTTCTTCATTCTTTTCTGGTTGGATGATTATTTCTTCCTTTTGTCCCAAATTGTTGATTTGAGTCCCAGTTTCCTTCCCTTCACTGTTGGTTCCCTGTATATTTTGCTTTATTTTACTTTGTGTAGCCTTCATTTCTTCCTTCATTTTGGGACCGAGCTCAATCAATTCTGTGAACATACTGATTACCAGTGTTTCAAACTCTGCATCCGATAGGTTGTGTATCTTCTTGTCACTCAGTTCTTTTTCTGGAGTTTTAATCTGTTCTTTCATTTGGGCCATATTTCTGTCTTGGTGCACCTGTTACTTGGTAAGGGGTGAAGACTTAAGTATTCACAAGGGCAGGGGAACCCTCTTTGTTGCATTGTGGTGCTGTCTGTGGGGGAGGGGTCTGAGAGGGAACAGTGATGCTTGCTCAGCTCTCATCCCACTTCCAGTCACTTCCCACAGACAGATTGGGAACTCTCTTGTAAGGCTGGGAGTTTAACCCATCACTGCAACCCCCACAGATTTTTTTTAACAGACAGGTATTTTGAGTCTTTAGTTTCCCGTGAAACTAAACGCCATGAAACCCTGGGTTTTGCAATCTTTCTGGCTGCCCTGTTGTTCCTCCCAGCTTATCTGCACGTGAGAGTGGGATTGTCCATATGATCCACCAGCCACTGCCTTGCCGAGCATCCTCTCTTTCCTTCCCACCAGCCTGGATGAATGTTTCTCTAACTCCTTGGTGGTTGGGCTTCCATGAAAATGATTTTCTGTCAGTTTTAGTTGTTCTTTGTTTCTAAATTAGTTATTATCCTTCTTCTGGTTGTGTGAGGAGGTGAAGCATTTCCGTCTATGCCTCCATCTTTGCCGAACTCTGCACTATTTAAATTTATATTAATGGAGATGAAATAAAATTTAAACCTAACTTCCTCAGTTGGACAAGCCGTAATGTAAGTTGTCGGTATCAGTCTGTGACTAGTGGACAGTAACATTGCTGTGATCACAGAACATTCTATTGGACAGCTTGAAGTTTTCATACACTGATCTTTCCATAGGTGCTTGAAGTTGGATATTATTGGTAAACGTTGGTGAAAGATATTTATGAATTAGGAATACTCATTGCAGATTTTCCAGAACATGGATCACTTTCAACAGACTCTTGACTATCTTTGAAGTGATTTGTGCTGCACTCATTGCAATGCCCTAGTAAGTCGTCTGAATTATCCCAATAGTTTCCACAGAGGAGTGTTCAAGCTTAACACAAAATTTAATGCAGAATTGTTGCTCTACTTTCTCAGACATTTTTAATGCAATGGCCACACAGTACACTTGATTACAGAATGGCGTCTACTGCCCCCACTGACTAGTACAGCAAAGTCATCATTGTTCACACCTGCACATTCCAATCCACTCTCCTTGGCTGCCGGTTACATCAACGTTGCACAAACCATTATTGCTGTATTAACAATAGCTGGATTTTTTTCTAGATAGATCCTTGTGTAGTTTGAGCGATAGAAATAATGCAAAAAAAGTACATAGTCATTTATTTAAAACTTAAAAACAGGCAAAAAATAATCTATAGTGATAAAAGTGAAAATAACAGCCTCTTGTGTGTGTGTGTGTGTATGTGTGTGTATTGTAGGGGTGGGGCAGGTAAAGCTAGAGGCACAAGGAAGGCATCTGGGTGCTAGTAATTTCTAGTTCTTAATCTGGATTGTGGTTAGCCAAGTATGATTATGTGGTAAAAATACTTTGAGCCGTTCCCTGACAGTTTGTGTACTTTTCTGCATGCATGTTGTATGTCAGTAAAATATTTACTTAAAAAGTCTCTATTAAAATCTGTGAAGCAGATTTGACCTGTGAAGCAGCTCAAAGCAGGACAATAAAGCGCTTCAAAGTATGAATGGCAAAGAAAGGTCTAAATCAGTGGTAAAAGGTTTTATTTTCACTTGTATGGCCTTGCATATGGTAGAGAGATGAAGTAGAGATTGGGAGAACTCACCATCTGATCTCTCACCTCTTAGAGATGGGGTGCTTGCTCTTTTGTGTATTTGTATGTAGAGAGGGCTCACTTATCCCTTTAACAATGGTATTGAGCACCTCTACTACGTGGCAGACTCTAGTTTGGAGGTACTATTCCAAAGTAGGTAGATCCTTAATTATTCAGAGGTAGATAAATCC
Source organism: Sturnira hondurensis (assembly GCF_014824575.4). Classification (NCBI taxonomy): domain Eukaryota; kingdom Metazoa; phylum Chordata; class Mammalia; order Chiroptera; family Phyllostomidae; genus Sturnira; species Sturnira hondurensis. The sequence continues at coordinate 11,454,756 of NW_028085930.1, forward strand.
GCTGAGGGCTCACTCGGACCTTTCATTCTCTCCCTTCTCCCCTTCACCCATAGCTCTCTAAGGCACTGGTCCCCGACCTTTTTGGCACTGGCGACCAGTTTTGTGGAAGACAGGCTTTCCACAGACAGAGGTGGGGATAGTTTTGAGATGATTCAAGTGCATCACATTCAAGCTCACCTCTTGCTGTGTGGCCAGACCCTAACAGGCCCAGACGGCGCTGATCCACGGCCAGAAGGTTGGGGACCCCTGCTCTGAGGTTTCTTCTGCCTGTAGCATGCTGTGGGACTCCATGTGGTTTGCATTAAGGCAAGTAGTCTCTTTATTATGTAAGCCTATGGAGGGGGTAGATAAATGCATATTTTTATTCTTGAGAAGGAAGGGCGATCCAGAATCAGATTTTTAAATGTTCTGTTTTTGTGTATTTTTTTTAACCATGAAGATTCTGTTTGGGGAACCCTGGGGACTTGATTCCGGCAGCCTCATTTCCTTTGAATTCATCGGTGTTTTGTTTCCTCTGCCTGAAGTATTTTGCTATAGTGCCAGTGAAACCACCGAGAAGGACCTATAACTGGACGGCTGCCCTTTCCAAGCCCTGTGGATGGTGGTGGCAGCAACAATGCTTGGCTTTGCCCTGAGATATTGGAACTCATTGGCAAAAGCAAAAGGCCTTACTGCCTAAAGGCTCCTTTTTGTTTTGCTAGATGTATAGGCGGATGGTAGGGTCAGATTAGTCAGTTTATGAATTATTCAGAGATGGATTAGCCAGCTGATGGATTATTCAGGCCTCTGTTCCTTTTCCATCTCTCTTACTCTGCCAGGCTCCTGTTCCTTCCGCTCCAACTTGGTTGTTCTCAAGATTCTAGGAAGAAGCAGGGGCAGAAGATGTAACAGTGGCTGGCAGTTCATGGCGATGCTCTGAGTAATGAAAATTGGTCTCATGAGTGTTCAGCCCGGTGGAGGTATAGGGGGGCAGAAGCTTGTGGCAACTCAGCATCCTGGGTTGTTTCAAGGCCCATATTCAAACACCTTGAAGAACAAATCAAGGAACCAAAGCTAATACCCAGATATGAATCATGGGTAAAGCTGGTGGTAAGTGAAGTTATTCAAGACTTTGGGGCCTGGGTGCCTATCTAAGGCATGCTTTTCAGCTAGATGAAATCTAGGCTCTCCAAGGTGTATCCGAGCCTAGTGATCCTTGGAGTGCCAATTAATTTTATTTCAATTAAAATCTATTGAGGTCATCATGATAAATGCAAGATGCTTAACAAAGGGTTTTAGGATTGTTTTACATTGCACATTATAGTAAATATGACTGACTATCATTAACTTAAATTGTAAAGTTAGTTTCTGTTAAGTATAACAGAATGTTTAGAGATAGGGATCCTAGTGTTGGCACAGAATTACAGAGATGTCATCAAGGTCCATGGGTTTCACATTTTTGTGGTACTGCTATCCTTAGCATATTTTAGGGTGTTTTTTTAATATGGTTGAAGTTTTTTTATATGGCTGTTGAAGTTCAACATAATCATGTCATAGTCATAATCACAGATATGGCAAAAGGTGGGGGGGAAATGGTCTTTCTATTCCCAATGCTCTCTTTTACTAAGGAGGCAAAATCTTTTCCAGAGCTCAGAAATAGAATTTCTCTTATATCTCTTTTGCCAGATCTGTAGCACGTGCTCGTACCAAGACCAATGAGTAGTAAAATGGAATGAATTACCACCCTGGTTTAGATCAATCAAAATTACCCCCCTGGGTCTAGAGTCAGGATCAACATAAACAAAATAAGAAATTGATAGCCGTGAATAAGAGAAAATGAAAATTGGGTAGACCACCAATGGTGTCTGTCACTAATTTACTTGCTCAGCGACTGTGTGGGCTGAGCCTGCAGAAGGAAGATCCTTAAGGGGCTACAAATATGGAGGAAAAGTGAGGATGGAGACTTATCACCCATTCCTGTTTATATTGCTAGGCATAGTGGCCCAGTAATCAGTATCTGGGCAGTTGAGGCTGTAGGCTTCTAACTCAGGTCTAGCTACATGACTTCTTTTCATTTATCAACCATATACTATAGTTCTTGGTGACATTGTTGTCTGTTTTGTAGAACAGAACAAAGCCCACGAGCTTGGAGCTTTAATAATTGATCTTTTCATAGGTGCTTGAAGTTGGAAATTATCAGTAAGCATTGGTGAAATTTATGAATTGAAAATATTCATAGCATATCCCTTTATAACTAAAGCTAACAAAGAGAATGGGAGGGGCACTTTATAAAATATGTGTACATTTTAAATGTATTCATCTGAGCTGATGATCAATATCAAAATACAGGGTGGGGCAAAAGTAGATTTACAGTGGTGAGTATGTGAAACCAAGCATTTATTCTTGTACTATTTGCCATACAAATGTCTGTAAACCTACTTTTGTCCCACACTGTATAGTCTCAGTTTCTTTTTCTTTTTTAAATTGTATTTTTATTTTTGATTTTAGAGAGAGGGGAAGGTAGGGAAAAGGAGAGAGAGAAAAAAACATTGATGTGAGAGAGGAACATTGATTGGCTGCCTTCTGTTCGCGTTCAGACTGGTGACTGAACCTGCGACCCAAGCGTGTGCCCTGACTGGGAATTGAACCAGTGACCTTTCCGTTGACAGGATGACACCCAGTCAACTGAGCTATCCTGGCTGGGGCAGCCTCAGTTTCTTGAATCCTCACCACAATTCAGAGTTTGTGATGTATAATTTAAAGTGATCTTCAAGATAAATTTAAACGGCTCATTTAAATATGGATACCTTAAGGATCTTACTGGCAGTATCTACTCTATGTAACCATCCATATACTAACATTTCCATGTGACTTGACTGCTGTTACCTCCAGTTCCAATACTGAAATCCACACCTGCCCTTTTCATGTAAACCTGTTGCTCTTCTCATGCTCCTTATCTGGTTTATGGCATTACCGTGAACCAGCTTGTGCAGTTTTGAAATTATGGTTGTTCTTGATGACTTCCCTCTCAGCACATTCAATCAGTTGTCAAACCTTATCAGTTCTACCCTAAACACGTTTCACCTGTTTCACACGTTTATCCTTTTTCATTTGTGTTTCAGGCTAGCAGACTATACATTAAAATGCTGATAGCGGTGATTATCTCCAGGGTTTTTTCTTGTGTTTGGAGGACTTTTCTAAATTTTTCAGGTTTTCTATTATCACTTATCAACAGAAAGATGAATATACAAGTACAATAAAATCTTTCCTTCAGAGTTGTTCATTTGATTATTTTGAATGTCTTTCATTTATTTAATTCATAACCATGGACTATTCCTCAGTATATGCATGTGTCTATCTCTGTTAAAGTATAATCTTCTGGAAGTATAACCGCAGTCCTTCAAAATCCCGCAGAAGCTAGGCATTCCACAAATGTTTGGTCTGGGACATTTAGCTGATGTTTCGAGTGGAGGTAGGAACCACGCAAAATTTTGTTTACCATTAGGATACTCCTAAGTTTAAATACATAATTAAAGTCCTTACAATTTTGACCCATAAAAATCCCCCAAATGGCTGAAAATTTCCAAAGACAGAATAAGACAGTATGAAAAATGAGAGAGAGAGAGTGAGCAAGCTCCAACCTTAAGCCTGCCATCCGTTCAAAAATGTATTTCATTTTCTCTAGCTTTCTCCAACTTTTAGCTAAAGTCTCTTTGTACATTCTTTTACTAAGTATTCTTTCTTATTCTGGACTTCGAGTTGAATCATATCATTAAGATTCTGGGCAGAAAGCTCAGCACAGTTGAATATTAGGATATTATAGAATTCAGAATTCTTTATTCTAGATCATTAATATATGCTACACATCTATTTAGTCTAAAAATTTGAAAAAATCTTTGACAAAGCCTGAGGGAAATCAGTTCCCAGGGAAAAAAGAAAAGAAAAGAAACACCCTTCAGTCTAGCTAGACTAGATGGCATCTTGTTTGCCATTTAAGGTCCCAAAATATTGGCAATGAATGACTTTGGTGTAAATTACGCACTTTGATGTGTACCGAGGTTATGGAGCATTTAATATACAGTAATAATATTAAGTAATTTTGACTGAACTAATGACTGCTTAATCTGACATCTAATGAAATAAATGACACCAAATATGACATACTAACTTTATGGACCTAAATTTGGGACAGTCCAAGTTGCTATCTTTGCTCATCTTTGTGGATATAAGATTTATCAACTTTATTAACAACTTCCTATCTTCAATTTACAAATGGCATGACTACTTCTAGTTAGACTGCTCAAGTCCTTCTTGTTTTTATTAACCTATAATAATTATATCTGAATTTAAAAATAAAAGCTTATTTCTTGTTGAATTTTCATGGAAACATAAACATGCTAGTCATAAATTGCATTCAGGGACTCATATCTTGACAGATGATTAAATGTCTCTTCCATCGTTGGATCCTCTCTCCCCTTCTCAGCATTCTTTATATGAGAATTGCTCCCATCGGCTGAGTAGCTTGGAATAGCAATATTTATACTCATATATTTCAGTGGGCACATAACAACATGGTTCTTTCAAAAGAGGTGCTAGTATAATCAAGCCATACAAATCATTAGAAAAAGAAAACAAGATGACAAACTAACACTGATTGCAAGTTTTTAACATTTTAAAACACTCAAAATACCTGCTTTCAAAGATTTACAGAAAAATAGACTAAGACATGGCTATGCCCTGGTTTACATTGGGGCAGGCCAGTGGACGTGACAAAGGCACAAGCTTCTCTGGGAGTTTGGGTGAGCCTAGGGTTACATGTCACAATGCATGTAGACTATGCACATGTTATGCATGTATGCATGTATGAATGCATGTATTTTTCTCACCCAAGGACATGCTTACTGATTTTAGACAGAAGGGCAGGGATGGAGAGAGGGACGGAGAAATATTGATGTGAGAGAGAGACATGGATTGGTTGCCTCCTGTACGTGCTCCTGATTGGGGACGCAACCTGCAACCAAGGTCTGTGCCCTGACTGGCAATCGAATCCAAAACCCTTTGGTGTGTACAAACAGTGCTCCAACCAACTGAGCAGCTGAGCCACACTGGCCAGGTCTGGATACGTGTCTTGTAGACTGAAATGAGTCTCCAGGCTGCCCAAGTACTTTCCCTTCTACCACTCAAATGAACACAGTCATAGTCCAATCAGCTGGTTCCTGCAAACTTAGAACAAATTGCAAGAACTTTTAATACAATTCAGCAAAATGGAAAGAAATTAGAATAACTCACTTGTGCCTCGGGGCACATGCCTGGGTTGGGGGCCAGGTCCCCAGTAGGGGGCATGTGAGAGGCAATCACACACTGACGTATCTCTCCTTCTGTTTCTCCTTCCCTTCCCTTCTGTCTACAAACAAACAAACAAATAAATAAAAATCTTTAAAAATAAGAATAATCCACTCACGCATTCACTCAAAATCTTATCTTTTCCTTTCTTAGGTACAAACACTGCTACACATACAGATTTCATTTGTTCTGTTTATTCTTTTCAATAATAACAATCAACTTTACACAGTTCTCATAGAGAGCCAGATTCTGTTTTCTCTCCTCTTTGTATACATGGACTAATTCCATCTTCACACCATTCCATGAGGTGTTATTATCCTTCTACTTTATGGAGGAGGAAACTGAGGCAATGTTAATTTACATCCTCAAGTTAGTGTGGCTTAAGTTGTAGATAGGATTCACATCTAGGCGTCTACATCAGTGCCTGTGCTCTTAATGTCGGTGTGTTTTTCTCTTTTGATGTTACAGGCTCCTTGAGGGCGGAGATTTCCTTACTCAGCTATGGAGTAGAATAGCTGCATTTCAGAGGCTGTCAGGTCTGGATTTCGGATTCAAAGTCTGAGAATTCCTAAATTGCTGTAAATTGCTCCCTGCTACCTCCCAAAAGGTCCTGCTGTATAGTTTCAGTTGATTTCCATAATGTAAACACTCCTAATATGACTGATTTCAAATTGCCAGTAGTTTAATAACTGGCTTGCAAAATTTCTGAAATTTTAATAATTAGTTCTTGCAAGCTGATATGGGATGCCTCCAGTGCATCCCTGGTGGAGGACTGGGCAACTTGCTGATCTTGTTCAAACTCCTGGGTCACTGTCACCTTCACCTGGAGTAGTGCTTGGCATGTGGTGGTTGCTCATTCACGCTTATTAAATGAAGGGACAAGAATGCCCCACCTTCTTACATTCTCAGTTTACCGTATCAGTCAAATATTCATACTTGTAGTATAAGGTAGGTTGTGGAATTGATCAAATACTGGCTGCAAAAAATGTTCACCAAATGTCCAACCAAATGCCTGGCACTTAATGGAATACATGTTAATTCCCACCCCTTTGGGTTGCTTTTACTTACAAAGTACCTTCTATCTAGCAAGGGTGCATTAAGTGAGTGAATGAATGAGTGAACAAATGAATAATGGAGTGAAATAAGTGAGGAGCATCAGTTTCACATAGGAAGGGCTTATTTTTGTCTCCATCGTTGTGTAATGGATGGCAATATATGGCAGCTCCTGTGACTGCACCAGAGTTTTAAAGGCCTTTCTTGCCTTAACACAGGGAAATGGATTCAAATGGCACCAGAGGCCAACTCTTAATGTAAATGATTAAAATGCTCAATGTGAAGACAGTAGGGAGGGGTTGGGATTAAGGCAAACTGGAGATCACACACTCACCATATAGGCACACAGATGTAAACATTTGTAGACTTCTGCATTCGCCAACTAAAACATGCCCTGGGCTGGCTTTGGCTTGTGGGCCTCTGGCATTCACTTCTGTAATGGTGAAAAGCATGAACTCTGGGGCCAACACCCGCCTGGTGTGAAATCTGGTTCTGCCGCTTACCAGCTAGTGGCCTTAGGCAAGTCACTCCAACTCTCTGCTGCCACATGCAAGAAGTTGCAGTGACCCCCAGAGGAAGGGGCTTTAGCTCATTAGGTCCATCATTAGACCAAGCAGTGATCAGGAGCAAGGCCAGGTGTGCCTGTGACAAACTGCTCATCCTCGGGCACCTCACAGGGCAAGAGGTGGGTAGCTAGGACTATTTCACTTGACTCTTTTTCTTCTATACACAGGACAGGAAAAAATTTTTCTCTATGTTATTATTGGAGACCCTCTAGTACAACAGCTGGTTCTCAAACTTGGTTGCCCATTAGGTTAGAATCACTTGGAGAATTAAAAAATCATTATTCCTGGATTCCAAACCTTGCACTTCAATGCAATTGATCTGGGGGGGTTGAAGGTATGGTCTGGGCATCAGGCAATTCTAATAATGCAGCCAGGGTTAAGAAACATGGGCCTAAAAGATTCAATGAGGAAACAAATAGTATGATTTTCAGGGACATTATGTGAATTACTTTTATGTACCTTTGCAGCATGCTATTTTCTTTAACAAATGAATGCACAAAGCCTATTTCCACTGGACTTCAAATATTTAAAAAACAGCCATAAAAAAGCCCAATTCTGTTCTCACACATAGTGGCATTTACTCATACTGCTTTCTGCTTTAAAAAAAAAAAAGAATTTCGCCTTCATGAGATATACAGAATGGCACGTGATTGTTGCTTTAAAACGTGAATGTTCCATCAGTCATCTCTTTCTGCTTGAATTCTGCCTTGCCCTCCGTGCAGTCTGCCACCAAGAAAAAACTTAACTGTCTCACCTAATTTGCCATGAGGCTGCTTACCTATTTCGGTTAGGGTACCAGAGTTGATGAGAAATTCTTTGGGAAGCTAAGCACAAGTTTTGCTTTCAACTATTTATAGCAATCAGCTGGCTTTTCCAGCCGCTCATTAGATCAATCATGGCCATTGTCTTAGAGTTGAGTGGGAAATCGTTACAGGTGGAAGAAGGCACGATGCCTCTAATTCAGCAGAGGCCCCCCTAACAGGAAAGCTGCATGGAATTACAATCAAATAGGAGACTCGTCGGGGGAATGGGGTTGCTTCCAAGGCAGAATTTCTGAAGACATTCTGGATTCTGGGTCGAACATAAAATAAATGTAGACAGAATCTGCAACAAACCCACAGAGACACAAGAGAAGACCATGTCTTTCTTTCCAGCATATTACAAGTCTGGTGCTGGGCTTTCAGCTTTAGATGAAATGCCACTTGGTACTGGCACACTTAGATTTGGCAGGAGCTTATCTTTTTTACAGGCCATTTATTTGGGAATGTGTTTTACAGGTGGCCTTGGGTGTTGGGTCCAAACCCCCGGCTTATGTATGCCGCACATCTTTGGGGCTGAATCAAGTGTCGCATATTATGAGCTGCTGGGAGCCAATAATTTGGGAAGTTCTCTTTTTTTTCTCTCCTTGCTTTTCCTCTGGCCTGTTGGGCAAAGACAGTCAAAAGCCAGCTGAACCCATCATGAGGGGTGGGCAAATTACTAGAGTCCAGATTTCTGCGTGGGTCCATCCGAGGGGTCTGCAGCAATCCTAGGAGCAGGTGGGTCTTATCTGGCACCCCTTCCATTAAAACCTGCCTCAGAAATCAGTTTATTTGAAGGAGTTAACGAAAGTGCTAGATATTTTCTACCCACTGGCAGAGGGAAAAGTAGTGCACACGTCTGAATAAATCACTGAAAATGGCTTCTCACTGTTCAGGAAGTACAATCAATTTGAAATTAGGATTATGGAAACATCTGCGAAAATTCAAGTGTCATCTCAATTTGAGCTCATTCAGATCCTGTATTTTTCAACTTCCCAAGCAGTGCATTTAAAATCTAATCCTAATTAACACACATAGTTTAATTATAGCCAACAAAATATTCTACAAAAATTGTGTGTGCTGGTTGGGGGGATGGGTGGGGAGGGAGGAGGCAAGGGGGGAGCCAGACAAATGTTCCCTGATTGTCAAAATTCTTGTTTGGTTAATAATATAAATCCTCAAGATTTTAAACACACACTGAAGTTTGCTTATCAGGAATTGAAGTAACATAAGAAAGCCTGGGGCCTCCTGTCATAGTAGCCTTACTGTTTTCTGTCTTCCTATTTCTTGTTAACCTGGAAAGAACAAAGACCTTGTTAATTTGGCTTCTACTCTCTCTTTTGTGAAGGGCTTTGTTGCTTTGTTTATTTTCTTTCCCTGATCAGAAGATAAACCTTTATGGTTGTGTTTGAGCGCAAATAAAGAAATAAATCTACTTGCATGAAAGCAAACTTTATGGTCTGTTGTTCTAGTGATGAGAAACACCTCTAAGGATTTGGGTTTAAGTGAGAGCTGCACCAACACGTTTGGATGCTTTATTGGAAAGTCATCCTAATCAACCAAAACACCACCATCAGCCATCTTGCAGAATTATTGGTGCTTTCCCCTCCCAAACCTGGCATAAATGGAGTGTGTAAAGGGAACACAAATTTAAAGAATACAAAACAAAAATCGAGAAAACAAGGAGAAAAATCCCATCTAAAAGCTCAGGCATAATTTTAACTAAAATTAACTCTTGGAGAGCACTTAAAAATTTAAGCTTAGTTTTGGTCAATTTGAATTATTACTTTAGTGAATAATAAATCTAAGGGCAAAAAGTAAAAAAATATTCTTATACTTCAATATTGTGTTTCTTTGTTACCCATGTTGAAGTACAGGGGATTAACTACTATGCTAGATTCTGTTATCAGAATTTAATTGTATCCTTACTGTTGGGGAAAGAAAACATCCAAATTCTTGGAATTGTTCTGAAAATTTTGCTGTGGTATTAGCTGTAATGAAATCTGGCTCTCTGCTAATATTAAACTGGTCTAGGATTTTGAGGATAAGATGGTGATATTTATTATTAGATTAATGCCACTATAATTTCCCACATCTGAGCCCAGTCTTGAAGACAAATTTCATTTCCTTTGGGACTTAATAGTCTGTACACTTGTTTTGTTTATAAATCAATTTCATTACTTTTCCACCCTGATTTTTAGGAATTTGTAACAATGGGGCAATTTCCAATTGATTAATAGTAATAAATGAATTATAGAGGGTGTACTATGGCATTTTGTTGAAAAGAATCCTATATTTCTCTGTAGAGCATAGAGGCTCAAAGAAGCTTATATAATAGAAATGCAAGGTGTTTCTTTACTTAAAGAGTAATATTTATAGACTAGCATCAGCCTTGAAAATGATCTGCAGAGTAAATTTTGATTACATTTTATTGAATAGTAGTACAAACAATTTGTGATTTTTTATTTACTTAAAAAACCCAATTCTTAGTCTCTCTCTTTTTCTTTCTCTGTTTATCTTTTTCTCTGGTTTCCAGTGTCTCACCCTCCAAACTCCATGATGGAAGAGACTGTTCATTCTTTGTCATAGAGCCTGGCACTGGAATTGGCACACTATAAAAAAAGCAATGAATATGAATTGAATGAAAGAATGAATTCAACTTATTCATTGAGTTCCATGATGAAATTAGAGATTTGACTTTTGGCTGGGTGTAGGAAAGTTGCTATAGAATCAAGCAAAATAATCTTATACAGACAAGGGTAGCAAACAATTACAAGTCATTTTTTAAAATGACATTTTATAATGATAATGGTCAAAGCAAGTCACAAGGTAGGAATAAAAAAACTGGAAAGAATTTGGAGCTCAGACATTGGGGTCAAACCACACAGATTCAAATCTCATGTCTCTCTCATTTGCTGTGTGGGATAAATCGCAAGTTGCTTAATCTTTGTGAACCTGGGTATCCTCATCTGTAACATGGACCTGGGGTTATAGTAAGAATCAGATGAAATAATGCTTTTAAGCACTCAGCAAAGTGCTTGGAAATTAGTTTAAGATCATAAATTGAAGTGGTTATTATTAGTTAGAAATACTTTCATTTTTGGCATAATAACTTAAAGGTCTGAAAGAAAAAAATACCAACAGCTGAACTGTACAGAACACCATGGACTGAAATGTCCCCAGACGCTCTCCAACTCCTTCCAGATATTCTGTGGCAGAAAGCTCGACGCTCTCTTCAGAATCCAGGCCTCTTTCCTGGTATAACGTAGAACACATTGGCTTGTAGAAAGGACGGATTGGTCTGGCCTGAGAAGCAGAAGTTCAGAGGGGCAAAAATGCATCTATAAATTAAGAAAATGGGAAAAGCAATAGTTAAAACAGGTTTTCCAAATTTCCATAGTTCACATTGATCTAAAGAGACTCTGAACCCCCACGCAATGGAAACAAAAAGCAGACTTTACCCTAGAAGGACGGTCATTCATTTCACAGGCATCCCGTTATCGTGTTAATCAGAAATTAGTGCTCGGGTCCTAAGAATTACTGTAGAAATTAGGTTAAGAATACATTTGTAAAACCAACACTAAAAGAGCAATGATTCTATTTTGTGTTACAATATCTAGTCATGACACAAAGACTATGTTTTTAGCCATAGACATTATAAAACAGTTTTATTGCTATGGTTAAGCCCCAAATGAGCAAGGGTGATAATTTTGCTATCAGCTTGTGTACGTGTGATAAAGAGGAGGTGGGAAGGGCTGATCAAAGATTATAAGCATCAACAGATCATGAGATCTAAAGATTAAAGATAGGTGGCAAGAGACACTGTAGGGGGGATATACGTGGGGTGGGAGTTAAGTATGCAATTTTTAGCATACCTTTATGCCTATAATAGAGGATTAGAAGAAACATAAACATCTAATGCTCCTATTTTTAGGCCAAAATGTCACAACAAGGCAATATATAGCAGGTGCAGTCAGATGGAAACAAAGTGTGGTATGGAAATTTGGATTTCCACTTACAGGAGACTCACTGAGGTAGCTACCTGTTTTACGGTTCCATTCCGCCTATGGTTGTCACCTTGTCACCAGTTTTGTTCCTTGACCAGAGCTGATTCATGCAGTGTATAAATACCTGGTACAGCTGGACAATAGAGTTTCTTTTTCCGGGGATTTTGAAACATGAGCTGAGATACTTAGAGGCAGAAGGTGGTTTCAATGTATTGTTTCATTTTATGTCCTGAGTTCCTATTGCACGGATCCTTTTTCATCCCAAGGCCTTCTTCAGCTCTTCCTTAGTTATATGGGCTGGCTAGTCTTTTGCACTAAATATTACCCTCTTCCACTTCGCATCAGTTCATCAGCATTTGCTTGCCACCCAAAGACCTCACATGATTTATCACCTATGTCCTTCTATTCTCCAATGATGATGGCTAACCCATTATACAAGGTCAAGATGGACAACTAAGTCTAACAAGTTGTTGGTCCTACCAAATATGCCTGTTCTGTGATGTATAAAAAATAAATGCAACTTTTTCTAATAGCTAATTTCAATTTCCAAGCTTAGGAAAAATAAAACAGTGTGTACCAATTAAATGGGCAGGCTGTGGAATTTAAATCTGTTCTATTATTTATGGTGTGGCCTTAAACTATTCAGATTCGATGTGCTTGGTTTCCTTATCTGACAAAATGGAGACAATATGGGGTTGTGATGAGGACTGAATGAGGACATACATATAAAACACAGCTTTATTTTTTATTTATTTTTTATTTTTTTAAATTTAATTCTTGTTCAAGTACAGTTTTTTGTCTTATATTCCCAGCCCTGCCCCCCACAGTGCTCCCCACCTCCCTCCCATTTCCACCCCCACCTTAGTTATCATCCATGTGTCCTTTATACTTGTTCCTGTGAATCATTTCCCTTTTCCCCTATGATTCTCTCCCCTCTCCCCTCTGGTCCCTGTCAACCTGTTATCTATTTCAGTGTCTTTGGTCACATTTTGCTTGCTTGTTTGTTTTGTTGTTTAGATTCCTGTTAAAGGTGAGATCATATGGTATTCGTCTTTCACCACCTGGCTTATTTCGCTCAGCATAATGCTCTCCAGTTCCATCCATGATGTTGCAAAAGGTAGGAGCTCCTTCTTCCTTTCTGCAGCATAGAATTCCATTGTGTAAATGTACCATAGTTTTTTGATCCAGTCACTTACTGACGGGCACCTAGGTTGCTTCCAACTCTTCACTATTGTAAATTGTGCTGCTATGAACACTGGGGTGCATAGGTTCTTTTGGATTGGTGTTTCAGGGTTCTTAGGATATACTCCTAACAGTGGAATTGCTGGGTCAAAAGGCATGTTCATTTTTAGTTTTCTTAGAAAATTCCATACTGTTTTCCATAGTGGTTGTACCAGTCTGCAGTCCCACCAACAGTAAAACTCAGCTTTATATGGTACTTTTTAAGAGATCGATTTTAAGTGTTGACATGTTCTTTTGGTTGGCCTTATTTTGAGATATCTCATAAAATGGGAGGGATCGATATTACTTTTTCCATTTTATATTTTAAAAACAAGCAACTGAGGCTCTGAAAAGGCCACATGACTTGTCCAAGTTCACAGAATGGTATAGCTGGAGCCATAATTTCAATTTTTTGAAATGTCATTTACCATTTTTTATTGAGTGCCTGCAATGTACTGGATTTGGGGAATACAAGTTCTCACTTTCATAGAACTTATAGTCTGGGGACAGGGGTCAGCTAACCACCACCCATGAGGCAAACCCAGCTCTCACCTGCTTTTGTACATAAAGTTTGTTGGAATACTCCCATGCTTCTTTGTTAAGTATATTGTCTCTTGTTCTTTCTTGCTACAGTAGGAGGACTGAGTAGTTGTGACAGATACTGTATGGCCCTCAAAGCCTGAAGTATTTACTATCTGCCTCTCTTTACACAGACAGTTTGCCATATCCTGGCCTAGTGCTTGGTCTAGAAATGTTTTCTTTACTTATAAAGGACTAATTAAAATAAGGAAAAAAATTCCTAAGAATATGAACGTTTGAGTCTTTATAGCTTTTATTACACCCCATACAATTCCCCCCACCCCCACTGCCTAAAAGAAGGATTCTCTTTTTGCAACTATTGGAAATTGGAAAATAGTTTCTGATAGGTCCAGATTTCCTCTGCATTTAATCCCGGATTACCCTTCAGACCAGTAGCCTTGTACATTGTCCTTGCTCTTCTGACTGCAGAGAAAAAACAAGATGTTATGTTACTCAACTTGGCTTAATTATGTAGCTTCTTGACAGACACACCCTTCCACCGTGCAGCCTAGACACTGCTCCTTGCATCTATTCCTTAGTAATAATAAAATGTTGCACACCTACATGTACTTGAGTTATTAAATAATGGCATCATTTCAGCTTTCCAATCTCAGATTTTGAGTGTCTTTATACACATACTTTAACATAATCTGACTGCTTTAACCTTTCTCAGAAAAAATGTCCATGGTGAGAGATATAGCAGAATTGTTTCTAAAAGAAGTAGAGACTCTTCCACAAAGGATGGTTGAGCACAGCAATGCCATTATCTGATAAAGTCCTGTTAGCCTGGCTGATGGGAGCAATAGTGGCCTCTGGAATACAAGATCCTGATCCAAGCATTTGGCTTCCTGGTTGAACTTTATGACAAGCTCTCTGGAATAGCCTTGCTTCGGAAAGCAATGCAAGGCAAAAAATCATTGCAGATGAGCTGTCTTGTTGGGATGCATGGGGCATTGACATCTGATTTGGAAGGTGTCATTTGGACTTATTTTCTTGATGAGCATTGGCCTGGGCAAATGCTGTGGAGAAGTACTCTAAGCCTTGCTGCTTTAAGGAGATAGGCTGGAATAACCACAGAAGTGACCATGAGCAGGAACTTCTGAAGCCTGTGGGGTGAACAGCACACTCATTCAAAAGCTTGTTCATGTGAAATCCCTCTGACTGGCTCATGTAAGCTGCTTGGATGAGGAAGCACACACCACCTAACAAAATGAGTAATAATTTAGAAAATAAATGCTCAGGTGTCTCATCACATTGTAATAAAGGATGAGTATTGGACTGCTGAAAAAGTTGCATTCATGGATAGTGAATATTGATATCTAGGGGGAGAAACTTGGCTTATCTAGGGGCAGCTAAGCCCATTTTTTTTTTCAGTGGAAAAGGGATTTAAATTCTAGATATGTTAATTGCCACCAGAAATGTCCAGTTTAATGTGCTATCATGAGTTGACTGGGTTTATACAGAAACTATGATGGAAATAAAAAAGGATGTAGTGATTTAAGGAATTCCAGAGTAACCAGAATTGAATCAGAACTGGTATATATTGAATTGTGGGTGTCAGGCCAGTGAGAAGATTGTTACATGGACTCTTTAGCATTTGAAAAACTTTTACTTTTGAAATCTGAGTATTTCAGTATTGAAGATTGATCACATTCTCTAAGCTTCCTCTGAGCCTATTCCCCACTGGTCTTGCTACTCATCCTAAAGGTATTTTATCGAGGAGGAGGAAAAACTGGCCCAGTGTTTGGTGAGTTCTAGCCTTGCAGAACTGCTTTGGTGGATGAAGAGGAGGCTCGGGCCACAGAGGACAGCACAAAGCACAACAAAGAAGGCCAGGGCCAAGTGGATACGTGGTGATGGGAAGCCAGTTGTGACTGATCCAATAGGAAGAAATTAGGGGCTGTGCTGAGTGTTACCTCACAGGATATTCCTTATGTCCATCTCATGGTGTACCTTAAATATCCTGTTGAGACTTCTGGTTCACCTTTTACCTAATGTCCAAATAAATTCATTTAGGCTCTAACCTGCTTTGATTAGAGAAGTTCCATCCTTTCTACAATATAGTTGAAGATTCTTGGGTGGGAGTCGAAGCAGGTACGTACAGAGGTAGCTGCTTTCTGTCACATCTTGCTCCCAACTCGGACTCCAGGAACCCCTTCGGTCTGCTCTGGTCTTCCAACAACACCTCCCTCAGGAGCTCCAGTGTTTTTGGTTGTACTTTGCTCTCCAAATGCGGACCCAGCCTGCCTCCACTTCATTTACCAAGGCAGCATGCTCCAGAGTTGGCACGTCTCTCTGCTGCTCATTGTCCTTCACCAAAGGATGTTGGAGATGGTGTAGAGGTGGTGCAGAGAGTGAGGACATCACAGAGGTGTCCTGCAGCACAGAACGAGAACCCACTTCAAATTAGGAAGCAGACATTCCTTTACAAGAGTCCATCACCAGTGGTTCAGTCCCAGTGGTTTCTCTCCCTGAAGGCTGTTCTGTAGCCACATTGCTGGGGTCCCATACTTTCTCCTGCTTTCTCTTTCCTTTGTTGCAGGTCCCACCTCCAAATCATTTAGCTTCCCAGAGAAACCCTGAAAATCCCTTAAAGGGCACACACAGACATCAGGACCAAGGTAAATACTTGTTTGTCTTAAGAAGCTGAATATGTTTTGTCCTTGTCTGTCTCCATTTCCCTACCCCAGACTAGGGCTGTAAGTACCCTATGAATAACAAAACTCTATATAATGTTATAAATGAGAAAACCCAGAGCAATGCTATGAATATACACACACACACACACACACACACAAAGGAAAAAAGTTGTCTGTTTTCTTTTTAAGATGGGTTCCACAGCCTTCTCTTAGGTCAACCCTCAATCAATAGCCAGTTTATAAAGTGGGAAATCTGATTTTCTTCCATCAGTTAGTAGGTTGGAAAGAGAACACTGGTTTGAAGGCCATGGAGTCAGGTTCCTGTCCTGCCTCTGCTTCAGGTAAGTGCTGTGACTTTGGGAAGGCCCCCTTTCCTCTCTGATGATGCTCAGGCTGCTCATCTGTAAGTCATATAGGTAGGCCAGCATTTTCCAAACTGCGTCCTTCATACACTAGTGTGGCAAGATGTTTATGGGTGTATGGATGTTCCCCCCAAATGTGTTCTGGGGTTGACCCTGGAGAACCGCACCCCTCTACAAGATTGTAAGTAAGGGCTTCTTCGCTTCAGGACTTCACAGATCTCTTAATAAAGGGACGCACACTGTGAATGTGTAGGAAAGAGATGCAGCATTGCCCAAACACATTTGAAAGAGCTCCCCCAGCCCCTCTGTTCAGTAAGAAACCTATTCACATCTTGCACAAATGCTGCGTATTGAACACTGTCATTCTAAAGAATAATTAAGATGAGTCACTTTCAGCCTCTTCATGATCACGCTCAGTTGCAATTGTTTTTACCTGTTCAGCCCAAGTGAAGCAATACCAAGTCAGCACAAAAAGAGGACTGGCTCTTTCTTAATGGTTTTATCTCTCTCTTTTTGGTCAATTAACAAAAATGCTGAAAATCTTCTCACCTTTGGAAAGACAGCAAAGCAGAGCCATTGGGAAGGTTGGTAATAATTGCAGTGCAGTTTGTTCAGATGGCTCTGGATTCTATTATTACCTGGTGTAAGTCTGCTTCTAACTTACTGAGCTGCTCTTGCTACCTAATACCTGAAGCTCAGGGTTTCCATTTGAGGCATGGCTCTAATTAAGAGATTAAAGAGCCGGAGACCTAGAAAGGTTAGGTTACTCCTCCTGGCTCAGTACCATTTTCTCACTTGTGAATTCAAAGTATAAAATTTTATTTTTCAAAATGATTCAACCCTTTTATTCATGTTGAAATGAAAATAGTTTCTTTCTAGATTTTCTGATTGCGAAATTCTGAGTAAGTTTATCAAAGTGGACTTTTTGGTGGGTGGGTGGACAGGGGGTGCATAGTTTCTCCCACAGGACTGGTTCTCTGAGAACATAATCAGTTCGCTAGTTGAGTAATTCACTGCTAATTAAAAGCAAGGATCAAGGGGAATCCTGGAAAACGTGTTGGAGCTGTAGAGAAGCTGGTGCAGTGCACCGCCCTGACCTAATACCCGTGGCCGGCAGGTGTTCTCTTCCCACCTCTCTCCATACCAACTTGCTTCCTTCATCCCCTTATCAGCACAGCCATACCTAATGTTCTTGTGTCCCAGGATGAAGAAGACATCTGGTATCTCAGTCAGCCTAAGATATGAGGGACTTTGGTGGGTGCTGTGATATGCCACCCCGACTTCCTTTCAGAAATGAAAATGTACGCGCCCAGTGGCTGGAAGTACATCTCCCGAATGTCAGACCCCTAAAGGAATTGCCTTGGCTGAAATCAGCCATCTTGCCCAAGGTCAACTACACACAATGACTGGTAGATTAGGGTTTCAAGGCCCGTGTGCTGCAACTTAGAATAACCCTGAAGGGTGTCCCAGGTTTGGAACCCTGTGGCATTGGCTGAGGCCTCCACTGAGACTGTGTTACAGCTCCACTTTTCCCTGCCCAGTCCTGCTTCCTGCCCTTCCCCCACAGTTGTTGATCCTAAGAGCCCTCTTCAGTAAAATTCTAGTTTTTGTCTTATGGTCTGCATCCCAGAAAACCCAATGTACAGCAGAGGCTTGTTATACTACCAATCCTTGCAGGATAGTTGTGTTTTAAAGAAATTCCATAGTGTTAAGGTTGTGTTTAGCTCAAAGGAAGTGTCGCCGAGGGTTCAATTGCTTGGGACTGTGACTTCTGGAAGGGAGTGGAAGGGTGGTTTATGCATATAGAGGAAAGGAGTCTTTTAAAAAAATTTGTTAGTGTTTTTGTGTTTGCTTAAAGTGTCATTTTTTACCTGAAAGTTATAAATCTATTATTCTGTTTTCTTCTAAAAATTTAAATATTTTGACATTGCCAATTTTATTTGGAATTAATTCTGTATGATTGGTTTTCCATTTTTATAAAGTACAGAAAGTCAGATAAAGTAAATACAAGGTCCGGCACAAATAATGCCCCTTTTTATTACAAAATCTTTTATTTAAAAATCATGAGCATGTAATTATTCTTAAAAATATTTTATTTATTTATTTTTTTAGATAGAGGGGAAGGGAAGGAGAAAGAGAGAGAAACATCAGTGTGTAGTTGCCTCTTGCACATCCCCTACTGAGGACCTGGCCCGCAACCCAGGTGCGTGCCCTGATGAGAATTCAAACCCTTTGTTCACAGGCCAGTGCTCAATCCACTGAGCCACACCAGCCAGCGCTAAACATCATAAGCACGTAATTCTGTAACATAACAACACCACACTCAAGCACACCATATGACATTTTAGGTGAAATGTTCGAATTACAACTATAAATTATTATATCCATGTTATCGCCCTACCAACCACACTCAAGCAGGCCTTGCTTCTGCCTGACTCGGTATATGCTGTTCAGCGTTATAAACATTTGTGACAAAACTATGTACAAGAGAAAGGGAGTGATATATACAAAATTCAGGGTTAACCTACTGCACAGGTTAGTGGAGACAGAAGGATAATATACATGTCACTTCAGTGGAATTCGTAAGGTTCTAACAGATGAGTTGGATGGATCACTCATGGGGCATCCATGCTTATCATTAAGCTTTCTGATCTACATATATGCTACTTATGTTCTTTAGTGTAACAATATTGTTAGCATTCATTTTTTAGAGAGGGGGAAGGGCGAGAGAGTGGGAGAGAGATATTGAAGTGAGAGAGAAACATCAATCGATTGCCTCTTGTATGCACCCTGACCAGGGATTGAACCTGCAACCCGGGCATGTGCCCTGACTGGGAATCAACCAGCGACCTTTAGCTTTGCAGGGTGAGGAGCAGCCAACTAAGCCACACAAGTCAGGACATGTGTTCTATTTTTTTAAAAGATCTTATGTATTTACTTCTTAGAGAGGGGGGAAAGGAGGGAGAAATGGAGGGAAAGAAACATCAATGTGCTAGAGAAAATACATCAATTGTTTGCTTCTTGTATGCCCCCAACTAGGGGCCCAGACTACAACCCAGGCATGTGCCCTGACTAGGAATTGAAACTGCAACTTTTTTTTTTAATTCACAGGCTGGCACTCACTCCACTGAGCCACACCAGCCAGGGCATGTGTTCTATTTTTAACAGAGAAAATAAGAAGAGAAGAAGTGGAGATAAAATTGACCGCTCAATCTTTTGCTGTTAAGGATACTAGAGAATTGGGCAGTAACTGGGGTGGAATGTGGAGGTCACACAGGATATTTCTGAGGACAGGAGATGACAGCAAATTTGTACGTGGATAAGAAAAATCCAGCAGAACGTGAAAAATACTAAATGCAGAAGAGAGAAGGGGCATTTGGAGGGGTGGTACCCTCCTTGCATTCTTTCCCAGGTTACTTTTCCTGGTTATAATTTTCACCTCTGCTATACCGTTCGTTCTCTACATGGCGTGTCTCATCCATTTGTTTGTTTATTTTTTTATTTGTGCTTAATCACACATGTTACTGAGACCCTCCCCCAGGTGTCAGGAGCTCATGCATGAATGCCGTTAGTAGTGGGATTCCCTTTAGCTGCCTCCGTCCATGAGCTTACTAAGGTGGTGTCTTGCCTCATTCTCTCTAAATTATGGAACAACCAATTGCCTGGGAGTCCAGATCTGTCGCCGCCTACCTTTCCAAACTTTCTAAGAACTGTCTCCTTTACTGACTGGTGTCCAGTCACCTCTCCCTCCTTTTTGGTTCTCTGACTCCTCAAAGCCCTTTCTGCAAGTTGTTGACACCTGTGGTTCTCTTTCTCCTGATTCACTCCCATACTTCCTTCTCAAGTCTCAGCTGTTTGTCTTTCTCTGTAAGAGACGGTCTCTCTAGCTTTACCTTCCTACCACCGTCTTTACCATCTAAATGTCATTATCCTTTTATTCCTGCTCATGTGGCCCTTATTTACTATACTTCACAATACTTACTACAATTTCAATTGCAATTATATTTTTCTTCATCGATCTCCCTGGTTAAATCAGCAAAGTCCACAAGGGTAGGGTCTCACTGCTTCATTTCCCCTTGTGTTAGTTTCTGAACTTTCACATGGAAAGTGCTTAAGAGACAAGCTCTCGTCTCTGTCCTCCTGCTGCTTCCATTCTTTATTAGAGACAAGACCAAACTCAGCAAGAAAATAAAGGTAGACAGAGAAGAGGAACTAATTGTTAATCCCTATAGTTATAGGGTTTGGTTCAGTGGCTCCTCAGCAGTTTTAAGAAAAAGGAACTAACTGTCAAATCAGAGCATATTAAGCTGGAAGGGACCCAGGAAAACCTCATGGAAATATCCCCAGGGCAGAGGATGATGGACAAGAGGAAGAGGAACAAACAGTGAAAGCTAAAGACAATTATTTATTAAGAGCTTAATATACATTAGCCTTATGGTAAGAGCTTTACCTCCATGACCTAATTTAATCCCTTCAAATTTCCTGAGAAAAGAATCTATTAGTTTTATTTTCCTGAAACTCTGAGAGTTAACGTTCTTTGCCTAAAAGCAGGCACCTTGTAAATGGTTGTGCCAAAATGAAAACACAGGTTTGCCTGACCCTAAAATGATGCTTCCCCAACTTTCATGGGGTGCTGATCACCAGAGGATTCATTAAGATAGAAATTCAGATTCAGTAAGACTGAGATTCTGCATTATAACAAGTTGCTGGTGATGCTGATGTTGCTGGTCCTGGGGAGACACCGAGAATACCACTGGTCTATTTATCAGCACTTTTCAAATTTTAATGTGTATACACATCATCTGGGGATCTTGCAAAAAGTGCAGATTCTGAGCCACCAGGGCTGGATGGAACTCCGGATTCTGTGTTTTCGGCCAGCTGCCGGTTGAGGCCCCTTCTGCTCATCCATGGACGGTGCTTTGAGCAGCCAAGCTCTTGTGTGTCCTAAATTCAAATCGTACTTTAGAGATAGAGGTGGGATGGGTCTCAGAGCTTCCTTCTGACTGCTCACAGCTTCCAACTGGTAACATTTCCTGACAATGGTTATGTGACCATGTGGTATCTGAAGCCACCTTTAAAAAATGACAAAACCCCATCCTTGGTCTAACCACCTCTGAAGGTGAAGAAGGGCAGGGGTGGCCTATAAAATGAATGAGGTCTGGTTTTGTGTGATGTCAGTGGGGAGGCCTGCAAGACATGCAAGACATGCCAAGTTCACGTGTACGTGAAGCACAGAGGCTAGCCACCCCCCACCCCTTTCCAACGTTTCAAAGCAATGTGATGTCACCAGCTCTAAAAAAACCCGAGGTTCATAATGAAACTTGTAATCAGGTGAGTCTTGTTTTGTTTTGAGTCCATTCACACTGTTTCTCACAGTCCCTCACTCGGTGACTTTAGGGGCACACTCTGGGGGTGAATTCTGGGAACTCTAACTGATCTTTCTGGTTTACATAAAATGGGTTTGCTCCCTCAGAGAACATCACTTGCTTTCTTGTAAATCTTCTCCCTTGCTCAGAGGGAGGAACCTGGCTTTCATTACTGATGAATACATTTGGAAACTTCAGGTGTTACACGTGCTAGTAGCTCGTCTCTCAGTCTCTCATCTAATGGGAACTTGGAGAAGATCCTGCTGAGACAGCTGCCAGGGCAGATACCTGGGGAGCTGATCATGCTCTTGAACTTCCTAATTGGCCCTACTGCCCACAAAACTTGATTAGAACAACGAGCTTTCAGCTTGTCCAGTTAATCCCAGCCTAGCTTTCCGCAGGAGTAATAAGATGGATTCTCCCTCTTGATCTCGAGGCAGACAAGGTGAAGGGCACTTGGCAAAGTACAGCTTCTCTAGCACAAGTAGAAACCGCCGGATGAGGAGAGCAGGTACGACTGAGGCAGAAAGAAGTGTCCCGTGATTTCCACCAGTGTGGGAATAGAGGAAGTGGGAGGGTGACCTTTAGACACTAGCAGACCTGGATTTTATTTCTGGGTTCGTCGTGGATTGGCAGTGAGGCCTTGGGCTGGCAGTTTCACTTCTTAAGATTTGGCTTTCCCACCTGTACACCTTAATGTCATATTGTGAATATGAGGATTAGATCCCTTGATGTACGCAAAGCCCTTTGCACCTGAAGCAGAGGATGCGCTCCCTAAAAACTGACCTTTCTCCCACCCTCTTTCTTGCTCCTCCTTTTCTAGATTCCAAATGCAGCAAGTAAAAACGATCAGGCCCTGCAAAATGTCACTTCCACAGTGTTTTGTGCCAAGGTCCATTGAGGTTCCAAAACACTCCCATTCTGCCACTTATTTGTGTGTTCTTGCCGTCTGATGTGTTTCTGTGCGTGTCTTTGATTACACACTGCTGTCACTCAGTGTGCCGGCAGACACCAACAGATTCTGTTACAACAGCTGACTGTACAGGCCTCCTCAGCACTGGATCATCGAAGATGCCTCTCAGACCCTGAAGGAGCCACACGCTCCTGGCCCACTTTATTTTAAGAAAGTGGCTGCTTTATTTACGAAGAGACTCTTCCAAAAGTTTTCCCAGCAGAACTTAAAACGGCGATTTTATGCAAAAGAATTAAAAACCAGGTTTCAAGTGTGTCGTTAATGGGGGTCTGCTGCATAGGCAATATAGACAACGCAAGGCCTTAACGTTTTATTCCATTGGAAGCATTCCTGGCACTTACACATTTTGATGAAATTTGCTAAATTTTCCGGGTGTGTTTTAGATGGAAAAATTAAATGTTTTTGGGGGCAGTTCTATTAAATAGACACCAGCAACACCTCTGGATGGTTTAGTGCTAGAAATCAATAATACAACATTTTATTTAAGCCACCAATTGAGAGCTCTGTTGCAATGATGCTGTGTTTTGGGACATGCAGGATCATCATGACTGGAGATGAAGAGTCAAACTAAAGTAGGGACTTCTGTTGAGCTAGGAAAACAAGGTCGTAACAAAGTATCCTGTCTTCGTGTGGACTGGTAAAAGGCGTCCCATGCAGACAGATGTGGCCCACTGGCTCTCCGTTTAGCAAGTGGAGGGAGCTGAGTTCTGGTACTTACTCATGCCTGGCCAGTCCTTCAGTGCAATGCACAGGCTGAGCCACAGTACACAGGGTTCCTGAAGAAAGCCTGGGGTGCGCCCTCCTTATCCCAATGGGAAAGGTGCCTCTGCTTTGGCTGCCTGTTTTTCCTTCTTAAAGGTTTAGCCTCATAAATGGTCTCCTCCATAAACTGACCATGCACATCTTTTTCTTAATAAAAGAAAAAGATGTTTCTTCTCTGCCCCATGGCTCCTTAATTCATGGGTATTTTTTGAGCATCTCATGTATACTAGCATGTAGAAGATCTTTGGTGAATGCTTGTTGAATGATTAACTCAAATGAGCTGAAAGATCACAGTAAAAATGAATCTAGTCCCCCATAGCTCCTGGAGATGAAATCATATTGCAGTCAGAGAAAATAAACCTGTTCTTTCCTCCATCCTTTTCCTATTTCCTGAGAAGGTAGGTATTTGTTTCATAGTCTATGACTTCAGGGTAACAGTTCCCTGTTGGGGATAGACATGCAATTGGCATACACACAAGAGGAGAAATGTTCTGCAAATTTACTGAAGAGCTATTAATAGAATATGTAGATTCGAAAAGCCCTCAAAGGCCATGTTTGTCCCTCAGGGTGTCTCCCTTTCCAGTTTCACCCTTGAATTCTTTCCTTGCCATGACTTTAAGATGCTCTAATGCTGAGTTGACCCTGAAAAGGGTTTGCCCGTATGTTTTTGCATTCATCCTTTTAAACTGGGAAAAGAGAAAAGGGGAAAATCAGACATTATAACACACAAAGAAAAGGAGAGAAAGAATATTGAGAAGCCTACAACTTTCTAAAAGCTTTTGTGAGAAGTATGTCCTATGGGGACACATCTGGGTCCAAGGGTCTAAGTGATCTAGGACTGAATGACCTGTCCTTCATCACCTCTGTGGGGGAAGAAGATATACCAAGGAGCAGAAGACTGGACAAAGCAGAAGGGAGGACTTCACCTTAACTCAATCCCTAAAAAGTCTTTCAAAAGCTAACACTCGATTTTCCTCTTTGGGACGGGATGGTGCAGGAAACCCCTGTCACATTTTTGAGAATCTGGAGGAACGAGGTATTAGTTCAACATCTTCTAGTGGTTCATGGTCATGTTCTATGAATTTTGGAACCATTGCCCCTGCCCTTCCTGTTCTATCCTATTCTGTTTTCAACGCATTCCCAGTTGTCTGTCTTCACTTTTCTCTCCACCCTGCTCCTTGCCATCTACTTTTCATGAGTCACGTCTGTGGGAGGAGGAAGTAGGGGGACCAAAGAACACAGAGGATCTTTCATCACCAGATCACAGACTGCTTCTAAACAAGAATTAATCCTCACAACTTCCCCGTGAGGACAGGAAACATGAACACCTTTGACATCCTGGGGGATGAAGAAGTTAAATTCTTTCTGTCAGAATTTGGGCGGGGGCAGAGAGTGGGGCTCCCTGACTTTTCTCACCATTAGGGGCTTCTCTCCAGTTTTCTCTTTTCCCCTCTTTCCCCCAACAGAACTACTGTGAGGAGGAAAACTGACCCCTTGTCTTCAGGGGCTGGCATCGGATAGGATCATGTGGGAGAACAAACCAACCGCGAGCGTCCTGTTCATTTCCCCGTCGAAAGCCCTGACTTGCAACAAGAGATCCTGCCACTGCCACTTATTATGACAAAGTACTTCTATTCTCTGAGCCTCATTTTCAACATCTGTAAAATGAAAATCATAGGCTCAGTTGTCATACACACCAGATAAAGAATTTTGAAAATATTTAGTGGGAAGTTATCTATACAGTATATATATATATATATATATATATATATATATATATATATATGGAAAACTCTCTCTCTCTCTCTCTCTCTCCATATATATATATTAGGAAAACCTGGATTTGAAAAACTCTCAAAAGGCCACCCTTGTCCCTGTTTTCCCAAGGTTCATTTCCTTGGGTTGTTCTGAAGATTAAAAGAAACAATGTGCATGCAAATGCCAAGTGAAGAGGAGTTAGTGCATGCTAGGTGTCCAGTTAAGAGTCATTGGAGAGAAAAAGGAAGTGTGAACAAGATCTCAGAAGCGAGACCAGGAAAGCATATGGTAGAAAATTACTCACCAAAAGCATTCTAATGGAAGAAAACACCCTTATAATATCCAAGTACCTTCGCCTCTCTTCCTTGTGACTAAAATCCTTTTAGCCTAGGATGATGCTTAGCCTTTTTCCATTCCCCAATTTTAAGGAGGTATCATGAGAGCAATGAGTGATAGCAGACACGCTGTTGAGCAGAGAGACGAAAGATACAAAAAACTACATACAGACAGGAACACGGAAAAACAGAACACAGGGGAGGAGGTGGACAGTTCGATAAAATCGATTCACTACTCACATTACCACCTGGGCTGGCCCCAAGGAGAAGACTGAGGGTGGGTACTTGCAGTGGAAAAGCACTGCTATTAAAATTGGACTTTACACAGTTCCGTAGACAGCAAGATATTCATTTAGTGCTAAACCTTTATAATGGGATCTAGTTTTATGAATTAGAATTAGTGCATTCAGCTCCAAGCATAGAAAAAGAGGCAAAGAGTAATTTAAATGAATAAGGGCTTTGCTCATCTCTTGCTGATGAAATCCATTGGTTAGTGGTCCAGGTGTAGTGCAATGGCTTGAGGAAGTTTTTAAATCCTAGCCCCTTTCCAACTTTTTCCTGTGCCAACATTGATGAATGGCATTTGCCCTTGAGACGGTTGCTGTGTGAGCAGGTATTATGTAAACACCTTAGGCAGAAGAAAAGAAAAAGAGGCAAAGAGGAAATTCAATTCTGTATATCCCTCAGATTCAGTAACCCTTGCCTCTCTTCTTATTGGACAAAACTGTGTAATGTGGCCTCTTGTAGCTGCAAGAGAGTCTGGGGAAGAGGATTTGGTGGCATGTGCAGTACAAACTTTTCCATTTATGTTAACACATCTTCACTAAAACCCACATTGCCCTCTATAGAACTACACCGCCCCGTGTGATAGTCATTAAGCATATATGGCTATTTAAATTTAAATTGATTAAAATGACATAAAATTAAAAGTTTATTGTCTCAGCACTTGCCACATGTGGCTTGTGGTTACCATATTGGAAAGTATAAATATAGAACAGTTTTGTGATCTCAGAAAGTTCAACTGCGTCATTTTAGGTAAATGGGAAGAGTTGCGGAATGTTACCTGGGAGTTGACAGAAGTAGGAGAAAAAAAAAACGATGCACAAGACAGCTGATGTACTTTGCAAAGACCAAGGCTCTAATTATCAGAGGAGAAAGGGTGAGGAAACTGGACGGCAAAGGGATTCCAGAATATCCATGATCATTCCGTGGCAGAAGCAGAGCTACTGAAACCTGTGTTCAATAATGGGGTCTCTTGCCTTCTTCAAAATGATCTGAGGTCGGTTAGAGTCAAGTGTAGTCTCTTTTCTCACATATAGACAAATAGGGAGCATAGCCCTTCTCTGAAGTTATCATGACGGGTACATTTTGAATTTAGTTTTTCTTAGAGCTAGCTCAGTCCAGTCTTTAGAGGCTTCCGAAAGCAGAGGGGTGGAGATGCCATTTAATTCCCAAGTATTTAGCAGCATTATTTGTCTAAGCCTTAGAGGGAATTACTCAGCTAAGTCATGACCACTTGAATGCAAGTTTACCTCTGAGAGTGTATTCCCCTCTCCTCCAGCCCTTCGGCCTCAGTCCTGTTCCATGTCGTGGGTTGAATCGCACAAGAGGCCCATGTGTCCAAAGGCATGTTCTCTGGGCTCACACGGAATGGTTTGAATTTTAACTTTACTTTGAACTTTGCCCTTTGACTTAACTCCTCCTGCTTTTCCTGGGCCACACATACAATTAAATCCCAAGCTTATTTCTCTGGCAGATACTCTGAACCTAAACAATGCTATGAAATCCACGTTACATTTATATTTCTCTCCTGGTTCATTTTGAAACGGCAGCCTATTTCAGATCTATGAATCAGCGGGTCTGGCTCTGTTAGGAGAGAAGCTCTCCTGACAAATGCTGCATTATGGTACCACAGCTGAAAGTTTTCCTCTTCTAGCTCTGGTTGAAATTAATTACACTTATTGCTTCCCTTCTCATTTGTCTTTCTGTCTAGAAAAGTGATAGAAAGTTCTGATCTTCCTTTTGTGGTTCCACGGCAGTCACATTACCAGTAATTACAGACACAGGGCCCATTGTAGCCATGCAATCGGAACTGGATGGCGAACCCAGTGAACAGGGACCGACTGCCTCTGCACGAGGCTTTGCAGCTCTCTCTCCGCGATGGAGACCCAGTTGGTACCCAATAAGTAATAAATAATAATGATAAATAGTCGCGGCTTGTGCTTTCCAGAATGGTGCCTTGCTTTTTCTAATTTTGTAAAATGGCTTCCTGATGAAGTGGAGTGTCCATGTCACCGTCGCAGAAAATATGGATTGGTTTTCAATGAAATATTAATGATTATCAACTCACTGGGCCTTTCCTTTGTGAGAACCGAAATAATAGAGGAGCTGAATTTCTCGATAATGAGTTGAAATGTATTTGCTTCAGTGTTAACAGTGGCTGGTCCTGAGCTTTTTACATTTTTTATTAAAAAAACCTTAACCTCTTCTTCTGCCTCAACCACCCTCCCTTCTGACTAGCTTCATTTCGGTCATTTTCGTTGTCTAGTACAATGTGGTTTTGATGGGTGCGGTTCATGGGGCTTGAATAAACTAGAAAGGAGTCTTACTTTCATCCCATGTCAGCATGTCTCTGGGAGAGCTACTTAACTACGAAGTGTACTTATCTGTAAAATGGGAATACTACTACGACGACTACCTACTCCATAGGTTTATGGGGAGGATTGGTGAAAATGTGGGTGTGGGATGCCTTAACACCATGTCTGGCTCACAGTTAGACCTCAAGAAACATGAATTATTATTATTGGGTTGGAAGGGAGCAGCCAGAACGAAGGGAAAATCCAAATCTGCCATCTGGCTCAAGTTAGCCCCTTGGGCGGGTGATGTGGCAGGGGAACTTGTAATGAGATTTGGGGATTATCTGTGGGTTTCTGCTTCCTGCCCTCTTCTGTTTCCTGATACCATCTGAGAGTGCGTTTTGCTGACTCTGGACAGGCCCTGGAGTTTTCTCCTCTACCTTCACTTATTCGGTCAGGATTAGCAAAAACAGCAAGAGTCAGTCAGTCAGCCCTAAATGGTGGAATCCAAGCAGGAAGAACCCACTAGAGAGGGAGGTGCCTGTGACTTCTGGAAGGAATGGGTGTTGGCTCCGGAAGGGGTTCAGAGGCAGAAAATTCACTGTGCTGTGTGTTTCTCCCTGGGCAACTGCCACCTGCAGCCACCAGACACTGCTCTCCCCAACCTCCCTTCCCCAGACTGTCTACGGCCTTATCTGGAGACCCACAGAGGGCTGAGGTGAGATGGAGCGATAAGCAGGAAGTGCAGTGGAATTTCATTCCTGGAAAAAAAAAAAAGGGACCTTGGCATGAGTTGCAGAAAAGAGGGTTCGGGATGTTAATCACTGCTCCTTTTATCAGACAGCTTTATTAAGATCAATGTTTTTTGTTGCCAAATTAGAGTGGACCTAGAGCGAACTTCCCAGCAGTTATTAACACAAGTCCACATTTGCTGGAAGGATTGGGTACCTCCACGTGCTCAGCCATAGCTGGAAGTTACACAATATCTATATCATTTTTCACAGCTTTGTCATTAGCTGGTAATGATTTGATTATTTTGCAGATGAATCACAGTATAAATCTCTTTCACAAACACTACCTCCAAGTATTAATCAAAACCATTAAGGCAAAGCAGTCGGTGCAAATTAAAAAATTTGCATGTCTAAATTAAAAATTACAGTAATACATCATAAATAAATCTTTTAAATTCTCTGTGGCCTCTGTGCACATCCTTTCTTTGGTGTGTGTATTCTATAATGAGACCACAAATACCAAGCTTTTTTTCTCTCTCTCTCTATGTATATATCAGACATATATATGATATTATCTAATTTTAAAGGTGGAGTTCAGGCCCTTCTGTGGAACCTGATATTATAACATGAAAGGGAAGGGGGAAGTATTTTTGCTTTTTCCCATTCATTTTTATTTTCCCGAACAGAAGATTCAAAGATGGCACAAAAAAGAATAGAATGGAAGCTATTGCAGATAATTTGCAGTGTCTTTCGTTGTGGCAAAGTAAATATTTGTAAAAGGCGATGCTTCTTTTTCAAATAACTTTGAACTGCGAGGAAAATTACCAAGTTGTGTTTTAGGTAATATTTCATTTTGGAACTATTAACACATTACTTGCAGAATGGGAGGAAATTAGAGGGCTTTGAGTGATGAAAGCCACCTTTGGCATTAAAAAACTATTATTATTCCCTGGAAACGCCGAAGCAAATTAAAACAGGAAAATGAAACTTTCAAGTGCCCTGGATTTGAAAAGGCATTTTTTTCCCTTTCATTTGTCAAAAAAAATTTTTTTTAATGAGTTGTTTCACTGGAAACCTGGAAGAAATCATTTATAAAGCAGAAAGTAGTTTTTTTTTTCTAAAACACCTTTATCAAAAAGTTTAGGGGAATGATAGTGTCCTGTGTGCATGTCACTACCATGCACCATGTTTAAAATTGCCTCTGAGGATCCTGGAACAGACCAGGGGGCACCGAAGATCCGCAGCAGCTCCAGGTAATGCCGTGGCAGCTGCAATTAGAAAGCAGTTTTTCTCTGCCCAGGATTTAACCCAATTAACCTATCTGTAACCTATTAACCTAATTAAATAGAAGAGCTTCTCTGTGAGGAAGGTATACAGGACTCTGCCCATTTGGGGCTATAGGTTGGGAAGGAGGGCATAGTTTGGAGAATATTATAATTTGGAGTCAGATTTTTTTTTTTTTGTAACAGAATTGGGGCATCAGAACCCAATTCCAAGGTGCCTAGTGTTTCTCTAACTGGAGGCCATGGAACTGACTAGCAGGTTAGCTTTATACTTATGTCCCTTGCCTTGTGGGATTTTTACCTTATTTCTTACTGATACAGAGGAAAGGAGAATGCATTCTGGTTGACGGTATATCACATGTCCCTAGCCTCATACAGGCTTCAAAAAGAGTACGAAAAATATTTTATTATGTTTCCTAGTTTAACTCAATTCTATGCAGTTGTTTAGTGCCACGGCTAGGCATAGCATTAAAAGGTGGGATTTATATTTGGCCCCTTCCTAGCTTGTATGACCTTAGCGAATTGCTTTTAATCTCTCTGGGTCACAGTTTACTCATCTGTGTAAAATGAGTGGGTTGGATGAGATGGTCTCAAAGGTTTTTTCCAGCTCTAACCATTTCTTGATTTTTATATCATTACTTCTTCCTCAACTTCCTGTCCTTTTGATTCCATTTACCAATAAACGTTTCTTGAATGACTTTGGCTAGAACTGCGGTGTTCTAGCCCAGTGTCTATTTGAATTTAAATTTAAATGAACTAAGATAGATAAAATTACACATTTAGTTTCTCAAGCACAGGAGCCACCTAGCAAGTGATCTGCAGACGTGGGGGGCTCCCCGATTGGGCAGCACAGACATAAAACATCTCATCAGTACAGGAAGTTCTACGTGCTGAATGACATTTCAGTTGAGCTTTTTCCTTAAAGTTTCACGTTCCCTTGATTGAGTAGAATCCAGTCTTTTATTTACGATGATGATAAGGAAATAGGTGTGATGATGAGAGAAGCCAAACTCTTATGAAAAATTCAGCTTCATTCACTTTAACTTTGAGACAATCTATATTATCCGTAATACATTTAAATTCGGCATTTGGCCACTCACCAGCCATATGAACGCGTGCAAATTGTTCAGCCCTTCTGAGCCTCAGTTTCCTCATCTGTAAAGTGGGTGTAATATTACCTATTCTGCAGCACAGTTTTGCGTAATGGACCTGTCATGGTGCTGGGTAGTCATAGATGCCTAGTGACTATTAGTTAATATTTATTTTGTGGAATAATAGATCCATTTTTAGATAGCTGAGGGACTTTTATTTGTTAAAGAAATAATGGGTGAGAATGAGACTTTGTAGAAAGTTATTATAGATACAAGTATTTTGCTTTTGAAAAAAATGTTAGGTTGGAAAATTAACCAGAAGCATAACAAAACCCCTACGATATAACTCATATATCTACTGGGTAAGTGGAGAGAGGACTGGACACATAAGAGAGGGGCAGTCCCTTTAGTTTTACCCTTTAATGCTACGATGCCTGCTTCCCTCCCTCCTGCATTTGGTACCTGACCTGACTGAGAAGAGAATATCATAGACCCGCTGGTGGTCTAGACTATCTTCTGAGAGAAGGTAGTCTCTTCCCCACATACACATTGATCCTCACTGTGTATGTGGGGAAGAACTCTATTTCCAGTTTTAACTTTACCTTAATCCAACCACGAACCTTTTACAAAGGGTGTAACATGTCAAAGCACTGATATTTGGTCCCATGCAAAACTGTAGCTTTTATCCTATCAGAGAAGGACCTCAGGGAAGGCTGCAGGGAAGTATGGCCTCTCCCATTTCCCAAGGAGTAGGAATGAAAATGGGGTGCCTTTTTTAGTATGCTGACATCCATCATCCATGCATTCTCTGCTCCCACAACCAATGCATATTTCTCTCACTCTTACTCATGGGCCAGGAATGGCATCCTTTGTAATTTAATGTTGTAATAAGCATTTGGGTGAATGGATGGCCCAAATGCTAAATATTTTGCAAAGGAAGAGATATACATTTCAAACTCTTTCATAGTTCGGTAGTATGATTTTACAAGCTTAGGATATCTTTCAACTTGGGCTTCCTATTTGCTTTCCCTGCACATAGATTTCTCCACCTTTTATAATATTTATTATGATAATCCAATCACACAGATAATCTCTGTTGACATTTTAAAGATTTATAATGGGAGCACACGAACCTATTTAAAAAATTTAAACAAGGCGGAAAGATACAAAACAGAATAAAAGACCCCTCTTCCCCCACTTCTCTACTCAGTCCTTCTAACAAGCAAAACCAGTGGTTGTGGCCTCTGGTGTGACCTGAAAACACTCATATATACACAACACCCGTAAGTAGCCTCGTAACAGCAAACAGAATAAAAGCTGTATTGTGCGCAGTGTTCTGACTCTGCTTTTGTTGTTTCCCTTAATAATATGACTCAGACTTTTCTTTATCAGAACATGCAGGACTACTGGCTTGTATTTTATTGGCTACACATTCTTCTATCATATGGATTTCCGAGTCTGTAAATCTATTTAACCCTTTCTTAAATGATAGACTTTTAGGTTGTTTCCAGGTTTCTTCTTGCTGTGATACACTATGGTTCATGTTACTTGTGAACATGTCTGCTTCTGGAAACATAGTCGTTTTCTAGCTGTGTAATTGCCAGGTCTAAGACAATATGTGCTTTCATTTTAATAGTTCTTTCTAATGACCGTCTAAAGACTTTTCACCTGTTAATACATTTATTATCAGTGTTAAGAATGAATTGTTCCCTATTAAGCTAATTAATATAGGTATCCTCACACTACAACATTTATTAGTTAAGTACATTTTTTTGGTTTTGATTTAAATTCCTTTAATTGTGAATAAGAATTTTTTGTAATTCGATTGATTATTGTCATTTGTATATTCCTCCCTATAAGCTGCCTAATCAGCTATTCTTTAACTGATTCAATTTGGAAAGGTTTATCTTTTTTCACATTGTATCATGAGAACACTTTCTAAAATGATCAGATTAACCCACTGTGTATGTTTTTGCAAATGTATTTTTGTCTAATTTAGTATTTGACTCTGGACTTGAGTTATTGTATCTTTTTCCTACTACTCCTATGGGAGTTTTCACTTTATGTAGCCAATTTCCAGTGATTTTCTTTACTGCTCCTGGACAATTTGAACTTGTAATCTTCCTAAAGCAGAAAAAGAATGATTTTTAAAATACATTGTCCCAGTGAAATGATTAATGATGTCTCCCTTCATTTCCAAGAAGGTCCCAATTTGCAGGATAAATTACATGGTCACTCTAGGGTTTGCTCTGTCCCCACCTTCACTTCAATCACACCAGATCCTCTTTGACTTATTTGAAATGTTGGGGTGCAGCATAAGATGAATTTAAACAACACTTTTTTGAGGCCCCCCGAAAAGCGGAAACTCACTGATGTAGGGTCTTTGTTTATTTGTTCAGCGGGATTTATTGAAACACACAACTCAAAATGTTGTTTTAGACAATATGAACAATTCAAAGACAAGCTTATGATTTATTAAGAAAGGTCTGACAAACACTGCAGTACAAAGAAAAGTTTGTTTAACTGAAATAAGATTCTCAGCTCAATGGCACTTTTGTGAGTATACGAATACAAATTTTCCTCTCATATGTATAAGCTCCAACTAACGAGAAGGACTCTTCCTGTGGGAGTTGACCCATGAAGTAAAGAACATGCTTAATGACATAGTTATAGAGGATTTTTTTTCCAAGAGGGTAACACAAATTGATAATCAGCTTTTTTCCAACAGCAAACAGGCAGAAGAAGAAAATGAGAAGCAAATGCTTCCTAAAGGTAGCCAGATATAAAAGCTATTTGACTGAGTGACAAAGACTGTCAGCTGATTTTCCAAAAGAAACTTTGCAGGCCAGAAGAGATTGGCAAGAGATATTCAAAGTGATGAAAAGCAAGGGCATACAACCAAGATTATTCTACCCAGCAAAGCTATCATTTAAAATGGAAGGGCAGATAAAGAGCTTCCCAGATAAGAGAAAGCTAAAGGAGTTTGCAAACACCAAACCAGTATTACAGGCAGTGCTGAAGGATCTTCTTTAAAAGATTAAAAGTATGCCTGGCTGGTGTAGCTCAGTGCATTGAGCACGGCCATGTGGAGCAAAGGGTCGCTGGTTCGATTCCCAGTCAGGGCACATGCCTGGGTTGCAGGCCATGTCCCCAGTAAGGGGTACATGAGAGGCAACCACACATTGATGTTTCTCTCCCACTCTTTCTCCTTCCCTTCACCTCTCTCTAAAAATAAATAAATAAAATATTAAAAAATATGAATAATAAAATGGCAAGAAATACATATTTATCAACAATCGAATTAAAAAAACAAATAAACAAGCAGAACAGAATCACAGACACAGAGAATGTTTTGACAGTTGCTGTGGGGGGGTGTTTGGAGGGCATGGGTAAAAAAGCTGAAGGGATTAAGAAGTACAAATTCATTGTCACAGAATAGTCATGGGGATGTAGAGTATAGCATAGAGAATATAGTCAACTAAAAATTGGTAATTTCTTGGTAATAAACACTGGGTCTCACATGTTCCTGTTTTGAAAAGAGAAGCCTTGTTCAGCACCATCCAGTGAACTGTGTATCAATACTCTCATGACCAGCTTCAGATTTTTTCTGACTCCTGATCACCGAGAGAAATCCCAATCTTTTGTACAAAAATTAGAAAGAAGTACAAAAAAGTGTGAATGAGGAAAAACAAATTTACTTTGTCCTTAAAACTTCATATGAACAGTTACTAATGGCTACAGAATATTCTTTTTCTATGGATACACCATGATGAATTTAACCACCCACTTTTTGTTGAATAAGTAGGAGTGTTTGTTCATATTTACTTTTTATTTCCATTATAAACAAAACCAGGATGAACATCTTTGCACATAAATCTTCTGTGGTATTGCCAAACAGTTCAGTAGGAGAAATTTCTAGAAAAAAAATTACGGGCTGAAGTAAATGAGTGTGGACGTTATGAGGGCTCTTCCATCCAGAAGGCAGTTCTGGGTAGAAAGCTGACAATTCCTGCTGCTGGAACCAAGATGCTGGCTCTTGCTGTTGTCCCGTTGTGCAGAGACTCTGGCACTGAAGAGGAAGAAATGTAGTCAAACCCATCTGGTAACTTCAAAATAAAATGGTGCCCCGTGACAATGAAGAGAACAGCTTTCAGTGCTTTGTTCAAAATTTTAAAATACTTGTCTGTATGAGAGGGAATTTCATCTTTGTCTTCTAGATTGTAAATCTTCATTGTATGGTACAAACCAGAAAATTCTAAGCTATGCTTTTGATCTATTCTTTGCATGTTGCTTGGACAATGCCTGCTTTCCTGGTAGAGGTTCTGGGAAAAGAAGGATAAAGAGTCATTCAAGTTCACCCTTCACATTGAACTTGAGAATCCGTAGATGCTGCTCAGTGGTTTGTCTTCCATTTACTTTCTACTTTTCCCAACTCTGGAGGGAAATTTGGCTACATCTTTTGTAGTCATCAGGGAGACAAGAAGAATCTCTAACAATTCTCAGCACTTTGTGCAGTGCGGCACATTAACCCACACAGAGTTTTTAAGGGTGAGCCAGGACTTACAGAGGTAAGGAAGATTTGCATTTACACAGGAATAAATGACTGAGTCACTTGGGATGAAAACCTGTTTGGCAATCCTCAAGAAGGGGCAGATTACTTCTGACAGGTCTAAACAGCCCAGGCAGATAGGATCATTTAACTGTATTTAACTAACACTGACAAAGGAATGCTTGATTAATGTCTCCCACCCAAATATCTAGGGACTGGCAGGTCACCTTCTCAAACCAATAGGCAGTTGAAGCTGCTTCAGAATTCTCCTTCATTATGCATGATTGCCACATGCTTTGAAAGGTCTGATGAGGACACGCTTCACCAAGATCTCAGGTTTCCCTCGGCCTTTCTGGAGTGGGGTGGGATTCTTTCTTTAATCTTGGGTAGGCATTTGGAGCGTCTGTTTAGCAGAACATGTACCTGTGCTAGGTCAGTATTACTTCAATAATTTTTTAAAAAGCACAAAAATCAAAAGAAACTCTCCCTTCCAAATTATTAGAGATTGCAAGATATTTTTTGTTACAGAATATTTAAGAATTTTTGGAGGTGTTTGTATGGCACATTAGCAACGTTTATGCCAAACTCTTTTGTCTGGTGCCACTTGTTTTTATCTCCTCAACTATCTGTGACTTTCTCTCTTTTAAGATTCAAAATAAAATTTACTCTGAAGTCTTACCATTAGGATCTGAGGAGGAGCCCACTCCATTCTTAAATCCTGAGGCCAACTGTGTGTCTAGCACTGGCTATTCCTAGAGCCAGAGTTGTGACTCTGTCTCTTGCTGCAGTTACGTCGCTGAGACATTGTGACAAGGAACAGGAGTCAGCCAAGTCAACTGGTTCTTCTGGTCATCGAGAACAGTGTTTGAAACTTCTTTGTAGGGTCTCTGTTGGACTGAGTTCCTTCTCCTTGTTTCCTGGTACTATTCAAGGATGTCGCACTTTTTAAGATTGTATCAGTTTGTCCATCTGTGGTTCTCCTAACCAGAGCTCCCTGACATCGTGGAGCCTGTCAGGAGTATGACCTCAGGAAAACACTGCACCCACCCGAGGAAGCCATGGGCATCAGTGAGGTGTGGACCGAGGGAGAAGGGACAGGAATTAGCGGACTAGGCATTCTACCTGGCTAACTCCAACTTATTGTGCTTGTGAAGTCTTGGTTAAATTAAATTCCTCAGAGGCTTCCTCTGATCGCCCCTCACCCACGGCATTAAGTTTAGGACTGTATTCATTTTCTATGGCTGCTCACAGACTTAGTGTCTTAAAATAACTGACAGAAATGTATTATCTTACAGATCTGAGGTCAAAAGTCTGACAACAGTCTCACTGGGCTAAAACCAATGTGTTAGCAGTCTTCCTTCTGGAGCCTCTGAGTAAACATTTTCTTATCTTTTTTCGGCTTCAACAAGCCCCACCCCCCATTTCTTAGCTCATGGCCCTCCCTCGTCTTCAAAGCCGGTCATAGCAGGTGGAGTCATCCTCATGTCATATCACTCCAGCCACCTCTTCTATATTCAAATATCCTTCTGCCTTTCTTTCACTTCTAAGGCTCCTTGTGACTATACTGGACTCATCAGTATAATCCAGTATAACCGGTTTATCTCAAGATCCTTAACTGATTCGCATTTGCAAAGGCCCTTTGGCCGTGTAAGGTAACATATTCACAGGTTCTGGAGATTAGGACCTGGACCTGTTTCGTGGGCCATTACCTCAGTGAGCCTTTATTAGACACTCCTGTAGCATTCTGCACTTTATAGTATTCTTCATGATACTTGGCAACTGTTCATTGCTGATCTCACTCTGTGGCTATTTAATGTCTGCCCCTCTATACATCAAGGCCTATGAGAGCACAGGCAGTGTCTGTTTTGTTTACTCTTGTACCCCAGTGCCTGGTACAATGCGTTGTTCATCATAAGTGTCTGATACTCTTTTTGTTAAATGAACATTCTACCAACCTTATTTTATGTTCCATTCCCCTTCTGAGACAGGGTTACCATTGCGTTTAATAGAAGACACAGCTTCCTAATTTCTTCCTAGTCAGTGTCCCCACTTCGTATCTAAATTATTTCATAGTATCTAAATTATTTCACATTCCGGTATGTTGCAGGTGTTACTAGCTGCCACGCCCATGGAGCATGCCAGCAGACAGAAAGAAAGCTCTCAAGAAGAGCAGAGGAGATACCATCAGGTGCTAATGTCACCGCCAGGGTCAGCTTCACTCTTTTGGCTGGAAATGGTTGAGTTGGTGATTTGGTAAGCATGAGCACCCACTACCAAACAGGATTTCTTGGTTGGGCAGGTTTGGCATCGGCTGATCTGAATAGAGGGCGAATCAGCTGTGCATTTAACAGAGTTTTAATCACACACACGGGTGCTTTGCTGCTATTTCCACCTATGAAAAAAATCTCAGTGATTAAAAAATGTTTTTCCTTCAGAAGCTTTAAAAGTTTGTTTTGTTCATCCATATAGCAGGCTCCCTGGGCATGGTATAGCTAGTATGTTTGGCCATTGGGTCCATCTACTGCAAGAGTCTTTTATAAAACTCAGCACCAGTGGTTGACCCACAGTAGGTACTTCATGAATATCTGTGACATTATTTGAATGTTGACTGGGACTGACGTTTCTCGGTTACTGTTAGGATTACTTGGCTACTAAGTTAGGACCGTGGAAAGATAATGGAAATGTCAAGTTATTTAGGTTGTTGATCACTAATTCCAGAAAGCACTTGATGTGACTATGGATGTGATGGTGAGTTTAAGAAATCTAAAAGTAAAAATAAGTTCTATATCAACTTGCTTTTCATAGTAATGCATCAGTCACTTTGAGAGCTATCAGTCCTATAAGCTAACTGGTATTGGAAGAAGGTGACAGTATGACAGAATGAGATCAGACTGTGGAGTAAGGTAGATTTGAGTTTGTATTCCTGCATTCCCCACTTACTGGCTGTGAGAACTTGAACAAGTTACTTAACGTATCCGAGCCTAAACTTTCGTTTGCGAAATAGTATGTGCTTGAAGATGGAAAAGAAATGCTTTATGTGGAAAGCATATAACACACCATCTGGCTTTTAAAATGCCATTTCTCTTTCTTCCACCCTGCAAAGGGATTTAAAAGGGTTAACCTTTCTGCCTTGAAAACATTTCTTCAAAGAGCAACCATTCACCGAAACTGCCCCAGGTTAACACAATGAAAAGAAGTAGGCAATGGACAGATGATCAGTTCAGTGCTACACTGAGTTATCAACCACGCGGACAAAGAGAGACTGAAAACTCCCAACAATCCTGGTGTAAGATGCCTTACAACATAGAAGGGATGTGGTCAGCAGGGCTGAGCACTCTGCCTCCAGTATGGAAGTGCTACAGTCCAAAAGGTGCCACAAAGGGAGCTGTACATT
The DNA here is from genome assembly GCF_014824575.4 of Sturnira hondurensis. NCBI lineage: Eukaryota > Metazoa > Chordata > Mammalia > Chiroptera > Phyllostomidae > Sturnira > Sturnira hondurensis. The sequence continues at coordinate 11,494,123 of NW_028085930.1, forward strand.
CCAAATCAGAATCAGTCAGGAAAGACGCGTTCAGCTTTATTTAGCAACTGTCACTACCCAGCAGGATTTTGATGGGTTTATTGATGTGGTTACCTGTATAAATCAGGATTTGATAAGGTTTTAGGGCCTCTAAATGAGCTCTTTGTCTACATTCCTGAATAGGTGAACACATGCTTGTGGCACCAAATGAGTTCCCGAGGAAGTAATTACCTATGCGGTGTGGTGCATGACAATGAGAGTCGCTGAATCTACTCGGAGCTCCTGTGAATGAGAGGGGAAAAAAAAATGCCATCAACTCCTCTGAGCTGAACTTGAAGATAGCAGAGAGATGCCCTTGAAAATTAAGAAAGGAAAGCAATAGAGGAGAGCAAATCTTGATCTAAAGAAATAGAATGGATCGGAGACTAGGCGTGCACAACTTGACTGCTGCCCCATTGAATAGATTCAGATTTCTAGAGAAAGAATGTGTTATGAGAAGGGAGGCTGGCCAAACAGTGAACGGAAGGATATAGATCAAACACTAGGGAGCCTAATGATGCTCCCGAGTTCTGGAATTCTGGCCCCGCTGGCATGGTGGCTTTGAGCTCTCTTTGTCGCTGCCATTACCCTTCAGTGTCTTCCTCCCATTCTGTTCATCAAACAACCTTCTGGTCACCATTTTGACTATGATTCCTCTATAGGGGGTGGATGAGTTAGTCAGGTGGTCAACGATCTGGCTGGTAAATGTGACACACTTCCCACAGACTTCAACTTCATAATCTTTAGTCAATTTCCAGTCCAGCCTTGGGTGATCTGGTATCAGGAGTTAGACTGAATTGGACAGTCATGTCCATAAAGGTAAGCTAACTAGTTAATTGCCTAAATAACTAACTGCTATTCTGTAAGTTTTCTTATGAGATTGTCAGCTTATTTGTCTAAGTAAGTGCATACCACTTGCATGTTTTTTGTTAGTTTTTGCATTTTCTGCTTGTGCTGAGTTACTCTAGAAGTGGAAAATTGGTGGACATTTATCTATATATGTCCCGACGGTGAATATTTCAGACTTTGTAGGCCATCAGTCTGGTCTCTGTTGCAACTATTCATCTCTGCCATTGTGGGGGGAAGGCAGTCAGATGTTGTGCAAATGAGTGGGCGTGGCTGTGTGCCAATAAAACTGTATCTATCTTGGGATAGATAGGCTAAGGATGAATTTAGTGAAACAGGAGCACCTCCCCAAAATTGGCTTTGAAAAGATGTGTTAACTCAAGAAAGAGAGTAAAGCAGTTATCATGGGGAAACAACCAAACCTCAGCTGAGTTTCCTTAGCTTTTAAAAAATGTAAGTACTGTTTTGTTTTGAATTATATATGATAACGATGGAGAGAGTTGAGTATCATCATAATCTCCTTGGGGATTAAGGCCTCTAAAGACCTTACCCTGGCCCTGATTTGGGGATGTCCATCTTCGGCTTGCAGGCATCATTACATCTTGGGATTCTGAAGCACTTTATTATTGAACCTCTATAGGCACGCTTGTCAATTCCTTTTTTCCACATAAATGAGACCACATCACCTCCATCTTGTATTACAGTTACTTTTGTACTTGCCTTACTTTATAGATAGGTTCTAGGAGCACCACATTTCTATCTCTCTCATATTTAGTTTCTCATGTATAAACTGAGACCAGAATACACACTTTGAAACGCTTGAGGGTGCGGACTTCATACCACCCCCAACCCATGACACCAAGCATAGGCTCTTGTATGTATTAGGTGGTTAATGAATTTTGAATGAACGATGATTTGATTTAAAGTCTTTGGTCGCCTTGGTTTTGACCTTTGGCCTTTTCTTTTCTTCAGGTGAAGAGCCTCTTGTCTTTCCTGTTTGGATTTTAGGCTTCTCAGTTTGTGCACTGGACTCACTGCCCCAGATTTTGTTGGGCACCTGCCCACATGTCTCTGAAACCTGAAAAAAAAATTTAGGAATTCTGCCAAGCCTTGGGGTTATTTGACTATATCACACAAGAAAACAGTGCCCGGGATTCCCCTTCCTTGTAGTTTCATTTTGAGTAGAAAATAGTGCTAAAGAGATAATTTACAGAAAACATACCTAAAAAGAGAGAAATGAAGGATATTACTTACAAAAGAGGGTGATGTTTATATTGAAAAAATGTGTAAGTCTTCATAAATCATTTTAACTCCATGTGTTTAAGCTATATACTGATAGAACAATATAAGTCTACATTTATCAAATGTGTGTATACATATGTATACACACAAGTATATATATATATATGTAATCAAAATGGACTGTCTCACAAGCTGGGAGTACACATGTAGTTGTATATTTTACATTTTGGGGGCCTGAATTTTGTCCAAATAGCCATTCAATCACTTACCTGCCTAGGTGTTTCAGAACCAAAATATATTAGGGCAGAAACTGTGATTGCTAGAATCCAAAGAGAAAAGACACAGTGCTGGCTACTCATTTGCAATATATGTACACACACATATATATACACACATATTTTATATATGTACACACATATAGAGAGAGATTGGTGTGATTGTGGGAACTGAAAATTATGAAATCTATAGTGCACCCTGGTATGCTGGAAATTCACGCGGAATTTCTATATTACAGTTGAGACAGAAGTACTTCTCCCGTGAAGCCCAGATTTTGCTGTTAAGCTCTTCAACTAATTAGATGAGGTCCACCCACCTTATCGTGACTACGTAAAGTCAACTGACTTGAAAATGTTTATCACGTCTCCCAGATACCTCCACAGCAACAGTTAGACTTGTGTTTGACCAGACAACTGAGAAGCCTAGACAAGCTGATACATAAAATTAGCTATAACACCCACTAAGGAGAAAATCCAGCAATTGCTTTCCAAGTCAACTGCACACCCAAATTATCAAGAATTTCTGGGATTTACACTCTTGGGAGAGTTTATCTTGCTTCCAAAACACACCTTAGAGAGTACTAGAGAAAGTTTCTGGACCTCTGTCGGTACCCCCACCTTTTTTTTTTTAACCAGATGTATTACTTCTGCTGCAGCCACGTGGTCTGCTAGTTGAAACCTTCTCACTTGCTTCCCACTACAGTACCAAGCCTTCCCATGCTTGCATGTTAGGGTCACAGCTAGTTAATTCACACTCTCATCACGACTCCAAAGCATCCCTTCTATACCTGAGACACTTGAGTGTCTATACTCAAGACACTTAACAACAAGTGTGGCATGGCTTCCTTTCAGCATCTGTGAAAAGATGCTGCTGGAAGCGGCATAATCTCCCTAATTCCAGACATTAGTTTAGTCCAACTTCCCGTTTCTATCACTTTCCTTTTGCAGAACTCAGTTGCTAAAGCTATTTATCTGCAGAGATTCTTATAATATTCAACCTTCAAAGAGAAGAAACAATTTTCTTCCAGAAAGCTTCTTGCTCTTTATGCGAGTGCATCAACCTCTTTTCCAGATTGGAGCTCCGTAGTCTATGTTGCGTTGGAGAGGAAGCTAAAAGAGGATCCATTATACCAGGACCAGGGGTGAGTTCCAGCCCTATGTATGAATAACTCATGAAGATGCCTTTTGTATCTAGGGAAGGGTCAAAGACCTGTTCCCAGTTAACGTCTGGATATAAAACTTGACTGGTGGTTTCTCCTGCAAAGGTTAAAATTTCTTCTCAACAGGAACTTGGTTACATTCGGAAATATAACCTATATTTGTGTGTGTGGTAAGTACTGTTTATCTATTTTTACACTGTATACTTTCTCATGGTATGGATCCTTTCCTATAGTCTCAGAATTCAGTAACCCTGGTAGGAAGAGTTGGTATTTTGATGCCAACTCTTTAAGATACATTTTACTACTCCAAGTTTCAATGTGTAACTATGCATACAAATAATACATACAAGTATTTCCTTCTAAATTGGCCCAACACAATCTGCAAATTTGACTCACCTCAGTTAATGGAGTCTCTTCCATAGCCAGTGTTTCTGTGTGACATTATTTTGAAGTTTGCTGAAATCCCTGTGGCTCATGAAAGAGCCATGACATTTGTGGCTTAGGTGGTGTGTCCTATTGTCCTTGGCTAAATTTTCTTTGAGGCCTAGTTAAACCCGGACACCTGGTTGCTTAAATTATCCCTGTAGGATATTAGTATATTAGCTGCCTATAAAAATAAAATTTATACGAGGCATCTGTTTACATTGAGCATCCCATAAAACTGTGACAGAGAACTCAGAGGAAAAGGCTTTCAAATGGAGGTTTCATAGCCAAGAGCAAAAGGCTCTTGAGAGTGGCATCTAGGTAACTAATTTCTATTTTTATATTAAAAATAATTTTTAGTGAATAAAGGATCTCTTTGTTCCCCTCAAGTGCCTGACTAGAAAATAACAAAAGATTTTAAGCATACTTCTATGTTCATATTAGGGTTTTCAGCACTGTTTATTTTATAATTATTATTGGTTCCAATTATAAATAAGGGGATGGAGTTTTAAGTATGAATGTGTTACCATGTCATTGAGGATGTGGTGAGCAGAAGAAACGGTTCCTGATTCATAAGCAATTCCGATTGTTATCCAATAGTGAGAGATTGTATCGAGCCAGAGAGTGAAAGCTGTGAAAAACCTGAAGTTGCACAGAAGGGAAGATCCTAACCTACTAGTAGCTGTGTTAAGAGAAGCTGTTTTGAAAGTCTGTAGTAGCGACCAGGTTTTCAGACTAATCTATTCTCTTTCTAGCATTCTTTGGTTATAGACTTTAATTATAAGTCTATAAATACAGTGCAAGTAGCTGTACTTAATTCAAAAAGAAAAAAAAGAGGGAAGGGGAATCGATTTTTAAGATGTACGATGACTCACAGACATAAAAGAAGAGGTGAAGACTGAACCTGGAATGATCAGGGACCAGGATATCCTAGAAGTTATACTCAAGACACTTAACAACAGGTGTGGCATGGCTAATCAGTTAATCAGTAGAGCTGATTAACTGTGTGAAAAACTGGTAGAGTCACAGTAGAGCATGCTAACAGAGAATACTGAAGTTGAGCCCCGAATATTGGGAGCAGGGTCCAGTAGACCATCTCTTCAGGGAATTTCTGTGGCAAGAAAAAGATAACACTTTTCCTTCCTGGTGCCACTTCCTTCTAGAGGAAAATTTGATGAGTTTATGCTGGGAGTTTTTCTCCTACACTTTGCAAAAAAGGGAATACAACTAGGTCTACAGTCCACTAAAGCCTGCAGAAAATAGCGGAGCCATAGTTTCCAAGGAAAAACCAAGGAGCTATTACCAGAAAATGGAGATTAGACACTGGGTAGAGACAAAACTAATAGCTGATTTCTACATCCATCAAATTCTATACAATCTTCAATACTTGCAATGGAGTTAGCATTTCTTCCCATTCAGGGAAATTGCAGACACTACTGAACTCATATGGAACTCTTGTTAATTACATTCCCTTTCCTCTATTTGTAGCATTTCTTCTAGTTTTTGTCCTCTTCTCCTTTCTGTAGTATTTCAACTGCAGTAGGAATTAAATAGATTTAAGAGGTATGGGAAGTCTTAAGCTAAGGACATAAACATTGCCATAATGTTGTTCCTCTGGAAAAATGTGTTTGTGTTGTTTCAAGAAGAGAATGAAGCATTTCAGGGAGAGTATGCGTCTCTTTGTATGAGCGGGTACAATGGCCCCGATGTGGCTGAAGGGAAACATGATAACTGTCCTCAGTATTTTTCCTTGAAACAGTGTGATTGTCTGGCACGTAGTAAACAGTAAATCCCCCCAAATAGGGAAAGAGTTTTTTCTAGTTGGGCTTCCTCATCCCTTTGAGGTATAGGCAAAACTATCCGTTATATTCACAAGCATTTATATGTTGGGAAGTATCAATACATAAATATTTTTTGACATCCAAGAGTACTAAGTGTAAAAGTGGGTTCATAGGGAACACAGTAACATGAGCTACCAAGTGACAAGCCTTGTTCTAGGAGGTTGACATACATGTCATCAGCACTCAATCCTATGATTTCTTCCACATCAAGAAGCCTTCATTGAACTCCCCATTCTCATGGCAGCTATGACTTTATTTCTTTTCTTTCCTTGAGAGCAAACTCCTTCAAAAAAGCATCTATTCTTACTTTCTTAAAACGTTCTTATTTCTTAAACTTGGCATCGTTAGGCTTCCCCTACCACTGTCACCACTGCACAGAACTGCTCTCGTCAAGTTCGCAATGATCTTTATGTCGCCAAATCAGTTCTCAGTCCTCATCTTGGGTGACGAGTTGGTGGCATTTATAATCATTGATCTTCCCTTCTTTTAGTAAACACTTTCTTGACTTGGCTTCCAGATGTGTTCTGTCCATTTTTCTCTTACATCCCTGGCCACTGGGCTGTTTTCCAGGTCTTTAGTCCTCTGCCCGTCTCTTCACTTTCCCATTGATCTCATCTAGTATCGTGGCTTTAGATATCTTAACGGGCTGATGCTTCTGAAATGAAATGCCCAACTTAGACCTCTTCTTTGAGCTCTAGATTCATAGATCCAGCTGCCCGTGGACATCTTTACTTGTATGTTTAGTAGACATCTGAAGCTTGCTATACTCAATTGAATTCCTGATCTCTCTACCCTCAAACTTGCTCAATTTATATTTTTTTCCATGTCAGCTGATGGCATTTCTTTCCTCCCAGTTGCCCAGCCCCAAAATCTAGAGATCTTCTCTAACTCCTCCTTTTATCCTGTACTTAGTATTCACTTCATCAGGAAACCTTGTGGACTTCCCTTTTACTTAGGCCCACGCTTTTCACTGCTCACCATTCCATTGTGATCACATGCATTATTCCTCTTCCATGTGCTGCCTTCTAAGTGGTTCTCCTGCCATTACCCTGTGTATCCACAGTTTAGAAATTTCAACACAGTACCCAAGGGATCCTTTTTTTTCCTAAAGATCATTTAAAAATTATTTATATTGAGAGAGGGAAATGGAGGGAGAAAGAAAGGGAGAGAAACATCGGTGTAAATAACATTGACCTGTTGCCTCTCACATACACCCAGAACAGAGACTGAGCCCACGTGGAAGGCATGTGCCCTGACCAGGTATTGAACCAGCTACCTTTTGCTGTGCAGAGTGATGCCCAACCAACTTAGTCACACCAGTCAGAGCCCAAGGGATTCTTTTAAAGGATTAACTGGCTCATGTCACTGCCTTTCACAAGACTTTGCAAAAAGTCTCCATTTCTTTCATAGCAAAAGGCAACCTCGCAATAGTTGGTGGGGCCCTCTGTGACGTGGCCCTAATTACCCCTTTTGCCTTTTCCTCACTGGTCTCCACATTGCTTACTTTTCCCCATCCATACTGGCATCTTTGTGGTTAGCGCCTCTGCCTCAGCTGCTGTTGCTGCCTGAAATGTCCCCCCCCTCACATCACCACGTGACTGACCTATTGATATTCTTTAAGTATCTGCTCCTGTTTCACCTTCTCAGCCAGTCCCAACCCAATCATATTTAATACAGTAACATGCTTTTCCCTCTCTTCACTCACAAAACTTCTTACCAAGCTCTCAAATCCCCTTTACTCCTCTTTCTCCTATAGCATTTATAACCCTTAGCATAATATATACATTACTCACTATTTTTATTATTTAATGTCTAACTTCTCCCACCACAGATAAAATCTCCATGGAGCAGAGATTTCTGTCTGTTTTGTTCACTGATGTATTTCCAGTGTCTAGAAAAGCGCCTGGTAGTGTAGCAGTTCACGATGCAATTTGTTGCATGAATGAAACAGTACATTATGAATAAATGATTTTGCCTAATAGTCAGACACTCTGGGTGGATATGAATGATAGTCTTCCTTTTTTATAAAAGGAGAGTGGGGCTCCGAGTGATTGAGGGTTAGAGTTCACAGAGCTAAAAAAGAAGGAAAATAAAACAAAAAACCACCAAGTTCACAGAGCTAGTCAGTGTAGAGCTGGGATTCTAAACAGGATTATTGCCCTTTAAAATATGGCTTACAAATTGCCCTATGGCTGGTGAGGCTCAGTGGATTGAGTGCCGGCTTGGGAACCAAAGGGACACAGGTTCGATTCCCAAGTTAGGGCACACGTCTGGGTTTGCAGCCAGGTTGCCACTGTGGGGTGTGTGAGAAGCAACCACACATGGATGTTTCTCTTCTCTTTCTCTGTCCTTTCCCCTCTCTCTGAAAAAAAAAGAAAGAAAGAAAGAAAGAAACCCCCCAATTTAAACAGGCTTATTTACTTCCTAAGTCCTTGCTTTTATTTAAACTTCTTACAAATGTGTACAACTTCTACTTTTATGTGCTTTTTTAAAAACTTAGAATAATTTTGTTTTACTCAATGGTTTTCGAATATAGTTTTTCCCATGGATAGGTTAAGGTGTAGTAGGTGAGGCTAAAGAGTGTTGGCATTTAATTTAATGTCTTTTCTGAAATTTAATTATAATATATCAGTTAATTCCCAATATGACCCTTAAAATGATAAGTCTATCCATATTTGTAGATTAGGGAGGGATCTGAAATCCACAAAACTGAAAAAGTTAAGAGACTTACTTAATGCTATTATTAAGGGCATATGGTATTGAATTCAGGTTTCTATTCCAGAACCTCATGAGGGGTGACGAAAATGACCTTTCAATCACTCCAGCCTTATGCATCTGTAAAACCTAACTGTGGGACCAGATATCTGAGTGTGAGGAGGAAAAATATAATGCCTTCCACCTGAGACCTCCTCTAGTGAGCTGGAGGGAAAATGTGAGTCCTGGTTTGAAAGCGAACATATGTTTCATGAAAACAAAAATAAGCAATATTATATTGGAGTGTTCATTTGGTTTGAGGACCAAAATTCAACAATGCAGGCAAGACAGTCTGGAGTAACTGCTTTTTATTAAAACTGTACTGCAATCAAGTTTTCTGCAGCAGAGGAAAAATCATGAGTGTTGGGGTTCTGTTGGGGGGCCATTAACAGACATGGGACAGAAAAGATCAGATCTCATTCAGAACTGTGAACGTGCTTCACATTCGCATTGCCTCTCTGTCTCTCTCTCTGGGATTCTCAGCTGTAGGTGACACTGTGGTGACCACACTGCAAATCTTCACCTGCTCTGTCATCTCTGAATTTGGGTTGCACTTTTGGGGGGTATCAGCCCCAGTGATCTTCTTTCTTTCTCTTTCTTGCTTTTGCACCTTTTTGCTCACTCACTTCCTGCCAAAATAAAACTGATTTTCATTCTGAAACTGTATTTAACCCTCTTCACTATTGCCAGTAATTCAAAACCAATAATTCCCCAGGCTGCTTATATTCAAGGAACTTTATTAAATTTCCAGGTTACTATAATTATTTACATTGAGAAAGCTAAAAGAAACTTTCCCACAGTCTTTCTGCATATGGACGAGGCACTTTGGAGCACCATCTACCATCTTTGCCAGATCTTAATCTCCCCATAGATCTATGGCAATCACTACTCTCAGTATATTTCCTGGCAGTGAACTTGGTAACCAGAAACTCCCTTCACTGTGAAAGCCCAGGGAACCTTGAAAAATAATCACTTTGTTGAGTGAGACAATTAAGTTTTGGACATAATTTGGTTAAAGGTTATATTTGAAAATTTATTCCCTTTAAATTATTGCCATTACAGTTATAGTACTTGTGACTGCCTGGGATTTTGGTTATATGAGGACATTTCCATATTGTACATTTAAACAAGTCACCAGCCACGGACATTTAGGTGAGCTCGGCCCTGTGTCCAAGCCAGTGGGACCATTTCTTCACATTTTATGTTAATACTGGTTCTGATTAGCTGGGCATGTTTTGCATTTTAAAAAATTTAACTATATATGCAGACCTGAAGGACTGAAACTCCAAAAGTACACAAACATTCTAAAATGCATAGTAAATTTCACCTTGAAATATGTATAGAATTTCAATACTCCTAAGTAGGGAAATAAAAAATTATTATAAATATTAGTTGTATCATGCTTAGTAATTTTTAATGGTTTTACTTGATATTTTATAATAAGCTTGGGAAGTATATTTGACAGATTTTACTAGTTTTCTCATTATGCAAGTGAGGTAATTAAGGCTAAATGCTATTTAGGTCACAAGCCTAAGGTCACACAGCAAAGATGGACACAGAGATATATGTTCTTAAAGCAAAATTTAATGCTCTTACTGCTACATAATATTGGCATTTTTATGAACCAAAATACAACTGGACAATAAATAATAGTAATAGTAATTTAGAATAAATGATAACATTATTATATTAAATACTCCAAAGCCAGTAATTTCACACAAGGACATTAGTCTTTCAAAAAGATTGACTTCAAAATGGACTTGAACAATTTTCTTATAATTAAGCATGAAAGTATACAGAATAAAAAGAATGGTCATAGTCATTTTTAAAAACAATAGATTGGAGAAAAGATGCAATAATGTTCTTTTGGCCTTTGGAGAAAGAAGACAGAAAAAAATCACATTTTCTCATGGTTGGCAAAACTGCTGAAAGTTGATGAGTTGCCCATTTTGATAAGATCCATGACTGGTATCATAATTCTCAGTGATTCATCTGTGATCTTCTTTTCCTTTCCAAAATAAGGTCTGAAACAAAACCAAAGCCTTAGGAAAAAGATAACAATTGGCATTTTTATCTCTTTTGTGTGTGTATATATGCAAAATGGAACTTATGAAAGACTTAGAATACATTTGATTCCTGCACAACAAGTGATCTTAAAGATCATTTGGTCTACCCTCTCACTGTTCTTCCTCCAGATTCTAGGATTGAAGAAAAGGAAGACTCAAGAAGGGCAAAAAGTTCATAGTAAGGATAGGACCAAAGTCCAATTTCTGTTTCGCTATGTTAATTGTCCTTGTCATGCAACATTCCTTCTACCTGGTTCATTTTTAAAAACAAATAAAAGTAGGAGCTGTTTCTCCCCACCGTGTGACAGGTCTTTCTTATTGTTTGCTAAATGTTATCACTCACCCTTCTTTACTCTAACTGGTATGCAATTTGACATCGTAGTTTATAAAGAAATATATGGTTCCCAAACACTATAAATTGTTCCATGTAATGACACGATTCTTTTTTTCTCGTGCCTATGTTTCTTAATAAAACTGTAACTAATATCCTTACATGAGCCTAGAATCTTCAGGCAGTAAACTCTACAGCTCATAAAATTTGTAAGCCGTATTTTAAAGGGTTCCTTCTTTATGAAATGAACAACTAAAATAAGTTTGAAATCCTTAAGAATTTTAAAAAAGAAATTCCAAAGATTGGAATGAGAAAAACAATAGTATTGTGTTGTTTTTCTTGCTACTTTTGGGATATCATTTAATAGAGATCTACAGGCGTCTTTTTGACCAATGGTACTTATTGCTATAGCAAATTTTCTCAAATAAATGTCTCTATGGGGATTTCAAGTTATTTGGTTCAATTACATTTTTTGAGCAGAGTATTATCTGTTTTAATCATGCTTGGGGATTTTTTTAAAGATAGAGGTAAACTTCAATCAATGTTGAAGAACTGTAGACACTGAATTTGTGTATATAGATGCCAATTATTTGCTCTCTGCCTACCACTACTGTGGTAGGCTTATTTTTTCATAATAAGCAAAAAAAAAAAAGATATGATAAAATGAACAATGAGATGAGTTTTTACATTTTTTTCTCTCTTTTTTCTTGCACAGTTTAGCTAAAGGTTTGTTAATCTTTTTGATCTTTACAAAGAGTCAATTTTGTTTCACTGATTTTCTCTGTTTTTTAGAGAAAAAGTCTCTATTTCAGTCATTTTCACTCTAATTTTAATATTTTATCTTCTGTTTGCTTTAGGTTTAGTTTGCTTTTATTTTTTCTCATGTCTTAAAGTAGAAGATTGTCTTAATAATTTGAATCTTCCTTTTTTCAAAATATAGTGCTTTCAGCTATCACTTTCCTTCTATGCACCGCGCAGCTGCATTCTTTAAGCTTTGGTGTATCTCAAGGTATTTTTTAAAATTTCCTGTGATTTTTTTCCTGACAATTTTTTCAAGGAGTTTGTGCTTCAACTTCCACATACTTAGGAGTTTCCCAAATTTATTGTTGTTATTCAATTCATTTCCTTTATTCATTTCATTACAGCTGGGGAACATATTAATACATGCATGATTTCAATCATTTTAAATTCATTGAGACTTGTTTGGTGGCCTGGAATACTGTCTATCGTGGGGGACGTGCCATGCACACTTGAGAAGAAGGCAAATTCTGTTGGCACTGTGTGGAGTATTCTGTAAATATCTGTTAGGTATTTGGTTTACAGTTGTTCAAGTCTTCTGTATTTTTATTGATTTTCTGCCTCGTTGATCTGTCCATTATTGTAAGTGGGTATTGGAGTCTCCAGCTATTCTTGTTGAATTGTCTGTTTATACTTTCAATTCTAGCAGCTTTTGCTCTGTGCGTTTTGGGGCTCTGTTTCTAGGTGTCTATATGTCTATCATTGTTATTATATAATGTCCTTTCTTATTTAAATTTTTTTTGTATTAAAATCTGTTTGGTCTATTAGTATAGCCACTTACATGTTTTTGTTTGCTGTTTGCAAGACATTTCTTTGCCAGTTGAAATTTATAAGTGAGATTAATTTATAAATATGCTTTTATTGGGAAGTCCTCATCATGTTTGATATCAATGCTGTACTTGCATTATAAAAATACAATTTTCTTCCTTTCATGTTTTGAAGAATATACCAATTGTAAATATATTTTGAAACAAACATAAAAATGAGATTATGGGCTTGAGCATTATATCTAATGCTCAAGGGAGATACATATCTAATTCCAGAGAGATACAGTTAATTTTATGGTATTATGGTTACATAAGAAAATGTTTTAATTTTTAGTGACACATGTTACACTATATAGTGACAAAAATGACACATTATCTGGGCTTACCTTAAAATACTGGAGCAAAAAAAATATCTTGAGTCTGGATAATTATTAAGTCTCGGTGATAGCTAGATGGAGGCTTACTGTAGTCTTTCTATTTTTGTATATTTAAAAATGTTAAATAATATAAGATAGAAAAACCTAAGTCCTAACCCATATTTACTTAAATTTTCAAGTGTTAAGACAAGAAATCTGTACTTTTGAAAAGCTTCTGAAGAAATTGAGAATATTGTCTAAACCCACAAGAACAAAGAGAAAGGAGGGAAGACATTATCAGTTAAGATATTTTAATAAAACTTCTGCAGATGAGTAGCAGCATATGGAGATATGGGAATTAACAAGGGAGAGTCAGGGAAGGCGCAGGTTGGAGTTTTTACAGAGAGGAATACAGAGAAGAGGAAAGACACTGTGCGCTACAAGCTCAGATACATCAATGTGGTGACAGAGAAGAGTGAGCTGTAGGACTAAGAACAGTAGGAAACTGGATGAGAACCTGTATTTGAAAGAGTTGACCTCCCTCCCTCCCATTAGAGCAAGGAGAGCCCAGGCATCCACTCCTGAAAACGTAAGTCACTTCAAGAGGGACATGTCTTTAGGAGAGCTCATACTGGCCTTCCTGAAACAAGAACTAAAACACAGGTGTGTCCGACGTCCCAAGAGCTGTCAGACTCGCTCCCACTGTGCTACCTATCCACACAATGTCACCGTCTCAGGGGGGTTATTTAGAACCCCACGTGTTCTTCCTCCCCACCCGCTTTATTGAGGTATAATTAACATATAACATTGTGTAAATTGAAGGTCTACGAAGTGTTGATTTGCTGCAGGTACTGTATGCCACAAGATGTTACCACAATCAGGTTAGTTAGCATGTCCTTTCCCTCACATAGTTACTATTTTGTTGTTATTTGTTGTTATGGTGAGAACATGAAACCTCTACCCTCATAGTAACTTTCAAATATTTAATCCAGCGTTGTTAACTATGGCCATCAGGCCATTCATTATCTTCTCAGAACTTGCTCATTTTATAACTAAAAGTTTGTAGCCTTTGACCAAAATCTCCCCGTTTCTCCAGGTCCCCAGCCCCTGGCAACTACCATTCTACTCTGTTTTTATGAGTTTGATGTTTTAGAATCCACATACAAGTGAGCGCCCATGTGCTCCCTTATATCCCCAATACCTGATGAACAAGTCTCTGAGGCAGGGTTGCGATGGTTTCAGTCCTGTCTTCTCTCCTCACAAGAGCATTTCCCAGACTCCCTTGTGGGTAAGTGTGACCAATAAAATGTAAGTAGTGGTGTGAACTACTCTGAGACCTCCCACGTGTGGCCTTTACCCCATTCGCCTGATTGGAATGAATTCAACCACCGACAAGAACTTGGTATCCTCAAAATGAAACGCACGGAGTCCCATGGTTAGTGCTTAGAAGAATGTTGCCTGCCCATTGGTAATACCTTGCTTAGGCTTCAGATGAGTGAGAAGTCAACCTGTATTGCATTAAGCTACTTAGATGTAGGGGGTTATTCTCTTAAAGAGGCCAGCTTCACTCTAGCTAATACATCATTCTTCCCTGCTTTCTTATCTAACTTAGCAAATGAAAACCCAAGTCCAGTTGCATCCAAGGAAGTGCAGGGGAAAAGCCATAGTTTCACTTTTACTCTGTTCCCTGTGGACAAGCAACTGGCTATTCTCCACCCTGCAGGGGAAGCAGTGAACTGTTTCAAAGGCCCACGGAGTGCTCGTTTCCAATAAGCAATGGATAATAACAACAATAACAGTAATACCATTAATGGCAATAATAATAAACATCTCTCTTTAGCAAACCCTGAATGGTGTTCAGTGGCCCAAGGGCCATTATGACCCGGGTGTGACGAGGCCCCACTGTGGGCCTTTTCTGATATGAAGGTGGGGGCACAAACCTCTGAGCATGGCACACAATAGAACATAACCTCCTTCTCTCTATTTTCACAAGAAGCCGGTGCAGATCCGTCAGGGCCAAGGTTTCTAAAGAGCCTCTGAGAATGAGAATGCCTGGTGCCCGCACGCTTTTGCTGGAGAGCACCAGGCGGCCATAATGAAGTCAGTAATTTCTCCTGCCTGCAGCCTTGAATTAGGCTGCATGGTTGAGCTTTTTTAGGCTGATGAAAAAAGTACCACGGAACTTAAGAAACAAAAATGGTTACACCGTATCAAAGTATTTGAAATCTCTGGAGTGGCGTCTCTTTTATGGCTCCTATGGCTCCAAACTGGCATACCTGTTAACTTAGAGTGTTTAAATGTCTCTAAAATATTATCGTATTTAAGACATAGTGCCATCCCCAAACTGCACATGAATTACAGACAGTCGGGGAGAGAGAGAGAGACTCGCCATTTCCCGGCTTAAAAACCTTCACCACAACTAGTAGTTAGTAGCTTTCAGGAACATTTTCTGGGTACGTAACCACGGTCAAATCACATAGTTTTGCTCCTATCCCCTCCTTCGCTCTTTTCTTTCATTCCAGGGTTTTGAGTGCTGGTCTAAGAGCTATAATTTCATCGTTGGGCATATTTCTTCAGGCATTCTTAATGAGGCATTTGATTTGTCCAGTCCTGCCTACCTGAATTCAGCCTTTTAGAGATTTGGGGTTGGGAGACTGCGGGAAGAGGGAGCGTGGAATACCACCACGCTGCTGAGAAAACACAAATTAAAAATTCTAAGAGACTGTGCATTATCTTCCTTCCCCCTTAGGCAGGACTATATCTAAAAGCATCCTAGACAGATGCTTTTCCATTCTCAAATATTTATTGCACACCTACTGTGCACTGTGTGTCATTTGGCATGAGAGGTACAAAATAAACTTATGTTGTTTTTAAAAGGCTTTTAAAAATGTGGGAATATGGGTATTTATGAACTTCTATTTGCGAACTCAATCTAAGAGTAACTAATATTCTACTTTTATCATTTAATAACTTTGGACGTGAAAACAAGAAAAAGGAAAAGGAATCGTTTATAAAAAATGGAGTTTTGCTTATCCGGTTTACTTAGTTCTGGGAGCCTTAAATATGTGGTTAATAAGCACTTTTCTTGTAAGTAAAAGAGTTAAGGGGAAAAAAGGCATTTAGATGGTTCTCTAATAACCGAAATAAAACACTAATGCTGAAATAAATGAGATATTTCCAGATAGGTAAAACATTTCCATACTGGGAGTAGGATTTTTTTGTACTCATCACTTGACTTTGTGTGTGTGGAGTTGCCCATGGGTTACATTGCTGAAGTTTCTAAGTGGAACTGTGAGCTCCTTGTAACAGAATCAACGCTGTACGTAGTATGTGGATCCCCAATATATTCCTCAAAGTCCTGTAACACAGATTTTTAGTGAATTAAGTAAAACTTCTTTTTGGCAAAATTCATATATTTTAATAGTGAAATTATGTACGAAACCATGATTTTTTTTTTGGCTTGGCTGTTACTTGAAGAAAGCCAGTTTAATTAGTAAGTGTATGAAGATGTAGGTGTAGCTAGTTTGGACAGAAATTTGAAGATGGATTTCTTTTTTGCATCCCTGGCTTGAATACATTAAAGTATTTTTTAATTTGCTTCCAATTTCATTTTGTGAGAGGTTTAATAGCTCAAAATGTATTTTATTAAACACATTGCTAGAAGCCCCCCCTTTTATTCACCAGGTAATGTTTTGGTTTCACCAATAAAATAAATGGGAGGAAGGAGAACACAGGAGGAGAAATTTCTGGGGAGACTAGAAAATGATTGGAATTATTAAGAGATCAAAAATGCAAGAAAGACTGTGCAGAGGAAGTAAGAGCAGTGGCAGGTGAAATAGTGAGATGCCAGGGCCCAGCCTTTGTGCGCTGTTCCTTCGACGGTCAAAAAATACTGGTGGAGAAGAGAATCTGCTGGAAGTGAGTGCCAGGGAGAGTCCAGGTGAGCCCCGGGGTAGTGTGGTCAGCAAGCCCGAGCACAAGAGGGACACTGTATTAACTGAGACATGATAATGTGTTTGAAAAGTCAACATGGTTGGTTATAAACTCATTGGAGAAGAAAAGAGATATTTTTGTCTTTTTCTTCGAGGGTGGACAGATCATGTCCTGAGTGTCAGCTTCTCTTAATGTGGGGGAAATTTAAAAAGCCTTTAGTATGGTAAACTACTTCTGACCGAGAACCCTACTGCCCCAAAGCTAGAGGATTGAAATGTTGGAGAAACAGAGGGGAGCTCTAACTTCAGAAAGAATTAAATTTCCTGAAATTGGGATGTTGGGGAGTGGGGGTAGGACTTTGGCTGGGTACCCAGGCATTTGTGCCAAGGTTCTGGTGCCTGTGATGAGGGGTGTATGTGGATGCTGGGCCTGAACCCTAAGCGTTGGTGGCTCTGGGGGCTGTGATACAGGTTCTAGAGGCATGTTTGGCAGAGGAGGGTGGATGCTACAAAGATTCAGCCTTCCTGCTTCTGTGAAGTCTCTGTAGATTGAGACCATGAGCCTCTTAAAGGTGAACCCAGTGACCTGAAAGCTAGAGGTTCCCTAGCTTTAATCTACTATAGCAGATTTCTTGTAAGATTTCAAGTAAGGGGGAAAAAAAACCACTTGCCAAAATGACTGAGGTGTGATTTCTTGGAACTAACTGATGTGTGGGGATTGAGCTACATTAAATGTAAATTTAAAAAAAAAACATTCTGCTGTTGGTGTGTCTTCACATGCTTGTTTTTATAGTTTTACTACATATGCAGCAGTCCATCAAAATACTTAGAATTGTTTTGAATGTTTTAGATTTTATATAAATGGTATCATACGGTTAAGAGGAACGGGATGAGGAAGCAGAGTCTATGTGTACTGTGTTATTTATTTTAAAAAAGATCTGAAACAAATATAGTAAAATGTTAACATTTGTTAAATCTGGGTGGTAGATATACAGGTGTCTGGTAAATTTTTATTTCTGTACTCTTCTGTGTGCTTGAAACATTTGGCTATTTTTTTTTAAAAAGAAAAAACCCACAAAGACAAAAGACAGCATGATGTTTTTAGACTTCAAGTGTCATGAAATGTTTAATACTGACTTTACTTGAAATGTTTGCTAATTTGTCTGTTGCAACTCTTGAGGTACTTGAACAACTTCGATTGAAGCCTTGCTTATTCAGTGACATCCTGACATTGCAAACTGAAGATGTTCCAGAGAGAACTCTTGAACTTTACTACCACATCTGGCTTTCACTTGTCCATTTTAGTAAAAGGTACTACTGTCCATTCTATTACTCCCTTTAGAAATCTAGCAATTATCCAAGAATTTCCCTGCCCCCAATTTCTATATTCAAGTCATCGATTCTGTCTCCAAACACACATTTTCTCTCCAGCTTCGTTGTCACTCGCTTGTTTGGTCCATCTTCTCTCCCCTGGACACCCCAACAGTCTCCCAGCTATTTCTGATCTGACACTTCCCAGACCAACCCCTTCTCTATAATAGCAAAGGCGATTTTCTTGAAAAACGATTAGATCATTTGTTCCTTTGCCTAAAAGCTTGCAATGACTTCCCCAGATACAAATCTTTGACCGCAGCCTACATGCCCCTGAATGATCTGACTCTTGTCCTTCTCTCCAGCCTTATATTTGCTCCCTTCCCCAGCCTTTATATGCTCCAGCGATTTTTAGTTATAGGAACACACCAAGCTCCTTCTCTCCTTAGGGATCTTCGCCTGTTTTTTCCTCTACCTATACCCGGTCTGCACAGCCAAATCCTTCCTTAATTAGGTCTCAGCTTACATACCTTAGTGACCACTGGACTTTGAGTAGATCTCCCCTCTTGCATTCTTTGCTAACTCCCATTTTTGTTTCTTTTATAGAACTTTCTGCAACTTCCAATTATTTCACAGGGTTGATGATTGACACTCACCATTAGTGTTTGGCTGCCTAAAATCTAAATTCCTTTTGTATATTTGGGGACTGTCCCACCTAATGATAATTTAAGCCTATCTTTAGTATAGAAGTTAATAGTGGCTGATACTCACTTCCTCAGAGTCCCTTGCATCTTGGACACATGACCTGGACTGTGCCATTCAGATCACTTACCCCAGACCCTGACTTAGCAACTAGTGAAATAATGAAGCAGGAAATGCTCAGAATTGTCATTACCGACAGTGGCAGCAGCAGAGGTTAAATCCATTTCCAGAAACAGTGGGGATGACGGGTATAGTGGAACTACTCTGCTGTCTGGTTGCAGAACGGTGGGCTGTCCATGCTTGGGTGTGTTTGTCCAACAGGGCAACCTGGGATGTTTTCACGGAAACTGTGGCATGGTTTGGGGTCTTGTTTCCCGCTGTATGGCCTTCAAAACTGTGTCCCTGGCACTTTCCATGATTCTCTGAGTTCCCCAACCAAGTGTCTTTTTAACAGATACCTCTTTTTGCTTAAATTAACTCCAGTCGGTTTCTGTTTCCTTATCAATATTGGGACTAGGGTGAAGCCAACCCCATACTTGCACACCCCTGAGAGCGATGCCTCCTCAAATCATGCACTGTAGCTGCCCTGCATATCTCACTCCAGTCCCAGCCCTGTGCGTACATTGGGGAGAATAAGTTAAATTCAACTCTTCTCGTAAAGCTAGGTCGTAGTATATCTCTGCAGGACTGGCAAAAAATGAGAATCATGTTTCTCCAAAACTACCCATCACTCTCTTCCAGTCTGCATAAGATAGGGCAAAGAATAACTTGAAATTTGGAGAGGCTTTTAGGAAGACTCTCTTTTCAAAGGAACTGCCAGTAAGCTGTTTCCCTTTTCCCTTGTCAATAGGGGACGGAAGCAGCAAGCTTCCCCCTCACCTCAAAGTGAGTGAAATTTCAAGAGAATGCCTTGTAGTCCTGTTCATCTACTATAAAGGCTGAAGGACCCAGAGACCAGCATTTTCAATACAATGTAAAGGTGACAGGCTGTAGTTGGCTTGTTGCCCTGGATGGCAGAGTAGACTATGCAGCATTGGAAAGGGCCAGAACGTCCTGAGTTGGGAAGGACAGTTTGTGTGTAAGACTCCTGAAAGGAAAGTGAGGCCTTAGAAATGGGAGCTGGCCTGTGAACTCTGCCCAAGAGGATAATGTAGAGCAGCTAAGTGGTCCAAACAGAAACCAGAGGCTGGTGAAGAGGTCTATACATGGCCAGTTGATGGGCCTTGACTCTATCAAGGGCAAGGCAGATCACAGGCATTGGGTGGTCTCTAAAAGTCCACAAAGGTACCTTAGGAGAAAGAGAATCAACCATTGGCATCTGCCACATCCAGATGGTATTGCTAAAAAAATGCCAACTATTGCATTTGGATGAAACTATTTTTCCCTCAACTTCTTAATATCTTCTCACTCACTACTGAGCCTGGCCTTGAAAGGATAAGATGGATATAAGAGGATATATAATATAAGAGGATTCACAACTTCCATGCTATCATGATGATTCAAGAAGCCATCCCCTCTCACTTGGATATTTGTAGTTGTCTCCTGATTAGTTATCAATCCTAATCACTGCAGCAAGTGATTTTGATAAACCCCACAGGAGATCATGCCATTCTTCTGGCCAAAACCTTCAGTGGTCCACAAGGACCTACAAGACCTTATGAGACCTTGGCCACTCTATTCTGGGGCTTCACGTCATTCGATTCTCCCCCTTCTACTACTCAACTGTAATCAAACTGTCTTCCTTGGTGCTTTTCAAATAAGCCAAGACATGTTCTACTCCAGAACTTTTGCATTTACTCATCTTTGGCCTAGAAGTTCTTCCTCCATTTATCCATCCTTTTACCTTCATTTATAATTTAGTGCCGCCTTCTCTGCACACTCCCTTTATACTTCCTATCAACTGTTCCACTATAGTCTTTACTCTAGACTTATCACTATAAAATTATACACTTAATTTATTGATCTACTTGAATATCTACTGGAATATAAGCTCCATGAAGATAAGAAACTTTGCCTATTTTGTTTGTGGCCATATCTCCAGCACCTAGAACAGTGTTTGCTGGAATAGGTGCTTAATAACTACTTGTTCAAAGAATGGGTCAGTAGTGGGTGGAAGTGGCAGTATATCCAGAAAGAGAAAAAGCCAGCCATACTCATAGCCCTCATCCGCGCATATCTCCTGAAGTCTTGCAAACTCGTGGAAGGAATCAACTGAATATGCGGTGAGATTTTAAACTAAAGCTAAGAGTTCTGCTATTATACAAGACAGAGACTATTTATTACCTGATAATGACCAGAGTAGTTATGGGAAAACCTAAAATGTCATGTTGGGGGGATGGAAGTTGAGTGAATAGGAGGCTATTTATAAGTACAGTGTACCAAAGCACTTAGTTTTTCAATTCTGGGTAGAGAAAAGAATTGCACTTCCCCACTCCTTTTGGCATTAGGTGTGGCCATATAACTTCCTTTCCCAATGAAATGTGAGTGGAAGTGACACATATGACTTCAAAATATAAGTGTTAAAAGCTAGTTCATAGTTTGTAACATTCTCTTTCTATTGATAAGATGGTCATGAAAACATGTGTTGAGACAATGCCTCAGTTAGGGTCACTAGTTAGGGTCACTGAGTGACTCTAAAGAGAAACATTCTACTGCCAACTTATGATGGACGTGCTGTAGGAGTGAGAAACAGACCTCTGCTGTGATAAGCCTCTATGATTTTTGCGTTGTTTGAAAGGGCTGAATATTTGGTAGACTGTGGTGGTCATAAATTTTGGTCTTTAAATATTCTTAGCTTCCTGCCTTCCATATGACTAATTCTGGCCAATGACTTGAGAGAAGATAGGTACCTTATAGAAGGGCTCATCAAAGAGGAAGAACCTCCAGAGATTTTGTTTCTTCTGCTAAAGGGCATAAAAGTTCATTTATGTCACTGATGCTCACTGGAATCTGGAGAATCAATGAAGATCTTTGAAATACAGTAATTATTTGTAAAAGGTGAGTTTACCAAATAAGAAGACTAATTTCAATTTGTTTTTCTTTCATTCCTTCTTTCTTTCCGTTTCCCTCTGTGCATTATTCTTTGTATAATTATTGTGGCTGAATCCTCAAAAGTAATTTCCGTCTATATGATTAGTCTTAGCCCGTTGGATAATCCCATTACCCTTGCCAGTGATTGGCTTATAAAGAGCATGCGGTTGAAACCTGCCAATACAACATGACTAAAGTCTTATGGGAAATTCTGTGAAAGGTTTTCTTTCTCCAAGAAGAAAGCACAAGAACAAACAATTTTCTACTTTCTTTTAATGTTGTCCTATCTGGCTAATATGATGCCTAGGATTCTTACATCCACTTTCCAATTGGCCCAAGGATAAAATGAATACAGAAAAAAGACTGAGCTGAAAGAATTGCTAAAAAAACAAAAAAATCCCCATATTGTTTGTATCAGTCTGAGTTAGAGCTTGCTGCTAGTTATGGTTCAAGAACTCCAATTTGATACACCTTTATTCCTTTATTTTTCCTTCACTCTGCTCCAAAAATAGATTTTTATCCAAGTAACAGTAAATTAGCAAGAATATAAAGCATATAGTCAGTAGATCCACCCAAGAAAGTATCTTTCTAAGAACACAAGGAAAAGAGATGGGTCTAGGAGAATGGAGTAAGAGAAACGGATCAGAAGTAACCAGCAGGCATGAAAACCATGTGTATTTGGTAAGAAGCAGAATAGAGAAATTATATTAAGCAAAACAGAGTTTGATGAAGAGGTTGGTTTAGGATTAAATCTGTGAATGCTTGTTGTCTATTGAAATGTTTATTACACAGAGCTCTACATAGCTTCAGCCTGGCGAGCTTGCAGACTTTGAAGAACCAAACCAGACCATATGTAAATGACCAAGCCCTTCATCATTTTCCATCTTGAGCATACTTTCATAACTTATCTGATACAAACACTTTAGAATTATCACAACAAATCTCTGCTTTCATGGCTTTTGTGTCATATTATAGCAGAAAATAATATTGAATAGCTTTACATTTGGAACTTTGTGCTATCTTTTCATTGTAGCAGTTACTAAAAGTTTTTTTTAATGAGTTCATATACTAAACATGTTTTGAGAATCTACTACATTCAACACATTAAGTTTGATTTTGTCATTTTAGGAAGATTAGTGTCTACTGTAATACTTTAAGGAGCAAGCAGTCAAGTCAGCAAGACAAGTCAGGAGAATAGAATAAGTGTGAAATGAGAGTTTTTAGGAGCCCTTTGGATGCGCATTTCCTTCCAACTAGGTGAATCAAGAAAGTCTTGACAGGGGAAGGGACACATGTAAGTTGGGTCTTGAATATCAGGTAGACCCTCAAAAGACAAAAATATTGACTAATATGAAACCGTGCATTGAATATGAGAATTTCTAGGAAAAGAAGAAAGCCAGTTAGGCCGGATAGAGGTATACACGAGGAAGTCTCCTAGGAGGTAAGCTTAGAAAGATACACTGGCAACTGACTGTACCTGAACATCATGCAAGGAGCCTCGCCTTTATTCTCCAGATTGTCTGAAGAAAATGTTTTAAATCAAGGAGACAAGATCAGCTATGAGAAAGTTAATGCAGGTAGAAGGGTATATAAATTCAAGGATAGGAGGAAAGAGAGATAGGAGGCTGGAAGACCTCTCAAGGAGCTATTTTGCTAATGCAAATGAAAAAGAGTATTAAAAAATGGACACCATTAGTCGGGGTGGGAATCAAGAAAAAGGTTCAGATGCCATTCAGTTAGAGTCAACAAGTTTGGGGATGGGGCTTGTGACTGAGTTCTAGTTGATGGAATGTGGGTAGAATTTAGATAAACCACTGAAATACCCGTTGCTTCAAATATTCTAGGTGACTTTGCAGTTTTCTCTTTTCTTCTGGAACAACCTTGGAAAGTGTAGCAGATAGAGCCACATGATAGAAGACTTTTGCCACAAGATACCAAGAATAGTCATGAGGTTTTTGTTCTATTTGTTACAGCAGCATAGCCTAGCTTATACTACCCTACACTCTTGTTTTTAAAGAAGTCCATATCTTTGGTTCAAGATATGATGAGTTGGTAATAACTACCAGGCAGTATGACAGCCATGCTTAGAGTTCAAGAGGATATAAAGAATAGAGTTGACACTTTCTTACTTATCCATATAAATATTCCTTATGAAATGATTAGTGTACATAATTCAAAGAGTCCAAGAACCTTTATTTTTTCACATTGATCAAACAATCTGCATCTAAAGTTAGCTCTGAAATTTGAGTCCTTTCCTCATTTATCTAAATTAACTTTCCCACCACTGCACCCAAGACCAAAACTTTAGAAAGGAAATCTACCCCATCCTTCCAAATTACTCTGGAGCCACAGGACACAAAAGAAGGAGAACTCCATTTGTGTGATGTGTGGGTCACCAAGGAGGTGTGAAACCTTCTAAAAACTCTTCCTCAGAAGAAATTAAATTGGCACCTTGACAGGACTTTAAATCACCAGGCAAACCTCTTCTTTTAGGGATAAAAGGTCACTCCATCAGATATGCATTCACTCTCCTAAGAGTAAAGAGTTACTGTAAAGGAGATGAAAAGAAGCATAGATTCATAAGAGCATTTATTTTGTTATCACACCAAGCTGACCTCTCTGCCCCTCCCCTAATAGAAGCAAGCTTAATATTCTACAGTCAGGTCATAGGATCAAGGGCTTTCTTAAGGCTCATAATAATGGCAATAACTAGCATTTATCATGACCCTGGAACCCTGGTCTTACATTTATTGTCTTATTTAATTCTCACAATAGCCCTCTGAGTTGGATTGTAATAATAGTCCCACTTTGCAGATGAAGGTAGAGGTTTAGTGATTTGCTGAAAGTCACAGTATGTAAGATGCCCTAGAATTCAAACTCAAGTAATCTGATTTCAGAATTCAAGTTCTTAATTACTATACTCTATTAATCGGAGAATTTAATTTTTTAAAGAATTCAAGATGTCTTGAATGCATGCTATATTTTCACTGGAAGTGTTCTCTTTCTTTGTATAAAATAATAGTACATGTTACAATTGATTGCATTTTAGATTTCATAAATATAATACAATGCTAATAGGCCTCTACTGACTGTTCGGGCATGTGTAATTATGCAGAAAAGCAGGGACTGACTTAGGAAGAAGCTATATATTAAGGAAGAGGCTTTCCAACTTTCTCACAGAGCAGAATGCATTATGCAAACCAAATCTGACATAGAACTCCAATATGTAAAGCAGAGAAAAGTGGTGTTTCATTAGTATAAGTGTACTTTATGCTCTAATTATAGAACATGTATTTATTATATTGGTAATCAAGTGGACTACTAGTTAGCACACTGGAGATATCCAGTAGGATGCATTTCCATTTGAATGTGCAATTTTTTAAATTGGTGTTTTAGAAGTATTTGAAGACATAGTTTAAGTCACTCTATTCAAATCAAACACGAAGGAAATCAGGACATACCTTTGTGGAATCCATAGCTTCGAAACTATTCTATAAGGGTGGTTGAAATAACCACATGACAATGATCTTTTATAAGGCCAAAAGATCGCCAGTTTTGTTTTGCACGGGACATTAGTACATTGAAAGCTATTTGAAATAAATGAACTGTCCACAGGTCAGCCTGGTATAAATAACAGAGCTTGAGGGAGTCAGAGATATATCTTCTTCAAGTTCTCTGACTTCATCAACATCACTCCTCTTACCACCAGGCATTTTTAGTGGTATAACAGCACTTCCTGGGACTGGCACTCTAGGTTTGAGTCCCAACTCCACACCTTATGAAGCACATGAATTTGGATAAGTTATTTAACCTTTTCTAACTTTGGATTTCATCTGTCAATCAGAATCAAAATACCTATAATTATTTTGTAATATCCTTTTAAGAAGCCAATGAAATAATATGAACAAATCACTACCTATAATGTCTGTAGTATGCAATTAATAAATTTTAGTTTTTATAGTTATTAAAGTGTCTCTACAAAGAGAAAATTATCACATTAGTGGCTGGGGACAGAAAGATGTTCAAGTGCTGATTTCTGCCATCCAGGAGGTTTCACCAATTCAAGGAGACTGGAAATAAACACGAAAGATAAATGGCAATAATAGTCAACACTAAGTAAAAATCAAATGAATGACAGACAAGGCTGCTATGACTTGCAAGGGTAAGAGCACCTTGTTTTCAAATTATACACATTAAGCAAGTTTCTGGACCTCATGGCAATATAAATATGTATCATAGAAGTTGTAATCTGGTGATCTGTGGGAATATCTGGGCCACTGATATGCTGATACTGGCCTGCAGTGTTAAGAAAGGTTTTGAGCCAACTTTGAAATATCAGGATCCTTCATATACAAATCTAGATGTTCATAGATGGGTGGCTTCCCTGAAGTCCAGAGACTTTACTTCTTTCTAGCAGAAATGCAGAGCAGGGAAGTCTAGCCCAAGCACAGGAACCAAAAGGAAAACATTCAAGCAACTGCCCCTAAATCTGCCAGCCCCAAGCATGGGGTAGGGACATGACTGTAGTGTTCCTCTGAGATATGCCACTTATGAAGAGTACCTCCAAAGGGAAGAGGAGACTCACCTGCCCCTCATTGGGTTTGCTGAGATCCTCTGGAGTCTGAGAAGGAAGCAGTCAAAGGAACCTCTTTCCTTTGCTCAGAGCCACTTTGTTAGGAGATAGGAGCCACCAACCTTTAGAGGGAGGTACAGTGCAGATCGATACAACCGAGCATAAGATCAGCATATTGTAATAGAAAAAAATGTGAATGAAATTTAGATTTAACTTTTGAGGGAGCAGACTAAACTATCACCCCACCATATGTGTGTGACTTCTCCATTTCTGACTGAAATTTCCATTTTTGAAATTTTCAACCTTCTGTGCGTGTCTATGTCTGCACGGAACAGTTTGAGACCTTGTTACTGTTTTAAAATGTATGCATGTTAAGATGACTCTCCAACCCAAAGGAAAAAATAAAACTCAAAAAGTTTTGTTAAAAACTAAAATCTGAATTTCCAGGTTTACCGCACCCCCCAAAAGATCTTACACATTGGACCTTCAACTCTGTATGTTAAAAATCCCATGGGGACCAAGTGGCCGCTGCTGCTCTTATGAAATGGAATGGGCACTTGGATGGGCCAGAGACCTCACCCCTCCCTATTGTTTCCCAATGTTGTAGTTAATTACACGTCTCTGTTAGCACTGCCCTGTGCTTTTGTCTTTTTTCCCACATCTTCTTTGTGGAAGTAAAGAGTATTACTACATGTTTACTATGCAAACAAATGTCTCTTTGTACCTGGTTTGCTTTACTCATTTACAATATCTGTCTGTCTCCTATAGGCATGTGAATCTCTATTCTGAATGATTTATAGACTTGCATACAAAATGACATTTGTAGAATGCTCACATTGGAAGAAAATGTGCAATGAAGTAAATGATCAGGACAAAAAACAAATGCTACGGCAATCAAAGGAACAAATTGGTATTATCAGATAAAATTTCAGAGAAGACATGGGTCTTAAAGAAACATGAGTTTTTTTTTACTAGGAGAATGATGTCTGGGCAGGTAAGTATCTATGCTATGCAAAATAAGTAGTTGTCTAAAGACCCTTGGCATCTTTCCATCTTTCTCCTAAGGTAATCACATCACTCCCCTGCTTAATACCTTTTAATGGCTTCTCATTGTTTTCAAGATAAACCCAAAGTCTTTAGACTAATTAACATAGGAATCTCTTTATGATTTGGCCCCTGGCTACCTTCCTAGGCTGGTTTGGGGCAGCATGAATCTAGCCTCTGTGAGCTAGCCACACTCAACAGTTTGCTGTTCAAAATCTCATGTTTTGAACATACTGTTTGGTCAGATTTTGCTCCTTGCCCCACCCCATCATTGCCTCTTCTGAGAAGACTTCTCTGCTGTTGTCTTCCTCTGAGGCTGAGTGTAGGGCTCCTTCTCTGGGTTCACTTAGCACAGTAAAAATGGCATCTTCACATTGTGTCCCTTGAGTTGTCATAGTCCTTTTATTTGTCTCCCTCAATGGACTCAGAGCTCTTCGACCAAGTGGAGCCAGGATGCAATGTAGCCCTGGGAGGAAACCTTAGGAGGACTTATCACCCATCAAGGAGTCACGTTATGAGTTGGTAGAACACTGTAGGAATGTTCTTCATTGTGCAACTAAACTGACAGCCAAGACTTCTCTGTCCCTCAGGGATTTAAGACAATTCATCATGAATGCTGAAAATCCAGGGCCCTCTCCAGTTTTACACAGTCCTGACAACTGACTTCCTCATTCATCTGTTTAGTCACATTCTGGCTCTGAAGTGTGAGTCCTCTCTTCCACCCGCATTTTCCTGGAGGCAACACTCAGCTCCTCCACTAGTTTCTAGGAATTAGCTTTGGGCTGGTCTAATTACTTTACTAAAAATTTGAGGGGATAAAGGAGAGGTCACCACATAGATAAATATTCTCCCTATGCCTAATTCTCTATAATGTTCATCTTTCTCTAGCACTTGTCAGGGTACATCCCTAAGCAAGTACTGTTTCCTTTCTACAAGCAATGGATAACGTGCCAGCTGTTACTACATCATAAACTCATGTTGACCCTAAGTCTTTCTCTTAATATATTTCTATCCATTTTCCTTAGATCTATCTATGGAATGATCCAAAATGAGTTAATCTTCTAAAAGAATGATTTGCAAATCTTTCAAATAGTCACAATCTTTTAACAGGTCAAACATCTTCACTATCTTTCTCCAGGATTGGGGGGCTCTGAAAAGTAGTTCTTTTTTTTTTCAATAAGAAAAACATTCACAGATTTTCATAGTAATATTTTTGAGAGTTTTTATGTGCAAGCCATTCCTCAAGGTTACCTTAAATTAATCTTGTGAAAACTAGGTTTTTTTCTTCTTGCCTTCAGATGGACAGAAACTTTGGGGACACGTAAAATAGATGATTTCACCTGACTTATTTACAAAAAATGAAAAATGGGTCACAGCCTTTTTATTTCAGCTGATCAACTTAATTATAACTCTTTGGATGCAAGCATTTGCAATGTTTTCTGTGGTTTGGGTGTAATTTCCTGCCAGAGAGTGATGTGGAGGTGGAGGGGAGAGTAGGGGCTGCTGAGTTTTGGCATCAAATTCTTCAGTCCAGCTGCTCTCTGTTAAATGTCAATGACCTTACTCAATGGCACCTAGACAGTCAAGGTCCCTATAATGAGAAAACCAAATTACAGGTAAATAATTATCACAGTTTTCTGCCAGGTTATCCAAGCTGGTGACAAATTGATATACTACTGTCTATGTGGAAGGCTGGCTTTCAGAAAACAGGCCTCTCTCAGTGCAAATACGTGCAACTTCAAATCTCCGAGATCTAAAAAACATCCTTCAACCAAATCTCTTGTAGAATGTTGAACTGTAGAGCATATTTGTTTACAGTTGGAAAGTCCTGCCAGAAAAACAAAGTGAGAGAAAACTCTTTGAGCACCAAGAACCAGGAGATGATGGAAAAAAACAAACAAACAAACAAACAAACCAACCAAACACTTAGCAATGGGGAGATAATGTAGGTCCAGGGACAAAGTCTGAAATTATAAATTTTGTTATCCACTCCCTGCCTAACTTTTGAATATTGGCAGTTAGGTGATAACTCCCTTGTAACTACCTATGTTTCTCAAAGGTAATTTCCTCAAGCAATAATTAAACTTAGTAATTATAATAGTCATAAAAATAATATTTATTACGATTTTCCTAGATGTCAAGTTCAGCTCTAAAAAAAAATTTCTTTGCATTCACTCATTTCATCTTCACCACCCTACAATGAGGTAAGAGTTATTATTGGCCCCCCTTTGCAGGTGAAGACACTGAGGCACAGAAAGGGTTCGATTTGTCTGAGGTTGAATATTTAGTAAACAGCAGCACAAGTAATCAACCCACACAACCTGTCCTCACAGCTCTTGAGCTCAGTCCATAGCTGGCTTTTGTAAAGCATAGTATTTTTTCCCCTAGGAGTAAAGACAGCATTGGGTGGTGTAGCACTGACCGAGAGCTTAGCCTTAAATAAAATAAATGATTAAACTAATGTCCCAAAAGTAAAGATGCAACTAAATGAATGTCTTCTTGGAAGAAATACTAAGTAGTCAGGCTGAGATCTCAGTGAGTAGTTCCCAAATGTTGGGTTGCAGAAGTGGGCCCTAATCCTGGAGTTATTTTTTGAGTCTGAATTCAAGTATGAGACTCTCTAGTTCTATTTTTCCTCCAGGTGATTCTAATGCAGATACCTGTTAAAAGATCACTGAGCTCAGTCTTATTTTTCACATTGAGTATCTACTGTTGGCTAGTTAGAAAGAGGCACAAAAAAAAATGAACCATGATTTCAAGGTGCTCAGAAATCTAGGCTTGTGTGGGGTAAGGGGAATAGGCAAGTAAACAGCTGTACTACAGCACAACACAAATCTCTGACGGAGTGAAGGGGGTAATAATTCTAAGAAAAGGCACAACAGAACCAGAAAATGCTTTTCAGGCTGAATTATCTGAAAACAAAAAGAGGATGAAGAGGTAGTTTGGAGAAAGAAGAGCAAAGAGGACATTTTCTGGACACAAGGACATATTGCATACTCATTCACCAACAATGACAACAGTAACTATTTATTGCATGTGTACCCTATGCTAGAGACTGCTAATGTGATGGATAAAGATCATACACAAAAGAATAGAGAGGTGAGAATATGTTCAATAAACTGAGAGCTGTCCATTTTGTTTAGATGGGTCACAAGGTAAAAGGGTGGCATGATGAGAGAGGTCAAGAGCTGTGTTCCCCGAGAAGCAGACTCTGAGATGGAGATTGGCAAGCAGGTTGTTGGTTAGGGAATGGCCTTGAGATCAACACGTGTGGGAAATGAGAGGAAGAAGGGGGGCAGTGCAGAGGCAGGAGCTGAGCTGAGGCGCAGCCCCTAAGGAGAAGTCACACAGCCCCGCAGGTAGCTCTGGGGTTGGGGTGGCCAGAAACGTAAAAGTCATTATGCTTAGGACAGAAAAAGAAATCCTTTGAAATAACGGTAACCAGTTCATTTGTAAATGTACAAAATGGTGGGTTAGATTTCTATCTGTTACCATAATGGGGAGATTGGGATAAGATTTATAATTGTTTCAGGTACTTGTTATTCTCTGAGTATTTGACCATGTCTCTTTAGAAGATTTCCCTCTCCTACCCCTTTATCCCTTCTAATTAATAACCCAGGGTCATGCACCAAGAGACGGGTGTCCCTCTTCTGCAATGCCCCATATTGCTTATGAGCTGAAAAGAGAGCCACAGAGAGTCTTATCCAATGTCAAAAACAGAGCATTTGCCCTACTGTTGTGAAGTCAGACAAAGGAGCCATTTTATTTCCATATTAGTGACAATCTGATGCTTAGATTTATGTAGAATAATAAGTAGAATCAACCCAAATGAGTATTCTATTCACAACCAGAATATTGATTTTATTGCTGATATTAATAACAATTCTCTAGGCTATTGCCTGCAAGAGAACTTTTATCTTAATGGGCTCTTTATGCCCTTACTATATTCTTAGGAGCCAGGTGGAAGAAAATTAGTTCCATTTTGCAGAGGGACAGATTAAGGCAAAGGGAGAGTAAGTGCGCCACTTGGCCTAATTCCTTCTGACTGAGGGATGACCCTCCCTCCTCTGGAACTTGTAATTCCTCCCCGCAGTCATGGATGGCATTTGTGTGTGTGTCCATGCGTCACTCTGCACCAATTAGATGGTAAGTCCTTTGAGAGAAGAGCGCTGTGCCTCAGGCACCTTTACATTCCTCAGTACACGTCCTGCAGTTCTTGCACGTCTCCTTTGCTCATTTGGCAAGCCGACAGGGTGAAGGAAATGGAGAAATTTTACAAAATACCACTTGAATTCCGCAGTAGATGCAGGCATGTGCTTGAATTCCTGGTGACTTTCTTGTGACTCAAAGTATGATGTATGGACCAGCAGCAATGCAAAGACTCAGGCCCACCCAAGACCTATGAAGTCAGAATCTTCATTTTTATAATATCCTCAGGTAACTCCCCTGCCCACTAACTCTTGAGAAGCATGGCTCTAGACTATACTTCACTTTTAAAAATACTGAGTGTTTACCACAGGTAAATGGATACCCACCAGCCTTGGTTCTCTGTGGTTTTACCTACAGGGCTCAACCTTGACCCAATGGCAATAAACCAGGAACATATAAAATAACACCTATGGAAACTGACATGAAACCAATCAGTTATGAAAATCAGTATTTCATCAACACAAGATTGATAATAATAATCCTAAACATAATACCAAGAGATAAGTTTTTGAGACTCCAAGTCTCCAGAGACTTAAGAGGCTTAAGAGGCATGTAGTCTCTTAACTCTTTTATTATATTTATCTCACTTACTGTACTCCTGGCACTTTTCTAAATTTATATACATGTATTATATAGTGTATATAAAAATAGAATGTATTACATTTTTCCCTTTGAGCCTTTATGCACAAACACAGCCGTGTGGGTTAAGTCCTACTGTTGTCCGCACTTCACATCCGGCACTTGTGTACCAGATGCCCTGGCTGGAGCGTGGAAAGGCCTGGACGTACACCCAGGCAGTCTGGCTCTTGAGCTTGTGCTCGTAACCACCATTCGAAATAGATTTAGAATGACCTTGCTCTCTCCCTGTATTTTTGCTCTGTTCTGAAATTCTACAACAATGAAACAGCTCTGGCAAGCTGGTCCTCATACACAGAAGGGTAGGGGAAAACACCTTGAGAGAGGCAGTGGGTCCATGTTATATGAATTTTTGACACCAGATCTCTGATTCAATTAGGGCCAGGATGTTCAGACTCCAGCATCAACCTCCCACAACTTCAGCCACATCTTATTTCCTTAAATTCCTATTACTAGCTTAAAAATTCCATTTCATCGTCTTGTGTTTCTCCCTCCCCCTTGACCCTTCATGCTTATGTATCTATATAAAACTAATAAAAACTTGAGCAGGAAATATAAAATCACCATGAAACCAAACCAAACCTGCAGCAAGACCTCAGAGGGCCCTGTGCAATCAGAGCCGTGTGCAGCTATTTGCTGGGAGCTGTAAACCTAATAGCTCGCTCTGTGCAAGGCACAGCTGCAAGGCTCTGGAGACAGATATGCCCCTTGTTGGAAAACAGAAGGGCTTGTAAAATTATTTTCACAAACATTTTTTTCTTTAATATTTTCCTAGCTACCTCAGGCACTCCTTCCCCTCTGCCCTACTTAGCTAAATAATGGGAGTCTGGGAGGAGTAATGATAAAGGAATACTGATTTTTTTCCCGTTTATTACAATAGATGAATAGCAAATTATTCTAATAATATTTTCTATTTAATTTCTAAATAAGTCACTTAAAGAAATTTTTTAATATTGAGATTTTTTTCTTTTTAATTAGTGTTGTGTGTGTGTGTTTTGGGAGGGGGGCATCATCCTCAGTTTGTGCCTTGATTTTGCCACGGGAACATTCTCTTGCTTCCAACGATATTTGTTACATCCAAGATGGTCTTGCTGTTGCTTTGTACCACAAGGTCCTCTCCTCATGTCCTGGAAATGTGGATCTATCTTAAATCTTTTCTCTTGCCCACACTCACAAAAGCCCATTCCTCTTTGAACCTACAACCCTGCAGAACTCTCTGTTTCTGGATACTGGGTTTACTATTTGGTGTGTGTTTCCTAAGCATGTTTTTTCCTGAAGAAGGCATTGGGTGCTCCTTTCATTTGGCTTGTTTACACTCCTGTAGGTGCTATAGTGTTGGAATCAACAACAGTTACATTTAAGTCTTGCTTTGGTGATTACTACATAAATGAAATAGCTTTAAAGGAATCATCCCAGCTTTCTCACACTCAGTCTCCTCAATTATAAAATGTATTCAACAGTGTGTGCCATGCTAATGTCTCTGTCCACATGTTAACTCACTTAGTCTTCACAGAACCCTTTAAGGGAGGTGCACTCAACATCCTGCTTTATGGATGAAGAGAGGAGAGGCCAAAAATCATGCCCAAGGTCATAGATATATTAAGTAAGGACCTGAAATTCTCTCATGGGTGTTATGACTCAGGAGGTTTTGCTTTTAATTATCCTGTGATGAAATATTCTTAATTGCAGGGGTATTGTGAAGAGTAAAGAAATGACCAATGCTAATTCCTAGCAGTCTGGTACCAGAGTCTGAGATAGTGTGTAGTCAGCATTATTTGTCTTCCATGTGTCATTCAGATCTCTAATCAGCATTTCTTCTGTTTCTTGATTCACTCCAACAGTGATAAAACTGCATTTTATCATCTCTGTAGAAAGCCAAGTTGATTATTCTGTTAGGTTATATTATCCTAAGTCCAAACCTTTAAAATTCACCTTAAATGTCATAAAGAAATATGTGGCTTTGCATGCACATATGTGAGTCTTGTATGAAACAAGATTAAAACTTGTCACAAGTGTTTTATCTTCAAAATATGGAGCAGGGACAGGCATGAAGGGATGGAGCAGGCGGTAGAGATAGGTGCTGTCAACCTACGTTCAATGTACGCTCTCCTGATCACTTCCCTCTCCAGCTCCTGATCCATACAACCCCCTCATAGACCATGAGTAAAACAAAGAGGAAGAGGAAATAAAGATGAGAATTCACTTAAAATTACTATCTCACCTAGCTGGTGTAGCTCAGTGGATTGAACTCGGGGCTACAAACCACACGATTGCAGTTGGATTCCCAGTCAGGGCACAAACCTGGGTTGCAGGCCAGTTCCCAGCAGGGGATACATGAGAGGCAACCGTACATTGATATTTCTCTCCTTCTCTCCTTCCCTCCCTCTCTAAAGATAAATAAATAAAAAATCTTAAAAAGAAATGACCATTTAAAAAATTACTATCTCAAAATACTCAAGTTCCCTAAAAATGCAGCAAGATAGATTTAGGTCTTCAGAATGAAGTTCTGCCTTATGTCCAGCAACTGTTGTCCTATAGATAGGGAGTGGTGGTTCTCAAAGCTATTCTCAGGGAAACTGTCCTTGTTCTAGAAGCATTTCATTACCTGGGAACTTGTCAGGAATGCAGATTCTAGAGTCCACCTTAGATCTACTGAACTGGAATCTCTGGGGGAGGGGTCTAGAAGTCTCTTTTAACAAGCCCTCCAGGTGATTCTGATTGGAGCTCAAATCTGGTCATCATAGGCTTGGAGTGTGGGATGCTTATGAGAAATCATAAGCCTAAACTTTTTTCTTTGGTCTTCACCAAACCAGTGAAGGGGATGAAGGGTACATTTATCAAATCATAGGTGCAATTTAAATACAGCATACAACCTGTTTTTATAAATAAAGTTTTATTGCAACACAGCCACACAACATTTATGTATGTATGTATGTGTGTATGTATTTATAGGTTTTGTGCTATAATGGCAGCCTTGAATTGTCACAACAGAAACTGTATATTCCAAAAAGCAAAGACTATTCACTAATCTCTAGCCCTTTACAGAAAAAGTTTTCTGGCTCCTGGCTTAGAGAATTAGCTATTAGAGAATTATAGGAACAGTGCTTCTGAATCAGTCCTGCCTTGGAAGTGGCTCTGCTACCTACGTGCTTTGTGACTTGGGGAAATTCCCTTCTGGTCTTTAGTTTTCTCCTCAAAGTGGAATAAGAATACTCTAGCCACTTTGTAAGTTGCGATGATCAGTGAATCTATGCAAAGGCGCAAGTAGAAGTTCTAATTCTTAATAATCACTGAATAAGTGGTAGTTACTACTACTGAAATAACACTAGATAAAATTTACTAACTGGTTAGCTTCTACTGTAGTCTGAACAAAAGTAAAAAAATAAGTTGATTTATCAATTACATTCATTGGTTTGGTGAAGACCAAAGAACAAAGCTTAGGCTTACCATCCTTCAACAGAAAATAATGGTTTTTAAAGTAATAAAACATGCACCGGCCTGCAGTGCCCATGGCATCATGGATGAGATATGAGATGAATTTACAGGGACTACCGAGTCCTGTGGAGGAAAAGGGACCACATGACCACTCCCTGAAGGGGGGAGCACCTCAGAACAACCTGGCCACTTTCTCAAGGGGAGAGAGTGCTGACCCTTGCCTAGACAGGCTTTTATTGGGTTTAATCTGCACAGAAATACAGGTACAGCTCATTAATCATTGTCAGGCAGTAAGAATCAAGCAGTAGATACCATACAAAGAACTATTAGGGCTTCTTCTGAGTCAGGGTCTATCAGCTAAAAGGCTACAAAACTTTGGGAAACAAATTCATTTCCTGCTTGGACCCTTATTTTTTATTGAGAACATTCTTAGCAAAGCAGGTTTCACAGGATTTTATGTATTCTTTCTCAGGCCTGATCAGCTGGTGAGCCCACCCTTTCCAGCACAGGGCTGCACCACCCTCTGTCATTGTTTCAGGCTTAAGTCAGGCAGAGGAGGCAGATAGCCAAGGAATTTTCAGAGAATTATCTAGGACTCAGGGTAGTCAGGCTTCCTCAAAGCCAAGGGGTGAGGGCCCATCACCCCCTTTTCCATAGCTCCCCAAGTCCTTCGCTGGGGCCTCCATGTGATCATGCCTGTCTTAGGTCAATCCTCCCTTGAGGAATCTTACCTGTCATTGGCTAACTGATCAAGCATTGGGGGCCAGTTATGGAAAAAGGAGCAGAAGCGGTGCCCCTGCCAGGGAGGTAAGCTTTGTCTCCTTAGTATCTTATGGTCTGAAGGTCACTCACTCAGCCTTAACCATGGGGAGTTTACAGCTTCTGAAACCAGGCAGGGCGGTTCCCAACAGCTTAGGTTTATACTTAATTTTAAAATGTATTTGTATACTTAGTGTCTTTAGCCTTGAGCACACCCAATTAATAAATATTTGTCTTGATATTTCAGAATTTTACAAGTCTCAGTTGATACTTTTATTTATTTTGAGTATAAATATGGAGAAAATATTTTTGGAAAAGAGACATTAATTCAAGCACAATTTATACTTGACAAATTTTTCTCAACTATGGACATTAGAATTTGATTTTTATGTGAATAATAAAAACAACTACTGTGATTCATATCACAGAATTTACAGACATATGTTACAATATATATGTACATAAAAGATATATTTTGTATTAACTGAAATGTGAGGTGAAAACTGTATAACTCATTTCAGTTTCTTATATCTTTATCTTGAGGTTTAAAACAAAAATAAGTTATTAGTATTTATGATTCTGTGGGTTGGCTTGGCTTAGTGGGGCAGTTTTCTACTCCACATGGTATAGCTGAGGTTACTTACTTGTTTGGTCGCA
This sequence comes from Sturnira hondurensis, assembly GCF_014824575.4. Taxonomy (NCBI): domain Eukaryota; kingdom Metazoa; phylum Chordata; class Mammalia; order Chiroptera; family Phyllostomidae; genus Sturnira; species Sturnira hondurensis. Next base: position 11,531,288 of record NW_028085930.1, read on the forward strand.
TTCAGCTGGAAGATTTTCCGGGGGCTGGAACTTCCACAAAAGGTTCTCCTCTTCCAGGGACTCTCTCTATGTGGCCTCTCATTAATCATTAGGCAGACTGAGCTTCCTTTATCATGCCAATGAACTTCTAAGATAGGGTATTCCAAGAAGACAAAACTAAACATATAAGCATTTATCAAACTTCTGCTTGCGTTAACTTGCTAAGGTCTCTTTGGCCAAAGCAAGTCACATGTCTAAGCAGAGCATCAGTATGTGAGGAGCATTACTATACAAGGGCATGAATACCAGGAGGCTTGCTCACTGGGGGCCACTAATGCACCAGTCAACCACTACCAATAACTTCTGAATAATGAGGATTTAGTGAATCTGAAAAACCCTATTGACTAGACAGCTGCCATTTGCATGAGTAATGGAGAATGGCTACGCACATGGATTCATTTCCACGTGTGTTTGGAATCCATTATAGAAGACAATTTCTTTCTGAATGTTTGTTTAAGAAAAGAGGTTTTAGGTAACTAAAGTACAAAATGAGATCTTCTTTTTTCACTTTTGTGTATTCCCTTTTAGGAATTTTGTGTACAAAGTATAGGACAGATGTTTTGGATTAGTTTACCACAATGTACCAGGCAGCCAGAGTCGTCTAGCACACAAATTATGCCAGATTTTTCTGAGATGAGTCAAAAGACAGGTTCTGGAAATGAGAAATCAAGGTGGCATTTGGCTGGTAATGTTGAAACAGCTAAAAAATGAATGAAAGAAATCCCTCCCACCCCCGCCACCTGGCAATAAACAGAATTATAACTGCAATCAAATGTTACAATGACAGCCAATTTTTAATCCATGGGAAAAATGAATATTTTAGGAGATTTACACTTTTTCTCTCAAATGATATGAGATTCCATTAAGATTATATGCTGTTCAAGTTAATAAAATAATAAGAAAATAGGAAAACCAATAAGAAGATGGCATCATCTCCTGGAAAGGTCCGATTAATTTGAATGGGTTAGATATCATTATAACGCCTTTTGGAAACCTGTACCAAAACTGAGCAGAGATTTTATGTAGTTTCTGAGGGGACCTGCTCAAATAACTTTGAGTAAAAAAATACCCTCTTCTTTTTGAGGAAACCATCCTCTCTAAGCAAATACAGAACTTCAGGTGCGAGCAGGCATGCCAGCCTGAGCAGCTGAAGAAGCCCTGGTGATCAGTGGAGTGATTGATGGGTTTCTGGATCATTCTCACTTCTGTACGATCTTGACTTAGCATCTATGGAGTATGAATCAGTCTTTAGAATTTATAATACTATTTAGCTTGCAGATAAGTTAACAATACAGGCAAGCAGGGATTGAACAAATTGACTTATTTTGAAGGCTGCTGATGGTGAGATAAGATTGCATTTGTGAAGATAGGGAAAATATATATATAGTGATAAACTTAATTCATTCACCCACTCAAGGAGCATTTTTGAGTCCTCATTGTATGCCTATCCTGGGCACTTGGAAGAATTTCCCTTCTGGTGGGGGGGCCTCTGGAGTAGGGAGGGGGATTGGGGCAAGGGAAGCAGAAAGTGTCTCTAAATCCTCTGAGTTTATCCCCAAATTTCTGAATTGTTATCATTGCTTTCATGGTTTTTGTTAGATTCTCAAAGGAACCCAAGACCCCCAAATGTTAAAGCTTATAGAGCATTACAGATGGCTGGAGTCGTGACTCATTGTCCCGAAGCTCATTTTCTGGTCTAACCCCTTCATTTCTCAAGCGAGCAAATCCCAGCCCAGAAGGCTGACATGAGTGCTTTGTTCAAAAATCACTCATCTGGCTACTAATAGAGCTCAGTTTAAATCTCGGTAAGTTTCATTACCTCTTGCATGGTTCCACTTGAAATGATGAGTGTAGTTTATCCCAACGGTAGTTTCTCCAAATTGGTATGAACATCTTAAAATGGAATTGCAGTCTCAGCCATGAAGAGGTGTTATCCTAGTAGGAAATACAACTTTTTTTTTTGGTATCCCATTCCCTGCCCCATCATTCCCAAGAGAAGAATAGAAGTGAGATAGAGGACTTCTCATTTGGCTGAGGGCCACAGGAACGGTGAGGAGAATGGCATTAGTGAACCGATGTCCTAGGTAGAACAAGTCTACCCACTGGCCTTATGAAATGGCAGCTGGGAACAAGACTGGTCCTTCTCCTTTCCAAGTTCCTCTTTGCTGGTGCAGAGTGTTAAATTGTGTTGATTAGACAATGACTCATAAAGTTAGTATACTTAGTGAATACTGAGCATGCTCCATCAGAGAATTCAGGAGCATTCTGGAGGACCTAAGCAGAAAGAGACAAGATGCAGATGGAGCAAGGAAGATGCCCATTGCTTGCACTCCTTGGACCATGGGAGTGAGGTAACACAAGTTAGAGCCCAATCAAATAGAGTAGAGGGTCCAGTTCTGGCTGAACTGCCAGGACCTGCTTCCAGCTACATAATTGCAGGGACCCTCTTTGTATAAATGATGTTGCATAGACGAAAACAAACAGACAAAAAAACTCACACATTAATTAAGTAAGCTATAGTTATGGGTGGAGCAGCATACTAGGTCTATCATGAGTTATGGTCTGGGGAAGAATTTGGGAGAGCTCTTAAATTTGACAGTGAGGAGATCTGCTTGACTTATCAGTAAAAGAAGTTGTAGAAAGCCTGCATCTAATGAAAATTCTCAAGAACTGTGTATCTTTTTTGCCAACTGCTGATCTGATCATGGTTAGTGTAAGAACGTAGTGGGCATCCATGTGGTCTCTCCTTCCTGCTTGGCGATCAGGGCAATACGGGTAGGTAACTCAGGTGGAGGATGTGCAGACCTGCTTCACATGTGATGGCTTTCTCAGACTGGCTTCATCTATTTGTGTGGATCATGCAAATTTCTTTTTATCCTTTGTAGCCATCTACATGGGAATACTGTCTCAACACAGCTGCTTAATTAACTAGGGTGCCATAAAGGCTTAACCATTTAGGACATCTCTTTCAAAACAGTCGGCTTTCCTAGTCAGAGGCCCAACTCCACCCAGTATGAATTCTTCTCCAGCCTATGGGGCCAGCACAAGAGGGAGAGAGGGGTTCAATTCTACGTTCTGTTCATGAACTTGCGAGACCTCAGCAAGTTCAGTCATTACCTCCAGTTCTCTGTGTTTTTACCACATAGAAAGGAAGCCTTTAAAATTGCATGTTTGTTAAGCTCTGAGAAATTTGGATGCAAAGCTGCCATATAGGAATAAAATATTAATGTTTTTGGCACTGCCTGCTTTTACTTTCACCAACACCAAAACTTTTTAGGTCAGTTAAACTCAGAAGACTTCTTTCGTGCAAAAAGATTAAACTGTAACTGTATTCCCTAAAGCCTATTGCTCAAGAAAATGGGTCCCAGGAGGACACCTGTAAGGTGGTTTAAGTAGCCCCAAGGTAGAGCAGCGGCAGACAAATATGGGCCAAATTGGTATTTGGGTCTGTATTAGGTCACCACATTTGTCTGACAAACCATAAGCTCCAGGAAGAAAGCTTTGGCTGCCCATTGCTTGGAGACATGCCAAGCGCATTTATCTTTTACACAGGTAAAGTGCAGTCTCTAAAGCGCAAGTCTGGTCCAGCCACTCCTTTACTTAAAACTCTTTGGTGAATCCTTGTTACCTCCCCCCAAAGCCTAGTCTTCTCAGGAGAAAGTTCAAGGCACTCCTTTATTTCATCAGTTTTCCCTCCTTTTCTCATCCTCAGTAGTCCCTTTTCTCCAGCCATGATTAATATTGTCTCTCTGCAATTGCTACCTCTCCTTATGCCTCATACTGGTCTCTCCAACTGGGATGTCTGATGATCTTTTACCATCACTCAAGGGTCTCCTTCCTCTAGAAGCTTGTCCTGGCCAGGCTTCCCCCAAGGTAGAAAAATGCTCTCTTCTCTGTGATTCCCCTATTTCTCTGTAAACGTCATCATTGTGGGTGTCTTTTATAACCAGGGTTTGAGCTCTTAAGGTATCACACATTATTTGTGGCTTATATCTCCAGAATTAGGCATAGTGCCTTGGACATTGTGAGTACTCACTCTGGTATGATGGGAGATTAACTGGATGGCTATTGGTCAGGCTTTTGATAGTACTGCCATCCAGAGTATTGCAAATGTCTCATTCTTTGGTGGGGTGGGAGAAATGCAGTCAAATCTATTTTTTCTTTGTAAGAATGCATAGAGAACTTCTTCTATTATAACAACTATAATTTCAGTGTTATTCTTATTCCGTAGCAGCAACTCCTTTACTGAAAAGAGACTGATAACATCGCCCGCCATTTAAAAAGTCTCACCAAATATCGAACAATGCCAGAGAATACTCATTTGCATTGACTCATAGGGTGTCAAGGTCTGGTACTGCAGCTTTTTATGTGGAAAGGCAACAGAGAATAGTGGCTGAGAATATGGATTGAGCTGAAATCTCAGCTTTGCCACCTACTAGCTGTGTGACCTTGGGCGAATTACATAACCCCCTTTTGACCTAATTTTCCCACATATAACAAAATGGGGGTAATGATTTCTTTCCACTTCATAAATAACCATAAGACAAGGAATAAATCTGTTAATATGAAAAGCTGAAACAATGCCTAGCATAATGCCTCAGGAAGCAATGTGAAACAATGGCCAACATCAGAGATTTTAGGCCAGGTAGGTCTGGCTCTGAGTTTTGTTCACCCATTTACTAGCAGTGAGATCCTGGGCAAGATGTTCATTGTCCCTAAACCTTAGTTCACCTGCTCTGTGAGTTGGAACCAGTAATTACACTTCCTGCAACTGTCACTCGTTAAGTGAGATATCTTCCTGAAAGCATTTGGCATATTAATTGTTCAACAAGGTTCTGCCTACTGGTGTTATTTCATAAGAGTATCTCAACAAACATTTGAGGCTAACTCTTAATTGGGTTAATGATGTGCTTAAACCTCTTTCACCATTAGCTCTTCAAGTAATTCCACTCACAAGTGAGAAAAAAATGGTTTCAGTTTGTCTTCCTATCCTTCTTGGTATAAATTAAGAGTTGAAATAAGGTCTTTTGTATCAACACATTGGCTATGGATTTAGAGTCATGGAATGGGGAGTCTTAGAACAGAAAGCTCTACTAGGTTGTATTTTAGACAGTGGTTCTCAATCAAGGGTGGTTTTGCCCTCTTCCTCTTCCTCAGGGGGTATTTGGTAATGTCTGGAGACTGTCATAACTGGTGTGTGTGTGTGGGGGGGGTGGGGGTGGTATTGTCGTCTAGTGGGTAGAGGCCAGGGATACTGCTAAACTTCCACAGTACAGGACAGTGCAATTCCTTACAACAAAGGCTTATCTATCTTCAAAACTCAATAGTGACAAAGCTGAGAAACTCTTTTTAGGCTTAAGGAAATAGAAACCAAGACAGGCTAAATGACCTGTCCATGGTTGTGGATTTTATGACATTATTTCTGGCTCCATTTGATCTTCTACAAACTATCTAAACAAACCCAAAAGGCAGAGGACAGCCTGAAATTCAGGCTCGTTTTTCAGCATTTCAAACCCCTTGAATATAATGGCTGTCCAGAGCCCTTATTTTTCCCACACATAAATTTCTACCCTATTCTCTCCCAAAACACACACAGATGTACACAATTTCATCACTGGAAAAATAAAGATGAGAGGTTTTCTAGTTGAAGCCAAAATGAATCCCACCCCTGCCCTCCAATCACATCTGTTTCAGACCAACCCGTTTCATTACCACTGTGAGCCCTAATTAGAAGCCCGGGTGAAAAGGCAGGTCCAGGGGCAGGTTTTTGTTGCTATAGGACTAAAACTGGGCCAAGGTTCTCACATATAATACTCATGGCTTTGTGGTAAGTGGGGTCCACATCCAATTGCAGAAGTTCAGTGACTACGGATAAATAAGAATAGAAAGGGGGTTGTAATTTGGCGAACAAGCCACACAAATTCACAGGAAGTAGACTTCATCAGTTCTAGTATCTGTGGTTTTCTTGAATTCTCTTTAGATCTTATTCTGGGAAAAGAAAGTTACCAGGTCAATGGTGTTAATGTGCTTTGTTTTGTTTTGTGTTTGCTCTGTTCTATAGCGGCAGAACAAGGAGATAGGTATGCAGACTAGGAATAAAGAAGAGAGATGCCCAGAAAGAATCCTTGTTGCCAGTCAGGGAGGGAGGGGAGGAGGCAACGAAGGGAAGAAGACACGTAGTTTTTCAACACTGAAAGAATGACTGAAAATAGTTTGTTCTCCTCTAGTATCATTAATGAAACCACACAGTGATGTCACTTCTGATCACGCTGTAATTTGAGTTGCTGATCTTCAGATAACAAGCTTCCTTTTTGCGCATTCACAGCAAGTCGACAGTGGAAAAGACCTTCAGGTTAACTGTGAGTAGGTGGAACTCGTCAAGAAAAATAACTTCACCACAACAACAACAAATGACAGGAGAGACAGAAACTTCTTTGGGAGAGCAAAGGGGAAAAAAGCAAAGTCTAAGTATTATTACACATGTGAAAGTAGAGTCATTTATTTAATAGAAAGTAACTCATTCACACACATGTAACTTTGTGGTCTCTCCAAAGTACGTAAATACTACCAATCAGTTCACCACAGATTATCATCAAAATTTCTTGGGAAATGCCTCATTAAAGCATCTTTAAGGAATAATATGACTGTACACCAGTCAAATAATCTCAAAAAGACGTTCAACACTATCTGCTATAATATAAATTTCCTTCCTTTCCGTGAGTATCACATTTTGCCAAATTTAGTTTTAAATTGAGGTCAGACATGAACCCCTTGAACCACAGTCCTCTTTGCGGGAGAAAGATGTTTTCTGTCTCTAAGAGGAAGGCCTTAAATGGACTGAGGAAAACTGTCCCCTGGCATTAAAGAACTCTACCCAGTAATGTTTATGGGGCACTTTATAAAGTAAACCTTCTCCCATAAAACTTGATGGAACATATTGGTGAAAACTAGTTTAGGATTTGTAAATCCCAGGCTTTGAAAATAGTTTAACAAATTGATATTCCCACCCACCCTATCTGCACGCTCATTTCTCTCTACTGCCTTATCCCTGGTGTTGTAGACTCCCTCCCATTAAGAGAGCGTTGGTGGCCACATAATGGTTTTAATTAAACATTTCCCCAGAAAGATCCACATGTGGCATGTTTTGAGTTGGTAATTAGTTCCTTCTCTACTGTCCACTGAAGTTTATCTTCATCAATTGTTGGCCTCCTGAAGACTCCCCGTATCTGTGTGGTGGTTTTCGGCCAATGTGTTTCTCAAGGCTGAAGTTCCTGGACCACCTGCCTCAGAGTCCCCAGGTGTGCTTGTTGCACAAAATCACAGATCTATGCCAAACTCCAGGCCTACTACATCAGAAATTGCTGGCCACTGAAATTCTGAAATCTACATTTTCACCTGACTTGTCTGTTTAGGAGTGAATGTTAAAGATTTAAATCAAAATAGACTAATATGCATCTTACAAACTGAGAAGGAGAGAAAAAAGATTAACATAGCTATGAAACAAACTCCTAGATACAGAGAACGCATGGTCACCAAGTGGGAGGGGGCCGTGGGAGCTGGGGGAAAAAGGAGCAGGGATTGAGAAGTACAAATTGCCAGTTGCAAAAACAGTCATGGGGATATAAAGTACAGCCTAGGGCATATGATCAGTAACATTGTAATAACTATGTACGGTACCAGGTGGGTACTAAACGTATTGGGGAGATCACTTTGTCAGTTACATGAATGTCTGACCACTGCGCTGTACACCTGAAACTAATATAATGATGTACGTCAAGTGTAATTGTGAAACAAAGATGAACATAGCATAGGAAGACATTGTGGAGCATAGGATTTCTTCTTTTTTTGAGGAAGAAAAAAATTATACTGCAAAACCATTTGCATGTGTGTCTACACCACTGATTAATATGTTTTATCTTATATCCAGTATCTTCATGATTTTATTTTATTTTTTCTACTTAGTTCTTTTAATACTTCTTTCAGAAGAGAAGAAAAACAAAGAATAGGTAAAACTTGAGATACAAATATGCCCATAAAAGTAATTTAACATTTTAAAAATAATCTTCTTGGACCTTTTTTTAGGCTATCTGGTATTATCCAGTTTGTGTTTTGTATAGTATCATACGTTGGGAAGTGGAAAAGTTGCTAGAATTATTTTTCAGACCATTATTAACATTAACAGTAGTACTAAATTAACGTTATTTATTTTATTAAATTAATGTAGTTGTTTATTTATGTAGTTATGCAATTATTTTAGAGGGAGAACATACACAGAGGTGCAGGCCACTTTTTAAACACACAAGAACAAACATGAATTTTTAAAGTGAACCTTGTACTTAACCTTTATGACCCGTCGATGATTTTAACCCATTCACTATTTTCCATGCCATGGTAAGAAACTGTGGGAATTTAAAAAAAAAAAACATTTCAGTATATTGAGTCTTCTGAAAACTGCTTCTCATAAAATAAAGAGTGTCATTATCACCAAATCCCAGTCACAACAGCAATGTTGATTCTGCTCTCAACTTGATTTCTAACATGAGGGAGAAATAACAGTTTTGTGACCACCTGGTAGACTGTGCCTCAATTCCCTTGACTTCTATACCCACATTCAATTTCTGGTCTGTCAGGACTAAAACCTGAAATTAAGTTGTTATTTTAGTCTAGAATTCTTGGTATTCTCATAATCATTATTAGCAAGATTCCTGCTTTGTTTGGAGAGTTATTATTATAATCAGCAGTGATGATAGCTCTTATTATCAACAATTCGGGGCAGATAATGAGGGTTGGGCTGCATCTGTGCACAGCTGTACCTGAAAGCAGCCTGGGCACCCAGTCCCGCATGGCTACAGCCCCACAGTGTCATGGAGGGGTCTTGGCAAAGGAAACTGGAGGCATCAGTAGGTGTACGGAGTTTGGGGGCTGGTCCTCCCGTGACTTGACAGGGGAGACCTTGAACATGAACATGCTTTTTCACTAGAAGATGAAAAATCAGATTGGATTTAGAACATTCATGGAAATGGTGGTGGTGATGGCCAGGTAAAAATTCAGGCAGGGGTAAGACAAGGTAATGAGGAGTAAAATCCAGCCTATTCAAAAATAAGGTGAGTTCAGGCGAAGTTGAGGGGAACTGAGGAATGATGATCCTGTAGAGTTTGTTCCCAGGGTAAGCTGCATGCTTAGCCACTCTGCTCCTCATCACCATCTGTGCAGAGGCAAACTTCCCTTTACCTTCTGTACCGCCACTTCCAGCCTGATCTCCACAGCTCATCCAACAGCAGTTTTACCGTAATTTCCAGGTGAACTCAAACATAGCTCCTCAGAGAGGCATGAGCAGTGCTGGGAGGGTAGGATGCTGGCAGGCTGAAGAGATCACTGGAAGGAAGGCCGCTTGGAGCTGCTTTGACTTTTATTGACCTGTGCACCCAGGTCCTGGCAGAGGGTTAGTGCGGGGTAGGGCAGTGCAGTGCAAATCCAAATGGCAGCCTTTCTCCGAGCATGACAACTTTCAAAAGAACTGGGGGGATGTCCTTTGCCTTTAACAATAACTAGAACAATGTTTTTGTGTCCATGTTATTTTAGTCCAGTGACAATAGTAACCTCACATGTACCCTTACTTATCTAAAAAATTGAGAAATGTCAACTGTCCTTTGAGATCCGGAGTGAGTACATGGTCTCTCTCTCTCTCTCTCTCACACACACACACACACACACTCACACACCACCACACTCTATTTCAACTTCTTTCCAGTATTTATTCCCCTCTCTTCTGAGAGGAAAGGGCAGCAGGAGAATGGGGTTAAGGACCCAGGTTAATAGAAGAGATGGAGAATTGGGGTTTGTGGGAAAGCAAGGGAAAAGAATACATCTTGTAATGAACATTCTATGCTGGGTAAATGGACCACCATTCCCACAACCCTCTGCCCATTTTTAAAACAAAAGGGAGAGCCAAGTACCTGGTGGCAGGTGATGTGGACCACCAGCATTCGGACACGGAGTCCTGGCCTTGCTCCCCTGAGACCTTGGTTATGGCTTTTGGCAGATCCCATCACTAACCTGTGCTGTCAGAATTTTCCTCTGTAAAGCATTTTACCCTATTGACTTGTTTCCCAGGAAAATAACGTGATATATTAATATTTGTGGAGCACTTTGAGACCTGATGATAAAAGATGCATTATACTAAGTAATGTTTGCCTGTCTCCTTGTCCCCCACTCCCCCAATAATCTATGCCTCCATCATATACATATTTTTGCAAATTTTATGTAAATTATTCCAGGCTATTTTCTTTAAGAGAAATTAATGCCTATGGTATTTCTCAAGAGGAACCTGACAAAATCAGTATAAAATAAAAAAAAATGCAAAGAGTAACTATGGCATACAATGAAGGTTAAGGTTTAAAAAACGTAAGAAAACAGATTTCAGTTCTAGGCTCGTATGGGGGTATTATAAGCAACAGTGAGTAATAATGATGACAAAAATGAGGAAAAATACATTGGCAGTGTCATTTGAAAACAATTGTGTTAAGAGGCTTTTTACACACATTTTACACAGTTTGGATATCCAAAATGGGTTTTAGACGATATTAAGAGGATTGTTTTTCAAGATATTAAATGTGTGAAGAGCAAGAATGAGAAATAAGGAGAGCTGGCTGATAGAACCAGTCCGGGGAAATGACCTAGCTCCATGCAGATGGCCAAGGGGCGGTGGCGTAGTTGCTGCTGCCCTGGGGTTTCAGGGGTTCAAACAGCTTTAGACAATAAGTCATTTCCTTTCACACATATTAAACCAAAAATGTTTCCCTTGTTTTTTCCTCTCCTGCTGTTCTCTCTACATTTTTGGCCTTCTGATATTGGAAGTGAACTGCCTTTCATTGTTATTGATTTCATCGGCAAACATTGTGGGCAACACAGTTCCTCTTTTCTCAACGGAGTGGCATGTCTCTGCCTCTCCCTCACTCCCACTGCAAACCAGTTCCTCCTCTGACCTTCCGGATTTTCCTTAATGCCACTGTCATTTCCCTAGTCACCCAGGCCTGAAACCACAGCCTTCTCTGACCTCATTGTGACGCTACGTGTCATATCGAACGTCACTAGTCTCCTTAAATAGACATATGCTTTAGCTCGATGCTTCTCAGAACTTAACACACGCACATGAATCATTGGGGATCTCGTTTAAATGCAGGGTCTGATTCAGATGGTCTGGGGGTGGGGCTGAGACTCTGTGTTTCCCACCAGCTCCCAGGTGATGCCCATGTGACTGGTTCTTCCCTTTTCTTCCCTTTTTAAGAAAAATTTCCACTCCAGGCAGGGCTGAAATGGTAACCTGGAGCATATCATGCTTTATGTTAATTTTTTTGAAGGAATAAAACAAGAAACATCATAAGACACAAACTCCAAACCGGGGAGAAAATGAAGCTTCTCTACCTACAGTGTTTTCTTCTCCGAGGGCTGTCTGCATTCCATTCCATCCCATACTACTGTCTGCTTGTTTTGTCCATTTATTCCTTCAACCAATGTTTCTGAGAGCCCACTGATTGTGAGACACTGAAGTACACTCAGAGAATACAGTGGAATGATATGATTTCCTACCATTCATAACTTAGCAAAGAAATACAGTTAAGTAGGATATTTCTCTGTGACTAGAATATTCTTCTTACTGATCAGACCTCCTTTCCCCCTTCCCCCACCTCTCACTGCCTCTTCCTAATTTATACTATAGCAATACTAAACTGTATTCTATAATGCTCAAATACAAGTCATGACTGGAATCCTGCGAAGGGCTGCACTTATCAATGAGCCAATTTCCATACATTTTCAAAACTTGAAAATGTAATAGTTGTATTTAATATAATGTAATAATTGCTTTTAATTCTCATAGGAGGATATGTTCATTGATTTATAGAGAAAGAAAGGGGATGAGAGAGAGAGAGAGAGAGACTGATGTGGGACAGAAACATCAATCAGTTGCCTGTGTGCGTGACCCAACTGTGGACTGAACATGCATCCAAGGCATGTGCCCGGACTGGAGATGAAACCTGCAACCCTCTGGTGTATAGGACACCAGGCTGGGACTATAATAACTGTTTTAAGAAAAGGGATTATAATTTTGAGTCTGGGCTGTTTTTGGCTTTACAAGGACTGAAAATTCAAGAAAATATGACTATATGGTACAAAACCTTAATATCACTGAGAATATGTAGTAGGTAAAACCCAGTAGTAATAGTCCTGGTCATAATGTAGATCTGAATATAACATGATTGATGAATAGTTTTCATCCTCCTCCCAGTCCCTATTCTCACACAGAGCATCTTGGAGGTATAGAGGAGGCCAGGGCAGGTGGGACACAGAAGTCACACAGCTCTGCCTAAGGAAGGGAGGGGCAGAGTGAAGGTCCCAGAGAGCCCCGGTTTCTCCCAGCCCAATGTCTTTGGAGGAGGGTGCCGTAAGAGGCATTTACTATTTACTACCCAGTAGACCTGGAATCTCTGTTGCTCTTCTGAATATTTCAGGCAGCCCCAGGATTCAGAAACAACCCCATTGATGCTGAAGCTACCACTAGTTGGTGTAAACTATAACCAGGACTGGGGCGATTTATGATCATACAGCTACACCAGAAACCACAGACTGCACCCGGAATGTGCAGATTGCCCAGCTGGTTTTGTGACCATCCCACGGATGCTACCCATGTTCATACACTTGGAGTTTCCTCTATTTGATTCCATCCAGTGAGCTTTTTACCTCTGCTGATGGCATTTCTCTTTCTACTTTATCCTGGAGCTCATTCATCTTTATCTCCTTTTCACCTATTATATGATAAAGCTCAGAGCCACTCAAACAAACATAGTTTGGTCATTGCTAATTCCTGATCAAAGCAACTCAGTATCCAGCAGCAATCTGCTAAATCACCTCATTAGCCCATCCTAAATCCTAATAAAATCCAGAACAGGGTTGAGAGCATGCCACACATTATTCTAAGTATGCTACATGCATTGACTTATTTATTTTTCACAGCAACATTATGAGCCCTTTAGTTTATCATTCTTATATTAAAATGTGAGGAAGGCAAGGTACAGAGAGGTTAACTAACTTGCCCAAGGTCACACAGCACAGTCTAGCACAGAATGGAATTCATACTCTGTATGGACCTGCAATCATAAAGACTCTCACATGCCATACAGGGCTGTGTTTAGACGTTGTTCTAGAGGCAATAGGGAGCCACTGAAGGATTTTCAGAGAGAGAGGTATGAACAGATTGAATACCTGAAAACTATGGAAGATGCAAGATACATAGAGGAAGGGAAAATCAGTGGATTAAAATTGACAGGAGGCTGAAGTTAGCTGCTGTTTGTTCTTTTGAATAAACACTGTAACTAACTCCCTTTCTTCTTACGTGAATACCTGTATCTTCCTCCAGATATATATTTAACCTTTCTTTCAGAGATGTTTTGTGATTCAAAATATACAAGAATTGCCTTTCGAATGTTTGGCATCCACTTTCTGTTGTGTGTTTACGTTGAGAATAAGAGCCGCCCTTTCCCATGGACTCCCGAATATATTCCGGAACAGTTGTGTGTTGGAGATTTTAGCTTTACTCAAAATACAAGAGAATCTTTAAAGATAAATATGCTAAGAACTGAGGTGTGACAGCCCTCTGCTTTTGGTTGCTGGTCATTCTTTCTTATGTCCTCCTGGATTGAAAGTTTGTATAAACAAAAAAGTCATGTTTCCAAGCCTGAGATCTTATTTCAACAACTGTAAACATATTTAGGGGTAATAATATCAGAAAAGCATTTCCACATTGTAAGTTTAGTATTAATTTGCTAATAGTAGTAGTAGAATTCATGCTATTAGCAGTATTAGCCTTGTTATTAATCAGCACATTTTTTTAAAAAAGAAAAGATTGACATTACAAGTAGTTGAGTGAGCAGCTAACAACCATGAAAGAAGACACTGGCATAACTAGGTTAAAAATTGATGAGCAGAAGCCTGACTCTTGTTCTCTATGTATTAAACAGCGAATTCTCATAAAAGGACTCTTAATCATTGCCTGCATGTCGACATCCTCAAAAACACCATTAATTGCAAAACAACTTCCATGTGTTTGCACATGGCAATTCATCCAAATGGTAAGGCTTTACCATTTTTCTTTTAGCTTTAAGTTCCCATAATCTGTTACTTCATTCACCCATGGAGCGGGTGTTTCTGAAGCCCATGTGCTGTTTCGGGCACTGTGCTAAGTACTGGAAATGAGAATGACTAAGTCACTGTCCCTCCCACAAGGAAGCCCAGACTTTCAGTGTTTCTTTCACATGATAAGTTTCTCAGTTCCCATTTCCTTAGTGCTATCCCTTTAAAAGTAGCCCAACGAGATTATGACAACTGACCTGCTTCATTCATTTATTTACTCAGTCACTTATTTAGTAGATATCTATGGACACGCTCATTACATGCAATGGGGATAAAGTGATGAATGAGACAAACATTCATGTACCTCACATTTACTAGCAAAACACACAGATTAAAAAGAACAAATAAAATAACCACATACTATAATAAACACTATGAAAAACAAATATAAGGAAGATAATGATGGGGGAGGGACTGATTTTTAGAGGGGATGGCTAGTAAAAGTCCCTTTGGGGAGGTGACATTTATTCTGAAATTGGAGAAATGAGATGGACCTACCCATGTGAAAAGCGCAAAAATCATTTCAGTAAAAAAAGCAGCGCATAATGAGCTTGAAGCAGAAAAGAGCTAGGAGCTTTCCTTAGCAGAGAAGAGACATACTCTGATTTGGTTTTTAGGACTCTAATTTTGGCTGCCGCCATAGAATAGATTGGACGAGGGCAAGAATAAAAACTGGGGAAACTTTGCGGAGCTAGAAGATGGTGGTGATAGTCTGGGTGAAAGATGATGGTTACGGTGTTGGCCACAGAGAGGGGGGAGGAGCTGGAAGAGGCAAGAGGGATATTGGAGGCAGACTCAGTAGGACTTGTGGGTGATTGGAAATGGCAGGGAGCTGAAGTTAGCAATCTAGAATAATTTCCAAGTTTCTGGCTTGGAAAATTGGATGATCACCGTTGTCTTTGACTGAGATGGGGAGTTCTGGGTATTGGGAGGCAGGTTTGGGTGAGAGAAAAGAGAAATTGAATACAAAGGACGAAAACATCACAAAAGCATTCTTCATATTCATAGTTTAGACATTTAATATTATATACATATATACAGAAATAGGTAGAGCAGGGTCATGGGAAAGATATTTTTTGATGTCCCTCTAAAAGTAGGACGCTTGTGTATAGCAGCAAAGTAAATCTCTGGTACTCTAGGATAACATCCTCACAGACTATCTGGGTTGAAATGGTATTGATTCCAAATACTCTGATGTTTGAATCTCCTCTCTTACAGGCCTGCCAAAGGATTGCGTAGTCTCTGTTTGAACAGGCATAGTTACAGAGGGTGGAAGGTACAATAATAGCTAATTCTTATAAGGCACTTAATATGCGCCAGGCACTCTTGTAAGGAGTTAACCAAAACAAGATCTACTTGTCAGACATTTCTTGTAATACTCAGGAGGAATCTGTTTCCCATTCTACCCATTTAAAATGTAATCTTTGCCCCACCCTCCCACACATCGTACCTAGAGAGAATATTAACAGAGGGACTTGCAGGGTTTGGAAGGTTTCCTTATTCTCATCCTGGCTCACCCCCTCTTCTATGACTGCAGGGTGTTTTCTCATTGGTCAGGGACAGGGTGGGACTGGCTTTTGAATTTCTCTCCAGCTCTAAATTTCGACAGTTCCAAAAATTCATGCCTTCACTTTTAAATAGACAAGGAAACATGTATAAACTATGAGAAGACGAAACTTGTGAAGGAATAAAAAAGATCCAATCTGACATTTCCCATGTATGAAATTTTATATTTAGGTTTTATAACAATTCATGGAATTCCTAGTCTTTTTAAAGAACAGAAGTGCTATTTATTTTTGTGCTACTTCTGATTTTTTTTACCCCAATCCAGGTTGACAATACTGTCTACTATTATAGAAAATGTTTATTTTTCAGGGATTCCTGTCATCAATATTTTCCTGAGTTCTAAGAAAAGTTGATCTCTGCAGATAAAAATGTGCATTTTTCATACCTGTTTCAAGTACCATGCCCTAGCCGAGTGTTACCCCAGGAGAACCACTGATGGAGAAGGGAGAAGATAAAAAGTAGCCAGGACATCACGGCATAATGATAAGAAAAACAAGTGCTCTCCACTTCCCTGCTCATCAAGAACAAAGGAGACATATGATAAATAATGCCCACAAAGATACCCTGGTGTCTGGAAAACTAGCATGGGAACCACAGACTAATACCACGATTTATGACACTAATAAGAAATCTGAAAGGTAATATAACAATAACTGCACAAGGCCCTCTCTCTCTACACCATTTGCTGGGGGTGAGGGCACACATAATGGATCTTCAAACTCAGTTCTTCTTGGCCCAGAGCCAGGTGAAACTGAGCATACAGATGGTTCTTTTCATCATGGGTCAATGGAGTGGAACTAATAGTAACATGTTTCCCTTTTCGCTTTACTGCCAGGGCCCTCAAGGCCCAGCTCTGACTAGCAGGCCAACTCAGGTGCCTGAGAGCACTTAGGCTTTTCATCCCAATCGCCCTATTTTATGTGGGATTATTTTGCAGTTGATACTAACTACCCCTTACCTGGTGTGATGCGTTAATGGACAGTGTCCATTTTGTCTGGAAGAAACAATGAGTGGTGTTCTCATGAGTCTGTGAGCTCATGTTCCTACCGATTGAGTGGAATGTTTGCCAGGAGGTAGTTGTATTTGATCCCGTGTTAGTTTATGCCAATTGGGTTACAGTACTTATTATAATGCAAATTTTAATGAAATATTCTATAAACTTTGAAATATTAGCACAAAAAGAAATAGAATCACTTCTATGAAAACAAAGTTGTATGCTTTAGGTGAATAATGTTCAGTTGCTAAAAATAATAATGTGGAATGAGGCCTGAGAGAGGCAAGTGGAAAAAGTTGGGGGAAAAATAGGTTATCTAGAAAGGATTCCACATTCTGGCTGCTTTGACAATGTCTTTCAGTTCTTCCTTCATTTTAAGGAAACCAAAACTTGAAATTGCAGACGGTAGTGGATTATGAATGTAGTCAATATTCTAAGAAAACATTTTTAAGTCTTACATCCAAATATTGGTGACTGTATATTAGTATATTCAAGGTAAATGGGATGATTCAAATGTATATCTTTTATTTGTCATTTCCTTCTTTAACCAATTTTTTAATTAACCAACTATGACATCAGATGAGAGAATATATACTTTAAGAGCAAATTTTAATAATTTGTGAGTAGGAGGAATAGCCATGTAAAATATATAGAAAGGAATAAAAAAGAATACATAAATGCCTAATGAATCTAATACCATTATTTCAATTTTACAAAATCTCCTGGTGTTAAGGTGATGAGATGGGTCTATAAGACACATACTCACTTAATTTGGGATTCCTTTGGAGTGGACTGACTTGTTATAGCTCATGCATGTAGCACGTGGGTGATCGTAATACAGGCTCAGAGCTACATCCTCAGATGTGCTTGGAGACTGTGTTCAGCAGGTTACTATGGTCATGGAAAGATCTTGGTCTTTAAAGTCAGCCAGACTTAAGTGTTGGGGCCCATCACCGGTCAGCACTTTTGGGACCCTTGGTTTCCTCACCTGTAAGATGGGATTAATAATTCGTCTGTCACAGACCTGCGAAGAGGATTAAGTGCAATAATTTATAGACAAGTATCTGTCATGGTAGCAGTCATCAGACATTCAGGAAAGAGGACTCTTTGTGCTGATTTTTCCAAATGCAAAAATTGGCATTTGGGGTTATTGAATAGATATACAAACCTCCAGGATTTCACATTGTTGCTCTCGCTGCTGTTTTGACATCAGCGCTTGCATTTGTTTATTCTAGGCACCCAAACATTACATTAAAGAAATGCATCAGATCTTGACTTTTTAGTACACCGCAATATTAAAATTTATAACTCTTCAGAATGACATAAAGATATCTCTTTACAACTGTTGCTTTTGCTTCACTCCCGTGATGTTGCCATCTCTCAGCTTATCAACCAGTTCAGATGAGAAATGGTGAAGGGATCTCTAAGTCTACATGGATTATGTGGTAAACTGAGGCACAAGTTTTCTTTCAAGTATTAGGCTCAGCCTGAGGACTGGGCAATATTTCAATGCTTCAATGCCTTTAAAGTTCCCCAAATTCCACCCTTACCCATCACTTTCTACAAAATGAGTTTGGACTTGTTGTGACAGAGGAGAAACCACGTTGTAAAAGGGCCGTAGATGGTATTACGCGGGCCACCCTGTTCTCAGGGCTGCTGCGGTGAATCTAGGCCAGCATACTGCTTTGAGTAGTTGACAAATTCCACTGTTGCTTTCTTTTTTATTTTTCCCCATGAAGTTTAAAATAAACAATTAACCTATTTCTAACACAGTGTTTGGTATTGATTTAATTTAGCATGTGTTATTCATCTGCATGCCTCACAACGGTTGCTTAATTGTCTAAATCTTCCTGTGTAGAGCGCTGCCTATGGAATCTCTTTGCACAGAACACTCTTAGCAGAGTGTGGCTCACTATTTCCATAACATCTGTCTTTTCTACTACAGAGCAGATTAACAATTATGCCTCTTTTAAAGGTGTGTGTGTGTATGTGTTTTTAGGGGAGGCTAGGCGAGATATTTACTCCTGGTACAATTTGCTTTCTGGTACAATAGGTCAGTCCTACCACCAGGTCAGAGATTTTGCTTGTACCCATAATGCAGCTGGCAGGATTGCCCTTTTGCCTCAGTATGCCACAGAGTGCCACATGATTTCCATTAAACATGATTGTCTGTGAAGGAGACAACATATGCAACCCCCTCCTCTTACTCCCACTCCCCATGTGACACACACGCGCACACAGGCATACAAAGCTTCTTTCAATTGTGTTAAGCAGTAAAGCAGAAGGATTTTTTAAATTAGTGTTTTGTTTTGGCAATGGTTGCTGATGTGTTCATGTAATACAGTTTTAATCAAATCCCCAAAGCTGAAGACCTTTCAGCATATCTTAGGCTGCACTGTGCAGGGCTTATTCCACTTGAAGTGGCCACCAGGGAGGTACAATTAGCTGTTCCCATGGAGAAGTTTGTTATAGTAATAAATAATAAGTAGCATAGGTAGCGATGGAATCAATTAAAGATATTTTTGACCATCTAATGGTTTATGGGAATGCTAAATAATTGACAACAACAAGTTTTTGGCTATGTTTTCTATCTGCATGTCTCCTTGTAACTAAGCATTGACCATGCACATAGGACAGGGGCTGAGGCCACTACTTCTTCTGTCTTAAAGCCACATTGTCGAGGGTACTATATGAAAGGCAGCTGAGGCCCTTCCATAACCACGCTGATTTTGAGAGGGTTAAAACTCTGCTGTAAATATTTGCTGCAGGCAGAAATCTAACATATGAAGCAGGAGAACAAATTGTGTTATCAGTTTCAAAAACAATCTGTTTCGCCATTCATTTATTTATTTTTTTAACCTGTGTAAAACAGAACAATAGGAATTGACTCGCTGAGAGGGCTTTTTGCTTTGTCTCTAGGTTCCGACAGCTCTGATGTTAAAATGGAAATTTTGGTGAGTGGGACATTGGTAAAGTGCTCTAAATGCTTTTGGCACCTTGACAGGGAAAAAATCAAAACAGTCAAGCTACCTTGGTCTGAAATTGGTAAGTACGTGCTCACGAGTTGCTTTATAAATAAAATCTCAGAAGGAAATAGGATGGATGGGTTTATTGCGGGTATTTGAGGGTGAATTGATATGCCACACACCACCCAAAGCAGGTCAGGGATCCGTAAGCTTAGCAAGATTTGCATGAAAAGACACAATGGTTTCCTCAAAGTTATTGGATATGTGACACATGGTCTCAGTGCCAATGTGGATATCAACGGGGACTCATCACACCTAAAATTGGGGCTCAATAAGGCTTGAATTTCAGTTTTCATCATTTGATTATGAAAAGCCGTTCTATCTGGTGTTCTGTTTTACCAATGTCATTACAAATGTAGAAACCTACTCTGTGGATTGTTTACCTTAATGCAGAATGCTGTCATTCTTTCCTGGGGAATCTCTCTAAAGTCAACGTGAGTGATGCATTATATAAGAGAAATAGTAACTGCCTCTTTGCGCTACTGGGGTGTGAACATTTTTTACCTCAAATAAAATGTGTTTAATGCAATAGTAGCTTTTACTTTAGTAGGAATTGGCAAACTGTAGACCATGGGCTAAATCTGGCCCATTGTTTTTATAAATAAAGTTTTATTGAAGCACAGTGACATCCGTTCATTTACCTGTTGTCTATGGCTGCTTTCATTATACAATGGAAGAACTGAATAGTGGCAATAGTGGCAATTGTATGACCCTTCCCATAATAGCTGAAAATATTTATTATCTGGCCCTTTACAGAAATGTTTGCCAACCCCTGACTTATAGGATTCCATAATCTGATGATTGAAAATTTACCTACTATGTTTAGCATATTCCTTTGAGAAAGATTATTTGTCTCATTCTTCCCCATCCTTATTTGCCTGAAGACTAGTATGCAAGAAATCTGAGGATAATCAGATGATCAAATAGGATAGTACAATGATTCATAGTTTTTCTTTGACAACAGTTATTGATCAAGAGCATCAGCAGTTCTTAAACAGAGTGACATGGCCCACAGAGAGTTGCGTCCCATTGAAAGGATTTGGCCCGTTGCCCCCAATTTAGCAGCTGGGTCACAGGGGATAGGGCACTTGGAAATAGATCAGGATGGTGAGGAAATACAAAGAACAGAGTAGATGTGAAAACAGGAGCAAAATTAAAGAGTAACAAAACGACTTTGACTCTAAAATCCAGAGGGAGTGAAAAAATACGCAGGAACAAACAAAAGGTTTTAAAGGAACTGCTTGAAGGAGGGAGGGGTGCCTGGAATTCCTTTCCATTGATGATGACTCCTCCGTGGTCATCCGTGGAAGGTAAACAAATTCTGCATTTCCATAGTAGCTATAGTCTGTAGAAAAACAGGGGCTGGTCTCTTTCTCCTTCGCCACGTACAGGATGAGCTGCAGCCAGCGAGTAAAAAAATGATCAGTGTGTAAGACATAGAGAGGTGGTCTTTCTTTGTTCCGAGTCAGGAAATCACACAACTCCCACCCACAGTTTGAACACATTCACACTAACAGTGTTTCCTTTGAGTGTCTGGTCCCAGAGTGAAGAAGAATGCTATGCAGAGAATTGTCTCATCTGACAATTTATATATTTTTTTCTAAGTAGGAATTAGTAAAGGTAACCTGGTGTTAAGATTCCTCCACTCACAAGAGAAGGATGCTTTTATTGGTACTATTTTTCGAAAGTTATGTGATAAACAGAAAAAAGAATCAAATGAAGAGAAAGGACTGAGAGTCTTGCTGCTGACTTTCTGTAGATGCAAAAGGCTGGAGACACCTGATCTCCATGCTGCAGCCTCTTGGCACTCCGTGTAGTCCCGCGGGCTTACCATCCCCTCCTCCCTCTAGACCAGCATTCTCTCCCCATTTTGCCCAATGACTCCTTCTTCTTCTTCTTTATTGCTTAGCCTCAGATTAGTTCTTCCTGGATACCTCCTTTGACTGACCAGACAGATAAGGGTCTTCCTGTTACTTGACCCCATCGTGCCTTGTGCTTCTTAATTGTATAACATTTCTTATGCCCTTATAATCATTAATTCATTTTTTCTTCTCTACATCAAGCTCTAATAAAGATTATTCTCTGCTGGTTTAACCATGATGATGTAATAGTTAACCAACTTTCGGAGAGTGGATCTTTAGTTTAAGGATCAAGGAATGTGAGGAGAAATGTGATGAATTTGTGATCTTCTCAGTTGGTTAACATTTAGAGTTTCGTGATGGGATTGGGGACAGTTATAGAGCTAACATTTATTGACCCTCATCGTTGTGCAGCCATTGTACTTTGACTTCAAGTGCATTATCTCACTTAAGCATCTCAACAAGCCTATGTGAATGGGAATCCCATAAATGCAGCAGTAAGAAAACAGTCCAGAGAGATTAAGTGACTGTCTCAGGGTCATGTTTCAGGATATAGACGAGCCAAAACTTGAACCCAAGCTTAACAATTTATACAGTCCAGCTTTTCTCACTGCCCCATGCTGCATTCAGTAAATGGCTCTTCCTAGATATGTCAGAGAAGGTCTGCAATTTTTCTTGTGTTTTCCCTCTTTCTTCCTCCTCTTTCTTGTGCCCCATATTTTTCTTTCTTTGTTTCTTTTCTGTTGACAAAACCTAAGATGTCTCAAAAGTATCTATAAGTATATTCTTACCCTGACTGTGTCCCAGAAGTTGTTCCCCTTTGCTTTATTTGCTTGAACTAGGGGATCTACTCGTCCTTCCATTTCCCAGTCAAGAGCGTGCATTTTCAACCATCTAAATGCCTGCAAACTTGTAATTAGGTTTTGTATAAACATTAAGAGTTTCATTTTCCTCTTAGAAAAGAGTGCTAAGTGAGATTTGGGTGGGAATTTTGGCGCATCCAATCTTTATGTTTTCAGATGACTTATTAAAAAGCAACAACCCACATACTTTTTATATAGCACAAGGAGCAATGCTGCTTTCCAAAGTCATCATCCCTACCCACTGCTGTATAAAATTAGTAGAAGACTAGATAAATTATTTATCCAAGAAATCAAAATGGGAGAAATAAAATAGGTATTCAGTTGAAGTTGTTTTGCATTTATTATCTAAAGAACTCAGAGATGTGTCTGTCAAGTAACTCTTTTGAGGCCTTTCCATGAACCAATATTTAATCTTCAAAATTAATGCCTGAAGAACAAAAAAAATTGTTGTTTATCAAAATAAGCTTGAAGTTAAAATTACCTTTGAATATGATGTTTAATTTTTGAGAACCTGTGCCACCTACTAATTCATATCGACCATTATTCTGTTAATATAATAAAGACAGAGCCTCCTAAAAGAATAGGCATGGATGTTTTATCCTTTAGGATGCTGTTTTCTCCTATATTTCCATATTCTTTCAGTCTCTTTACATTTGCCAGCAGGGTTGTAGAGGTCAAATAATCTTCTAGTTTTGAATAGTCACTTGGTCAACTGAGAGCCCTGTGCTCCTTGTTCACTGTGTGGTCTGTTCCATGCCCTAGTTCAGGTTTCTTTTCTACCTGCCCTATACCTGTCTCTCCTCAGCTTTGTCTTGTGTGGCCCCCCTTTCACATTATTATCTAGTGACACAAACAAAGAAGAATTGCTCATATTGTTCCATTTTATGCCTTTTTTACATGCCGTTCCTTTTTGCTTTCCTTTTTTAACCAAAACCCATTCTCTCCCCTTAGTTATTCTTTAAAACTATGCTTAGGCATTATTTCTCTCTATGAAGCCTGTCCTAATGCCTCACTGCAGATAAAAGTAATTATTCCTTCCTCTAAGCTACTTCAGCACCTCATTCACATTCCGTTTGTTACATGGATCATACAGTCCAGAAATAATTTGTTAAATGTCTGTCTATCCCAGGGGCAAGTGCCATGACCTGTCTTTGTCCCTAGCACCTAACTTGGGAGCTGGCGTATATCTCCTTTGTTTGGTCTTCCTACATCCTGTATGTGTGTAACTGAACTGATAGATAAAAGCAAAATTACCTGGTTCTTGGGAGACAAAACAAAGCATGGAACTTCCAACCTGCCAAGACACTTTAAAACTTCAATACAGTTTGTCATCAGGTCTCTTTGAGTTGTTCTTGTGAGCTCCCATAACGTTGACTGTTGGCCTGAGATTATTGAAGGTGATGATTCAGATAGAGTGAGGTTTAATTTTTTAGTTGGCTGAATTTCATTAGATTCATCAACTTTTTAGGGCAATAGTCAAAATTTACTTGTATAAAAAAATACCCGGATATAATCTAGTATCTGCAAAACCAACAATTGCACACAAGTCCCTCCTTCTAGTGAGTCACTTGGATGCAAAATCAACTGTAATTCAAGAAACCAAAAACACTGAGGGGTGAGTTTTGTCAGACTGGACCAACCTGTTTTACCTGTTATGGACAAAGAAAAGACTGATGAGGTCCCAGGGTGCAAGGAAGTGTACCTGGGGTAAGAGGAGCATTCTGTGTCTCCCCCTGCTGGTTGGTGGAACAACTAGGTAGAACAACCCCAAGAGTCTGAATGGTCATGACCTCACAGCTTTGTATCATCTGGTCAACTTAATAAGGATAGTTGATCGGAGTTCACATCAGGATATTTAATTTCATCCCCAGCATTCAAACTCCAGTTAATTAGCATTCTGCATTTCTTAACAATTCTAACTTCACATCCCATTGAAATAAACCATTAAGAAACTCACTTCTTGCATATTTTAATTCCAGGCTATAACTACATTTTGATTAAATTAAAATTGTTTTATAAAGGTTGTGTTTGAAAATAATCTGGAGTGTTACCACAAGGGATACCATTTCCTCTAGTCTTCAAAGGATTGTTTTAGTCCACTGGTAAATATGAAAAAAAAACAATTCTTATAAAACACCATAGTAAAGTAAATTTAAGAAAATGTAGAAAATGTAGATTTACCCAAAATATGTTTGTATTATTCTATTACCTTTATTTGGTGATTATATATCTGTCAGAGTCAAATTCTGAATAAATTTGAAAAGCCTTTTTATTGTGAGCATTTAAGTGCGCATTCACGACAAGAGCTGAGACAAGCTAAGATTGCACAAAGAAGATACAGTATGATAGACGGTTTACAAACAAGAAAATGCTTATTCAGTGGCAACAGCTAAGCATTTGAGAAAAAGATAGACATGCACAGGCCTGCCTTTTAATGGTATCATTCTAGTTGCTTGAGTGAGAATAGAAAGTAGAGAACAGGAGTGGACACAAGTGAGCTCATTAGACCATTGTAATAATCAAGGTCAGATTGGTAGTAGTAAAAATGAAAGAAAATGATTGGATTACACATATATTCTGAAGAAAGAGTCAACTAGATCTGCTGATCGATCGGAAAGGTATGGTGGAAGGGAGAAGAATCAAGTAGGACCCTCAGATTTTGTGCTTTAGCAAACAGAAGAGTGTGGGAGGCACAGGTGGTCTGATGAGGAGCTAAATTTTTGACGTGTTAAATTTGACATGGTTATTAGGCATTTAAGGGGAAATCTGAGAAGGCCCTGGAGAGGCCTAGCTGAAGACAGAAATTTGTTAGTTATCAGATGCTATTAGATGAGATCCCTGAGGCAATCAGAGAAGAGCATTAAGGGCTGAACTTCGAGGCACTCCAACATTCCAGGGTTGGATAGACCAGAATGATCCACCAAAGGATACAGAGAATAAGTGTCTAGTGAGGTAGATTTAAAACCAGGTGAAAGCTAAAAAAAAAAAAAAATGATTCAAGAAGGGAAGGGTCAAAGGTAACATGTGTTGCTGATTCAATAAAACAAGGATTGAGATTTAGAACCTGGGGCTCACCGATGACCTTGACAAGGGCTTTGTTTCCATCAAGCGGTGAGAATAAAACCTAGCTAGAGGGGTTCAAAGAGAATGTGAAGAGAGGAGTCAGGGATAATGAGTGCAGATACTTGTTTTGCGGCATACAGGAGGGAGCAATAAGATACTGACTGGAGTGGGAAGTGGCTTAAGAGATGGTTTTCTTCTATAGATATTTACATGCTGATGAGAAAGTTTTTGTAGACAGGAGTTGTTGTTATAGGAGAGAGATGGGAGATTTCTGGAGCACTTTTCTTGAATAGACAAAAATGAATTGGATCAAGTGGTCAGGGGAAGGGACTCCCTTTCCTGGCCAAGGTGATGCTCATCAGTGGCAGGGAAGATGGCAGGGTTACAAGACCCAGATCCAGGTAGGTGGTGGGTATGAGCATGAGAACTCGTGGAGCATTTTATCTGATGACCTCTGTGTTCTCAGTGAGATGAGAGTAAGAACAATGAAGGAACTGTTAGTTATTTGAGGAGAGGGTGAAAAATACAAAACAGTCACCTAGAAAAGCAGGAGAGTGAAAGACTGAGGAAATGTAGTGTGATTGTCCAGCCACATTAAGGGCTCTCTGGTGGAGAGTGAGCACGTATTTAAAGTGAGGCAAGTCAGCAGTCCTGTGTTTATTTCCAGCTTCATTTAGTTTCACGGGTGCAGGTGAGGATAAGAGGATAAGAGGAGAGTTGGATTTGACTAGGGTTGCAGTTTTCAAGTGAGTAGGCAAGAGGGAGGGAGGGAGGGAGAGAGAGATGGTGGGGGGACAAAGGAGTTGAGGGCATATGCAAAGAAATGGTTCTACTAATTTGCTGCAGAATTTTACCTGGATAAGAAGTGAAGTGGGGTTATAAGGAGCTAAGAGGCAGTTTCAAAGGTAGGATCAATGGATTGTAGATGCCTGTGCTAAGTTGAAGTATTAGAGGATATAAGCAGGAAAAAGTGAAGATGACGAACAGAGAGGGGTGAATTAAGAAGAAGATACAAATTCTAATAACTACAAGGTCTAAGTCATGCATGCCTGGCATGACTGAGGGAGGGGCTGGCTGAAATAATGCAAGGAAAAGTTCTAGGAACTTAAAGGAAATGAAAACAAACAAACAAAACCAGGGTTTTGGAATTATCACCTGCTCAAATATCAAAATTACTATGAATTATGATGAAAGTAGTTTTTCAGTTGATGACACTGTGTCAGGAATTAAAACATTAAAAAAACTGGAAGGGGATGACCTGTTAGCCCACAGTTGCTTGGAGAGAGAAGGGGCAATCTGCAGTGTAATGTGGTGACGAGGGACTCAAGGCTGGAGAGTGTTGGGAGGTAGTGAAAGGATTAAAGAGGTTGCCAACTTCACAACCAACCTGTGGTATAAAAGGGCTGAGAAAGAAAAGGGTGTAGGGGGAGCAGTGTCCCTAGGAGAGCACCTGGTTTTAGTTTGAAAAACAAGATACATAAGGAAAGATTGAGGATGTTGGAGACTGTGATTTGTTCCAAAGGGCACTGTGGAAAGGATTCTGGTGATCGAGAAAAATTAAGAGCTGTGTTTAGTAAAGCAATTTCACAGATTTGTATGAGGATTAGAATTTGGGGATATAGATTACAGCTGAAATAAATTTGAAGTTAAATTTGAAGTTTAAATGAACAGTGGTTACTTCTTTGTACTTGTAGCCAACTGCCACCTTACCACCCCTCATCCCCGTTTCCTGACATCCACTGATCTGTTCGTCTGTATAGTTTTGTCATTTCAAGAATATTATTTAAATGGATTCATACACTATACAGCCTTTTGTGATCAATATTTCTTGCTAAGCACAATGCCCATAGAGTCCATCCAGGTTGTTGCATGTACCAACCACTCATTACTTTTTATCACTGAATAGTATTCCATTGTATTGATACGCCAAAGGTTGACCAACCATTTGCTCCCCTAAGGGCATTTGAGTTGTGTTTGGAATGTTTATGTCTTCCAAAAATTCATATGTTGAGGCCCTAACATAGGTGATGATATCTAATGGCAGCATTTTTGATGTAGAAGAAGCCATGTAGGTGATTAACTGAAGCTGAGTAAGCCAAGTTGTTTTCAGTACTTTGCTCTTACCAATAAAGTAGCTTTGAACATTTGTTGTACACAAATGCATCTATCTCCTTTTAAGCTTCATTGAAATTATGTTCTTGTTGTATTCTTT
Source organism: Sturnira hondurensis (assembly GCF_014824575.4). Lineage (NCBI taxonomy): Eukaryota > Metazoa > Chordata > Mammalia > Chiroptera > Phyllostomidae > Sturnira > Sturnira hondurensis. Next base: position 11,559,097 of record NW_028085930.1, read on the forward strand.
TGCCTGACTCAAAATAAATAAATCCATAACTATTATAATTGTAAAAAAACTGTTTATCCACAGAAACAACATCGAGGCACACCGTGTAGAATGAAACACACGGGAGTATGGAGGGCTCTTGCACATGTAACACTGAGTGAATAAAACTAGTCACAAAAATTTGATTTTTAAAAAAGTATAGAGTACAAATGAGCAAAGTTAATTGAAATAATCAGAAGTCGACATAGTGATTAACCTTGAGGAGAGGTCACTGGTTTTGGGGTGCTGCCGAAGTTCTGACATGTGATCTGGTTGGTGGTCTCAGGGGTTTGTCAGTGAAAGGTTATAGAGCTGCATACCTGTGAGAGGTGTACCTTTCTGAATGTACAAATACCCCAGTAAAGCCCAAGAAACAAACTTCAGCATAAGATTCCAAGGCTTTTCAAATACGGTCCTTTGGTTTGTTTGCTGGCAATCCACAATTCCACTTAAAGTTACAATCATCAATAACATTTTATTTTCTAATGCTCCCTGAGAGAAAGGGAAAGAGAAGTGTTTCAAGCTGGGTGGCTTGAACAAACTCTTGCTAATTTACTTATAGTGATAGCATTGATTTCATCTATAATTCTCCCCCCCACCCCATAATCGATCTCACTGTCAAAACTCAACGTGAGAACAACGGAATGGGTAAGTGGAATTTTTATTTATTAAAAGGGCAACATCTTAGAAATGAAATTACAATTTAGTTGGGATAAATTGTCTTATAACTTCATTTTTTTACATTAAAGCTATAATTGAGGGGCATTATATGCTGTTTATCACTGCAATAAAAATGTAGTCAGAATGAACTTCTCGAGGCTGTTAAACTGCCTCTTATTAGCATTGAAACTATACTCACAGCCCATTATCTTGGGCTATATTTTTTGGTATAAGGGAATTGCTATCAAAGTGTACTTAATCTGAAAGGAATTGGATTATAATTGGAGTCCCTGTGAAAGGGGAGTAAAAATTATTCGGTACTGTCACGAGGTAGCAGTGCACGGTTGGCACAGTATGAGAATGCAGCAGTGATGCTGGAGAGTGTATTGCTTATCATCATTTGATGTCAAATCATGCTCTGCATTTTGGGTCCTAATCAATCTGTACAGCAAGAGAGAAAAATTTATTTATCGATTCATCTGATAGGCCTGGTGTTTCAAAGAGCATTGCAGATATTTCATCCTGTTCCATCACCCAGCCATGCGTGTCACTCGGTTGTTCTTCACAAGCAGTGTTAGGCTCTGAGAGTGAGAATGTTTGCATTCGGAACACAGTAGGTGTGGCATACATGTCAGTTAAGTTAAATCAAGTCACCAAGAGGGCTGAATAAAGGGAAACAGAATGTTCTCTTTAAGAGATTATTTCAAAGGTAGCAAAATACTGGATGTAGGGTGATTTTTATCATTTTTATATTATAATATGACAGCCTAATTATTGCTAGCCATGCAGGTCAAGATAAAAAAATAAATAAACACTGTCACATAATCTAGGTCAGAGGCTGGCAACTTTTTTTGTGAAGGGCCAGATCAAAAAATATTTCAGCTTTGTACATCACACAGTTGTTGTCATAAGTACCCAGCTCTGCCACAGTGGCATGAGAGCCTCCATGAATTTAGCTGTGATCAAATGAAACTATAAAAACAGACAGCAGGCTGGATTTGGCCTGTGGGCCACAGATTGCAGACCCCAATCTAGATGACTGTCTAATAACTTTGTGATCGTAAACAGGAAAACAAACCAACAAATCCAAGCACAGAACCTGTGGTCATACACTGGCCATGCAGATGCAAAGTATGGTTACGCTATGATGGTATTTATCATATTATATTAAAATCATCATTTATTTTAATTATAATATACAAATAACACTTACTGGTATCATACGAAATAAATAACACTGTATTCTTTTCTCTTTGGAGATATGGAAATACAAGCATCTCCTACTCTTAAGTAGAAACAGTATGATTTCTGAACAAAGAAGGAATTTAAAAGTTCCTTCTTTTGTGCGTGTGTTGGCGTATGTGTGAAGCATGGACTGAAATGTATGGCTCTAGGTGTGAGCGTTCATCAACTTGCCATTGCTTTCCCAAAGTCTAAATAAGGCAAACTGTGGGTTTAACTCTCTCATGACTTATGAACAATTTATTGCATTACAAAAACACCGGTGTAATAGGATCTTACCTAAGCTTGAAGCATTGGAGAAATCCAGAGATGATGAGAAGATCCTTCTTCCACCGGGGAGAGACCCTGGAAGTCTCACTGCTGAACCATGGGCGGGGATGGAAAGTTCCTTCAGAAATGAGCCATTAAGCCTCATTTGTGCCACCAGTTTGAGAATGGCTCCAGTTACCTTACAGCCAGCTGTTTGATCTGGTCAATTGCCAGATTCCTCATTTGCAGAAGTGCAAAAATATCCCCACTCCCCAGGGTTGACATGAGCATTACATGAGATGGAATACACAGAAGTGCTTGGTATACTCAACCAAGAGCAATTTTGTAACTCGTATGTTTGCTCAGTTCTTTATTCAGCTGGGGCTACTTCTTTTGTTTATGACGAAGACTAGGCGAATTGTTGGCTCTGGTAAACAATCACTGACTTATTTTCCTAACCTCCCGTTTGTATGCCCCTTTGCAATCTGACAGGCTGACACCAGAACACCAAACCTGAAATGAAGTGCCTTGACATCTCCACATCCCTTAGTGTCATGGGCAATCTAGGGCAGCAGTTGCAGTGAATTTCCCAATACTCATATTTCTAGCAGTTTTGACATTTAACACCATTAGAACATACGGCAGAATTCAAGTACAGTTTCTTCGAGGTCAAAATGCAAGTATTTTTTCATATCTCGGTGTGTGGAATAACCTTTAGATGCAAAGTTAGCACAGCAAACATTGGCAGGATGCAAGCAGCTCAGTGCAGAGTGCCTAAAAATAAATATAAGTTCATATGCTACAAAAATATAGTTACACATTAAAATAAAAAACAGCTTTCAGGCTTACAGATTCATGAGACCTCACTATTGTCTTTAATCCTATGAATATAATCCATTGGAAGACACTAAATATAAGTGTACCTATTGTGTCCAAATTATTTAGATAAATATATCAATTTACTTTGTGGCTTATTGTTTTAAAATTTTTATGGTGGTGGTGAAGTTTGTTTATTTCATCTGGGGCCTAATTTGATGTGACTACAAAGCCACATGAATTTGGAGTCAAAATTTTTGGACCTGAGTCCTGCACTGATCTTTTTAGGGTAATTTGGATGACCTTTTAGATGACCGTGGTTTTTTCTTTATATGATTTAAGGATCAGCCTCTAATGTTTCTACGAGATGAAACCCTGCTTACCCTCCACCCTCTTCTTCCACTGGATATAGTCCTTGGATAAAGCTCTGAAGCCTGACTTCTTATCCTTGAAGATGGGTTCTTTTCTAAGGATGCTTCCTGACCCTTCAAGCACCCTCAGTTGCCTGCAGGTATCCATTCCCTTTCTTTGATAGTAATCCATTTTCTAAAGTTTTTGGAAAATCTCTTGTCCCTTATTTCCAGTTTCGGTGGTGAGTCTAGGTTAGTTTGGACAAATCAGGATATCCTGTCTCTCTGATCACAATGAATGGATTAGGGTCAGTCCTCACTGGGACAGTCTGAGTCATGAGCCTTCTCCTGGAACTGTCAGCAAGTGTGTGAGGACTTTGGCTTGAATGCCAGTAAAGACTTCTTCTTTCCTACTGAACTTGAAGGCAGATGGAAGTGTCCTAGAGAGCCTCTGGCAGTCAATTTTGAAGTTAGATTTTAAATTAACTGGGCTCTTGGTGGCATTTTAGAGCCACGGGTTCAGACTTTAAAGCCATTGTTATCTCTGTACTGTAGTTACATGAACTAGTAAACACGTTAGTGCTTAAGCCGTGTGAGTGGCACTTTTGTCACCAGCCAAAAAGAGTGCAAACTGAAGTACATAGGCCCTCCAGAGACATCTATACATGTCTGAGTAAACTCAATGGAACCTTAGTTGCATATCAAATCTTAGTGCAAGAATAAGAGCTACGTCGATGTTGTCACTCCTGTCTCCTCCCACTCCATGTAGCTTCCTGAGTTTCTTTCCTTATCTCTTTTCAATTCCAATACTTTTTGCACTAGGAAATTAATTGTATTTAATTTCACTGGCCATCCTATGTCTTATGATAATGACACTATTATTTATTTAGCCACGATTAAACTACAAACTATACTGGGTGCCCTTATCAAAAGGCTTAATGTATAACAACCCTGTTATGTATTATTATTCTTCTCATTTTAAGAGGAGGAACCTGAGGTTTAGGATCACTGAGTGACCTGCCCAAGGTCACACTGAGTGATGCAATGGGGTTCAAGTCGAGGAATTCTAGGACCAGAGTCTGTGCTCCATCACTCTGTTGAACAGACAATCAGTTTATGGACATGTTCTTAGGACATGAGGTAAGTGGATATGGCCCTCCAGCCTTCCATGTTTATCCAATTCAACAAATATTTATTGAATGTCTAATATGTGCCATACACTTTGGTACATGACGGGTACATTCAACCATAAACAAGCCAGGCAAGGACTCTGCTATCCTGGCACTTACTGACTGGTGGGGTACATGTATCAGATAGACTGGCATTACCAATCCAGTGTGGTAAGAGCTCCAGAGAAGAAAGTGCAAGAAGTCACTCAACCCATCTTATGGCATCAGGGGAAACTTCTAGGATAAAGTGAAGCCTGTACCATGACCTGTGAAAATTAGGCGATGGATGCTTAAGAAGGGAGAGGAAATAATGTGAATAAAATCCTGGAAAGAGCATGATGGGTGAGAGAACTAAAATACTTTTGAATTGTGATGCAGAATGTGGCCAGGAAAGAGGCAGGGAAGTAATCTGGGGAGCCAAGTTATAGAATTCAATCTTCCTCCTAAGAATGGTGGTAGGATTTAAACAGTTACAAAAATGTCTTGCAGAAATATTCTTAAGAAAATCACTTTGGCTGTTTGGAAAATGGATTAGAGTCAGTCATGCCTGGGAACTGGGAAGCTAGGCTATAACAGAGGTCAAAGGGGGTGTGGCTTCAACTAGGAGGGTGGGGATGGAGAGAGAAGGGCATGACAAATATGAGGCCTCTTTAGAAAATGCAATAAGCTTGACCTGGTGACGGGTTAGAACTGAGGTTTGAGGAAGAAGCAACATTCAGAATGACTCTTGGGTTCTGTCTAGGATAACTAAGTAGAGCGTGGCCACTGAAATGAGGAATACGGGAGGAAAAGGAAGTTTGGAGGGCAAAGCAGATGATGTCATCATTTCAGCGTGTCAGTGCTTTACAGACTTTCTGTTGCAGAGTCCTTCTTGATTTCATATTCTCCTTCTGCTCCTTTCCTCTATGATAACAACTACAGCACAAGTGCATTGCCTAACTTTCTCAGAAAACAACATGTGAAAATGCTATAATCAGCATGTTCAAAAACCACTACAATGAGTAAGGAGTCAGTAGCTCCTCCAGACCAGAAGCTCAGTGTTCCCCAATTATTCAGATTTCCCATTAGAGACAGACATTAAATAAAAACAATTTGATGGCACTTAAAGGTTTAAATGAATTTTGCAAATAAACAATAGATTTCATGTGGGTGTTCAAATAGTGGTGCAATGGGAAAATAGGTATAAGCCAACACTTCTATGCCAGTCATTTTCTTAGGCTTTTAAGCAAATTACCAGCAAACCTTAATAAGAAGTCCATGTAGGAGAAATCTTTTGATGAACCCAAATTATAGCAGAAAAACAATGGACTTTTGGAAACCAATTGCAGAGTTAGCCTTGCAAAAAATTAAGCTCTTTTTAGCCCAGCATTTGCATTTAGTTCCCCCACACTGATTGCTACCTTTCTGTCCTCCTCAGTATTCTCCATTCTTAGACAAGGAAAACATAAGCATCTGGCTACAGGAAACATAGCCAGTCGTCTCCAAAGCACAGATTTGAGAAAAGGGAAAAGGAAAATAAATAAGAGCCACAGGACACCAACTCTATGACAAAGCTATGGAGCAGTGATATTTCCTAAGCTCTAGGACTGATGAGAAATATTTACTCTTTTGATTGCCCTGACCTGATTCTGTCTTTCTCTATAGCTCTCTGTTAGGTCATCAGATATACCACAGATAAAGAGGCGTGGCAGATTAATTACAGCCCCCTTTACAACGAGCACAGTTGACACTTTAGAATCCTTCTCAACACAGTCTTCCAGGAGGTCACTGACAGTTGGTAGAACTCAGCCAGTGCAGTGTATCTGAATGATCAGCATCAATTGTGTGCCTCTATCTGTATCTACGTCCTTTGCCAAGTGATTTTACATTTCCTTCTTCACTTCTATAGGACTGTAGGATTGGCCCTGTGACTTGCTTTGACCGACAGGATTGATTAAATTGCTGCAGACAGAGGCTTGAAGTGTACATTTGTGATTATACTTTTGTTTGATTCTATTGACCAAAGCAAGTTACAAGAGCCAAGTGGAAAGAGAATGGACAGCTACATGGCAAAGAGTGTGGATACCAGGAAGGGCAAAATATTGAAGTGATAAAATCTGCCACAAATTTGATCACTGCTTTGTTTTGCTGCTAAGAATTAAATAGTGGGCTGAGAGAAAGTATAGTGGAAAGAATGTGTATAGGGATGGAGGAAGGTTGGTTTAAGAAAAATGGTCAGGGAGGGTTCCGTGAGCAGTAAGATCTGAAAGCTGGGAAGGAGCCACACTTGCTAAAGGCTAGAGTAAAAGGTATTTCGGGCTCAAGGGCCTCAGCCAACATACTCAGAATCTCTGTGTGAACTGCCAAAAGGCACCCCTCTCTCAAGAGCTGAATTAAATGCATATCCTTCCATTGGGCTATCTAGCTTGGCCAATAAAGCTAGGGCTGGATTTCCATTTCCACTGGCTGGGCTGTCCCACATGGAGACACAGACTGGGAAGTCCCATCATGTGTTATGGGAACTACCAGAAAGCCACCATAGCTTGCAAATGTGATCAACTAGGAGTAATTATTTATATCGCAGAATCATTCATTATATCATAAAGATTAAACCTGAGGGCACTGTAAACACGTGGGTTTGCTAGACTAGTAGGTGTCATTGCCCATGTAATATCCTTTTAAAGTTAAAAATATTAAGAATCACTGCCAAATAATCAATCAGCAAAAAAAATCAAAGAGCCTTTGAAATAAAAATTTACACTCATGAGAAAATGCAATTTGTTTTTTAAGGTTTACATGTGTTGTTTTTAAAATGCCTCTACAAGATAAGGCAAGTCATTACTCAAGTGAAGGTAAGAAAGACAACCCTTTTTGTGAATCAAGCATCTAAGAAAGTGAAATGGCAAAAAAAAAAAAAAGATTAACAGGGTTTTTCTTCTTCTTTTTGAGATCATAAGAGCCATTTCTTCATCTTGATTGGAAAATGAAATGAAAGCAGATTAGTGACATTGAGTCTCAGTTCATCCCATTCCGTGAGTTGTCCAGTGAAAGAATCATGACTGTTCCCAAGCACCAAGTGGAACCTGCTGGTTCTCCCTTCTCTTTCAGCAACGTCTGGTTTTGTGTCAAAGCTGAAGTGGAAGAGGAAGGTGAAGGAGAAGGCTAAAATTCTATGTTCCTTGCTGGAAGAGCCCCACATCTTGGGTCAGGGATTCATCGGACGTTCTGAAACTGTTAGTGACTCCTGCTCTGTGGAAGAGACAGAGGAGGATGGAAACCAAGAGAACAAACATTCGGAGAGATGAGAGAGTGAAGGTTGAGCATTCTGCAGTGACTAAGCAAGCAGCTGGTGTGTGGCTGGACAGCTTGAATTCTCTGCGGGTAGATTGGATATTTGGATGGAAGGGCATGAGTTGCTTGGCTTGGGCTTTCATTGTGAGCAGCAGGTGTTATAATGGGCAGCCTGGATAGTTTTTTTTTTTTTTTGAGGGGTTGGAGAGGAAACCAGACTTTTGCCATTGCTACTTTTGCAGCAAAACATTTTTGCTATTGTTTCTAGTACATCCATTTTGAGTCTCATCTGATGGGGTTGGGCAGAATTAAGCCATTTTAACAAAACTGGACAGAATTGGGTATTTTAGGAGGGTCACGTTTGTATATTTGAACATTTGGATTCCATTTTATCTTTTGACCACAGGCTTTAAAATGAGCAGCATTCTTTTTCAAAGAGCTATTGTGTAAAAACACCTTTAGGTGTTTTTTTTTCTTTAAGACAGGCAGAGCCAGTGTTTACCTGTATTGTTGTCACTGTCTCTGGCAGATTCTAGAGTGGCATCCATTGCCACTGTGGAAGGAGTTTTTGCCACTGAGGACAGATATTACCTCACTATATTTTTACCTGTTTTCTTTTGTAATCTTCCGGTGACTTATACACACTCATACTATCTCCAAATTATACAAAACAGAAATTCAGACAGTAGAGAAGTGAAGTGCAAAGGAGAAATGATAGAAATACTCCCCAGCACTACCCCCCTCCCCAGGAGTCCAATGCTCACGTACATGGTGATCTCCACCGGAAGACACATTAAGAACTTCAAAGTCTATCTGGCTTCCTGTGGGATGTGTAGGAAGTTTCTTGCACATTTCACCCTTGCTCTTCGTAAATGAAAATTTTACTGTACTCGCATTTCCTCCCAGAATCAGGTGGGAAGGATTTTCCCCCTGTGTCTGCTCCTTTTTGAACAGAATGCTCTTTGCAACTGACGATGCCATTGCCCCCCTATGGCGCGAGCCAGGCAAACCAGCAGAGCATTGCTTGAGCACCAGGATGGAATGTCTCACTGGTTGGGTAATGGTGACAACCTGGGAACAGGCAGTGACTTATGTTGATCAGCATCTCTCCTGCCCAAAATGATGGCTGGGAAGTGAGCCCCTTGGCCCACAGAGAGGACAGTGTGTTCCCTCTCTAGCTGGCTGCAGGGTGGGAAACAGTGTTAATCTGAGCAACGTGAGCCCGTTAATCTTGGAATTATCTAAGAAAAGGCAATTGCCTGGCACTTCCTCAGCCCACAAAGTAGAAGCTGCTATCAGGACTGCCATCAACAGGGTGTAATCGGACAGAGGCTTCAGAACAGCTGAGTAATATACACTCAGATGTCTGCTGGTCCAGGAGAGTCCCGCTCTCTGAGTTCCAGAGAAAAGTGGGAATGCACAGAAATGCATAGAGGTCGGTTTAAAACTCTACACAGTTATACTCAAACTTTGCTTCTTGAAACCCGTATGCCTGGGCCCTTCTTTAAGAATTCTGATTCAGTAGGCTTGGAGTGGAGCCTCAGCCTCCAAATTTATGACAAACCTCCAGAAAATGTTCCTTCTGTGGGTGAAAGGACCACACATTCAGTTGCACTGCTGCACACACTGGAGGCTTCCAAGTTAGTGCTCAAGCAGCTTCCACTCTGCCTGGAAATGCCCTGGAATCTCTGGAATTTCTGACCACTGGTTTTAAGTTCTGGTTGGACCAGTGCTTCGTAAAAGCCTTAATTATTTTTACGTTCAAAGCCAAAGAAACTGATAGAAACACACCATTAGGCACCTGCTATTGTTCCCAGTCACAATTTGTCCAGTGTAGCAAGAAGTACCATTTTTTGGAGTGGATAACAGAAAAGAGAGAGAGGAAGAGAGAGAGAGAGGGGAGTGCAAAAGCATTTCACTATATTTATATATATTATATACTAAAATGTAGTTTTCAAAAGTTCTCCATTTGCTTCTCAGAAAAAGATGTTAGTTTAAATAAAAGCAGTTCAGGGGCCTGAATCCTCCCCAGGCCCCGGAGGGGTTGAACACAGGGTACTTTGTATTCACACACCTCACAAATGTTGATGATTTTGAGATGATCCCTTGATATTGAAAACAGAGGTGTGCATTGATTCCTGCTGTGACCAGGCTGCTGGAACATTTGACTGACTCAATAATAATTATCCCGGTAGTGTTCTCAGGTAACTATTGTGGAATTGCTGGCTCCACACTCAGTTCCCCCTCCCCCAATTGGTTTTACTCTCAACGCTACTTAAGCTGATTCTTAAAGAAAGATCAGATTTATAAGCAAAATTCAATGTTAATGACCCATGTTATATGCTAACTACCATCCATGTAAGTGTGGAGCCAAGTCAGGTTTCTAAAAGTAGGAAATAAAATTATTAGAGGAATAAACAAGTTTGATCCCACTTTCATGCTAGCACACGGAGAAAAAAAGTATCAAACTCTTTTCTTGCTTGAGTATGCACCAGTCAACACATTTCTTTGTCTAGCTAAATTGTGGATGTGTGTGGATGTGTTTTCAAACCCCATAATAAATCAAGAAAAGCCTGAATTAATGAAATATTATTGTATTAATCAAGATAGGCCTGGTAGTTTTGCAGTTACAAATGGCCTCCCCAGTCAGTGGCTCTCCCTGCACGCCCAAAGCTGGTCAGCTCTGGTCATCAAAGTCACTCAGGGACTTTCCACGCTGATGGACAGTCTATTTTGATATGTGTGTGGTCCAGATTAGAAAGACAGGAAAAGGGCAAGATGCAGAGTCTCATACCAGCAATTAAATGATTTCACCCATATGTGACACCTGTCATTTCTGACCACAATCAACAAGCCCGCTGACTAACCAGGAAGTAGTCACAATCTTGCCCCTCTTCAAAGAGGTAACGAAGCACAACTTCCTGTGAGGGGAACTGGATGGTAGTAAACAGCAGAAAAGTTGAACTCAGGTGGGATCTGTACAGTAGTTCGGATATGGAAGGAAAGAAGATGGGAATTCTTACTAGTCTACAAATGACAAATGCTTGTCAGTTTCATGGCTTGGATCCAGGCCTGAGTAAAGCCTTCTCTTGAAGACGTTCAGATCTCTTTTTGGAAAATGGTGTCATGAACAGTTAGATCAATCACTTTAAGGTTAATGATTTAGACCACCAGGGTAAGCCTCTTGTGCCATTGGTATAGAAGGTGTGGAGGGAAGTACGCTGCATGAAAATAATACCATGATTCTAGCCTCGTAACTGCTACTCTGTAACTTTAGACAAATTGCCTCATAACCTCTGTATGTGAAGTGCTTCAATAAAATAATCACTTAGCAGCCTCCTTTCAGTTCCAAGATTCTGTGATTGTATGAATTATAATCTTCATTTGGATCTATATAATATTGACCAGAATATGATGCAATGGAAAAAAGAGATACTGGGAAATATTAATGATAATAGTGCTGGCCTTATAATGGAGCATATATAAGTTATGTAATGAGTTCCCTTTAATAACATATATTATGTATTTCTTTTTAATGCCAGAGTTGAGTTATCACCCTAAACCAACATAAATGCCAAGATTACAGGGAGCAGAGCAGTAGTGATTAATTGTAAAGGACAGGGACTCTGGCTTTTCACCTGCCTGGTCTCCAGCTTTCGGGGTCCTGACTATTTGGATCGATGATTTGCTAATTACAAACTGTCTTTGGAAGGCTCCAGCACACTCTCTGGTGATTCATGTTTTTGATTGATTTTCACATAAGCTAAGATGCAGTTGCACCATTTAAGCACTTGGAAATTGGTCATCAATGACTTATTTCAGACTTAATAGATTTGATAACGCTTGGAGACTTTATGTTTTGATTTTTGGATTGTGCTACCTAATATAGTGGCAGCTGATGCTTGTGTCCTATTTATCTACATCTATAAAAAACTCCATTAAGGACGGGCTCTGATTTATGGCCAGACCTCTATAGGCAGTCTGAGATGAAATAAAGCCTAAAAAATTAGATGTTGGACATAGGCTACTTATTCAGAGAACATTCATCTTACTTAAACTTGAAGTTGGCCCTGTTAGTGAGGTGATCTTCACCTTAAACCAGGAGTCCCCTGCACTGTGATTGGATCTCAACCACCAAACTATAAAACACATCAAGTCCTTTTGATCTTAAGTGTTAATTCAAGAAAAATTGAATTAACACTTAAGATCAAAGTGTTAAGTGTTAACACTTATCTGCAGTCACCAGGTTGTCTAACAGATACCTGGATTGAATGATCTAAAACAATGTTTTATATACATTTTGAGTACTGGAAAACAGTATGTATATAGTAAATGGAGAACTTGATCTAGCTGATATGGGATTCCTGGCTTAGTACTCCAACTTAAAAGCCCTTTTTCAGATTCTTGCATGTTGTCCCTCGTCAATTTGGTGGCCTGCCAAGGCACAGAGGAACACATTTAGAAAATTCTCCAGAAACCATGCTCGTGTACAGGCTCTGGAACTGCAGATTGATGAAGAGCAAGGACTTGGAGGTTCTATCTTGAGATCTAGATCCATTTTGAACTCTTTCATTCATCACTGGTGTTATCTCTAATTTTACAGTCTTGCTTCCTTACATACAAAATTAAGATAATTATACCTAACTTTAAAAGCCCTCCTGAGGAGCAAATGAGAGTAAGGAAATTAGTAAGGTGGCTTTGGATATAGTAAGCACACAATAAATGTTATCTCCTTCTCTTCATAAGCCACATGCCTTATTCAGGGATTAAAAAAGTTTAATGAATAATAGGAAATTTGATGCTGGTTTTGATCAGTCATTGATGTGGTGATGTTTGGTCTTACATCCTGAATTTAAGAAATAATTTGTACGCAAAGGAAAAAGAATTATTGCAGCAGAATCAAATACCACAGATCCAAAAAAACCCCACATTATCTCATTCATCAAATGCATTTCTCTTTATGTCACTTAAGTGTCACTTGTATGACTATCCGCAGATCTTTCAGTAGTGTGGGATCCCTTTCTTGGTGCCTAAATAAAAGTGGTTTGAATCTATTCCACGAATCGTCATTCCCTCTATGGAGATTCTTGGGCTCTAATTGTGTCTAAATAACTCTTATTGTTTTGTCCTGTTTCTACTGAATTCTCCAAATCTTTCATATTTCTCCTCCAGGGATTGGTCTTTTGTCTCTGTACTTATATTTAATCCAGCCTCCTGCCTAGCTATCCCTAAAGCATCACGTAAGCAAACTAGATGTGTGAACATAGAGAGACAGGGCAACACAACCATCAATTTAAAACTGTGCCCAACACATGCTTATTCTTACAAGCCATAACTAAAATCCTGTGGTTAGCTTTACATGTCAGCTTGCCTAGGCTATAGCACCCAGTTATTCATTCAAGTACTGCTATTGCTGTGAAGGTATTTGGTAGATGTCGTTAACAGTGGCAATCACTTGATTTTAAGTAAAGGGGCTTTTTCTCAATAATGTGAGTGAGCCTCTTCCACTCAGTTGAAGGTCTTAAGAGTAAAACTGAGGTTTCCCCGAGGAAGAGGAAATTCTGCCTAAGATTGTAATATCAGCTTCTTCCTCGGAGTCCAACCTGACTACCAGCCCTATCCCTCAATCGCAAAAGCCAATTTTTTGAAATAAATTTATATATATATATATGCATATATACATTCATATGCATATATGTGTGCATATATATGTATATATATCCTTTTATTTCATATGCATATATATGTATATATATGCTTTTATTTCTCTAGAGAACCCTGACAACTGATACAGCCCCCTCTCCAATTTGAAAGCACTTGAAATGTCTCACCCATTTTATTTTCTATCACATAGCAGGTTCTAGAGGGGCAAAAGCTGATGGTAACACTTGCTTTTATGAGTCATACTAGCTGCCAGTTAGTTAGCAATGGTGTGGGCCTAGTCCTCAAATGCCTACCTCTGTTCAACGACCTCTCTGTGAACTAATGGTATATCGAGACTACATCAATCTCAACCAAATGATACAACTTTGAAGGGACCCTTGTCAGGATTCCGTACCCCAGGACATCCCCAAGTGGACTGCTTCAGCACCAGAAACGCTACTTATTCCTTTGGACAAAGTATTTATTATACAGAATCCTTTGGAGGAAGTATACTGAGAGCGATAATAAATCAGCAGCTAGGAAACCCAAATTTTATCAAAACTTTCTTGATCAATAGGCAACAAAAACCAATTACCCACATTTTTAATAAGTACTCTGGAAAATTGTCCCCGGGGAGCAGACCTGGATGGAGTTCCTCAGTTGGGGTGGGAGGCACTGGGCACCTGCAGGAGGCGGTGGAAAAAGGAGTGAGAAGAAAGGTGGGAGACTGCCAAAGGAAGCGTCAGCTCCTTCGCACTTGAACTGGTTCCAATCACACCTGCTCCCTTTAGGGGAAGCCTTTCCATTAAACAGTGATTGTGACGACTTGGCAGGCAGACTTAGTGTGGATGCAGGTAGATTATCGAAAGGAGATTTTTTCCCTAATAGCTATACCCTCTCGTGCACTGCAAAATGTTTTCTCTGCTCCTGCCTTCTTTCTGCAGGGTGTCCCAGGGGAAAAAAGGTGATTTGTCTTCCAGGGTAATGTTAGTCCTTCCAATGATTACTTTGACCACGTCATCTTTCGCTTTCTCAAAGATTTTTTTTTTCATCCGTCTTTTCTTTCTCTGTATTTCCCCCAATCGTGGTCTTTCTTCTCTAGCAAACCTATGTCTCTACCAGGGAGACAAAAACAATATCCCATGCCTTGCTCACTGCATGTTTATATTTTCTGCCTCCAACTCCTCACTGTCCTTAACTCAAAGCACTGCAATTTCTGTACATCTCATTGTGTTAGAACTCTCCAACTAACTATCCTTTAAACCAGTTGTAAAAAACAATACTTTTCTTGTTCTTTTTTCAGCCCCTATCTTACTTGGCCTGTTTTCTTTTCCCCTATCAACTAAGGCAAAGAATGTATGTATTTATTTATCTATCTATCTATCTATCTATCTATTTATTTATTTATTGTTGACACTATTACAGATGTCTTCCATTCACCCCAAATGCTCTCCCTCCACCCAACCCCTGCCCCCCCACAGCCTTCAACCACATTGTTGTCCGTGTCCATGGGCTATGCACATATGCATATATGTACTTGGCCTCTTGTTAGCACTCAACACACCTGACCAGAATGCCTGGAATCCTTTTTCACTTTGACATCCTTGATGCTTGCTGATTTTCCATCTCCCTTGTACTGGTTGCACTTTCTCTTCCCATTCTCTAAATGTCAGTTTACTCAACATTTCGATCACACTTTCTGGTAATTATATTTAGTCAAGATTTATTGTTTCATCAAGACTTTATTATCTCTAGACAGATGTCTCTGATTCCTGATCTAGAACATGCTCCTCAATAACATTTCCAAAAAAATCTCAGGCTGCCTACTGGTCATTTCTACTTGGAAGTATTTCTATCATGACCCACCTAGAGTAACTGCAAACAAAGGGTTTATTCATATTCACAAATAGTATCATTTTCCCCCAAATATCCTTATTTTTCACCTAGTGGTTAGAGGTTCAGACTTTGGAATCCTTCCATTCATGCCCACAAAATCTTCGTGTGTCTCCCTTCATAATGACTTTTACAGTAGATTCTTTCAT
This sequence comes from Sturnira hondurensis, assembly GCF_014824575.4. Taxonomy (NCBI): domain Eukaryota; kingdom Metazoa; phylum Chordata; class Mammalia; order Chiroptera; family Phyllostomidae; genus Sturnira; species Sturnira hondurensis. The sequence continues at coordinate 11,574,556 of NW_028085930.1, forward strand.
TTTATTTCCCTATCATCATTGCATCTTTATTCTTTGGTAAATAGATCTAGATATTAGTCCTGCTCCCTCCCCCGATCTGCTCGACAAACTGGTGACAGAGAAATTATGTTGTAATAGTTTTTGCCAGTTATTCTTTCTATAAGCAATGATTCAAGAATGCAGCACCTTTTCTTCCCCCTATATTCAGGACCCTCTCCTATTCCATCCTAATCTTGCTATCTAAACTTCCGTGTTCCGGTGACCTATAATCATTGTGTTACACATCATTTTGCATCCCTATCTTCAAGCATCGTATTTTTTTTACTTGTTCAGACACTTTCTTCCCATTCTTTTCTCTTACCTTTGGTGACCACCTCAAATTTTGACAATTGTCTGCTGCTATTGCCAATCATATGCTATCTATGTCATTATCTACCTTTCTGAGCGGATCTTAAACTCTTTCAAAGTCAGGACTAGTTCTCTGACTTATAAATCCCCAATATCTCAAAGAGTATTTGCTGTTGTTGATACTAGGAGGAGTCAATAGCTTTCTTTCTATAGCAAAAAGGAAGCAGAATTTCCTAATGGTGAACAGGGCAGGTGTAGGACTATGGTTTGTACTTCAACTTTGCTTATGCATTAGCAGCGTGACCTTGGTCACGCTATTTCAACTTGCTAAGGCTTATCTGAAAAATGCATATAATAACAGTACCTGACTCAAATGGTTGTAAGAATGAAAGAGATAATGTATGTAAAGTGTTCTGCATACCACTTGGCACATATTAAGGAGACAATAAATGTTAGCTATTTCATAGTGGGTACTCAATACGTGCATGATGAAGGACTGAATTAGTATTGTATCGCTGAATTAGAAAATTATACACTTTATAATTTTAACATGTTCTTCAAGTCCTACCTCTACATTAGTTTATCAAAACTTGAAAGACTAAAATGAATTAAATGTGTGTTGCTGAATTACTTTTTACCAGGCTTGGGCTGGGAAAAGTCAGTAACATTTATTCAGTCACTGTTGAGTGCACAATGCTGTAGGAAGCTTATAGTCCTTCTGTGTATAGGTTAGACTGACTTTCTATTTCAGAAGAAAAGGTAGATTAGAAAAATTTGAGTATTGAATTTATTAATAATTAGCTTGCTGATTCGGGGGAGTCGTTTACCTTGGTACATTTCAGATTTTTATTCTTTCTGAAATATAGAAACAAATAAGTAGAAATATATATTTTTAAATATTTATACATCTTAATCACTGGAGATGTAAAGTGCAGTAGAGGGAAATGTAGTAGACAAAGACCTATACTTATGACCCACAGACACGAACAATGGTGGGAGGATCACCTGCGGGAGTAGGGGTGCTGGGTGGAGGGGGAAAAAGAGGGAAAGAAGGATAACTATAATAGCATAATAAATACAATATAATCAAAAATACAAATATTTAAATATTATATTCCAGAAACAAAAATTGCTATGTGATTGATGCCCTTGCTTGAATATTTTATCTTTATAAAGGGCCACAATGTAATTTTTAAAATAGGTTTAAAATAATTTTCAATGATTTTATCATTTGAAAAAATATATTTAATCTGTTTTCTTAAACTCTAGGTCTTTGTTTATTGAGAGCCCCTTTTTCTGGCTAATGCAAATATACACGTATTGATTACTTACCATGTGCCAGGGACTGTGCTAGGCATACACAAATACATACACACCTGGGCAATGTAATGGTGTTTAATTAAAGTATTCCTAAGGGCTAAGCAAACACAGAAAAGGGACTAATTAAACTAGACACATAAAAGCAATTATTGCATGATCTTACTTAAATATTAAATCTAAAATAGTCAAGTCACAGAAGCAGATTATAAAATGGTGATTGCCAAGAACAGGGGGTTGGCCAGGGAAACGAGATGCTAGTGAAAGGGTACAAAGTTTCAGTTACGCAGGATGAACAAATTCTGAAGATCTAAGGTACAGCGTGATGATGATAGTTAATCCTGTATTATATACTTCAAATTTGCTCGAAGGATAGATCTTAAATCTTCTCAACACACACACAATGGTAACTACAGAGAGGTTATGGGTAAGTTATATCACTTGGCTATAGTGATCTTTTCACAATATACACATATATCAAAATACCAAGTTTCACTGCTTAAATATATACAGATTTACATGTCAAAGATATTTCAATAAAGCTGTTTTTACGAAGAAGGTAGAATTTATTCTCTGAGAGAGAAGTAACAAAACTATAAAGATTTAACATTTTTCCTGGACCTAATAGATTAAGAAGGAATTTTCCAGACACACACGTGGGTGGACAATAACAGCAGAAGCAAAAGCAGGAAGGCTGGAGAGTGCGTATGGTATTCACCAAGTCACAGATCTTCTGCGGTGATTACAACACTGACGTATGCATATGTGTCAGAAGCAGCGGTGTGCCCCATGGCAGCTCACACAAGCTCACTCATGAGAGCCAATTGTCCACATCTCTTCCTGCCTCTCCGTTCACTGACAGCACGTTAGTAGCTTGAAATTGGCCGTTGTAGATGTATTTACACCTGGAGAGTTGGCAAACACTTCAAATCAGAACTTGTTCATGTGTTGTTGTTATTATTCTTTTCTTTTTCTTTTTAGAGAGAGGAGAGGGGAGGGAGAATAAGAGGGAGAGAAACATTGATGTGTGAGACACACATTGGTTGCTTCTCGCACGCTCCTAGCTGGGGACTGGGCCTGCGACCTAAGCATGTGCCCTGGCTGAGAAATGGTGACTGTTTGGTTCACAGGCCGGCACTCAATTCACTGAGCCACACCAGCCAGGGCCTTTTCTTTAGAGCTGATTGTTAAACATTCATCAGCACAAAACACATAACACATGGCAGATTTGAAATCTGGAAAGTTAAATAAGGTGATACTGTGAACGGCGTGGCAAGTTAAGCTAAGGAGGTTGAATTGTAAATAACGGTTATTTATGATTTATACTGATATAGAACATTTTGTGGGCAAAAACCTTTAAAGAAAAATAAGACTTTTCAAAGGGGCAACAAAAGTATATCTCAACTGAAATTTGATTTTGCGGGCAAATGGTTATAAACTGTGGGAGTAGCTCAGCGTTGATAAGAAGTAAAAACATTTGGAAAATTCTTGGTTGTCTTGTCAGGCAAAATAAAATGTTCTCTGCAGTTGTTGAGAATTCTAAGAGTCAGTTTGACTATGTAAACACTTCTTGGTACTGCTGACACTTCCTCTTGACAGCACTTCATATTTCCGGCAGTAACAGGTAAACATTAAACCTATAAAATTATTTTTGAAAAACCCTTTGTCTTATTGTTCCTTTTAGAGAAAAGTGACTGGTGGAGTCTTTAATATGTAATAGGAAAAGTATACTAAAGTGTAGAAGTGGCAAAGTAGGTAACTTCCTTCAAAAAGACGATCAGTCACAGTTCTCTACAGTTTGTTGTTCTTGAAATAAAATAGTCAATGAGAGCAAGCTAACTACCGAACTAATCTTGAATGTTTTAACTCAGCGATGCAATCTGAAAGGAAGACCAAGTATAAAAAGAGATCAAAGAAAAAAAAGCAAAAAAATAAAATAAAACCCTATAGGGAAAAATGGCATGACATTGTCCATATTGATATTGGTTTTTATTAATAAATAGTATCTTTGAAAGTCTAGTTTTGAGTAAGCTGTTTGTCAATAGGGGCAAATGCACATATTAAGTGCTTCTCAGATGCCAGGATTTGCTCTCCAAGTTTTACATATGTTCTCTTGTTTGATATTCTCAACAGCACTATAATTTGGATTATTCTTATTATTCCTATTTCAATATGAAACAGCAGAGGCGCAACATCAAAAGAACAGTGGCAGAGCCGGGATTCAAACCCCGGTGATGCTCAGCAGCAGCAGAAGCAGCAGCAGCAGCGACACTCTGAACTACCACCCTGTAGTGCAGTGATTCTCAGAGTGTGAGACCTGGAAGAATAGCAGCAGCCCGGCCTGGGAACTTCATAGAGACACAGCTTTTCTAGCAGAAGGAAAGCTGTAAAACGCACAAATACGTGGTAGTTAACACACACACACACCGGAGCAGTCAGTGGAAAGAAATCAAAGAACAAATCAAAAACAAAAGATTTCTAAAGTCTCCACACAAACAATAATGGAAACTGACAGAACTTATGGGATGCAGCAAAAGCAGATCTAAGAGCTGATTTATAGCACAGATAAAGAGCAAGATCTCAAGTAAACAACCTAACATCATGTTACGCTTCAAGGAACCAGACAAAGAAGAACAGGTTAAGGCCAAAATTAGGAGAAGGGTGGAAATAATAAAGATTAGAGCAGAAATAAATGAAATCAAGAATAGAAAAACAATAGAAGTAATTTTTAAAATTAAGAATTGTTTTTTTGGAAAAATAAACAAAGCTGACAAGCCTTTAGCTAAACTAGCCAAGAAAATAATAGAGAGGGACCAAAGAAACAAAGTTATTAATGAAAGAGGAGACATTAAAATGGGTACCCCAGGAAGATAAATGCTCATAAGAGATTACTCAAAAGTGGCTAAGAGGAAATGTTAAAAGTTCTTAACACACACACACACACACACAATTGTAACTATTTGGGATGATAGATGTGTTAACTAACCTTATTGTAGCAATCATTTTGCAATGTAGGCATATATCAACTCATTGATTTGTACATCTTGAACATACACCATGTTATATATCAATTATAGCTCAATAGTGTTGGGAAAAAATTTAAAGTAATAGGCAAACAAGCAACAACAAAAACCCACCCCAATTTGAACCACGTGACTATGTAGGAAAGAAGGAAGGGAAGGAAGGGAAGGGAAGGAAGGGAGGAAAGGAAAAGAAGGAAGAAAGAAAGAGAAGGAGGGAAGGAGAGAAGGAAGGAAGGAAGGAAGGGAGATTTTAGGCCCCACCTCAGACCTACTGAACCAGAAAATCTGTACTGGGACCCATAATCTGGATTTTTGACAAGCCCACCTAATAACTCTGTCCTCTACAGTTTGAGAACAAGTTCCCTATATAAATATACAGCCTATATTTTCCAAGGATAATATCCTAATGAAAGTGGTCTTATATCAAACAACATGCAGATGCATGGCACAACAAATGAGTGACCATAAAAGCCTCGTGAATGTTGGAAAAGCTAGAACTGACACTTCCTTGTACCTCCGCTGTAACTGTGCACTTTATATTCTACAGTCAGAAAAGATTGCACCCTGACACAAACTAGCACTTAACAGGATCACTCTGACTGGTACAGGCAGGTCCCCAGAAGAATAAAGTCTTTATTTATTTCAAATTATTCTGAACTCTCTAAAAAATAAATAATTGATCCTTGCTTTTAGCTATGCTGATGTCTGAACATATTTTATAACCTTTCTGAATATGATATCTGAGAAATTTGCTATGTTTCCTCCATGATCTCAATAGTATAACTTTGTTTACAATGGTAATTTTGGGGCACATTTAAAAATTCTCCTTATTTTATTTGGTGAGCCAGGCCTGCTGAAGTCTGATTTTGCTACATTTATCTATTGCTTTATAATAAATCACCCCAAAACTTAGCAGTTTAAGCGATTTATTATTATCTCTCACGATACTATGGGTTGGCCAGGCTTAGTTGGGTGGTTTTCACTTGAGATCTGTGATGAAGTTGCATTCAAGTGATGGCTGGGACCAATGTTCTTTGGACAATTGGCTGGGCTGCTTGTCTAAGGTGGCTCACTCATATGAGTGATGATTCATGCTGACAACTAAGGGGACACCTCTGTTGGGGCTGTTGATGATTCTTCCCAAACATGACCTTTCCATGTGGCCTAGGTTTTTCACATTGTGGCAGGTGGATGCCCAAAAGGCTTCTAATGTTTTACTTTTAGAAGTTCCAGAACATAATTACTTCCATACTATAAGGCCAGGCCAGATTCAAGGGCATAGGAATTAAATTCAATCTCTTGGTGTGAGGAACACAATGTAAGTCAAGTTAGGAAAGGACTACAAGGGAGTCATCTTTGGAGACTATCATAGACTCACTCCCTTGCACATTTTGTATTTTCCTCCTTTTTCTAAAGGCATCTTTCTCCCTCCCCTCCTCCCTCCCTTCCTTCCTCCCTCCCTCCCTCCTTGCTTCCTTCCTTCCTCCCTTCCTTCCTTTTTTCCTTTGACTATATGATCCTTTATTAAGTCTTAAAGTTAAGCAAGGGTTCACTATTACCAAGGACTGTGTAGTTTAAGATTTTACCCTTCTGGCAAACTGATATCCGGCCACAGTTGCATGGATGACAGTGGAAAATATGAGATACCTGAGTCAGAAACAAATGACAGGTTACTACTAGCGACTGAAATAGCCAGCGCATCAGCATATTTTCCTCTGCTTCCTTGAACCTCTGTTCTTCCAGGGAGACATGAAGAGGACTTGATGACACCTGAGCACACAACGGACTGTGTTGCAAGAGAGAGATCCCGAGCTGAGGGCACCCAAGTCTGTTATAATGAACAGTAAGCAAATGCTCTTTTCTCCAGAGGGAGACATCATCTCTCTCTCCTAAGGCTCTCAGCTATATAAATATCCTAGAAGGGACAGTCCCAAACAAAGGCAGCCAGGACCTCTCTGGTAAGACATGCAGAAATGAAAGGCCTCTATGGAGAATTGTCACCCAGCAGCCATGTGATGGTGCTCATGGTAGGTGTGGAAATGAGGGGGAAATGGCGGACCACCCACTTAGAAAAAGAAGCAAGGGGAAAAGTTTTCTGTATTTTGGAAATTGTAAGGAGTTCAGCTGTAAGGAGTATGACTGGAGAAGTAAAAGCTGGTAGAGAAACCTTGAAGTGTCTGTAACATGTTGAAGGTTTTGCATTTATTCTGTAGGCAACATTAAATAGCTCAAAGGCTTTTATGAGGGAAAAAACCATGATCACAGCTTCAGTCTCCTAAGTTGCTTTGATAGGGGCTGTGGCATATTTAAACTCCTGGAGAACACACTCATGTACAAGGAATGCAACTGAGGAGAGTCTGGGCAGAGACAGTGGGACTTGGGGTGAAGAAACAGTAGTATGTTTGCCAGATGTTAAAGAAATAGATCATGGACATTGTCTAGGCCACTGCTAACATTTTTTAACACAGTGCATTGTCATTACTTGATATATGTCTCTTCCCACTGGCCTCTCAACTTCTCCAGGGCCAGGATACATCATATTTTTCTTTATATCCCCAATGTCTGATCGAATTTCATGTGGTGGCTTGGTTGATATTTAGACTTCATCAAATGTAGGATATGGTTCAGACTGCATCATAAATGCAGAGATTCAAGGCGAATAAATGAATTCGTCTTCATGGAACTTACATTCTAGCAGAGCATACAGATAATAAATTAATGAACAGATAAATATCAAATACTATGCAAGGTAGTGACAAGTAACGTGACAAAAAACGAAGCAGGACCAATGGTGGTGACAGTAGCATGCTATTTTAGATATGGTGGTCATGAAAAGCTTCTTTGAAAAAATAATCTCAGAACTTTTGCCCCTTCTTTGCTAAAGGGGTAGGTGAATATTTTGGATATGCAGCCAAAGTCCAGAGGTCAGGCTGAGATCAAAATGGATCTGCAGAGGAGTGTCCAGTAGTGTCTTAGATTGGCTTCAGCCAGAAGCTGACTCTGAGATGGAGATTTATTTTGGAGGTGATCTGAGGAAACGCCAGTAGGCAAAAGAAGCAACTGAGACAGTAACATGAAAGTACCCAATATATGTGGCTGATGAGCTGAATCCCACTGGGTAACTCTGGGAGCCAGTGTAGAATGTGTACCTCAGTGGTGCCCAGAAGTGTACTGGTCGGTGCTTAATGATTGGCTCTCCTGGGATACAGAGATTCCTGATTTGTAGCGTTTGCCAATTTCTTTGGTGTAAACATTTCAATCTACCAAGTGACGTTGCTAAGCATGGAGCTAGGAAAGATACATAGTAGCAGACCATCACATAGGATTTCCACCCCCCAGACACACTAGCTATAAATAACCCCAAGGGCATAGATAACAGTAAAATAATTCAAAAGTAATGCACTTGAGTGTTTATTACCTTGCTTTAATATAATTTTCTTAATTGAAATATACCTATTTAAATTTTCAATAAAGGCAATGTTTTGTGACCCTTCAAGGCCAGGCAGGTCCATGGTATTCACGCAGATGGAATAATATTCACAGAGCTGTTGGGGTGTCTGGCAAGCCTTTATTCATGGATGGGTGAGCCACGCACACTGCAAACTGCATATCTATCTGCACGTCTCATGTCGTGGCCCCTGCTCCCCAGCATGGCCCCCATCACGGCACCTGTCCCCTTGCATGTCTCTCCCATCATCATCACCCCCAGCAGGGAGTCCCTACCTGTTTAAGTACCAGAGGGGAACAAAGCCGGCAGGATGCCAGAAATTATATAACATACCATAATTCTATGCATGTGAGTCCACTTCATGTTATGGGAACAGTTTATCCTACCCACTCTCAAGGCTACGAGAACACTAGTTATCAGGCCCCTCTAAGGCGATGGGAACGAACACTGCTTCCCTTAGCTGCCCAGACACCTGGATGAGGAAGCCAGACTGCCTCCACTTACCCTACAGCTACTTAACCACTGGCTCACAAAATTCCTGAAAATGTCATATGAGCTCTTGCACACTGGTGTGAGCTCACTCCAGCAGGCCACTGGGGTACTGAGAGGAGGGAGCTTTGGTATTTTGCATACTGGTTAATGGCTGCTCTTGAGGGGCTTGATTCTTTCTTTGGATGGTGCCCAGTGAGGACAGAGAAAGCCCACAGAAGGAACCAGCACTGGAACCCAGAGCAAACCCACAGAAGGTAGCACTGGGAAGACCTAAGGAGGGTAGAGTACTAACAAAGTCTTCTACAAGTAGATCGAAAGAATCCTGAGTCCTGATAAGGTGAAGATAAGTGAGTTCAAGAAAGTGACTGCCCCTGTGCTTGGGCAGGTAGAATTCTCAAGAGTTTAGGGTTCATGCTTAGGTTGGATCTTCTTGAGTGCTACCTTGTCTTACCTGTGCAATAAAAGTCTAATACACACGGCAGCTGTGGTGTGGTTAGAAAAATAAGAGTGAGTGGCCATTTCTTGGCAGGTGGCAAGACAGGGAGACAATAGTAGCTGCAGGAATGGGGATTGAGATACGTGTCATTACTTCGAAGTCAGGAGTCACAGAGAAAGAGACACAGGGAAGGGCACTCTGCACCAGCCAGGCCAAAACAGCTCTTTCCCCCAAAACACTTCAGAGGAGCTACTCCTGGCAAAGGTCTTGATGAGATCCTGCTGATCCGTCGACGCAATCAAGGTGGCAAAATACTGATCTCTCTCATCTGTGAAATATAATGAACAAAATAAACTGATAGCAAAATAAAACCAGAGGCATGGATCTGTGGAACAGACTGAGAGATCTCAGAGGGGAAGGGATGGGGGGACTGGAAGAGATTAACCAAAGAACATATATGCATATATGTATAGCTCGTGGACCCAGACAACAATGTGGTAAAGGCCAGGGGTGTGGCAGGGGCTTGGTGGAGGGGAGGCAAAGAGGGGGCATGTGGGGGAGCATCACAATAGTGTCAACAATAAAAAATGATGAACAATGGGTGCATTATAAGCATATCGAAGAACCCCCCTGGTTGGCTTTTTCACCTTTGCATATTTAAATATTCTAATTGTCATCAATATTTTGAATCTAATATGTATATATTCAATACATATTTATTGAGCCCTTCCTAAGTACTAGACACTAACCTGGAATTGCTGCAACGTCGAGGAAATTAGCACGATCACTTTAACAATTAAGGATATTGCAGTTTGGTTGCACTTGAGTAACAGAAAGACCTTCATTGGTTCAAAGCCCATTTCTTTCCTGTTTCCTTGCCTTTCCCAGGAGATACATTATAACCCGCCCTGCAGAATTCATTGCATGTTTAAAGGTATCGGGGTCTGTAGTAAGGCCAATTTCAGCTTTGATAATGTGCCCCCGCCCTAAGCCAAACCACCAATTATGTAAGTCATTGTTCTCTTTAATGCAAGACTCCCCCAACTTCTCAGGAGCAAGCTGCCCCCTCTCCACTTTACAGAGGAAGCCAGGGGCACAGGCACACAATCTTGGAGCTGGGTGGAACTTCAGAAGCCACTGATTCTGTTATCTGCACTTCTTCACAACTCAGCCAGGCCTCTGGCTGCTCCTTTCCAGAAGGCTGACAAACTGACGATGAAAAAAAAAACATAGGATTTGAAGATAAAGACCAAGGTTAATTATAGCAATGCTTTTCCTCAAACATATTTTTAAACAAGTAATTATTAATCATTTCCTCTCTTAGGCTCTATTCTAAGAGGTGAAGCCACAGTAATATCCATAACAGAAAAAGTCTCTGGCATCACGAAGCACAGCCTAACTTCTCATGTGCGAATAAAATAATAACCCTACAACTATTATAATTAGTGAACTGATAAATAATCAGGATCATTTTAGCCCTGGCTGGTGTAGCTCAGTGGATTGAGTGCAGGCCTGCGAACCACACAATCCCTGTTCGATTCCCCGACAGGGCACATGCCTGAGTTGCAGGCCAGTTCCCAGCAGGGAATGCGCGAGAGGCAACCATACATTGATATTTCTCTCCTCCTCTCCTTCCTTTCCTCTCTAAAGATAAATAAATAAAATCTTTTAAAAAAATATTCAGGATCATTTAAAATAGTAATTATGTTACTGTAGCAGACATTGTTGTCCACTGAAATGAGCTTTTTCTTTGCATACTGCATTTGTAGTTGGGAAGTAGCCCTTGTAGTTGGTTCTGCGATCGTGGGACTCACTCTCCCCTGATGAATGTAGGAGAAAACAATGTGTCCCACTTCCAGGCCAAGTCTCTCTTTCCATCTCAGTATCTGGATGGAAGCCTTAGAGCAGGGCAGAGCCACCGTATGGAAGCATTCTGGGTCTCAGCATCGTTGCAGGTAGAAGATTCACCCTTCAGTCAGGCATACCCACCATGTGCAGTTAACCTCCATTCATTATTCTAGACTCAGTTTAGTCAGACCTTCATTTAAAAAGCCTTCCACTCTCTCCCACCTACGGCTAAGGCACTCTGCTCAAGGCTCCCAGAAACCTGTAGATCTTTGGTGTCTACACTGCATTATAGTCACTTATCCACTGGTATATAAACTCTGCAAGTCAGGGGCCTTTGTTTCTATTGTGTCTGTTGCATATGGGACATTCAACAAGTAGTCATTAAATGAAACAATAAAACCAACACAATATCCTTTTTGAGGCTACAAAAAAAGGACTTTTTCAAGGCTACAAAAGAGAGGTGAAGCCATAATTCAGAAACTGGGGAGAAATTCAGTTGAAATAGGATAAGGGTGGGGGTGAATGAATAAGGGTCACTGAAAACAGCCTCAGGTGGTAAGGAACCTCCTTATTAATTATTGGTACAAGGGCATTTTGGCATTATTTCCAGGCATAGAGTCGAGGTAACCTCTGCCTCAAAGAGAGCAAATGAACTGCAAGAGCATTTTTGTCCATTGGAAAGCGTTGCACAAATATTAAGTGATACTTTAGTAATCTACAAATACTATGGTTACCATCATCATTACTATTATCACTTGTGATGGACTCCTTTTTCCACCCAAAAGAGACAAACAGCCTGGGAGCTCTCTTAAACAAGCAAATGTTCTTGCCTGAAAGAAAGCTTGGTGATAATAAAGGTCACGGTGAACTTATTGAGGAGCTCAATGAGACAGAGGCGGCATTTATTTATGTGTATTTATGTGCTTATTCACCGATGGCTTTGCTGAGGAGAGCTATATTGTCAAGTGCCCTAATTAAGAAATAATAATGTAATTGATTTTTTATGGATTATCTTCAATCGAGCCCCTTTAAAACAGCAAACTCTCATTGACTACTTGGGATAATTGATGGCTTCTCAGCACAATGCCCTTGGCTGATTGCAGAGCAGTCGATGCCTCATCTGACAATGACTGGGAACAATCTCCTTTCTCACACCGGTGACCCCCCAGAAAGGCAGCAAACTGAAGTGGAAAGGGTGCTGTTAATTCACCGAGTAATAAAGATCAGGTCACTTTCATTTTTGTAAAATGAGTGGGTTGAACTGAATCAATGGCTTAAAACCTAAAACTAAAAATTCAGCAGAGCCCTTCGTCAAACAAATTTTACATAGGAACTGTATAGGGAATACGGGCCCAAATTATACATCAACAAGGCCAGGAAATGCACAGTTTGAGTCTACCCCGGGTCTCTTCCCACTGGAGCAAACTCTGAAGGCGGCCAGCGGAAGTCCAGCTGCTGGACTGGGTGATCTCCAAGCATGAGTCCTGTTCTAAATTTCTAGGATTCTGTGCTCTGACTTCAGGGACTCCAGGGTCAACTCAAACGGCCATTTGTCGCACCTTGGGAGTCGATGTGTCTCCAGGCATCTGCCACAGTCCAGTCGGAATATCTGACTCGCCTGACCACACCCAGGCTATGACTCGAGTGCAGCGAAACAGTGTGTGCCTGTGAGGTCAGGGATGTCGTGCTGGGAGGCTGAAGCTGAGATGATTTTGATGGACAGACGTGGGGACCTTGGGGCATTTGAAATGCTGTCTTAGGGGGTGAGTGAAAAAGTGCCACAAGCATGACAGAGAGTCCCTCTCTCCATGTTCCTCTGGGTCTGTAAGTAGATTCAGGTTCGGAGCAGAAACTGAAGGGGATGCTTCAGAGAGGACGGTCTTGGGAAGGTCACACTAGCAGCCACAGGACCCAAAGACCTCTCTCAGGTGAATGAAGAAGGCAGTGTACTGCACTGGGGCGGGGGGCGGTGAGGATGGCGGGGGGAGAGCTCGGAGCAGAGAAACTAATTCCACGGCTTTGTTTATATACACGCATGCCCTATTTCCCACTCTGAGCTCACACATTTTAATTGGAGAAGATCCCTCAGTGAGCTTCTAGAACATTTTTTTCCTCATGGCAGGTGATCTACAAGTGTCTCTTGAACGAATTAATCATTACACAGGCAAATTTAATTTATTTAAGCAGACTTCAAATCTAATTATTTTCTTATCATAAAAAATAAGCAAATAGTGAGTCAAAGGAATGTTTTTGGAATTTTGTATTATTTCGCCTTGTATCACAATGCCTGGCACATAGTAGGTAGTATTCGCTTTAGAATAAAATACTTGAATTTTATTTAGAGAACACGATAGTGTGAAACATAGGAAAGCAACTTATCATTATACATTTGGCTAAGGAATATCAGCACAGAATTTTTTTTTAAATGAGAAAGGTAGTGGTTCTGTTACTCCCATGGAAAAATATACTCAACTGAAAAAAAAACTAATATGATATAACTTTCCAGATTTTTCTATTAATAGCCCCAGTGAGTGCTGGCAACTACTTGGAGCTTACCGCAATGCCCAGATCAAAACCCTCAAATGGTGTGACCACAAAGCTGTGAACTCTGCAGCCAGTAAGCTAATGGACAAGATGCTAAATATTAACCCAGGACCAAGATATATTTTTAATTACTGTTGGCGTTCTGCTCCCGCTTAATCCATTACATAGGAGCCAACAGCCTGCCTTTTTTGAGTTTCTGACCTCATCTATTGCTGGGACTCAGCTCTGGGCAGCAGCACCAGGTAGGAGGCCAGCCTCGAAGGAGGGCGAGCGGTTGACCTGCATGACACAGCTGTACCACAGACCAAACCAAGTGAACCCAAAGCGGTGTGCAGACAAGGTCTTTAGAGAAGCGCGGCTAACGTTTTGCAGCATTTAATGGTTCTTAGGCAGGATGCTGTATTGAATTCCAGGTTGGGATGAGGCCTCCATTTTTACTTTTCTCTCTTCCCCGTCAAAGCGAGACCGAAAGCATCATTGTGGCGAGGGCCAGGCCTGAGAGACAAAAGGTTTAGGGTCAAAGCTTTGCAATGGGTAACAATACCTGAGGCACTGAACCTTTTTAATCTTTGTCTGATTTTACTAAAATGAAGACAAAAATGCACCTCTATTTTTAAAAACATGTTATTTGTTTTTAGGGAGGAAGGAAGGGAGAAAGAGAGGGAGAGAAACATGTGTGATGTGTGAAAGAAACACGGATCATTGTTGCCTCTTGTGGGTGCCACAGCTGGGGAGTGGGACAACAACCCAGCCACGGGCCCCTGCTGGACTGGACCAGTGACTTTTTACTTTGCAGGACGACGCCCAACCCACGGAGCCATGTCGGCCAGGGCCCTTCTCTGTGTCTTTCATCTGCATATTGTGAGGGTCAAATGGCAAAAAGTAATATATGTATCAGAAAAAATTATGGTAAACGGTAATATAAGTGTAAGTGACTGTATCTTTATAATCAACATCATCATCCTAGCTATCAACAAAACGTATGGGACTATATCTCTTTGTCCATGGTGATTTTTCTTTTGCTTATATTTCTAAACTTGTGTCTGTCCTGACAATGGTTCCCATCATATTTTTTTTCCTGTCTGATGTTATATCAGTTCTCTTTAACCTTTTCTCTCTCTAGTGTCTGATGAAGTAGAACCAGAAATCAAAAGAATGAAGAGTATGTAGCAAATGCTCTTCAAAAATTCATTTACCCTTCCTTTCAAAATATTCTAAGAAATGGCACAGGGCAGATAATGCCATGTAACAAATGTTCACACACCAGTTGACTCATCGTTTGCCTGTCAGTGGGTAAGTTACGGTTAGGATATCTATGCTAGGCTCTGGTGGGTGGGCCCAGCTAGCCGTCCAGCCATGTTTGGTGTTTTGCTCTGAGCCGATGTTAGATATCTTGTGCGTGTGTTCAGTCTGAGGCCCTGGTCGAAGGGGTAGCAGCCCCCTGCTGAATTTCTTTTCAGGAATATGCGAGAGGCATAAAATAGCAAACATGATCCAACAAGGTACTTGGGTAATTTTAGCCTCAAAGGACGTTGGGCAAAACGCTACTTTGGGGCTAAATTTACCCTGGCAATTCTCTCCTTGGATAAAATGTTCATTTTAATCCAACAATCGTATGTTTTCAGGTGAACTTTTTTTGGTGTGCTTTCAAGTTTATACTGACTCCAATCGCAGCTTGTTTACATGGCTGAAAACCATACCCTTAAATTTTGTGTGTCTGTATGTTTGTGCAACGTAGGCATTAACTCTTTTGATTGCTTATTATGAAAGGTACATCATTTTCTCCAAGTGTTTCATTCTTAATTGTCAAAGTTGGAAAAGTTAGAACATGAAAAAGATATTCGAAAGTAATGATTAAGATAAAGTGTGGATACAGGAATATCTGGATGGGTATACAGGAAAAAAATTTTCTCTGGGTGTGAGTCAGTGAGTCTGTCCTGAGAATGGAAGTTTTATGAAGGGAGTCTTGTGCCTTTCTCGAGTTATGTTCACATTCAAGTTTTTAGAGCAGTACTAATAGAATAGTCCTACCTGTTTGCATAGTAATCGACAAGATAAACTAGAGCTTATTCTACTGCTGGGTTGTACGTTATGGTACTGCATTCTCTGGGATAGAAAGATGTTCAGCTTTCCTGACAGAGGAGGAGTTTAAACTGCTTTGTGATTTTAAAAAATCCAGTTAAAAGCTGTCTTTTTTCTTTGAAGAAATGCTCAAGTTAACATAACAAATATTTACTAAAGAATCAGACTCAGTGAAGATAATTGTAATCTTCTACACATGTTTACACAAATGCACACCTTACAAAGGTCTGCTTTATAGAAGGGCTTCTTGTTTGGGCCACTTAAATGGATTTAGATGATATATGTGGATTTTTACTAAAAACGGAGGAAATTTATTTACAAGGTAAAATTGAGGCTTCTTTTGGGCAAATGCTCAGTGTAAACATTTCATTCACATTAATAGATTTACCTTCCTTGACCATAGGGGACTAAATTCTTAGGTCACGATAATCCCAGTGTCCACCAGTGGGCCATATTCAGGAGATGATCTGGCTACTTTTTCATGGTAGCGTGTTCATTGTTCAGCCTCCCTTCAGGAAGACTACTTTAGGGCTGGCATCAAGAGTGCTCAAAATAAAATCTCTAAGAAGGTTCAAAGGCAAGCCATTTTCATTAGCGTGCTGCTTGGCAAGTCTAATAGAAACAGAGGCACTGATATGTGGATTAGATTGACAGCTGTCAGAGTGGGTGGGGGAGGAGGGAACTGGATGGAAGAAGGTGAAGGGATTAACCCAAGAACATATATGTATGAACCGTGGACACAGACAACAGGCTGGGGATCACCAGAGGGCAGGGCGAGCAGGAGCTGAGAGGAGGGGACAGGAGCAGGAGCCGAGAGGAGGGGACGAAGGAGAGAAAAATGGGGATGTCTGCAATAGTGTCAAAATAAAGAGAAAAAAACACATAGCGTTTAAATCACTCCTTCCTCTCTCTCTACCTGAGTAATTCTTTTAAAATCTTAGTTCTAAGAGTTTAATGGTTAATATACAATCATATTATTTAAAATATTTTTGAAAGGTATATAGTGACGAAGTATATATTTGCATTTTCTGTCCACCTTGTGGCCATCTCCCAGTATATGCATGTTTATTAGTTTTCTAATGGATATACAAATGTAATCTCTTATTAAAAGTTTTACTTTGCATTGGTTCTCTTTAGATTACAAATACACATGCATATGTATTATATATACTTATACCTATACATGCACCATAGACAAAATCTGTGTAGGTTATGTATTGCCACACTACAAACCACCTAAAGACACAGCAGCGTAAAACAAAAGCAATTTGTTATTGCTCACTATTGTGTATGTTAGGAATTTGGACAGTGCAAATTCCACAGCCCTGTGTTTCTGCTGTATATTGTCAGCTATATAGCTGATTTGTTTAGCTGCATTCAGCTACTGATAAAGCTGAGCTGGAAGGTCTAGGAAAGCGTCACTTATGTGTCTGGCACTGCAGCCTTCCTCCAGGTAACTTCCTTTTCCAGGTGACTTGGGCTTTCTTTCAAAGTGGTGGTCTGAGGGTAGTTGGACTTCTGACACAGTAGATGGCTTCCTGGAGAATGTCCTAAGAGGTAGAAGGACAAGTCTCAAGGTTCCAAATTCTTATGCCATAGTAATCAAAGGACCCAGCAACCACCAGTGGGTCATATTTGAGATTTAATAATTTTTCATGGTTTTTCCATTGATGGGTCTATTTTAAGACTTCTTTAGGGCTAATATCTTAAGGCTCTAAGATATTGGAGCCTTAAGATATTAGACCCTTAGATATGGGTCTAATATCTTAAGCCATGAATGTTAGAGTCATTCCTCCCTGAATCCATTGGACAAAATGAGTCCCCAAGTCACCTCTGACTCAGGGGAGGGAAATAGGTTCTATCTTTCCGTGGGATTAGTGCCAATAACTTTACAGCCATTTTTAATTCACCACAATATCTGTTTCACTTTATACATGTTTTAAAGCCCATAGACACCAGCCAATCAGAGACAGAAAGATGCCTTCGAATATGCTATGAAAAATTTGATTCCAGCTCTCAAAAAATAACAAAGTTACTGGGAAATATTGATGTAAGGAGCAGTACTTTTAGAAATAAAAAGAGTTTTCTTAAGATAAACCCTTCATCACGAGCTCATAAGTTGGCTTTAAAGCTCATGTTTTTGTAACACAATGTGTTGTTAATTAAAAAAATAACCTCACTGAAGTATTTTTAATCACTTGAACATGTCCCGACTGCCAATTTGTGGAAAGGCTAGCTTCTTCACGTGTGCTTTGACATATACATTAAACCTTCTCTTACTATTCTCTTGACGAATCTAATTCTCATCAAACCTGTGACATAACCTGACTATAACCAGCTTCTTTGTGGGAGTTTACAATCTTCATGATATATGCCTTCTGAAATATATGTCTGTAGGCTTATGGTAAAATTAATAAAACCGAAATTAAAACTGACAGCTCTGAAATGATATGCTACCCTTAGCATATGGAATAACTATCGTGAACACTTATGGGGTTTGGTGCAAGATTATAGACAGTTACCCAATGGGGGATAACTTCCGAACTGTGCTGCTAAATCGCATTTGACAGGTTTCGGGTTTGGTACAATTTTTCTATAGCATGTTAGTGTTGGGTGAGCAATATGTTAACTATGATTCAGCTGACATTTTATGTATAAGCCCTTTAGTCTTTCCCCTCCAAGTTCTCCCTCTCTTCCTTGTCACACCCTCTTCCTTTCCTTCCCCCCTCTCCATATACACTCAATCTTATCTAAATATTTTAGCAGTTAGTTCATGGCTGGGGGATTCTTTTTGATTTATGTTAATTAAAAAACCCCTTCTGTCTGGTTTTGAGTCTGAGTGTGCACATCCCCAAATCTGAGAGTAGATATTAGGGTTTTACCTACTTATCTATCTATCTATTGATTTATTGTGCTTTTCTGTCTCATACCCAAATGTTTGCAGCCTTATTTGTTCTGTGATGGTGAAAATGCAAATTTCAAGGATTTAGTTTTGTATGTTGCGTTCAGTGATTCAAACTTTTATAAAATCTCTCTCAGCCCCACTTCAGGCATGCACATGCACACACACACACACACACACACACAAACACACAAAGAGAGAGGGTTTTTTTCCCCCTATAATTGGTCTATTCATCTCTTTTCCTCATGAATGAAGGGCTGCTGGCCAGATGTTGACTTTCTAAAGAATAGTACTATCTTTACAATAGAAAGGCTTCTGAAGTTTGGAGAAAAAATAGCTAAGAACTAGTCACTACAATAGCAAAGAGATACTAAAATCTTGTAATTATGCTAAAACTTCAGGATTCCAGATACTGGAAATTATGTGTTAGATTAAAATAGAAAAGGGGGCCATTCAAGGAATTTGAGATGCTTCTAAATGTATGCCTCTTCCCCTACTCCAGTTTTACCTTGAAAACATCAAAGGTATACAAACATGCTTCAAAGTACATTAAAAATAAAACACATATTAACCAATTTAGTGCCTTTAGGTAGAGATACGACTTCCCATTTAAACTCAAAGGCATTTCCAAATTTCTTTCCTAAAGTTAGGTAGGCAGTTGCTTTTGTTACATTTTAGATTGGTCTTTGAAAACCTTTTTAATAATTGTTCTTAAGTGATTTCTATCCCTGCAGTCAGGATCATCTCTTAGTGTGAAATTGTTTTGTAAATAGTAAGATGCTACACTACAGCTGTAGGTATTCATCGTTATTGACTCAGCATCCAGTTCACTCTTCTTTATTGGCAACAGGGACGTAATGAGCCCTCTTCAATCTTTACTTCTCAAGCCTTCTTCCAGTTAAGAGTGAACTTGGGTTTGAACAATGAATTTTGCCAGCAGAGATCCACTGGTTATGACTTGAGAAGATTTTCCTCTCTTTACAAAAGGGATGGTGCCATTCTCTCACCACTTTTCTCCTTTTACTGCTGTCTGGAATGAGGTTGTGATGGTTAATATGCAGCAGCCACATTGTGACCACACGGAAAGAAGGTAACATATTTAATTCCCTTTGGCCCTGACAATGCATCACTGCTGACCCCATGCTAACAACTGTTGTATTCCATGATTTCCTGCCCAATGTGCGGTACACCGGCCATAAGCAGCCCAGGATGCACGTGAATGCAGCGCAACACAAAATTGTAAATTTACTTAAAACGTTAAGATTTTTTTTGTGATTATGTGTCTCTATATATTTAATGTGTGGCACAGGGATTCCAAAAGGTTGGACACTCATGGATAAACTAAAAAAAAAATTCCATTTGTTTCAATTATCATGCCAGGTGTTTTTTTGTTTCTATCAGCCAATTCTGATTAGTTTAAATGGTAAATACATTTAAAAGCTCATTTGTGGATATGAAATTTATAATTTTGACGTTAAACTTTTTGTTGTTTCTTTTGTTTTGCCTGTGTTTTTCCCCCATTTTTGCTCCTGATTCAAATAGGCCCAGGCTTTGTGTTTTGTGCTTAGGGAACTTGCCATGTCCTTCCTGGGGTTTTGTTCAAAGGTTTGTATATCCAATGAGGAGTTTAGAGTTGAAGGGAAGGGCTGCCTTTTAGTCCCCAAAGTTTTCTCTGGTTTGGGGGATTCAAGAGGGGTCTGTGGGTCTAGCAAATCCTGAGGACTGAGAGCTGTGAGGATGTAGGTTTGTGGGATATCAGGAGCTTGAATCTGAGGCCTGGGAACTCCAAACCTCACTACAGATTCTGTACCCTAAGTATAGTCTGGAAGCAGCAGGCACAGGGCATCTGTTGAGACAAACCATCTCAACTGAAGCCTCCATCATCCTCACTCCTCTGAGTGAGAATCTCTCATCTGATCTCTCACTGCCGTTCATCATCATTTCCTTACAGTGTGTACTCTTCAGGTGAGCTGTCTTTCAGAATGACATTCTTGTTTGATAGGATGGTCATCTGGTGCTCACCCACGACCAGAGGTGACACAAGAGATCTCTGCAGGGCTGCTCAGACTAGTCCATCTAGGAAAACAGTGTAGATAACCCTTCTCTGTGCTCCTGATGGATGCTAGTAAGAGGCTTGTGGATGAGACTTCGTATCAGCTGGACAACTAGAGCAGTAGAAGGACCTAAGGCTCCCTTCTTTTTAGAGACATAGACTTATGTTGGGGTTCTGTTGCCCCTTCTGTTTTTAGAGATAACTCTGAGTTGGGGAAGGGTGTAAAGGGCAAGACCCCTCACTACAAATACTGGCTTCTTTTATATTGTGCCACAATTCCCATATGAAAAGTACACAAGACGTAATATATCATTCGGTGAATTCTCACAAGGTGAATACCCAAGTCACTCCTTCGCATTCAAGATACAGAACATTGCCATGTCCCCCAAACCCTCCTCATGTGCTCTTGCAATAAGCACCCCATCATTCTTCTCCAAAGATAATCCTGGTTTATCAATGATCTTTGTCTTGCTTTTATTTATAATTTTACTTCTTAAGTGTGAATTACTAAACACTAGCTTCATCTATTTTTTAATTTTGCATGAATGGAATCATACAGTATACACTTTTGTTTGTGGCTTTTTTCACGAAAAATTATTTTGTAAAAATTATACATATTATGGTGTGTAGCTGCAAATCATTCATTTGCTATTGTGGTATAATAGTCCATTATATAGAAATATCAAAATTTATTTAGCACTTAATTGTTGAAGGGAATTTGAGTTGGTTTTGGTTCTTAGAATAAGAATTCAGATGATTTTCATTAAGAGCAACCAGGCTCAAAAGTAATACACGGGACCCATCCCCCAAGCCATTCCCATGCCACTCCCACTAACACCAATAGCCACGTTAGTTGTTTAATCTGTAGTTGAAGCTCTGTCATAGACAGAGTTCATCAAAATGCCTCCAAGAGATCTTTCCTGTTAGGTCATAATGGACTGACTCAGGAGGATGCTTGGTTTTAAGGCCCTCCAGTGAGTGACTTTCTAAGAGTGTTGAATTGGAACAGGAGAATGTATGTATTGGAGTTCTAGAATATAACTTGTAAACCCAGGAGCTACTGGTAGCTATGTTTTCTAACTGGACTGGAGAAAATACTAGAAATCTCTGCAGATATTGCAGTAAGTGACACCTTCCTTATTAGAATATTTCCTGGTGCATTGTAGGCTCTCAATAAATATTTGTCAAATGGAAGAATAAATGAATGACTATGCACTTGAAATATTTTATATACCAAGATCCAGAACATTAAGCACATTTTCTAATGATATCTGTTCTCATTTGACCCTTCCCATGAATTCCCATTCCTTACAAAACCCAAATGCAACATTTTCAAACACGTGTGGGCTTCTGCATCTGGGTGATTCGGACCCGAAGGGGTTAAGGTAGAGTCGGATGCCTCCACAAGATTTCTGTGAAGCACACAGAGTACAGTGCCAACAAAATCCCCTGAAGAGTAAACAAAACTTGGAACTGTTGCAAACAATAAATTGTCAATACCTTATAGAAGAAATGGATAATGAAAACTTATCATGCCTATAGTTAGTATCCTCTTTAAAAGAATTTACAGAGCCTATGAAATTAAATTCTGTGCACAGTTCTCTTAATTTGTCCTTAATTAAACAATACTCCATAAATGGTGCATTCAGTGACCAAATGTTCAGAGACAGCAAAATGGTGGGTCCCAAGCCATTAGGAATGAAATAAAGGCAGTCCCTGGAGAGTCTGCAAGAATCTGGTCTCTCTAAGTGACAACTGATGGTTTAGGAAAGATAATTAACTTTGCAATTACAAACTGCAGCTTTTACCAATGCTGTTTTCCCCCACTATAATCTTTTAAATGTTGAATTATTTCCTATCACGTGAAATAGTTTGCTTGGAAAGGGGAATAACAAACAAATACCCCACCTGAATCTGCTGAGTTCATCAGGAATTTAAACCTTATTGATTAATTTAATGGGTATTTTTTATTCCTAATGTTAGATCAATATCCATTTAATGTGCAATCCTATGCAGATTGTAAACACTAAAATTTCAGCAGTAAATGTATACAAATAGCAAACAATATTTAGATTTTACACAAAACCAGAAAAGATTGATTTTTATCAGAAAATAAATATGAAATTACTGTTCAATAAATTAAAATTTAAAAAAGAAACTATTCTGCTATAGATTTAGTAACTCTACGACATCTTTCCCCTTGCTTAAGTGATTCTCCGAAAATCTCATTACTTTATTTATTATGGATTTTTAAATTACCTTAGTACCGGAATAATCCAGTTTTCCTCCATCACCCCCTAAGAATTCAGTGTACCTTAATTCTACCTGGCTAACTTTTCTGAATGTAAACTGACACTGTGCATTAGGCTAATGTTAATGGCGAATAAGAATCGCTTTTTTTCTTCTCAAATCTGATTACAGGAAGCACACCTTCAACATGTCTCTGCAGACAAAAATTGGGAACTGTAAAAATATTCCGGACTAGTTTCAGATCCCAAATGTGCATCTTCTCCTCAATACCGTGCAACTCGCTGGATGACAGTGCCCCTCCCTACTTTTTTGTAGCCCTGCCCTGCCTCATAGGATTTCTCAGCTGAGCCTGGACCAGGTCATTTCCGGTGGGGAAAAGAGATGAAGGAACACGGCCTACTGCTAACCCCCAGCCCAAAACTTCATTGCCTCCTTTGTGGACAATCACAGAAATTTTATAACTGGTTTTTCTGTGTTTATTCCCTCAACACTCAAGTTTATTATCTGCAGTTTCAAGATGAATATGTCTATGGCCCTATTCTGATGTTCATTGTCCCCCACATCCAAATCATGTTATAAGTCATATGCTTTATTCCTGGCACGGCACTACATTCCTGTGGTAGGGAATGTACAATACTTATGCTTGTATTTCCCTGATCGCTACCACAGGACCTTGGTAGAGTACTTCTCAACATTTATTTATCTGGTGCTAACTTCACTGAACATCACTGTGCATTTTGCATGGACAGTTTCCACCAATACATATGGGAATCACTCGCTTAACAAAACTTCAGTAGGTTTCTTCACTGCAGGACCTCCCTGAGCCTCAAATATGCTAATGTACTTGTAGTATTCCAAGGGGAAAGTACAGAATATGTCAGGGGGTAGTATTCCGAGGGGAAGGTAAAGGATATGTTAGGGGACCAGGAACACCTTTTTCCCCCCTAGAGCATCTTGAATTGCTGGTGCTCTGTGGAACACACATTTAGTGAGCTACTCTTCAACAAAATTTTTGAGCATTTAGAGAAAATTAAAAGGCTTTCATGTTTTGGTTCTCATTTTCTTCCTAT
Source organism: Sturnira hondurensis (assembly GCF_014824575.4). NCBI lineage: Eukaryota > Metazoa > Chordata > Mammalia > Chiroptera > Phyllostomidae > Sturnira > Sturnira hondurensis. The sequence continues at coordinate 11,598,348 of NW_028085930.1, forward strand.
TCCTTCCTATTTGTCTTGTACAAATTTCTCGTTATTAACTTTATACTTTCAGGCAAAAGGGCCATTCGTTTGTTTTTTTTTAACATAGCCTGTGCTTTGCTGAACACCTGTGTTTTCTCCCCTTTTTATCTACTCTCCCATCTAACCTCTCTGGTTACAATCGTACCCCTAATTTGTGTCTTCCTATCCTTCAGCCTTGGTTAGTTACTTCACTAAGTATGACTTCCTTGTGTCGCCAAATGCTATATTCCCATTATTATGGCATATACCCCTCGTATATCTATCTGCTCCATATTGTAGTTAATGATGGACAATTTCCATTACCAGTTTACAAATTCTTAAAAGAATACTACTGTATATTGATTTCTCACCATGAGCTAGCCACTCTTCTAGCCATTTTATTAATTTATTTACTTCTGTATTCACTCATGTATATACCCCCTCTCTTCGATCTAGCCATCCAGCATATTATTGAGTACGAAAGCATGTACTGGGGTCAAGCATTGAAACCACAACAGTAAACAAGGTAGAAAAGCATATTTCTTTTTTAAAAAAATTTTACTTATTCATTTTTAGAGAGAGGGGAAGGGAGGGAGAAAGAGAAGATGAGAAATACCGATGTGAAAAAGAAATACCAATATGGTGTGCCTCACCAGGGGACCGAACCCAGGAAGGTGACCTTTTGTTTTGTGGGACAATGCCCAACCACCTTGAGCCATACAAGTCAGTGTGAAGAAGCACATTTCTCATAGAGTTTATATCCTATGAAAGAACATAGACCATAAAACAGAATAACAATATAGAGAATAACAGCTAGGGATAAGATGATTGCATTACGTTAGAGGGGTCAAGATGTTTTGCATACGCTAGCTCATTTAATCCTCAGAATAATACTCTGAACTACTTATTGTTATTACCAGTTTATATATGAGCAAATTAAAGTTGAGTGAAGTTACTTAGGTTGACCAAGGTCATTTAGATTATACGTGTTAGAATAGAGCTAATGCATATGCTTGTAGAGGTTGTGCATTAAAACACTTCAAAGAGCAGCATTTGTGTCCTACACTATGTAAACAGTGTCTCTATCGGTCAGAACGTGATAGAGAAGCAGATCCACTACGAGTGATGTGAAACAATGGTTTTATAGTAGAGATCAGACTTTACATAATTGTGAGAGCTAATCAAGAGTCTATGGAAAGTTGCTGCCTCTGTGTCTCGTGTGGGATGGAAATCACTGTGGATGACCAGGGCTGGAAGTACATAAAGTGGAGGAAAGCGATAACAAACTGACAGCTCAAGGAAGAAGATGGATCCCACAAAAACAAACTGGATCCCAGAGGAAAAAACGGAACCCATGCCTGTGTCATATCACCTTTAACCTCAGGGAAGTGGGGAGGGGGAGCTGGTACCTTTCGCCTTGTGGCTATAGATGTACCTGGCCCAGGTCTTGGGGAAGCTGAAGCAGGAGCTCCTATGGGGGATGGAGCTGTGGCCTGTCTGCTGCCCGCACCTATGAGGTGAGCCTTGAGATCATGACAATGTGCACGGGCTACAAACGTGCATATTATGATACAGTGAACTTAGGGTGTAGTGGTTGCCGATTCCAAATCTTATACCCATTTCTCTTGTGACCAATCCCAGCTAGAATCGTTTAAGGAAAAGAGTCCCTTAAAATGTAGTTCTGGTTTAACTAAGATGTGGCCCTGGGATTTGCAATGCAAACCCTGCCCAGCCATACAGAGCATCCGTTGCAGCAGAGACAGGCCTCCACCGAGACTTCGGGACTCCAAAAGTTGCGTGCTTTTGACTATATAGTATTACTACTACCTCCTTCGTAAGAGACACAGTATATCTCATATTCATATATCTCACAATACCTATCACAGAAAGTAAGTGCTTACTAAATATTTAGTAAATAAATAATTCATACAGTATTTAGTGGTATAGGCCTGACCTGAAAGTGACTCTAGAGAAAAATTCTTACATTCTCCTAATTGACTAGGCTGTAGCAAAGCACCCAGGCTGGAAAAAAACTTGACCAGAGAAAAATAGAATGATCTCTTTGCCACTAAAATACTTTGCTTGTAGGAGAGTGGGGCTGAGGATCCCATTTCTAAGTGACAGTGTTTTTGTTCTGGCATTACAAGACCATCAGCACCACCTGGGAACTTGTTAGAAATACAAATTCTCAGCTTTTAGCCCAGATTCACTGGAATTTGGGGGGCAGACCCTGGCAATCTGTGTTTGAGTTAAGTTCCCTAGGTGGTTCTGACGCACACTCAGGTTGGAGATTCACTGATCTAGGAATGCCCAAATACTGGACCAGTGAGCAAAAGGAGGAGCCGAAGTAGTTCTATTTGGTGAATCGGCATGTTTGGTGAGTAACAGAAATAATACAAGGAAGCACGGAGCTGCCACTTCAGATAATTCAGGATAGCCAAGCAAAAGTGGAAACAGCAGGAAGCGCCACTAGAGGCCAATGCTACTAGGAACACGTACTTCATGCAGGTGCAAATAAGAAACAGAGTCACCCGGAGGCACTGCAGTGCATTTCTCCAATGTTCTACGGTAGAACCTTTTCCACAGATGCTCTTGGCAAATGGGTTGCTGATTTCTTGTTATTGGGAAAGCTCTGGTTAAACTAAAGAATTGCATCCTGGGTTCCTACTGTGTTAATCATGCAATTTGATAGAAATGTTCATGAGATAGTAGCAAATTCCCATTGTTCACCGTAGCTTACGTGTGCCTGTGTCTCTCCTTAGGAATTTCTTTGTCCAATGAAAAGTCAGACCCTATAGAATCAACCATTAAAAAGTCCTAGTGATAACTTGGTTCTGCTCAGGGCTAAGCATTCTCTTGGTTGCCTTGTCCGTCTGCTGGCTGTTGATTCTTAACCTAATCCTAACCCCCCTCCCTCCAGAGTTCTGTTCCATTTCCTCTTTGTAGCCACACTTATCTCTCCAACTCAAGGTGTGATATTATAGCAAGGTAATATTTTGAAATGCTAACAGCTGTGGAGGGTTTTTTCACCCTTTACTTTCTCCTTGCTCCTCTGCCCCTGTGAACAAAGTGGAAGACCTAACTCTGTGGCTTTTCTGTTCCACTATGCTAAGACTTTAAGGGACCTTAAGAGATAAGGTCAAAGCCAAAGAAAGAGGACTGAGCTATCGACAAGATATGTTAGTAAAAAACACAGGGGAGGAAGAGATTTCACTTTGGCTGAGGGTTAGAGATTCAAAAGAGAAGAGAGAGGGAAGATGGCAACAGAACTTCCATAGAGCCTGAGAGTGAAGAAGGGCTTGAGAAAGAAATGGTTTTTCAGGTATGTCTAGGCCCATGGGAGCAAAGGTAGTCCCCAAAGTGGGGTCCTAGAACCCTAAATCTGAAGTAGGTAAAACAGAGAACTTCCAGGAGAGTGGAGGCCATTGGCAGTAACTCTGTGGACAAATGACCCATGCCTAGTTCCACAACATCCTTTTCAAACACCTTATCATTGTGTAAAATTCCCAAAGTGAAACACACAAAACGGCCAAGGTGAAACTTTCTTGTAAATTAATTGAATGGGCTGACTTATGGAAAAGAGACTAGTATTTCTTATACAACCAAGTGTGTAAAATGAACTTAATACTTTCAAAGATTACACCTTTTTTCTCACTAGGTTTATGTCTTTACTTTCTTTCTTCTTTTTTTTAATCCTCACCTGAGGATATATTTTTAATGATTTTAGAGATAGAGGAAGGGAGAGGAAAAAACACCCATGTGAGAGAGAAACCTCAATTGGTTGCCTCCCCACCAGGGATTGAACCCACAACATTTTGCTGTACAGGACGATGCTCCCACTGAGCCACATGGCCAGCACTCAGATTATGTCCTTTCAATAGCTTTATTTTGATAAGTATTATACTGTATAGGGAAGGCGTATCATCCTGAAATGAACTTAAACATTGCTAGTTAGCTTGGCTGCTTTTAACTGTCAGAAATTGGAGGGGAAAAAAAAACAGGAGGAAGCAGACTTAACCAAATTCCAGATTTAGCCACTATAACTGGGTATATGAATTCAAAGTTGAAAGAGTTGAATATCATTGTTACTAATGGCGCCCCTGCAGTAGTCTACCTTAGGTGGCTCCTCTTAGCCTAGTTGAAGAGTCAAGCTGTTATTTATGTACACAAGATACAATAAAGTATGATATTCTAGAAAAATACAATTAAGTCCTATACACAAAAGGATGAAAGAAGGAGTGATTTAATTTATAGATTGAGGGATGCACAAATCAGGATCCCAATATAAAACAGGTGGGACACCTAAAACTGTAATTTTAGGAGGATTTTTTAGAACAAAAGTTTAGTGTTAAGATAACACAGGGCAAATAGTTTTTACTCAGGGCTTAGATAAAAGCTTTGGCACAGGTGAAGAAAATATCAGCAACACAACAAGGGAATCAACTGTATGGGAAAATATATTTGTAAATGATACCTTGGATAAGAGTTTGACCTCCAAAATATATAAAGAACTCACACAACTCCACTCTAGGAAGACAAACAACCTAATTAGGAAATAGGCAAAGAACCTGAACAGACACTTGTCCAAGGAGGACATCCAGAGGGCCCAGAGACATATGAAAGGATGCTCAGCATCACTAGCCATCAGAGAGATGCACATTAAAATCACAATGAGGTATCATTTCACACCAGGGAGAATGGTCATCATAAACAAATTAATAAACAACAAGTGCTGGTGAGGTTGTAGAGAAAAGGGAACCCTGGTGCAGTGTTGGTGGGACTATAGACTGGTGCAGCCACTGTGAAAAACAAGAGGGAATTTCCTCGGAAAACTAAAAATGGAACTGTCTTTTGACCCAACGGTTCCACTGCTGGGATTATACCCTAAGAATCCTGAAATGCCAATCCAAAAGAACCTGTGAACCCCAATGTTCATAGCAGCACAATCTATAACAGCCAAGTGCTAGAAGCAACCTGAGTGCCCATCAGTAAATGAATAGATCAAAAAACTGTGGTACATTTACACAATGGAATTCTATGCCGCAGAAAGAAAGAAGGAGTTTCTACCCTTCACAACAGCATGGACGGATCTGGAGAGCATTATGCTGAGTGAAATAAGCCAGGTGGTGAAAGACAAATAGCACATGATCTCACCTATAAGTGGAACCTAATCAACAAAACAAACAGCAAGCAAAATACAACCAGAGACACTGAAAGGACAAACTGACAGTCACCAGAGGGGATGAGGGAGGGGATAATGGGGAAAAAATAGGGGAAGGGCCATTAAGGAACGTGTATAAAGGACACATGGACAAAGCCAAAGGGGGGTAGAATAAAGGGTGGGAGGTTGGGATGAGTGGGGTGGGGAAAATGGAGACAATTGTACTTGAACAACAGCTAAAAAAAAGTCATTAAAAAGAAAAAGCTGAGCTATTAACATCCAAAGGTCAAAAAGGGTAGGAAAGGTAGCAGGGGAGAGAAAAGTACCAGGACCCTGAGGAAAGTTTGTGTAGAGTCAGAAGACTTGAGAAGAACAGGAGTCTTCATTTGAGAGTCAAAGCTAGACAGGGAATTCACTGTGGAAACACATCCACAGATCTTACCCTCTTGTCTCTTTCCAACCTCCTTCTACAGGTCCCCAAAGACTAAACCCAGCCTGAAGCCATAGGATCTGAGAGTCCAGTTGGTGTAGTCCATGAACTCAGTCTTTCTAGGCATGGGGTAGCAGGGAGAAATGGAGAGGCGGGACCAAGCAGAGGGTAAGTAGACTACATAGAGTGTCTGCAGGAAGGTGATTTCTTGACATTTTAAAGGTACACAATGAAAGGAATTAACTTAGATTAACTTGCAAATTAGTTGTGTGTTGATAAAATGAAATTTCTAAAATTTTCTGAGCACAGTTCCACATATTAGATTAGGAAGGATGAAAGGGGTGTGCCGGCGCATCTGCACTGGAGGACATTGATTTTTCTGGGGATTGCCCATTGTATTAAAACTGTGCCACCTGTTGTTAAGGATTGAATCAAGTCTCCCCCCAGAAGATGTTGAGGTCCTCCCTCCTGCCCTCAGTACCTGTAAAGATGATCTTATTTGGAAATGGGATCTTTGCAGATGATCAAGTTAAGATGAGATTATTAGGGTGAGTCCCAATCCAGTATAATCCTGTGTCTTAATAAAAAGGAGAAATTTGGATAAGGACAGACAAGCACATTGGAAGAACAGCATGTGAAACTGAAGGCAGGCATCAGGGTTATGCATCAAGCCCAGGAGTAGTGAAAATTACCAGCAAACCACCAGAAGCTTGGTAAGAGGCATGGGGGAGATTCTCCCTCATGGCCCACAAAGGGAACCGACGCTGCTGACACCTTGATTTGGATGTGTGGCCTCTAGAACAATAACTTTCGTTTGTTTAAGTCACCCAGGTTATGATATTTTATGAGAGCAGCCCTAACACTATTACGCCTATAACCAGTATGTCATCTATAATTTTTTTCCTCTGTTACAAAACACAGATGCCAATGACAAGAAATGTCCTGCTCCTCTTTACACAAAATGTAATGTAAATGATCAGTTTTATAAGTTTTTAAAGAAGATTTTGCTCCCTCAGAAGATCAATTTACCATAAAACCAGTGAAACATGTTTTAAGGCCCCTTCTAAGTCCCTGTCCCTAATCTTATATTCTTAATTTGAGCTCTTTTTATTAAAGAATGTACCCTAGATTATAGAAACTTTGCACCCACAAAATCTGGATTCATTCTTTAACCAACTTTTGTTGTGATAACCTCCAACCTTAGCTAGTTACTCAGCACAGCTTGATACAATATCTTCACATCTTAACTCACTGCAAACAAGCTTTCAGATTTACCGTTCTTGTAAACAACAAACATAAGCTTAAAGAGAACAAACAGCGTGGAGGGTCCTTGAGCATAGAGATCTAGGTCCAGCGGGGTTTCAAAACGAGGACAAAGAAGTGTTCTCTGATCTGCACCAAATGGTGGTTTTTGTAATTTTTGCATTTTTGCATGAGAGTTCTGTTGTCAGTGAATTACCTTGGGGAGAAAGACCATTTCTGATATTCTTAGTCTCCCATCATTTTTTTCCAGGTTGTGAAACCTCAATTGTTTTGGAGAGAAGATGGAATAAAGTAAAATTACACTCAGCATACCTAAATGGAAGCATCCCGCCTTACTCTATGTACTCATCAGGAGTGGGCATCAGCAGACTCCAGAATTTCCCTCATTTATTAGGTGATGGAATCATATATATCCTCGGTACTCCTGAGCAGGACGGGAGGACCCTGGGTGTTGTGGCTTGACCTGGCCATGACTCTTGGGGGCGTTCTGTATCTGAATTTTTATATCCCCTCAGAAACATGGGCCCTACTGCAACCTGTTATTAAAATAACCATCTTTGGGCATCACAAGTATGTGCTTAAACTGAACTTCTCTTTTAGAAGCAGAAAAACAGACATCTCTCTAAAAACTCCATGAGGAGTTAGGCAACATAGTGAGGTACTGCTGAGATCATCTCCAAAACAGAAAACCCGTGTGTTTTTCTTTTTGCCCTATACCTGCTTGTCTATTCTCTCCTCGACAAGGGGAATCTATTTCCTCACCCCTTGATCTGGGCTTGCCTTTGAGTTATTTATACCAATAGACTCCATTGGAAGTGATGCTTTACCAGTTCATGTTCTTGAAAGCCCTGGCAGCTTCCATGGCTCCCCTCTTATGATCTGGCCATGCTCTATGGACGTCCAGGCTGTCTTGCTATTAGACAGGGTGTGGAGAGGAAGCACCACGTGAAACGAGGAACTGTTTGGGGAGAACTAAAGTACCCCAGCCAACTGCCAGCACCAAAGGCTCCACACTCCCTTGGGCCATCCAGCCCAACCTGCTGCCAGCTGAGCACAGCCATAGGGGTGACCTTAAGGGCTACTACATGGAGCAGAAGAACTGTCCAGTCAACCCACAGAATCATCAGAAGTAACAAAACATTGTTTTAACACACCAAGAATGTGGGTTGGTTATGCAGCAATAGATAACTCATCTTAAAAAAATAATTTTGTATACTTTTAGGGTTAAAGACTTAGCAAGCCCATTGGGACACGCACACAAATCATGCTCTACAACAGGCTTTATCAGTAATTAAGATGAAATTTTAATCTTCATCTTTCTACTCTTGGGTTTGTTTATTAATTGAGCCCAAACTCTGGAGAGGAAGAAAACAGTACATGTACTGACAGGCTGAGTCTCCTCACCTGGAAAGATGGTTGTTTCATCTACAAAGCATCTACAAAGCATCTACAAAGCATCTACAAAGCATCTACAAAGCCCTCACACTGCCATTACAAATCAGTATTAGACTCGTGTTTAGCTCATTCTAGGTTCAATAATCTCCCAGAGTCTTGTTCAGAATGGGAATTGTGCATGTTTCTAAAATCTTAATGCAAATGTAATTGTTTCTTTTTCCCCTACATGTAAAGCGAGGCAGAGTCAAGTGTATGGAATCTTCAAAGGTCAGGAACAGAGAATGATCAGGAACAGAGACTGGAAATTTGAGAAATACCCAGGGTTGCATAGAAGAAGAGCACCGTTATCCCCACAGAGAAGAAGATGTAATTTATATTGATAATGTAAACTCCATGCACACATACACACCAGAACCTGAATAACTCTGTGGTCTAGTTTATACATGAGATACATTTAAAAAATTAGTCCGACATTTCATTTGAAATGCAATGTCATTTCATATCATCATATTTTTAAGTTTTTATACCTTGACAGCTCTTTCTTTGCTGTAATTTACGTCCTAAGTTTTTATCTAAATGGAATATTCCTCCCCACCACTACTTCCAATACAATGCAGTCTACATTGGTTTTGTTTTTCTCTGCTCTTTTTTTCTCTGATTTGGATATTCTTATTTCTCTTCTGCTACTAACCCTCTGCTTTTTCTAATGTCAGTTACTCTGTCAGTGACTTGCTGTTCTCTCCCTCAATTCCTTTCTGGATTCTATACAAGAAAGACTCAAGATCTGAGCTGGCAGACACAGAATCCTCTTTAGTAATGTGGGGGAGGAAACACAAACATTAATTTTTTGTTTCTTGTTCACTAAAAAAATTAAGATTACCACTGTTGAAGTTCTTCTGGAAATAAAAAAGTCAGTCATGGGATAGTAAACTGGAACTTTAACATAAAATGTTGACAAAAAAACATTTAACCTTGTTTTAATTCTTATTCTCACTTATTCTGTTCTCATCCATGCTGGGAAAACTAAAGCATCTTAGCATACATTTTCTTTCTTTTTTCTTTATTGTTATTGTTGACACTATTACAGATGTCCCTGTTTTTTCTCCTCTGCCAGCCTCCACCCAACCCTCACCCCCGACCTCTGGCTGTCCTCACACAGTTGTCCATAGCAGACATTTTAATTATGCCTACCTCATAAAATTACATTATATAACTAGCATAAAGGCTACTTCTTCAATAAGTTTTCAGTTAATGTGGATTGTATTCCTATTCTCTGCTTGCTATTGGGTAATCAAGTTTTTAAATACCAAAAGTGGGAGAGCGCCGTACCACTTCTGTAGGCTTCTACTGGCCCCTTTAGATCTTTTTGAACATATAAAAATATGTCTAGAATGCTGGCAATGATTTTCTAGGATTTAGCAGTTGAGAAAAGAGTCTCCCGAGAGTGTGTTAGGGTTATTCACTAACATATTTACTGTCCAGATGTACACTGGTAGAATTCAAGCAAGAACTGATACAGTGTTCTATATTTGCATTAATTAACACAACACTGGCAACTGACACTGTGCCTAATTTTTTAAATATTTTTAACTCACTATTGTTTATATCGACCTCTTGAACATATAATATGGAAATATTGTCCCTACCACAAGAGTTTTTCTTCTGATTTATGAACCTTCTGTTTTTTATTGGAGTTTTCTCCTATCTTATCTCTAATAAAGTTAAAAGTTACATATAGAGAAGGAGAGATGATAGACAGATAGGTAAATAGTCAGGCTTATTTTGAGGTTCTATATAAATACTAAGTTTATATAAAATAGTAGAGATAAGCACACTTAGACTAGAAAATTTCTGTTTCCAAAATACCACTTACCAAGAAAGTAAGCCTGCACGCTACAGGACTGTGAAAACACTCTACCACCTACAGACACGTTGTGAACCATTATCCCCATCACTACGAACACCACCATCAGCACCACTGCTGCTGCCCCCAGCTCCTCTCTCTCACCAAGAGTCCCTGGGAAAAGAGAACTCGAGGGGATTCCTCTTGTCCAATGCATAGTCTGTATCTACTCAGCTCAGCTACGGTGAGTCTGTGGCAATGCTGGGGTTTCATTTAAACAAAGGAGGCCAGCAAATGCATGTCCTCAAAATGTCTGAACGATCATGCTTGACTTTGATAATTGAAACATCTTTACCGAAATCTAATACCTGGCAGGAAATTTCTCCTTACATTGCTCCCTAGGAACATGAATGCATAAAAGTTTACATTAAAATGGTACATTCTGCTTAGCAGGGAAGAGAGTAAGAATTTGGGGTAGGAGACATGAAAGAAGGTATGTAGAAAACTAAGAGACTGGGAAAGAAAAGAACCGCAAGAACAGAGGAAAAATTCAAAGACCCAGAAGACCATAAAGGATATAGCAGAGACATCTGTATGCCCGTGTTTATTGGGGCATCGTTTACAATTGTCAAGATAAAAGAACAATGAAAAATACATGGGCATACTCGAAGGGCTTTATGCTAAATGAGGTAAGTCAGACGTAGACTGACAAGTATTGTATGATATCACTTATACATGGAACCTAAAAATGCCAAAAGCCAGAAAACAACAGTGGTTACTAGGGGTTGGAATGGAGTGGTGGGATGTGGAGACATGTTGTTCAACCTTTTGGCACCAGGGACCAGTTCCATGGAAGATAACTTTTCCATAGATGGGGTTGGGGGTGGTTTTGGGGTGATTCAAGGGCATTACATTTGAGCTCACCTCCTGCTGTGCGTCCCGGTTTCTCACAGGCCCAGACTAGTACCACTCTGCAGCCCAGAGGCTGGAGACCCCCGCCCCCAGTGTAAAGGATACAAAGTTGCAACTAGTGCATAAATAAGTTCTGGAGATCTAATGCATAGCGTGGTGATTGTAGTCAACAATACTGTATTATAAACTTCAAAGTTGCTAAGAGACTAGGTTTTATTTGTTTTCACTGCAGAAAAAATTAATGAGTCTGTGACATTGCAGAAGTATTAACTAATGCAATACTGGTAATCATATCACAGTGTACAAATGCATCAGATTAACACATTGTACACTTACACTTACACAGTGTTATATGTCAATTGTAGCTCAATAATACAATGTGTCTCCCAGAGATATCGAAATTTCTTTATCAATTGCTTCATAATGAATGTTGATCTTTAAACTTTGCCATTTTTGTCTTTTGTCATTCATATTTATTGTCTTACTCTGAGGTGTTTGCAAAAGTACTTCATCTTCAATAAAAGTCATAGAAGGAACTCCAAGTACAGGTTTCTGATTACTTCCAGACTGTACCATTGAACTACATGAGAGTTAGCAGAGCAGAGAAACTAACGGCTTCATAAGACCAGTCAGAAAAGATCAAGATCAGCCAGAATTAAGTACATGGGACGAAATGAAATAGCGAAGAGAACTATAATCTTTATGGCCTTTTATTTGAAATGTTACTGGTTCTTTAATTTTTATTTTCTAGATACAAGACAATGTTTTTCCCTAAACTACCTATGACCTAGAGCAATTTGGTAAATTATGTCTTTGTAAGCAAAATTGAAACATGTTTCTTTCTTCCTACTTGATCCCTCCAGAATTTGGACACTTCGGTGAATATTCTTATTTTCATAACAATATAGTTATTCATATAAGTTCACTAGGAAACTGTTCTTGTAAGAGCACACCACTGGAAACATCGGTTACATTACCACGGCTTTGACTGAAATGTCATTTTTGAGGTAGAGAGGCATAGAATCAGATATGACCAGAAAGCTTTAAGGAACTAAGGTAGACTTTTATGGAGCTAATAAAGCCCATTAGAAAACCAGCCCGGTGCTTTGCTTACAGGGTTCCTGGCAGCCTTACTAGGTGAGTGAAAATGGTCACTTCCACGCAAGCACAGAAACCTTGGAATATTTGGAAGACCTCAACAAGAGAGAAATTAACCTAAATATGAAGTATTATGGGTGATATCTGACAAATATTTAGCTTGGCTTCTTAGACTCTGGAGGTTGTTTAAAGCCCAATCTGGAGATTCCCTATGAAAATATCAGCAAAGGAGATTTAAAAGAGCCCATGTGATCAGTTGCTATTCTCGCTACATTTATGTAAATAACAAGCCAAGTTTATGGAAGTGAGATTTAGTTTGCAAACAAATTAATCTTATTTGGCTATCTTTGGTTTGAAAAAATCAAAACAGCTATAGAGAAAAAACTTATGTTTCAGTAGAAACTATAATGTGTACTTGTGGGTATTAGATCCTCTTTCTGTTAACTTCTTTGAGGTTTTTGTTATTTACCTGTAAATTGGACTGAATTTTGAATTTTTTGAGTTTCCTCATTTGGCAACAAATCTCTAAACTACAGTTTTCAATTTTCTCACACTCTTTGACTTGGAACAGAAGTGGCTTTTTCTCCGAAATCCTGCAAACAGAATGTGTAAGACTTGATATAAACAATTGAAGAGAAATTACCACAATAGCTCATGTTTAGAAAATCTTCTTCATGCCTGCTGTTGTGTGGGCCACTTGGAAAGTTTACCTGAACACCAGTGACATCATGTGAGACATTTCAAACTGCACAAGATGCTTCGACCTTGACATCTAGGAATCTTCTCGACTGGTTGCTCCCTAGGCTCAGAAACTAATTTATAGTCTGCTGCAGTTATTAATCTTTGTTTTTCTTTTATTTCCATAGAAATGCCTTATGAGATACATGATTTCTTGCACAATATAGGCACACCTTTGGGAACCCACTTGCATGACCCATGTAATGAATTATGACACAACTATTTAACCCAACTTTCTCTCAGGAAGGGAAAGCTGACTCAATGACATGGAGTCACCTATCAACTCGGCTTCAGGCCTGTAAGACTTCTCAGGGAAGTTCCAAAGACCAGACCACCAGGGAACAGAATTTGTCACCCCCAAATATATCTGTTTGGGATAAGGATTATTTAGGGCTTTTTTGAAAACATAAGCTCTAAAAACCAAGTAGAAGATACCCTTGTATAAGAGACACTTACATGTATACGGGGAATCTCTATTTGTAAGGTGTCTCCCTCATTTTATCAGGAAAAGGAGGGGAATTTATTTCTAGAAACTCTTATCGATGGAGAAGGCGGAGAATTAAATCTGTGTATTATCTTTATTCTCTTTTATGGTGCCATTTCAGAGGGTTTCTCGGTTTTCCTGGATCTTTTCCACGTATAGAGGAGACATATGTGGTATTAAACTTTAATTTGTTTTTTCTCCTGCTAATAAGCTCATGCCAGTTTGACCGTTAGATCAGCCAGAAGAACTTAGAGGGGTGGAAAGAAAGTTTTTCTCCTTGACGAACCAAAACCAAGAAGTTGACAGGGTTGGTTCCTTCTGAGGGCTGTGAGGGAAATATCTGTTGCAGACCTCTCACCTGGCCTTATAGATGGCCATCTTCATGTTCACATAGTATCTCCTGTATGCATGCCTGTGCCAAATTTCCCCTTTTATGAGGACACCAATCGTATTAGATGAGGGGCTCATTCTACTCCAGTCTTACCTCACCTTAACTAATTATATCTGCTATGACCCAATTTCCAAACAAGGCCACAAATATAAGATATTAGGGGTTAAGATTTCAACATGTAGATTCAGGGGCAGATACAATTCAACCTATGGCAACCTAGAGAAAAACTCTGTGATAGTCAGTTACAACAATCACCAAATAATTTTGGCTCTTCTCTTCCTTGACATATGGCAGGATTGTAGTTCTAGCCCGCCTTTTACTATTTTTAAATTTTTTTATTGATTTTAGAGAGGGGGAAAGAGAGAGAGAGAGAGAGAGAGAGAGACATTGACTTTGTTGTTTCACTTGTTTATGTATGTATTCTCTGGTGGCTCCTTGTATGTGCCCTGACCAGGGAATTGAACCCACAACCTTGGTATATGGGGAAAATGCCCTAACTAACTGAGCTACCCAGGCAGGGCTGGCCCCTGTTTTGTTACTGGACCTAAAAGGTCTGTTTGTCTGTGTGTATCAAAGCCCAACAAGACATAAACGGAAGTCTGCAGCCAAGAAAGTAAAGGTTTATTTTAAGGAAATGATGCCAAGGCTGGAGTCACAGGCTAACTAGTGCTATAAAACTTGGCTTCCTGATGGCCCATATAGGGACAGATTATGTTTGGGAAAATTATTAACTATGCTGATTTAGAGAGTGTGGGTCATAGGCTCTACTAATGGTTTAGGGCCAGCGCAGGGAGTAGCTCATCATTGCAGCAGGTTCTGATGTCAACTATGGTGTCCTCCTCTTTGGTTTCATGAAGGAGTGGTTGGTAGGGTCAGTCTGCTTTCATGGGCTTGGGGCTGAAACACAGCCAAGGTCAAGATGTTGTCTTTAGTTGACCAGAACTCTGTTTCTGTGATCAACAGTCACAGAATTTGTTCTTAAGACAGTTTGCATTGATCAGAATCATAATGACTAAGGAAGGGAGTGGGGAAACAGGAAAGAGAAAAGGTTAAGTTAAAGAACTGGAGTTTTGGAATAGTTACACTTTTAAGTGGATGTGACTATGTAACTGCTTTCAGCCTGTGAGTTTGGGGCAAAAGTGATTTGTGTCACTTTAGGAATGAGCATATAATCACCAGTGTAAAATACTGGAAAACTTTTTTTCCCTTTAGGTGAAGTCACTGACAATATTCCAGACAATGACTACTTGGTTGCCTGGATTCCTGAGTAACTGTCATGAACGGATGCCTTCTGTCCACATATGTTTGCTATATGTAGTATGAGTAAGAAATGAAAGTTGGTAGATTTAAGCGAGGGAGATTTTCCGCTTATTTGCTCTTACATCATAACTTTACCTTTCTCAACTTATGCAAACTCTTTACAGTCTATCCTAATCAGTACAGAGAAGTGTCAAGTAGGTGCTCAATTAAATCAACAAACCATTTTGAGGGCCTACTATGGAGAAGAATACAGAGAAAAAACATTCAGCACTGATAATACACAGATAAAAAAAATATCATCTCTCCTGCTCTCAAAGAACTCACAAGAGATGATAGATAGATAGATAGATAGATAGATAGATAGATAGTTGAGGCAAATGGAATATAGTGTAGTTGATACTCTGATAAAGGAAAGCACAGCAGAATGACATAAGGAAATGTCATATATTGTGGGGAGCAAAAAGGAGGCAGGTTGTTACTCAACACTTCTAATAACATCTACTGATGACTTAACTACAAAAGAGAAGGAAGAAATAGCATGAACACATGGACCAAGTCACAACTAGTATCAAAAGAAACAGTAGGTATGAGAGTTGAAGTGAGTGCTAGGGTACGATGAGGAGAAGAGAGAGATAAAACTAAGGCCAGAGTACAAAGGCTATGCGTGCCATCGAATTTCATGCTCAAGGCAAGGAGAAATCATCTAATGGGGCTAAAATAAAGAAGACTATAATAATATTCAGTTTGGGTAGACAGCTAGCTATTGCTTTTGTGCCCTGCATCATATCCCCTCAACCCACCTAATTTTATTGCACCCAAAATAATCAGCTCTGTATTTCTTCCCACTTCACACCTCCAATGCACACAACAGTGTTTCTTTACTTTTCTTCCTCACAACTTTTTCTACAGCCATGGAAAACATACTGGGAAGTGCAAAGGACTTGATACCCTTAGAGCAATCCTCAAACTATAGGAAAGTGATTGGAAGAGAGATGTCCCAGCTTCTTACCCACTGGAGGGATGATTCCAAGAAATATATTCTACATGGTTCTTCTGAGTGTCCCCTAGCAGGATTGAGTCTCCATGCCCAGTAGTAACCAACTAAATAATGCACCCTCGATTGAGTCTCCCATCTGGCCTGTCTTGCTTTCCCCACCTCATCCTTGTAGTTTCCTGGGGAAACCTCCAGATAAATAGTTGCATCCAAACGTGTGTGCAAGATCATGTCAGTTGTGTTGTGTGTTACAGGTTTATTTTTTAGAAGATAAAATCATGATTCTCCTATGAATATAAGTGCATCAAATATTTTACTTCACTTATTAATTAATCAGGAAACCAGAAGATGTTACAACTGCTTCAAATGAGAATTCAAGTTACTGTGCAAAAATAGCTCAATAGGGATTACTGAAATAATGCAAAACTGGTTTTTTGTTTTGTTTTGTTTTTTGAGCAAGAAGAGGTCAATTGTTTCTTCACTAAGCAGAATAATTTGCATGAGTATGGACTGGATCCATTTCTATTGCTATCACTTATGTACAATTAAAGAATTGCAAATAGGTCAAAGACAATAAAAAGGCAGAAATAACCTGGCAGGGTGCACAGCAGTTTATTTGTTTGTTCAAAATCTTTTACCACTTTTCTTACATATGATACATCTTACCTAGTGAACATTGGCAGAAAAAGCTTCCAAGGAACTAGTTCCACCTCCACATGGCAAAAAACAAGAACGAGAGCTTAAGCTAATGGGGAGAGTGATAAACTAAAGGCACTTTTGGAAGATAGAAAGAAAAATGCATGTCAAAGGACTGGGTGTGGGAAATGTAAGATGGAAGATTGAACAATAACCATGTTTATGAAAGGCAATGAATGCTTTTATTTATTGAACTGAATGGAATACATGGGAAATAATGGGAGTAAAAAAAGTTGAAAACATCGGTGGGGGAGAACAGTAGTTGTCACTAACTAAATTTGGTATTACCAACATCTTACTGCTTTCATCTCGGTGAAGCAGTTAGAAAGTGGGAGGCAACGTAGCTCAGAAGTTAACAACATGGATCTTGGAGTCCATCACACACGGTTGCATCGTGATTTACCACTTCCTGCCTATGTGCTGTTGAGAAGTTGTGTAGCCATTCTGAGATGCAGTAGCATTTTTTTCAAAGTTGATGTAAAGATTAACTGAACTATTGTTTGTAAAGATCTTATCTCAGTGCTAAGCAGGTAGCACATAGCTATCTCTTCATACATAGTGGCTATTATTATTTAATCAGAATTGGAAGAGTATTGTGGGCTCTTCCTGTAAGCACCAAAGGTCTGGAATTGTTCTGTTCCAAGATTAACAATCTTACACCTTCTATGTGGATTTTCCTATCTATTAAACGGGGACACCATTACAACTTGCACTTGCCTTTGTCTATGAAAGTGTTTTACTTTTCATTAGCTAAATGAGATTTACACGAAGCTAACATTTATCTGAAAAGAGGGAAAGGACCATCACCAAGATGCCTAGTTTAAAGTGAATTATTCACTGCTACCAGCTCACAAGGAAAAGCCACTTACCATTTTAAAATTTAAGCTGAAACTATACTGGCAAGCTGATTTATTTAGTCATTCCGATAATATTTTCCCTGCCCCCATATACGACAACAGTTATAGTTTTGGGTTAGAAGAAGATTAGACTTGGTGAAAAAACTGGAATATCGTACAGGGGAAAGATTTCTTGGTAGATATATATATATATATGCCCTATCAGAAATGAGTGCCTGTCCAGCTTAGAGTTTCCCATTGTCTGTCTTATATGTGTCCATTTGTGTTCATGTGAATGACAAAATTCTCCAAGCTATTGCATCTTTGTCTTATTCTAAGAACTGTGAAGTGTTGCTACTCTTGAAAAAGAGTTCCTGGTCCTGGCGGCGTGAATAATGATGATGATAATGGTAGTGATACTGGTGATGACCATGGTGTTAATTATGGCATAGGATTATTCTATACACACACT
The DNA here is from genome assembly GCF_014824575.4 of Sturnira hondurensis. Classification (NCBI taxonomy): domain Eukaryota; kingdom Metazoa; phylum Chordata; class Mammalia; order Chiroptera; family Phyllostomidae; genus Sturnira; species Sturnira hondurensis. Next base: position 11,616,321 of record NW_028085930.1, read on the forward strand.
TTCTCGCACTCGTTTCTAGGCGTTCTTCTCCTTTTTCTCAGGAGATGTGTGCCTAGCCCTTCTGGTAGTTCACAAAGTCCTGACCATCCTAACATGGAATGGTAATAGAAACATGAACCTCAGGAGAAAAGAAAACAGATGAAAAAGTGGAGATAGAGGTTTTTCCAAGATGGGAAGAGAGATTAGAGATGGACATGTCTTGAGACTTCTTTTTTGTTAAGATTTTATGTATTTATTTTTAGAGAGGAAGGGAAGGAGAGAGGGAGAGAAATATCAGTGTATGGTTGCCTCTCGTGAGTCCCCTGCTGGGAACTGGCCTGCAACCCAGGCATGTGTCCTGACTGGGAATTGAACCTCGATCCTTTTGTTTAGAGGCCTGCACTCGATCCACTGAGCTACACCAGCCAGGGCTTGAGACTTCTTATTTTTCTGGGTGAACACTCTGGCTCTGAATATGTAAGGGTGAGGGGCACAAGAGTGAACTCCAGGCATGAGAACTTCCATTCTCACCAAAGCATCTTACAGCCAGAGCATGACCAAGAAAGAGCAGAACCCTTGAGTGGACTAAAACGTTATACAAGAAGCCAAGGCAAGGGGTAGCCATCAACCAGCAATGACTGAAGGCCTTTCGCTCTGCTTTGTTGCTGGGAAGGTAGTCGGAGGGCCTTTGGGGACAACTGTGGATGTGTGTGTGGATGTGTATGTGGTGGAGTCTTGAGGTTTGATTTGAGTCAAGCGACCCTACAATGATGATGATAATAACAAAAATATAAGAGATGTGTTTGGTTTCAAAGGTTATCTATCTCAGGAAAACTTCACATTCTTAAAACAACCCTGAGATAGCCACTACATATGAGTGATGGGAAACTGGAGAGATGCAGTCAGTTGTGCAAGGTAGAGGAGAAGCAAAGGAGTTATGCAACCAGTGCTAAAGCCTGGATCTGTTGGACCCCAAACCTACTTTTTAAAATGAGTATAGAAGAAACTTTCACATCTGACCTTAAAGCAGGCTTTTCAGGGTGGGCAGGCCAGATAGCTGGCACAGCAGTGGAATTTGAAGGGGGAGAAAAGATGCCCCTGAAGAAAAGTATTATAAACCTCTGAGGTTTATTATTCTAGGTAATAAAGCCATTCCTGGAGGAGGGTGTGAATTACTTTCTCCTTTTTAGCCTCATCCAAATAGAGTTGGACAACAGCCCAGAGGTGAGAATTAGGTATTTGTATCAGAACAGCTGCGGGCTGTGAGGCTGCACAGGACTGGGGTGGCGGAAGGAACCTGAAGATGAGTAGGTCACCTTACGTAGAAAGTGGAGGCCAAGAATTGTGGGCCTACTGCACAGTTTTCAAAAAGCTGACTCTGCCCTGTAACCACCTTGAAATGTCCTGGTGCCTCAGCAGTCAGCCAGCCTATAAAACTAAAGCTTGAAAAAAAGTGACAACATCCTGACAGACTATGAAGGCTGGAAAGGAAGTTAAAGTTAAGATCATCTTGTCCAAGGGTTAGCCAAGTTGTTCTGGATAAGGGTTTTTCAGCTAACAAATCCCAGCCAGAAGCCAAGATACAGGGGATAACTCATCTATATTATTATCAACTCACAGCTAAATTGAGAGCTAAGTTTTCTCCCTATTTTATTGATGGGGAATGTGGAGTTCAGATAAAATGACTAGCTGAACATTACAACGAGGTCAATGCAGGAGCTAGCATTGGAATGCAATCCATCCAACTCCAAAAATTGTCCTTCTCCCCACTGTATCTCACTTGTATTCCCATGCAGTATTTCTTTTTATATTCCTGGTTTCCCTTCCCCAAAGTCTCCCTGAATAAAGAGAACCCTGTAATTCCAGAATTCAACTCCAGTATAACACACACACACACACACTCACATATGATGGTCATACAGGTTTATATAAGAAAATCAACTGAGTGGTTTCAATGTCCTTAATTGAAATTACTGGACAAGCCTATCAAAATAGTTGTAGAGCCACATGGAACTGGAGTTGTGTCCTTGGATGGACAGTGCCCCAAATCCTGGTGGGAGGCAAAGGACAAGAGAGAGGTAAAGGGAGGGGAGACACTGCCCTTGAAAACGTTGCAGTTCTGAGCTTGAAGCGAGCTCCTCAGGGGTGCCGAGCAAGATGAGAAACTGACCCTCTATGTTCAGTGGGAAAATCAAAAAGTAGGCCAAGTGCACATTAGTTAATATTAAAGTGAGAGTCTCTGGAATTGTTTCTGCAAATCCCTCACTCACTGGTCTAATTAGGGAAAATGGAGGATCCCAATGTATCAGTAATTTCACACAAGTGGAAGCGTCGGAGTTACATAAATGTTTACCTCAATAATCCAGGCATGGAGTTGCGCATTCCCCCAAAGAGTTTGTGAAGGAGGAGGGGACATGAGCTATTGCCCCGGGTTGGAAAAGTTGCTCCCAGAATAAGAAAATAAAAGCTAACCACTGGTCATCGGCTACTCTCAGCACGGAATGAAATGATACAACTTCCACAAATTCCAATTTCTGGTTGCTACCCAGCAGGGCTCCTCTCCCGCTAAGAACCCACCTTCCTCTTGGGCAGGGGCGTGGGTCTAGAGCTCTGAACACCTCTCATGCCTGGCAAAGCATCTCTCACATGGAGGGAATGAATTGTCCCTTCTTTCTCTTTTTCCTCTTAAAATACCAGGAAACACATACCATAAGTGAATACAGAAGACAGCATCACTCATTGTCCCAATATATTTTGTCCCAGTTTTGTGCAGTTTTAAAGCATATTTGCATAGCTCTGTACAGTTTACACAACTCTCTCACCAGCATCAATTAATTACACTCATATGACTACTGTTGGCAACCAGGCAGAGCTTTTTTAGATGGAGATGTAGAAACTAGCTCTCGGACAAGCTCAGCAACTTTCCCAGATCACATGGCTACTGAGTTGTAAAGCCAGAGTCGGAAGCCCAGGTCTTTGACTTCTGGGTCAACCTTATTTCCCTCCTCACTCTGCTTGGCATCCTTTGTCAGCAAAATGTTAGTTTTGTCTATCTTTCTGTGCATTGTGTCTCTCCTCAAGAATAACCACCCTCGGACTTCCGCCAAGATGGAGGCATAGGTGGAAACACTGTGCCTTCTCTCACAACCAAGTTTGAATAAAACAAAGGTTTGTAGAAACAAAGACACAACCAAAGGACAGAAAATTGAATTATACGGAAGTCCGACTACATCTAACCGTTCAACGGGGATGGTAAGAGGGGCGGAGCCAGCAGCGAGCAGGGTCGGGCAGGACAGGGCCCCCGACCCAGGCGCGCAGGCAGACGGGAACCAGTTGGGGTGCGGGGTAGACCACGGGCGCATATTCGCGCACAGTGAGACAGACCACGCAGGCCCCAGGGGGCGAGGGCTGACGGCGGTGGCACACTCGCGAGCAGTGGGACGAAATGCGTGGGCCAGGTGACGGCAGCAACTGCGGCATCGGTGAGGGCCGTGGTGGCAGGCGGCGGACAGGACGCCATAGTCCCTCTTTGGCCCCGCCCCCACATACAGCATCACAACCCAGCGACTTAGTTGCCCTGCAATACCGGTGAGAGCCATTGTCACTCTTTGACCTCGCCCCCACATACAACGTCACAACCCAGCGACTTAGTTGCCCTGTTCTAGTGAACATTTTAGGGCTCTGATCCTGCTATGGAACAGGCACGAACAACCCGAAAGATGGCACAAGAAGAACTCAAAGTCCCAGAGCCAATAACTCTAAGCGACCAAGAAATTGTCAGCCTCTCAGAAGCACAATTCAGGACACTATTTATCAGGATGCTCACAGAACTGGTAGATTATAGTCACAAATTAGAGGAACAAAGTCACAAATTAGAGGAATATATGAAGGCTAAACTAATTGAAATGAAGGGAGATGCACAGGAAACCAATAGTGATGGAAAGGAAACGGGGACTCAAATCAATGGAATGGACCAGAAGGAAGAACAAAACATCCCACCAGAAAGGAATGAAGAAATGAGAATTCAAAAAAATGAGGAGAGGCTTAGGAACCTCCAGGACATCTTTAAACGTTCCAACATCCGAATTATAGGGGTACCAGAAGGGGGAAAGAAACAGCCACGAGTGGAAAACGTATTTGAACAAATAATAAAGGAGAACTTCCCCAGTCTGGCAAAGGAAATAGACTTCCAGGAAATCCAGGAAGCTCAGAGAGTGCCAAAGAAGTTGGACCCAAGAAGGAACACACCAAGGCACATCATAATTACATTAGCCAAGACCAAAATGAAGGAGAGAATCCTAGAAGCATCAAGGGATAAGGGGACAGTCACCTACAAAGGAGTACCCATCAGACTGTCAGCGGATTTCTCAAAAGAGACCTTACAGGCAAGAAGGGGCTGGAAAGAAGTATTCCAAGTCATGAAATCCAAAGACCTACAGCCAAGATTGCTTTATCCAGCAAAGCTTTCATTTAGAATGGAAGGACAGATAAAGTGCTTCTCAGATAAGGTCAAGTTCAAGGAGTTCATCATTACCAAGCCCTTATTATATGAAATGCTAAAGGGACTTATATAAGAAAAAGAAGATGAAAAATATGAACAGTGAAAGGACAGCAAACACACAGCTATTAACAACCACACCTAAAACAAAAGCAAACCAAGAGGACAGCTAGATCAGGAGTGGAACCATAGAAATGAAGAACACATGGAGGGTTAGAAACAGGGGGGTGGGAGGGGGAGAAGGGGGGAGAAGGCACAGAAAATAGCATAGATGGTAGGTAGAAAATAGATAGGGGGGAGGGCGAGAATAGTGGGGGAAATATAGAATCCAAAGAACTTGAGACACGTGGTTATAAACTAAGGGGGGCAGAATGGTGGGGGAGGGAGGGTGCAGGTGGAAGGGATTGAAGGGGGGGAATAGAACAACTGTAATGGTATAATCAATAAAATATATTTAAAAAAAAAAAAGAATAACCATCCTCCCACCAATGACAATGTAGCAGAGTTTTTCAATCCTCACTGTGTGATTTACCAATAATGTTTAAATACTCATCAGTAAAACATTTCTACAAGGTTATTAAGTCCTTCACAAGCATGTTAGAGGGCCTCTTTGCTGGCAGCCAAAAACTGCATTAATACATTCTTGTGTGTGAAGTAGGTTAAAAATAATATGTACACTGGAGATAATGGAAACATGTTGACGTTATTAAGGTTATAACACATTTGAAGTTACCTTAATTGTAATATCGAGCCAATTAAAGATTATCAAGTACAGTGTCCCTGAACATTGTAGAGCAGCTTCTTTCCCCCTTTGACTAATTGCTGTGACACTTGACATCTCAGTGTGATGTTTTCCTCCACCTAAGTGCACAAGTGGAGGCCACCACACCGCTTTAAATAAACAGGCAGATGTGCTTAAATAATAAATGAATTTATGGAGAGAAGTCAGAGTTGCAGACCTGATCCTTTGGCTCTGCCACAAACATTCCCTGTCAGCTGAACCGAGGGAGGCAGGTGCTGTATTTGCTCCACCGAGGACGTGTGAAAAGGAGAGTTTGTTCTTACCGCGTTCCCTGTAAGTGAGCTCAGGAGAGCGTGGTGTCCCCCAAACAAATATGGTGCAGAGCAGGGGTTAGCAAACATTTGCTCCCAGATAGTAGATATTTCAGGCTCTGGGGGGTCTTCTGTTGCACGTACTCGACTCTGCAGAAGAAGTGAGACAGCCGAAGATAATAGGTAAACCAGTGGGCCTGGCTGTGTTCCCATCGAACTTCGCTTTCAAAAACAGGCAGTTGCCGGATTTGGCCGATGCAGGTGTCCTCCTAGAGGTTCAGGGGAGAGGGCTCGTCCTGTATTTGAATCAATCATGCCATGTGGTGACCTCAGGCAATTCTTCTGTGGCCCTAAGCCTCCACAGCCTCTAATTAGGGTCGTTTTTATCTCTGTTAAGCCTCCACCGCCTCAAAGGTCACTTCTCTCTCTGACAATCCGAGACTGAAACTCATTCTTGAAGAGCAATTAGAACCCAGAGGATGGTCTAAATCCGAGATGACAAATTTATTGGTTGCAGGTCTGGTGTTAGTTTGAGTTTCCCTCCAACAGACCCTGAGACAGAATTTGGGAGCAAATTAGTCATTCTGGAGGTAATGCTGTGAAGGATGGGAAATGTGGGGAAGTGAGTCAGGAAAGTGAGCGTGGTTAGTGAAGTGTGTTAGTGAGTGGGTTACCATGGTAGGCAACTGAGACTCAGTCCTGCTGGGAACTCTTTGGGAGACTACCTGGAAACACCTCAGAACTGTCTCACTGGGATGGCAAAGAAGCTGGGGTCTTTGTCCAACAACTCCCATCCTGCATTGGTTGATGGTTATTGGGGTGAGGAGTCACTCTCTGGTACATCTGGCCTGGCCCATGGATGTGCCAACTGCACTCCCCTGGGAAGAGAACCATCTTAGGCAGTGGGAGACAGGAAGCCATCTGAACTGTCTGAAGGCAACCTCCCAGGCAGGCCGAGGGATTAAAGGTAGGGCTTTGCCAGCATCTGCTACACACGGGGCCCACACAGGAAATGTGAATGATTGAAACAGGCCTGTCACAGAGACAACAGGGAGTAGTGGGGATTGTGCCAAATTGGATGGCACTTGTCCAGTCTAAAGGGATTATTGATTTAGGGTGCACTGGCAGATTGTATTCGAGTTCTGCAGACCCAACGGGAGAGAGAGAAGGCAAGAGACAGACAGAGACAGAGAGATAAGATTATAGGAACTGGCACATGTAATCATGGAGGTCAGAAGTCCCACAGTCTGCTATCTGCAAGCTTGAGAACCAGGAAAGCTGGTTGTGTAATTCAGTTCAAGTCGGAAGTTCTGAGAATCATGAGCACTGGGTCAGGAGAAGATGGATGCCTCAGCCCAAACAAACAGAGCAAACTCACCATTACTCTGCCTCTCGGCTCTAGTCAGACCCTCAACAGATTGGATAATACCACCCACATTAGTGGGGGTATCTTTACTTAGTCTACTGATGTAAATGCCGATTTCTTCTGAAAACACCCTCACAGATGCACCCAGAAATAATATTTACCAGCTACCCAAGCATCCCTTAGCTCAGTCCTATAGATGTTTCAATTTTTCAATAGCTGTCAGACATGCATTTTGTAATATAAAAGTGCATCTTATTTGTAAATCTTAGCAACGAATTCGAAGTTTGAAGGCCACGGTGCTGGCTAAAGGAAAAGAAAGTCAGGGTTAGAATTCTCCAGTGATGAGAAGAAGACCATCTGATATCAGTATCAAAGTGAAGAATCAACCTCCAAAGTGAACAAAGGAATGTAAGTTCCTCTGTCTCTGAACCACTTGGATTCTCTGTGCTCTACATACAAACGTTCTGTTCCTTTCCTATTTCATTTACCAGTCCCAGCCCTCATCCATCCACGTAGTGCAGCCAGAAGAAAGATACCTTATGTTTTTTCCCTAATCCTGTTTTTGTCCCCAAACACTTTTTTGGTTTTGTTTTCTGGGTGCCCTGGAATTCTTTCCTGTCATTTTCATCCCCAGCGCCTCTGTTGCCTTAATTCAGGAGCTCAGCCCCTTTTGCTTCCGTGTTATGGCCTTAATACCTTTATTGCAGGCAGAGGCTGTGTGAGATCAGCCTGCAGTTGGTAGGGTTGTCTTCAATCTCAGTTTTAAACTGCAGGTAAGCTACTCCTTCCAAAACTCTGATCTGATCATAGGGTTCTACAATCTAAAACCCACAGGGGAATCTCCGTTGTCTAGTTATTAACTGAAGTATAAATTCTTGGTATGGTGTGTAGTGTGTATCGTTATGTTTGGTTCCATTTGCTCCCCCTCCACCATTGTGCAGGGCCATACCAAGTCATCTGCTGTTCTCTGTGACCTTTTGCCCCCTGGTCTGCAGTCTCTTGCTGGAACCGGAACTTCTTGACCCTCAACCCACCCAAATCTGCATGTGCTCCCTATCTCCATCTCCTAGTATCATGAGATACTTTGGGTTTTCTTGTCTTACACTTGACACTTACAGTGCAAAGTGTAAGCGTGATTGTAAGGTACCAGGATTCCATGTAGAACATGAAAAAATATGATGCTCACCATTCCCTAGAGGTTTAAAGAATAGAATATCCCAAGCTAAGTTCAAAGGAACAAAGTTTTCTTGATGCATATATATGGAAGACACATTTTTCTACACTCTGTTGTCTCCATGCCCCTCCTAATCTAGCCCAGTCCCATTACCATGGCAATCCACTTTTCATAATTAACAAATAAAATGGAGACATCCTTAAATGTTTCTCTTTAGAGATCCCACAAAGTGGTTATGTCTTAAAGCTTGGGAAATCTTTGTACTCGTGATGTACAACACCTGTGTATTAGCTCTGTAACAGTCCCCAGATGCATCCAGGTATTCAGACGTTGAGGCACCAAGTGTATCACTTAAATCTATGCATGTCCTTCCCCTGTGTCCAGGATACCCACAAATTAAGAGGAGCATTACAGTTACATAAATCTGACATATTAAATGTGGACAAAGGGAAAGATCTCTGTCATCTGACTATATTCTAATCACAAAGTAGACTATCATACACACCAAGCCAAAGGACGTGTGGACTGTTACCAGATATTTAAATACCAACTGTAAGATTGGCAGAACTGTGATCCATTATAAAGCTCTTAACTAGAGGAACCCAAAAGTTCAGAATGCAATCTAAACATGTGAGGCAGCTACAGAACATCCACAGCCCTTTAAAAAATACAGTGCAAAGTCTAAGAGTGATTGTAAGGTACGGAACCTGACAACAAAACAGTGAGAAAGCCTGTCAAAGTGAGCCTGCAATCCCCTGAAGTCAGGACCGACTAAAGTTCTCATAGTTCCACTTGAGTGTCCTTATCTTTTTTATAGGAACAATGCTATGTCATGTGCCTAGAATGCCCAATTCCATTGTCCATGTGAGTCCGTTTTCTAAACCTATCTCTGGTCTTATTTCTAGAAAGCCCTCTCTGATACCTCTAGAGTTTGCTTTTTTTGTTTATTGTGTCTTTTGAGCCTTGCTGAGAACTTTATCATTCTCACACCACTGCTGGTATGCCTACATTTGCCTCTCCACTAGAGTTTGAGCCCTTCCAGGGGAAGAACTTGATTTTTTTTTCTATAAATTCCCAGTGTCTCAAAAAATTAACCTTCAATAAAAGCTTGTGGAGTGAACAAGTGACTAAGTCTATAGATGAAAGGCCAGAGGCCCCTCAAGGCTAGATTGCTCAGTAGGAAACCAAGCCAATGCTTAGGATATCCGCAAAGCAGAGCCACCAAAAAATTAGGAAAATATTTAGAAAGATTTTATTTTATGATCTTATTAAAAAGTACCATGGGAGAAATCTCAGTGTTATTGGATTTCTTTACTTTTGTTTACAGTTCAGAATTGCTTTTATATTCTTTTGAATTACATAAGAAAGCCTACCATCTTTCCAAAGCTTAAGGTCTTAAAAATCTAAATTCATCCCCGAGTCTCTTTTCTCTTTAATCTTTCCACATTTAATGCATTCCCAAAGGTAGCAAGCCATTATTATAATAGATAGCGGTCCTCATGCAAAGTGCTAGAAATGTAAAGGAAAACGGTCATCCACCATTTTCATTTACCTCTGTTTCAATAAGTACTTCAGTATTGTACAGGCTACAGGTTCTTTCTGTCCAATTCTTCAACATCCTAACACTAACACTTTGTCTTGTAAAGCATCCAGCTCCTAACAAGGAAGATCTCGCCAGTTTGTGAATGTGTTTGATGATGATCACAACTTTCCCCAAAATACAGGAATACATCTGTCATAATAAAAGCCCTTAAGAACTTGATTGGGCTCTCTGAAATCTTTCTTGCAACAAACCCAAACTTGTCCAGAATTTTTGCTTTTAATTTTGCTCCCCAAGTAGCATAACTATTTGTTGTTGTTGCTGAGGAGAAAGAATATGATGCAGAGATATTAACGGAAGGGACTTGCTTCCTTGGGTGCCTCGAGCAACGAAGAGCAGATCTGAGATAGTAATCTATGACCACGATGCTTTTCAGCGTGCATGTGAGGAATGCTAAACATATTTGTCAGCTTCAGTTGATTAATGGACCAACCCTTTTGGGCTGATAGAGGTTCTTAAAAATGTGCAGGTGTTTCTGTGTGGGAAATTGTTTGTTTTGTAAAGGAAAGAGGTCGTTCAGAGAAAATTTTTTGATCTCTAACAATGTGCCCAGAGGCACGTGCAAGAACAGGGTACCAACCTTATTCTTTCTTCACATTAAAGGGACTTGGGAGTTTGCAGCTGAAGTATCAGCTGTGGTTCCCAATGGCTTGATCTGAGTCTGATAGTCCTGTGGGTTTTCTAAGCTGCTGTGTCCAGTACCTCAGATCCAACTGGTTTACTTCTAGGTCCTAAAGACTGGGGAGCAGAAAGTATGCATGACCAAGCTATCCAGGGTTGGAGAACAATGAGGCCTAAAGCACAGCTTAATGCCTTTTAAAAATAAAACCCTATTCCCAACACGAGTTTAATGAAATACATGCACACTAATGTGGAAAGGAGAGTAGAAGACCGGGATTTTCATTTATTTTTCTTATGGTTAAAACCAATTCTGTAGGATAGCCATCTTTTATGTCCCATACTTATCAAATTTGTTAATCTCAAGACACAGGTAAAGAAAATGTAAGTTCAACTTTCTCAGATTGTTGGGAGGCTTTTGACAGCAGCTACATGGGGCTGTAAGTCTGGTTTCCTGTCCAGGTGGGTCAGTAGACTAGGCTCTTCAGCCAGTGAGGCCCCTCGAGTGGGGACCCAAATCTGAGAGAACTGCTGCTGGGTCTCCCTAGCTAGGTGGGGCCACCTGCTTGCCTCTGCAGCTGCCTGGGATCTCTGCTGAGGCTCCGTTGCTGTCAGGAATGTCATCTATCAAGATCTGCGTCTATATGGTGCAACCCTTGCATCGTACCCCGCCTCTTCATTGCTGTCAGATCCCCAGAGGTAGAGTCCTTTAGAGTCCAACAATGATCCTTGTGAGCTGGATGTCCACCTTGGACTTCCTTTCTCCCTACAGGAGAACCCCACAGGTCTAGGGAGGGCAGGTTTTTAAAGGCAGTGCTCTGTGGGCCTGGGGAAAAGGGCAGTGGGGCCAGAGTGGAGCCACTCCTGTAATCCTTCTGCTGTGGTCCTTCTCTGTCTCTGGGTTTCAGCCTCATTCCTGGGTTTCCAGATTTTCACAATGGTGTTTTGTCTATATTTAGTTCCTAGTTGGTCTTCCCAAGAGGGACTCTGAAGTCAGAAATGACCCATGTCACCATCTTGATGACATCACTTTCTCATTGTTCTCTACAGCCAGGATAGCCCCAAGACCTCACCAACAACTCATTTTCAGAATGAGGTTGATATCCTACCATATCTCTTACCAAAAAACCAAAGTTTCCGTCCTGACATATTTGGCAGGCAGGGCAGTTATGCATGCCAATAATAGCAATGTGTTATCCAATGCTGTATAACCAGTAAGAGGCAGAGCCAAAGACTCAAACAGAACTCTGGCTTATTCTGAAGACTCTGCTCTTAACATTTTTCCATGTTGCTGATGAACCCAATACTAACCACTTATAATCTCCCCAAAACACACTTATTCACACCTATGGCTATAGACACATATTTCCCCCCTGAAAAGCATCAAGAAGCAGGATATTTTCCTTGTTCCTTTTTACCTAAGACTATTTCTAGATCTGTGCTATCCAATACAGTCACTATAAGCCACATGTAGTTATTTAAATTTAAAGTAATTAAAATTAAATAAAATGTAAAATTTATTTCTTCGGTCACACTTACTGTCTTGCAAATGATCAGTAGCCACAAGGGGCCAGTGCTGCTGATTCCCACTTCTACAGGAAGTCCTATCTGGCCACACTTCTTCGATTTTTTCATATTTTATCCTGTGCAAAGAGAACAGATCGTAGCAGGATGTGCAACAGAGTCTCATAGATGCCTCTATTTAAATATAACACCTTTCTCTGTAAGGACCCCCCTGCTTTAGTTGAAAAATAAAAAGTTTACTTCATTCACACACATAGCCATTTAACATTTTTCTTGAGTATCTGCCATTTGCTTAGCAAAAGCGCTGACTTTTTCCTAAGAGTAGCTTGTGGGCTAATGCTGGAAACCGTCATAAAAACTGTAGTGTCTGTGTAGTCTGGAATGTGTTGTAAGAGAAGGGCGTGCTGTAGGAGCAGGACGGCAGAGAGAGTGCGGTGGGTGATCCTGTCGCCAGTATTCGAGTCCCCTCTAGGGCTCGTCCTCTGTTCTAGACTCATGCCACGGACCGCCCTTGAGCAAACAGCTCCATGGGGAGCGCACAGATTCCCTCGCCAGCCCATTGTTTTCAGCTACTGTCCTCAGAGTTGATTCTCTGTCTTTCTGTGGCTGCTGAAAAATGGCACCACGCAGCTGCATGAAACACCAGTGAGCTCTGTCCCAGCAGCAGGTGGGCTTTTTTTTTTTTCCTATCCCTCCTTGACAGCATAAGATATTGTCTTAAAATCACCCCTTAGACACGGGGAGCCAAATACAAACAGACTTAGATCAGATAGATGGGCCTCCCACTTGTCCCCAATAAATCATTTGAAATTAAGAGCACTTCCATTTGGAGCCAGGCAACATGGGAATGCTAGAGGGCAAATGCCAGGCTACATGGGAGGAGGTAAAAGCTGGCCCACAGGCAAGGTGGAGGCTCCCCACTGCTCTGCATTAAGATGCCACTTTTATTATAAGGGAGAGTGAGCAATCTTTATCCAGAGTTTCTGTGTGTAGGACTGTGGCTTTAAATAAATAATTCCTAGCTCAAGTTTCAGCCTCCCCTGTCTAGTTAGAGTTGCAAAGGGGAAAAGAAAATGGCAGAGTTGTACCACTGGATTGCCCCAAGGAATGACCTTAATATCTGACTTGCAAACTCTGATTAATACTGCATAGGTAATGCTTTTTATGAAAGACCGAGGCAATGAGCCACATGTTGTTTGGGGGAGACTTGAAGCCAACTGTACATAAAAGGAATCTGAAGAGTTCCTCCCCAGATCAAAGAGTCAGGGTGGATATCTGAAGATTCGGGAATTCTTCCCCGGAGATAAGGAGGCCATGAGCAGTGGGAGACGAGAAACCTCCCCTCATTCTGCGAGGGTGCTCAGGTGGGAGTATTTCCTCCATCATGGAGTCCGCTTCACATTTTAGTTGCCACCAATTCGGAAGCTCATTTGCATATAAAGCATCTGGAATAAGCAAAACTAATTTGAATCTTCTTTTATAAAATGTTAGCCGGATTAAAGGATCAGGTAGCTGGTTCCCTTACAAGATTCACTGGAGGAAAGTCAGATAGAGATTGAGATAAAATCATTAGGCCAGTCCCACACTGGCAACTGTTCCTGAGTAAACTCAGCCTTTAAAAAGGGTATGCAGATTCCGTAGCTTCCTTTCTTACCCTCCGGACTTCTGAGTGAACTATAGCACAGACTTCTTTAACTGTACATACAGCTGTGACACTCTTATCTTCTACAAATTTCTTTGGTCCTCTGATCTTCAGCCTCACCACAGGCCTGCGGGGGCACCCGTAAGGTGTCCTACTTTAAACACCTGTGTAGGTCACTGCTATAATTTCTACGGGGGGCCTATTTTCTGGATTCCCATCCCCTGTCCTTAAGACAGCATCCAGCAAAAACAACAATAGCACCATTCACGTATCTGTAAGAGAAGTCATTTTTAAGTTTAAAAATTCATAACAAACACAGATTTATAGCTGGCAGGAATCATAAGACCTCACAGTTAATTCTAAATCCTTCAATGACCGTATTTTGTTGTGTGTACCATGCACTTTCTTGCCCAAATTTTTAAGGAAAAAATAAGGATGCACATTATACACGGGTATAATGATTACATTCCATGAGTGTAATGGGTATAATAATCCTGTGTATAATGCACGCAAAAATCATGGCTGCACATCATACATGGCAAAATCCCGTACTAGAAAAGGACATTGAAACCCAATGAGCTAGAGGTTCCTACAAGGTCATAAAACTAGTTAATGACTGAGTTTGGCTCAGAAGTCAAGACTTATTCTAGCTTATGGTTTTGTGCTCTATAATGGCATTTTATTCAATTTTATTTAACAAGTAGTTACTGGGAAACACCTATGTGAAAAGCCTTTGCCCACACTCTGGAAGAATACACAGATAATCAATACACAGTGCTGCCTCCACGGTTTACATTTGAATGGATGATAAAATGAGTAACACAAATAAAAGTCAGAGACATTGCCTAAGAAAGGGAGATGAAATCACTATTGAGGTTCCAAGGAAGAAGAAACTGGATAGAATTGTAGGGTTCTAGAGACTTTAAAAAAAATGAGAGTAAGCCATTCACTATCATCTTGGGTGAATTTTCATCTCATTTCAGCTCAAAAGACCTGGCCTTTCCTCTTTTGAATTAATCCACTGGCCCACATTGGTGAGAGGTGAATTTCCCTTCTAACGGGGCCACGCCTGCAAGTGCACCTGGGGAAGGAGGTCAATGCAGGTGCCACCGAGCGGTGCCAGCCCTTCCTTCACTCCCCTTCCTTCTGTTGTGCTCCAGTGGCTCTTCAGGATCATTTTTCCGGAACCAGGAAGGAAGTAATGATTTGTAGAATGTCTTGAGGAAGATCTCTTCTATTTTGTTTGCTGATAATTTCTTTTTTCATGAATAAGTGCCGGGGTTTGTTAAACGATCTTTTTCCTGTATTTATTGAGATGATCTGACCATATGGCTTTTCTTTTCTTTTGTTAACAAGGTGAAATACACTGATTGACTTTTGAACGTTAAACCAAACGTGAAATACTATGCCCAGTCCCTTGGTGTGCTATTTTCCTTCCTCTTACCTTCCTGCCTTCTCTTCCACCCTCTCTCTCTTTCCTTCCTGCCTTTCTTTTTTTCTCTTCTTGTTCTTCTTCCTCCTCCTTGTGCTTTCAGACTCTTTCTCATGCTATTTGTTTTCATCTTCCTCGTGCTTTACACGGGAAGTTTCCTCAAGATTTCATAGTTTTATGCATTGTGAGTATATTTTCCTTGGTCTACTTAATGCAATTTTCTGAGGTCTATTTCTTTTACCCTCCGAGTTACAGTTTCAGGACTGTGCATAGTGTCCTCCCCTCAATCACTGCAGCCCTCCAGTGGTGGGGGGGGGGCATCCTGGAGGAAACTATGACTTCACTGAACTGTTTCCACACTTTGCAGGATGACCTTGACTTTGCTTTCTCTCCTGAAATGTTGTTTTATATCTGGTACTAAGCTTCACTCCACTACTCAGGAATATGGCCTCTTGTTAGGAGAGATAACACGAAGCTTTGATTCTTTCTCTCATCTCAGCATGGAGATTTTTAAAACGGTGAAGTAGAAAGCTTTTGACACTGGCATGGTGGGAAAAGCTTCTATTCACAGTGTTTTCTCTTCATAGTCCTCTGAACTCCCCATTCACCTCTGTGGTCCATTTTTTCCAATAAAGGTGAGCAGGAGTTCAGAAGGAAAACATTAGGGGGGATTTTCAGTAATTAAAAAATACATCTTCCATAGATAGTATTTATAAAATTGTGAGATGAAGGGTGGGGAAGGAGAAGAGTAGGAGGTATGTCAAACAAGATCATATGATACCCATGTCTTACTTTACTGCCACTTTCTGACATTGAAGATGGTGAAGTTAACCTCCTTCCTTGTCTAGTGACTGGGCAGGCTTTTGCTTGTTTGTTTGAAACCAAATTTTAAATGATTCCATTATGTATTCAAAGAGGTAAATCCTCTGATTTGACTTCAGTCTGATTTCTTTATACTTCATAGACTTTTATATTATTTTTGAAAGTAGAAAGCAGAAACATGCATTTTTAAGGCTCCTATCCTCAAACAATTCAAATTAATCCATGCATATTGCATGTACAGAAGATCTCATAACAAAAAACCAAGTTCTTCCATTTCACAGTCCAACAGGTAGAGTTCTTTTTCCTTTTTTGTGCTTTTTAGCAATTTCTATATTTATTTGTCTATTTCCTTCATAATGCCAAGGAGTAGGATTTTACAGCACTCTTTGATTTGTTAAATTTCAGTTATATTTATTGATTCTCCACCTCAGATCAGCCATTGAAAAGCAAATGCACCTAATGTGAAAATCTATGGCATCTTGTTTCAGATTGAGTTCCTTAGGAAATGATTTTGCAAAAAAAGAGACTTATGTGCAAGCAATGTATCAGGAGGGAGTAACATCTATACAAGTGTGAGACCAGCAAGATGGAGCAGAAGGAGAGGTGGAACTGGGAGCAGAACCTTGGCCCTGAAGTGGGAGTGGCCCTCTAGAGTGGTCCTCAGTTGAATGAAGCAGGGACGTGACCATTTGCCTATCCACACAGACCCAGCATTGGACGTGGGCTGCCTTGCAAGAGGCAGCGTAACTTTCGCTGAAGCAGGCCCATTTGGTAGGTGGCAACTCAGAGTGGGACTCGCTTGTGAGCGGCAACCCTCCAGCTTGGGCTGGAGAAACGAAAGTCTACAGAGGGCTCTGGGGAGTACCGCACAGCATCCACTTCACCCCTTTGCTTAAAGCTCCATGCAGTCGTATTTAGACCACGCACTTCCTATGCATATTCGATTTTCTTGTAGTTTCTAATTGATTTAGTTTTTCTTGGTGATAAAAGAAATATACATATTAACATTACCAGCATGGTGTACAGTCTCATCTTAGATGTACGGAGCACGTTTCTGCTGTTTAAAAACTACCCCTTATGCAATAGAAACCCTGATACTTAGCATTGGGTATCATTTCCTAGCTGAGCCCATTCTCATGAGAAAGGACCACTCAGGGTTCGGAGTAAGGAATAATGAGGATATCCCCAGACTAACTCTCATCAATGCATTACCCTCCAAACAAGGGACACTCAGTTCGCATTGCTCTACATCACTCACTTTTTACATTTTTAAGTATAGATTGGTCTTTTTAATATGATTTAGATACTACAAAATCTTTGCAAGTCATATTATGAAGGTAATTATACCTGTATTATGAATGAAAAGAGGGCAAAACAGAGAAACTAAGTGGTAGACGTTTTTAAAAAATATCAGCATACGATAAAATGGTTAAAAGCCAAACTGTCCTGCTTGGGTCTCGTCATTCCCCAACCCTGTTTACGACCTTCGTGTGCCTTGATGTGTTAACCAACATTCACGGAGCAGCCAAGCTCTGGTATCACCTATTATGCGCCTTTGGTTTCCTTCTTTACGAGGGTATTGTGATTCCGAGCACAATAATTTTTAAAAATCTGAAATGCACTATTCGTGGAAAGAGTCAATAGTTGCGAGGTTTTATTTGTATGTTTTTAGTGGAAGGAATTGGCAATGACAATGCATTCCAAAGAAAAGTGCTACAATGTCATTTTTTTTCAAATATGAAGCCACCCATTTTTCAGATTTTAAATTCTCAGCACTACAGAACTAAACTGGAATTTATTAACATTCCACTCTTACATTTTTTGACAGTTTCTTAAAAAGTTTTTTTTTCAAATTTTTTAAATTGTTGTTCAAGTACAGTTGTTCCCATTCCTGCCTCCAACATCAATTTTCTAATTGGCCAAACAGCTAATTCCAAAAAATCTTTTTGCAATGTTGTTCTAATCTGCCTGGAATTATGTATCTCCTACCTAATCTGCTTCTCCTCTGCTTTTTAAAATGTTGTCTTCCCTACTTATATTCTCTTGCAGTGAATCTTAAAGAGTAAAGATAAATGGGAAGAAATATACATTTATCTATGTACCCCTATCTCTGAAAAACATCTGACTGAATACACATCAAACTATTTGTATTTACTGCCTCTTCAGTGTGAAAGTATGGGACACTTCCATTTTTCCATGTCATATTTGTTATATGTTAAGTTTGTGTGCATATTTTCTTACTGTATTATTATTGAGGTGTTTTAATTGGTTTCACCCAAACTGTGAAAGGCAACTTATCAGGCAGATAGGTTTACTTTTGTACTTTGATAGACAGGTGTCAGAGATAAATGGTGACTGATTTTCTTTTAAAAATATTTTATTTATTTTTAGAGAGAGAGGAAAGAAAGGAGAAAGATTGGGAGAGAAACATCAATGTGTGGTTGCCTCTCATGTGTCCCCTCCTGGGGACCTGGCCTGCAACCCAGGCATGTGCCCTGACTGGGAATCGAACCAGCAACCCTTTGCTTCACACACCCATGCTCAATCCACTGAGCTACACCAGCCAGGGTGACTAACTTTCATTATTAAATGAAACACAGAAAAATTTGACCAACTTCCAGTGGGTATCCAAAACCGGTTTTGGTCATGTGATTAGT
This sequence comes from Sturnira hondurensis, assembly GCF_014824575.4. NCBI lineage: Eukaryota > Metazoa > Chordata > Mammalia > Chiroptera > Phyllostomidae > Sturnira > Sturnira hondurensis. The sequence goes on from NW_028085930.1 coordinate 11,634,686, forward strand.
CAAATTTAATTTTTCTGTAAATTTTTCTTCATTTGTATTATTCTCTTCTTTGCACTTTTCTGTTTCAAATAATATTGAAAATGTTTTAAATGTCCTATGAAGGTAGTTTTGTAGATAGAGAATTCTATCCTACCTGGTTTTGTCTAGTTTTCCTAATCCTTGAGAAAAGTTTGTATCTGATGATATAGTAGTTATCAAAAGATTTCAAACAGAGAGAAAGAATGATGTTTAAAAGGGAAATATGCCGAGCATTCCCTTCCACCTGCCCAAGGATGTGGCCTTTCATATTAATTTACAATATGTGACTTACCTCTGACTACCACTAGGTGGCAAAACACATGACTTGGATCAGTCAAGTCTCAAGAGATTTGGCTGTTAATAGACAAAGGCCTGTATTCTAAGAAGAATAAAATTTGGTGACCTTTTACTTTAAGGCAAATCTTACATTCTCAGATCACTTCCCTTTAAAAGAAAAACAATAAAAATCTATAATTAAAATTTATCATTCTTAACTAAGCTTTATAGCCATGAAAACTAGCTAATTATTCACTGTGAGCAATATTGTAGAAATCAGATTTGCTGATTAACAAATAAACTTAAGAAATACTTCCAAAAGGTTTTCTCATAAACCTGCTAAGAATTCATTTAGTCTCAGAAACCCCTCCAGATCTGTGAGTTACTCTGAGGCCTCTAATATAATCCCTTTGAACACATTCTTAAAACCCTTCAGCTTGCATTGTAGTTATCAAATATATTTAAATATCTGGCAAGAAAATTAAAATATAAAAACTAATATGGCAATTGCCCTCAAACCCACAGTTTTCCAAGGAGATTTTGATAGTTCAGAAAGAAATCGATGGACGATATTTGAAATTTAAATAATAAGGCTGTATTATGACAGTGCTTTTTATGAAAATAAGCTGGCCCAAAATATATAATAAAAATAATCACTATAAAGTAGCTATATTTTATCTGAAAGACAAGGAACAAAGAGACCAAAGTTACCTGCAGGGCTGTCTTCTATCAAGTAAATTTGATATATAAAATTCACGTATATAAGTCAAACACTCTATGGAGTATTTATTTACTTACCAGAAAATTACCATAGAATATTTTTTGAATAACTATACTCCAAGCATTGAAAATATGATTCAATTTTAGAAAAAAATTTAGTTCAACTGTTTATAAACATAAATATATGAAATTAAATATACATGATTATTTTAAACATTAATCAAACTAGTTATACATACGCGTATGTATGTACTGATACATCAAAATGATAATGTTTGTGTGATAATTTACCAGTGAAAGTAAAGTTTGGGATCTTTACCCAATTTGTGTGGATATAATATACATGGTTAGTTGCAGCAGCAGAACAAGTAACTTCCTTCTATTTTTATTTTTAAAAGTTAAAAAGTTTAATTGCAACAGTGCTGTTTGAGTATACATAAATGTAAACAGTCCAGACGGAGTTATGTAATCCTAAATCATCACCTCTATTCCTGTATTTTTGCTAAGGACACCAAAGATTTTTTGTTCATTAAATCAGTGTGGTACACAGGTGTTTCTTCCATACAGTGCACACATGGATATATAGTAGGTGGTTTTATTTTGAATCAGTTTTTTAAATAAATAGTACAATACCATATTTATTCTTCTGTAGCTAGCTTCTGTCACTCAACAATATACCCTGATAATATTTTCATATCATTTCCATAAACTGACCACATTCAGTCCAAATTATACATAAGATTCCATTGTATGGTTGTATTTTTTTTCCTTTTCACTCTGATGAACATATTCTCCCTAAATGTTCTTGCTATCACAAAAATGCTGCAGTAGACATCATGTATGTGCCTTTTTGTGTACCCCTATGCGTGTTTCCCAAAAGTAGATGATGAGAAGTGAAAAGCCTGGGTCAAAGGAATTTCATTCCCTTATTTCACTTTAAAAGATTCAGAAATACTTTTTCAAAATGGCCATACAAATTGATTTTTTTTATCAGAAGTATAAAACTACCCATTTCCTCACATTTCACCACCTCAATATTTTCAAAGTTTCATAGTTTTTGTCAGTTTCACAGTAGTCTTTGGAATTTCCCTGGTATTAATTAATAACGCTATCTTTTAAGTGCCTGCCACCCACGTGTACCCCCTATTCTGTGAATGGCCTCTTCACATCCTTTGACAATTTTACTGTTGGGTTGATTGTCTCTTTGTTAGTGATTTTTAGCAGTTTAAAATATTGTTTGGTTTTTAGTCCTTTTCAGTTATAAACAATGAAAATGTATGATCCCTAAATTGAAATTATTCTGTAAATTTTTTAGTTTTTTTAATTATTTGTCTTACTGACATTTTCTTCAATATAAAAAAAAATCAGGTTTTTTTTCCTATAATGGCATTTTTAATTCTTGTTTAAGAAGACTTATTGTATTCCAAGTTTCTAAACACATTTTGCTGCAGTTCCTTTGAATGGATTTATAATTTTTAGTAAATTTAATCTATTTTAGATTTTTTTATTTATGTGAATGGTAAGAAGTAGGTGTTTGAGATCATTATTTTATATTTTTTAAAAGAATAGTCAATTGCCATAACACTATTTTTTCTACTTCATGCAACATGTGTGAAATTTCCATGTATAATCTGTATTTAGGATTTCTATTGTTTTCCACTAATTAACTTTTGTATACATCAATACCACTCTACTTTAATTATCATAACTTTAGTGGTAATTATCATAATGTGATATGATATTCAGAAACAAAGAAGCTCTTGATATTTCTTATTTTCCAAGAGATCTTGGTTATAATTGTATGCATTCTTTTTAAATATAAATTTAAAATTAAATTCTCAAGTCACAGAAAATACCATAATGGAATTTTTATTGAGATAAGATTAAATTTATGAATATGTTGAGGATAATCAACATTAAAATTTTTTTCAATTACATTTGGCATTTAATATTATCTTATATTAGTTTTGGATATATAACATAGTGGTCAGACAATTATATAATTTATGAGGTGATTCCCCTGATAAGTCTAGTACCCATCTTGCACTGTACACAGTTTTTACAATATTATCGACTGTAGTCCCTATGCTGTACTTGACACCCCCATGACTATTCAGTGACTACCAATATGTACTTCTTAACTCCTCCTTTTTCATCCACTCCCCCCAAAGCCCTCCCATCTGGCAACCATCAGTTTGTTTTCTGTTTCTATGAAAATTTCTGTTTTGTTTGTTCATTAATTTTATTCTTTAGATAACACATATAAGTGAAATCATATCATACTTGTCTTTCTCTGACTGACTTATCTTACTTAGCATAACACCCTCTAGGTTCACCCATGTTGTCATGGATGTTAAGATTCCATTCTTTTTTTCGGGCTGCATAATAATCCATTATGTATATGTACTGCTACTTTTTATCCATTGTCTACTGATAGGCACTATGGTTATTTCCATGTCTTGGCTATCCTAAATAACACTGCAATGAACATAAGGGTGAATATATCTTTTTGAAGTAGTGTTTTGGATTTCTTTGGACATAGTTCCATAAGTGGAATTACTGGGTCATAAGAAGTTCTATTTTTTAAAAAGAGTTTATTTATTTATTTATTTATTTATTTATTTGTAATCTAGACACAGAGGTAGGGAGGGAGAGAGAGGAGAGAAACATCAAGGTGTGAAACATCAATTGGTTGCCTCTTGTACACACCTCAACCACGGATGATCCTGCAACCCAGGCATGTATCCTGAACTGGAATCAAACCAGTGACCTTTCACTTTTTAGTAAGTGCTTTTAGTAATATTTTACTAAAGTTCTAGTCAGGGTAATAGTTCTAATTTTAATTTTTTGAGGGACTGCTGATGCTCTTTTCAATTGTGGTTGTACCAATTGGCAATCCCACCAACCATGTATGAGTTCTTCATAAATTTTGGATAATAGCTCCTCATAGAATGTATCATTGGCATAGACCTTCCCTTATTCGGTAGGTTCTTTTTGTTTTATCAATGGTTTCCTTTGCCGTGTAAAAAACTTTTGTGTTTAATGCAGTCCCACTTGTTTATTTTTTTTCTTTTGTTTCTATTGCTTGAGGATATATATCAGATAAAATATTACTAAAAGCAATGTCAGAGAGTTTAACACTTAAGTTTTTTATCAGGAGTTTTATGGTTTGGTGTCTTTCACTTAAATCTTTAATCTATTTTGAATTTATTATTGCATATGGTGTAAGAATGTGATCATTTTTTACATGATCACATTTTACATTTTTTACATTTTTTAGTTTCATTTTCTACATGTATCTGCTCAGTTTTTCCAATATCAATCATTGAAAATAATGTCTTTGCCCCATTTCATATTCTTTCCTTTTTTGTCATAGATGAATTGACCATACAATGTGAGGGTTTATTTCTGGATCTCTAATCTGTTCCACTGACCCACGTGTCTATATGCTAATACCATAATGTTTTTGTATAGTTGGAGATCAGGTAGAATGATACCTCCAACTTTGTTCTTCTTTACCAAGATTTCTATGGCTATTTGGGGTCTTTAGTAATTCCATATAAATTTTAGGATTATTTGTTCTAGTTCCATGAAAAATATCATGGGTATTTTTATAAGGATTACATTGAATCATTGAATCTATAGATTGCTGCAGGTGATAATTGACATTTTTTAATGTTGAATCTTCCCACTCACCTAAATATCTCCTTCTTATTAAGGTAGTCATTTAACAACTAGATTTCTTTTGTTATAGTGTTTGGTTATATTATCCAGATTTCCTTTTTTTCCTGAGACAATGTTGGAAATATATTTTCCCATTATATTATCTACTTCATCTAAGTCTTCAAACTTATTGGCCTAATATTATATATCTGTAATTACAGTTATCCCTCCTGATGCTGTTGCCTGGCACAAACACTATTTCTTTTGAGCCAACATACCAAATATGTGCTTATTTTCTTGGTCTCCTCAGAGAACAAGTTTGTCATTTTATTGGTTAAGACTTATCACTTATTGTTCTGTTTTTGGTCTTGTTTTCGTATTTCTCTGACTCCTGCATCTATTTTTTATTTTTACTTCCATTTTTGTTGAAAATTTTCTACTGTATTTCATTGTCAATTAGCTCATTTATATTCAGACTTTATTTCTACTATGTAATCCTAAGGTTATAAATTTCTCTTAAGAAGATCTCTGAGAAATCTAGTTGATATGTAAAACGTGCATTGTCATTTATTTCTTATTTTCTTTTTTCCTGTAATATTTTTATATAAATTAAAATTTGGAGAAAAAAATTATAAAGTATTACACCTCTTATTCAAAATTGCCAATCGTTAACATTTTCCCCATTTTTTAAGTTTTCATGATCTATATGTATCTCTATGTAAACAAATGGATATCTTTATGTATATATTGATACATAAATTATGTGTATATGTATGAATATATACATATATTTTGATGAACAATTTGAGAGTAAATTGCAGACAATCTTATCCCTGTGTTCTTAAGTACTTCTTACATAATAGCAATTGAATTTTTAAATCTTGAAATATAATATTGACTCAATAATATTATCTCGTTTAATGCCATATTAAATCACACTAATCTTCCAAATATACTTTTTTCTGCTCAAAGATGTAAACAAAGATTATTCATTTTATTCATTACTGTGTCTCTTAAGATTCCTTTAATCTGGACATTTTTTCAGCCTTTGTTTGTCTTTCATGATCTTGATATTTTTTAACAATGAAGATCTGTAAACAAAACTGTAACTCTAGTTATTAAGGGTTGTTTCTCAGAAACATATGTATTACCAATTCTGAAACAACTTCTTAAGCTTTAGGAAATTAGTAAATACATTGTGGATGAAGGGAGCCAGGTTTCTCACTGGCAGAGAAAAGAGTCATACATGTGAGAAGACAGAAGACTAGAATGAATCCTATTCTCTGGAAGGGCCTAGAAGCAATGACACTTCTAGAGGAATGAGCATACCCAGTGCTTGGTTTCTAGATAGCATTACTCACTAAAGGAACCAGGGCTCCTAGAGAAATGGGTAGTTCCAGAACTGTGGCAGAAAAAGCATAAAGCAAACCTGAAATATTTTGAGCTAATAAGAAAAGCAGTGTTCAAAAATGATTAAATCCTGTCAAAAAGACAAGAAAGCCACCTGCCAAATCTGGAATAATTTTGAGGTCAAAATAAATAAAGATAGCAACAGATTATAAGCTACTGAGCAAGATTAGAATTTATGAGTCCATATAGCTATAGGTAGATAGATAAATTAATACATAAATAAAATGGAAAATTATTACTGTAGAATGCCATTTATTGTTAAATTGTTTATAATTTGAATTTTTTATTTGAGCGTCCATAGAAGCTGTAATTTAAAAATTCCAGTTGAGTAGATTTGAGTGATGAGGTGTGAGTGAGCTAATGGTGGTGAGACTCTCTTGCTAACAGTAATTAATTCCTGACTTCAGTCAATAAGTAGGGCCCAAAGAACTTTTCCTGTTTTGAATATATTGTGATAGCCTTTGAAGCAAAATGCATAATTAATTTTTGTGACCATTACCTCCAAGTTAAAAATGGTTCTCTCACTTAAAGAGGTATTTTGTCCTTTACAGTATAAAATTACATCCAAATGTACAGGTAACTCTCTGTACACACGTAACTATAAATAAAACCAAAAGGACCAGTTATTTTTCTCACAATATAAGAAGTTTAGGGCAGGAAGTCTAGAGCTTATACAGTAATTTTATAATTGTATTCCAGGCCCAGGCACCATCTCTCATTTTGTTACTCCATTTTCTGCAAGTAGGTTTCTTTCTAGAACTACTTCTTCACAAAATAGTTCCCTTCCCCCGCCCCCGCCACTTCCAGGCTCATATCATTCTCTACAGAAGAAGTTAAAGGGTGGCACTTTGGCACTCTATCAGAAAGATTAGACACACAAAGAAGTCTCCAAGTATTTCCCTGGCCAGCACAGTGGCCATCCTATGATCTGGGGTGGAGCTTAGGAGAGACCTCGGTTGGAGAGATCTCAGGTAGAGAGACCGCTTGGGCAGTTGTCAGTGTAGGGATACTTGCAGCTTTGCGGTGGATGAAAGAAATCTCCCAAGGAGAGCGTGCCACAAACAAACGATCTAGGCCTAGGATCAACACCAATCACCAACGATGAGCAGAGTAAAAGGAATCTGCAAAAGAAATGGGGAAGAGCCAGCCAAGGAGGCTGGGACAACACCAGAGACTGGAGTCACAGAAGCCAAGGACAGTGAGTGTTTCAAAAAGCATTTGGAATTTTAAAAAGTCAAAATTTGCTGAAAGATAAGGATGGGAATGTTATATTTTTGCCATGGTGGTTTCAGTGTGTGATATTTTACCTTTTTTTTTTTCTTGCCATGGCAAGGCCTAGGCAAGAAAGCCCTTGTCCAACCCCTGCTAACCTGGTTCTCTGACACAGGATGGGTCCTCATTGAATTTAGCTGTCGTTAATCCTCATTCTCTTCTCCTTCATAATTTCCTCAGGAAACATAAAGGAAGTGTTACAGTAGAATTTTTGAAAAGGAAGTCTAAGTTTTTCCAGCATGAATATTCTGTGAGTCATGGGGTTTTCTTCTTTGGCTGTTTATTTTTTTAAATTTTTTCAGAGTGACCACTTCCCTGCACTGTGTCTAAGCAGCGGGGCCTCGGGGCCAGGCCTAGGGCCCTATTCCTGGGCTGTATTCTGTTCTCTTCCTATCACACTCAGTTCAACAAAAACAACAGCAAAATAAGAAAAAGAAAAAAAAAGGAGGGGGGGAAAAAGCCCTTATCGGCACAGTTGTGATGAATAGACTTGATTGAGCTCACACACAGCAGGCAGGTGATGGCCATTGCCTGTCTATTTCAGGACTAAACTTTAAACTGGCCACAGGTGTTTTTCCTTTTTTGGTTCTGCGGCCCTGGCATCATTAAGTTTGCCTACAGCAGCAGACAGCTTCTGAGAGACCAAAAGATGGGGGGAGGCAGGGTGCCGAGACGATCCAGCTGACATTTTAAGCAGGAAATGCAACCAACTGAATGTAAAGAAGATAAACCCTGTTTCTACACAGACTAGTCACTCAAGGGAAATTGAGGTAAAAATATAACAGGATTCAGAGACGGGGAACATTGGCACATGAGCCTTTGTGATCACCCTTGCTTTTGCTGTTTTGTGACTTTTAGTCCCTTCTCATCACCTAGAGATATTGAAAAAGAGGAAAAAAAGTTCTTAGACATCACTTTAAATGCATAATTTGATGGGGGAATATTTTTTATTAATTTCACTAATTATTTCCAACAGTTACTCTACCTAACAATATAAAGCAAATACAAATGTAAGCGAACATTGTGGGGTTCTTCAATAGTACAGGTAGGCTCTGTTGCTGAATGTAGTCAATATCCTAGGAATTATATTTTTAAGGTGCTGGAGAACACGTCTTGTCTCCTCTTCCCAGCTCCCATTGCCACCCCCAGGAATTACCCAATTATCAACTGGTGTTCTAAATGCCTTAAGAGGAGGCAAATGTTCCTAATCTGAGTTCAGGCTTGACACATGATAATAGGAAAGTGAATACATGATCTTAAATTTTTATTAAGATATAAATGAATGACATCATAGCCTGAAATCAGGATTTGATTCAGGACTTTGTCTAGCACTAGAAGAGACAAAATGAAATGGTGGAAGCGACAACTGTGAAGATAAATATCACTAAGAATTTTACATGAGTCTCGCCTTTTTTTAACCTGATGAGTTTGTAAACTTCACCCTCAAGTGTATATGAGTAAATATATGCAAAATGCACATTGCGTTTCTGCATATGAAGATTTTTAAACCAGAAGAGGAAAAATTATGCAAAATAAAATGAACACCATTGCTTATATAATTCCTAAATATAGCTTAAAAGTACAGATTCATGGACTTTTAAAATATAGGGGGCCATGATGAAAGTTAACCATTGTGTTTACTTATTTTTGTTTTTGCTTTTTCAACAGAGTAGATAGATTCTTCCCCAGTTATTAAGAGCTGATTTCTGGGGAACATGAGATCACATTCAATGCAGTGTGTAGATGTTTTATTGAGTTTTACACTTGAAACCTATATGGTTTTACAAGCCAACATCACTACAATAAATCCAATAAAATGATAGAATCTTTTATTTAAGATGACCTTAAAATTACAAGAGTGCAGTCAACTATTTTGTGATTAAAAGGTGTGTTTAAGAAAATCAGAAAACGTTATCTATTGTAATATTCCTGTATTTTTAGGGAAGAAAATGATGCCCTAAAACACTAGAACAAATACTTTTCAAAGATCATTCCAGCAAATTGTCAGCATTGCCAAAGTTAGAGGTGAGTGGTTTTTCTTCCACGTCCTGTTCTAAGCTGCTGGATGGTGTCCTCTTTGGTTATCACATAAAACTACCCCTGTGGTACAAGAGAAAGAATAACTTTTTCATTGAATGAGCCAGGAACTTTCTGGTAGCTGTCTTATACATTATTGCCAAGACACTGTTACTGCTAGTTCATCCACCCCCTACCCCGTCTCCAAAGTGAATGGAGTTCAAATCACGTACTTATTGCTGTTACAGAGGAGTAGACGGTATTTGCATGATGTGTATTTGTACATGTTGGTCCCTTTGCAGAGGGACCTCACAAATACAGAATGTTTGGTCTACTCAGATGTTGCTTAAGGACCTCCACGTTTGGTGTCTGGGATGGGGTTTCTCAAGCTGGAATCACTTAAGGATGCTCTAGGGGAAAAGGGAAAACCTGGATGCTGATCGGCTGGAGGAACTGTGGTGAACAGTATCTGGACTTGCATGTGAATCATCACTTGGAGAAGCTAATGATGATAAACAATCATTGACTTTGAGTTTCATCCCAGAATATGTGAGCCGGGCTAATGGGTAATGGAGAAGGATTAGACAGATCAATATGCATTCCAGTGGGCACACACACAGGCTTAGACTATTAAGAGACAATGTTTTGGTACTTGCAGTTTGTCACTATAATACTCTCAAGGATGGACAAGACAGACATAGTTTTTAGAGTTTTAAATTTCCTTATGTATTTATGAATTGTAGGAATGTACAACCCAGTCCCTTTGGGTGGATTAAGAATACAACTAAAATGGAAGAAATCATAATTATAAATTAACTGGTTTTTAACATAGCAATGGGATACAAAAGAAGTATCTCTCTTTACAGTTTCATTAATAGTTTCATAAGAGTATAATCTTCCTATGTCACTAACAGAAAGAGCCCTCAAAATCATCAGTAAATTGGTCATGTTTATTAAAGGAACCTGGGGGAAACCTGGCTGAAGATGGAGTTCCCAACTCTGAAAGTGGGAGAGGTAATGACTTTATCTGCCCTCAAGGAGTTTAAAGTCCATCAGGGAAGATAGTAAACACAAATGTAAATACCAAGAATACAGGATAAAAATCAATAAGCTTTATAGTTCTGAAAAGAGCTATAGGAGTAGACAGGAAACAGAGGGGCTACTTGAAGCCATTAGCAACCAGTCAGGGAAGGTTTCTATGTGGAAGTGAGATGAGATTGTTGCTTTAAACAATAGGTGGGTGGTATCTGAGAATGCAGAGATGGGAGAGAAAGGAATTCTAGGTGGAGAAAACCATGTAACCAAGAGCTTGGAGAGCTAGGTGGGAAATCAGCCAAGTATTAAAAACAGAGAAGCTCAGTTTGATTGGTCTATTTAATTATTTGCTCACTGGGGGTGGGATGGGATGGGAGTAATAGACAGAAAACTGCACTTGAAAAATAATTAAATAAATTAATAATAATAATAAAATAATAATAATAATAGTTCCTTGCTCATATATGGATTTGTTTAGAATGCCTAGCAAAGTATATCTGGTTGCAAGAATATTTTCATCTACTTAACACACAAGCTAATTAATACTTTGGTAAGAGAAAGTAAGTGGTTATGGAGAAGACCACAAACAGCAACTGAATTCATTATGAAAAAGAAGAGTCAGTGTTTGGTTGGGTAAAGAGTGGTGGAGGTAATGATTCATGTATCTTGAAGAAATCCTGTTTGGAAGTAAGTTTGTCGAAATGCTCCATTGCCTAGCATTTGTTGGATACAGTTCTTTGGGCCTCTGGATTCTCTTACATTGCAAGAAAGATAGTTTTGTTTTTGTGTTTCTTTGTTTCTTTTTTGCTTTCTATGGGAGCATGGGTCATTTTCAGACTAACTTATGTTTATCTTTCAATATTCAGCAACCAATGCCACCTCCTCCATGAAGATTTCTTTTCTCAACACTTCCCTGCAATTGTGCATTATAACACTTATCAGACATAATCTTTATTTATACCCCTGCCCCACCCCAGAAGTGGCACTTACTCATCTCAGTATCACATAGTAAGTTCTCAAAAAACACTGTTGATTGGCAAAGGGAAAGTGAGAAATTAAAAAAAAATGATTAAAGCAATATATCTTAAAATTGCTGTAGTATTTTTTAATTTTATTATAAGCCATATGTGCATATGCTGTTTCTTTCTGTTCTATGAAGAGCTGCTGATATGACAGGTTAACTGTTCCTAAAGAAATAGATGTCTACAGAGCCAATGCCCTCTGCCAACCCGCCAAGCCCACCTAGCACCACATGGAGCTTTAGAGTCAGTGCACTGAATTCTGACCCCGCCCCAGAGCTTTGCGCAACCAGCGTCAAACAAAAGTATCCAGGTACAAGACTTGTAACTTCAGTGTGTGTGAAACGGGTTGGGTGGAGTAGAGAGATACCATCTGAATTGAACAATATCTTGCCCGCTGTTTTAGAAGAATTTCTGAGATTATCACAGTCAGTTTTGACTTATTCTCTTTCTGGAATTCAATTCCTTATCCCCACTTCCCTCCCCTTTGGCGTTTGCGACCACTATGATTCTTGGTGTCTTCTTGGCTCTTAAATAATGCTGACGATCCACAATTTCCTCCTCCACTGTTTGAGTATCAGTCTTTTTTCATATAGCCTATAAACTACCTCATTAATCAGATAGTGTAAAATCCAATTAGAAACATTAGAATCCAGAAATACAAGTGTTAAGGAATGTTTTTCTTGATTGACAAGGAAGCCAAATAGACCCATCTATTTAGAATCTTAGCAACAATTAGCTGCCTTAGTTTCATTTATTGTGACATAAAAAATCTGGTTTATTGAGAGCTCTATTGAAGAAGATTTCTATGATATGCACCATGAGAAAATATCTTCAAACTAAAATGATTGTTTTGCTGTAATAAATTGAACCATATGTACACTATGTTATTCAATCTTTTTTCTTCAAGGCATAAATTGATATTAAAGAACATTTAAGTCATAACACATGGTTATCCAGGCATGAACGAGGCAATAACCCATATAAGTTGTCAAGGTGAAGCCAAAGCATTTATTAGAGGTTTGTGTTGTTTTTGAAAAGTGCATGGTTGGATAAACATGGATTAGTGCTATTATGCTGCTACGATGACTCAAGTGTGTTTTTACAGTGTCAGTAATTTTTATGTTTAAAAATCACTGGTGCAGTATATTAGCTATAATTTATGTTTATCATCTTGTGTACTCTAATAGGTTTCAACAAACCATTTAACACTTCAGCTTGTGCATATACATTACTTAATAGGTATTTATCTTAAAAAAGAGATACTTAACGGGACTTTCAAAGCTTGCAACTGCATGCTAAGAGAGAGCACTGCAGTGTGTCACATTAACTTTCTTTGCCCTATTTGCAGTTAACTTTGCACAGTCTGGCCACTTGCTTCTTTGTTCAATGCACCTCTGAGTGGCGCAAGAAAAATATAGTCTATTAGTGTCCTTGTCAGCAGGAATGCCATCAGGTTCTCCCAGCACTGAGTGTCCGTCACACTTGCTAGGTAGGGTGGGGGGCACAATAGAGCCAACACAGCTGAAAATATGATGAAGGTCCAGTGAGCCGTCACCGCAGTGGGGTGCCCTTTCAGAAAGGGCCAGTGTGCTTCTGACTGTAGTTGTATTTATGCAGCTTTCCAGGTTTACGTGACCTAAACTAAGGTTTTAGAAGAGTCTCTTAGCCCTGGGGAGTGAAGGAGTATGGGAGGAGGGGTTGGAAGGGAGTCAGTTGGGACCTTCCCAGTCACAGGAGGTTTGTTGCAGCAACACAAGAGGGGACTTCATTTATCATGACACTATTGATTCTTCCAAATAGTGCTATGCTTATTGTTTTTGCTCCAATGATGACCTATTTCTCTTTTGGATATTCCAAGTAGATGAATTACCAGTGTTTAGTCTTTTCTAAAGGAGATTGATTCACTTTTTAAATGTACCCAGAGTTGGTGATGCAGTAATACAGTTTTTGTCTTCTTTTTTTTAAGTTAACTACTTTTTGACTTATTGACAGCCATGACAGAAATGGATTGGGAGAGAAAATACTCCTGAAACTCTAGTTACCACTAAAATAAATGTGACATGGCTGGATAAAAGTTTGCTTGGAATCCTGAAATTATGACTACCGTGATCCATATAGTCATAAATTTTTAGAAAGAGACTATAAATTCTCTAGAGTCAATCAAGCACATCAGTTGGCTGAGTTAGCAAATGGGGAGAATTTATTACTCACTGGAGACAAATCAACCAAGATGGACTGTGTGGTGTTGCATATCACCTTTTCCCTTGTAAAACTGTGGTAACGATGTGCCATCTTAGCAGAAGGAACTGTTGTATCCTAATGATCTTTTTTATATTGGCAATCTCTGCTAACTGGACCCAAAGTTGCTTCCTAAATATTTCAAACTTCACTATTTTCACAATAACATCAAAATTATATTCAAAAGACCATGGACAATTTGTATAAACATGCATGGGGTGTGTGTTTTCAATGAAAACAGTTAGAGGAAAAATCTATTAGTATCCCAAATAAATAGTCACAAAGACTCAAAAGGATCATAAGGAATAATGGTCTATCCAAAACTTCTAATAGACCTTTCTGGAATGATGCATCTTCTTTGTCTGAGCAATGTAATATAGTAGCCACTAGCCACGTGTGATGATGGAGCATGTGAAATGCTCAACTTAAAATGCTAGTTGAGCAACTGAGCAATGGAATTTTTAATACACTTCATTTTCATGTTAATGTACATAGTCACATGTGGCTAGTGGTTACCATGTTGGACAGCACAGAAAAGTTAGCTCCTTTAAGAAAATGCTTGAAGAACCAGTTACCTGAGGGAGTAGTACTGGGTTAGAGGAGAAGTAATGAGAGCGCACAGGTGCCCTCTTTTAAAGGACAGTTGAGAACAAATCAAAAACTTAAAAAAGGAGAGGGAAGCCATGTAGATGTTGAAATCTGAGTAACAAGAGACTTTACTGTAAGAGTGAAGGTATCCACACATAAAACTTAACAGCTGTAAAGTGGGTAAATATGGGACTTAATTTTATGAAACATGAGAGAGATAAAATATTAAAAGACATCTTTAGAGAACATAGAGAATAGTAATGAAGTATTTCAAAGTATTTGGGAATCATAATTAATGTTATTACTTACTTTTTACCCCAAATGAGGCGTTTTTGTAGGTAAAAACTAAATATACATATTTTTAAGTATTAAGAAAGTACTGGGATAATTGGCCCTGGTTTTGCAGCTCCGCTGGGTAAAACATCATGGCCGGTTCACTCCCTGGTCAGGGACCGTACAAGAAACAACTGGTGAATGCATAAATAGGTGGAACAACAAAGCTATGTTTCATGCTCTCTCTCAAATCAATCGTTAAAAAATAAAAAAGTACTGGGATAATATGAACCCAAAATACCTATATGAATTTAGTAGTTCTCATTTCAGTAAATGATAATTCCATTCCTTGCTACCCAAGCTTATCTCCAATTCCCCCCTTTCTGCTCACCTTCAATCTATAACCAGTTACCAAGTCCTGTCCTTCTTATGGGTTACGAATCATTTCATGTTGATTCTCTTCGCTTTATCCCTGTGATCACTACCTTTCTTTTTGCTCTTTCCTGCCCAGACTATTCAGTGTACATCCAGTTATCTTCTGGCCTATAGTTTCCCCTCTCCTTCCCATTTCTAGTCAACTCTCCCCATAAGTACTAAAGCCATATTTCTCATCCGCTTAAAATTCTTAAGAGTGCTGTGGACTGGTTGTTTGTGTCTCCCCCCGACTCCAAATTTATGTGTCAAAACCCTACCTGCTATGTGATGATATTAAGTGAGGCCTTTGGAGGTATTTAAGCCATGAAAGGGGATCGCTCACAAATGGGACTGGTGCCCTATAAGGAGAGACTTGCGAGAGCTCGCATCACCTCTCGCTGCTCCCTGCCATGTGAGGATACAGCAAGACAGTTGTCTTCAAACCAGAAAGACAGTCCTCACTAGATCTGCTTGACACCTTGATCTTGGATTCCCTAGTGTCCAGAAATAAATGTGTGTTGTTTAAGTCACACAGCGTGTGGTATTCTGTTACAGCCACCTGACAAAAACCAAAGGGCTTTTCATCACCTGTTAGTTATGACTCAAGATTTTTACCACATCCTACAGGCCATTTCTTCCTCTCCTTCTCTGTCTTTCAGGGCCTGAGCCATGACGCTGCCTCCCTTACACCTTCTGTTCCAGCCCTTACTGAACCATAGTGTCCCCTTTCCTGGCTCTTTCTCTTTGTGCATATCGAGTTTTCTCCCCATTTTATTTGTCCTTAAAATTCACCTCACAGTCACTCCCCACCCCCCGATTATTTCTCTGCCACATTGCCTCCAAAAAGGATCAGTCATCTCTCCTCTGTTCCCTTTACAGTTGCTACAGCACTGAATTCTACTTTTTTATTTTCTTGTCTCTTCTAGTAGACAGGGGTTTCCAGGGGTAAGAGAAGAGACTTCATTCATCTTTACATCCCTCCTGCTCTGAACAGTGACTAATAGGGACTCCATGAAAGTCTTATGAATGAATGAATGAATGAATGAATGGTCACTTCCGATAGCTAGTCATTCTGAGATAAGCCTAGCTGAGGTCTCTGTTATGGCTTAGGCATGTGTACTTGGCAGAAAGGACCAAAGGTCACATCTTTGTAACCTGGAGAAGTGAAATACTCTTTATTGATAGACATATATATCAACCTCAAATTTTATTTTTAATTAAAGATCTCTTAGCATGTCCTACTATTAAAGAAGATTCTTTTGAGACCACTAATTCAATAATCCCAAATAAATGGATTAGTGAAAAGGCCTATTAGGCAATGAATTTATACAAATGTGGTTGCTTTTCAAAATGTTGTGATACTTACGGTTCCTTTAGCACATATGTTATGTCCTAACTCTTTTCTCATTCTAAATAAATATTTGTGTTGATACTAAATTTCATGTTTATAATTTTGTGGTTTATTTCTTAAAAGGCATCACCAAAATTGTACAAGCATCAGGTCTTAAAAAGGAAGGCCAATGTGTTGACTTTTTCTAAGTACAAAATGAAGAATCAGAATTGACTATCTCTGGAGAAAGACCAAGGTTAAACCTTGATATAAATTTTGGCAAGTCAGTTAACCTTCCTGTGTTTCCATTTCTTTGTTACTGAAAGAGTAGGCTTAGATTATTCCAAGGTTCCTCCAGCTCTAAATTCCATAATTTTTTTATATCTAGCAAAAATTAAAAACCATATGATTAGTTAGTTTCTCCCTATGTCATGCATGGAGCTCTTTGAGGGGCCCTGTGATGGTAAATTCGGAAAATGTTCCCTAGTATGTATATAGAGGAATGAGAGGATGGGCTAGATGATGGACTGGCGGCAGAGGGCAAATTGGGGTGGAAGAATTTAACTCTGGTTAACGTGATCGGTATTTTAGCAAGGCTTAAATAAACAGTGTAATCCACTCACCTTACTACTATTTATTTAGTTCTTTTGTATCTCAGGAATTATGTTAGCAAATGAGAATATGAAAATTAAAAAAACCCAATGCCTGCCCCCAAAGATTATACCAAGTGGTGAGCAAAACAGATAAGCAAGCCCCAGATGACCATCAGGAAAGTCTAACGGAAGGAAATGAGTATTAAGGGGTGTGGCAAATCTAGCCAGGTGAGGAAGCCTGTGTAGAGGTAGGTGATGGAATGGATTAGTGTAGGATTTGTGGTAAATTTCAGGCAGAGTCTCCCATGTATGTAAAGGCACGCACCTGCGAAAGAATGTATTGCACATTAGAATCTAAGAAGAAATACGGCTTTAGGGGCAGTAATCTTCAATAGCTAAATCTTCCAGGTGGGTAGAGCAGGTGAGGGTAACACAGTTGGAAGAGAGGGCTGCTGTTTTCAGCTTGAGGACACTCTGTGGGAGAGGCATGACTCTAGATGCCATGAATAGATAATAGCCATGAATATATGTAAATACTAACCAATTTCAGATCACTGCTCTAAAAAAAATAAGACATGGCTTTAAATCCAGAGAGGAGAGGGGAGAGAATCATAGGGGAAAAGGGGAGGGACTCACATGAATAAGTATAAAGGACACATGGACAATAATTAAGGTGGGGGGTGGAAATGGGAGGGAGGTGGGGAACACTGTGGGGAGGCAGGGCAGGGAATATAAAACAGAAAACTGTACTTGAATAAGAATTAAATAAAAAATAATAAAGGCATAATATAATTACTATCAATATTATTATTGTATTAGACTGAAGAAGTTCCCCTGTNTTTACGGGCAGTAATCTTCAATAGCTAAATCTTCCAGGTGGGTAGAGCAGGTGAGGGTAACACAGTTGGAAGAGAGGGCTGCTGTTTTCAGCTCGAGGACACTCTGTGGGAAAGGCATGACTATAGATGCCATGAATAGATAATAGCCATGAATATATGTAAATACTAACCAATTTCAGATCACTGCTCTAAAAAAAATAAGATATGACTTTAAATCCAGAGAGGAGAGGGGAGAGAATCATAGGAGAAAAGGGGAGGGACTTACATGAATAAGTATAAAGGACACATGGACAATAATTAAGGTGGGGGGTGGAAATGGGAGGGAGGTGGGGAACACTGAGGGGAGGCAGGGCAGGGAATATAAAACAGAAAACTGTACTTGAATAAGAATTAAATAAAAAATAATAAAGGCATAATATAATTACTATCAATATTATTATTGTATTAGACTGAAGAAGTTCCCCTGTCATATGGTCTTCTTAAAATCTCTTTATAGAAATTGACAGTATTTGAAAAAAATGTTGTTTTAATGATGAAAAACTGTAAGCATACACAAAAACAGAGATCAGCACAATGAATCCTAAGTACCTATTACCCAGCTTCAACAGTTATTAACATTCCACCATTCTTGTTTAATCCCTCTCCCCACTCGTTAAATCCCAGCGAATGCATTCCTTCAATATTTCTCCAAAAGATAAGAATTTTTAAAGCATTATCACCATGAAAAATATTGCAATCATTCCTTAGTGTCATCTAATGCTCAGTCTGTGTTTAACTTGCTCTGGTTGTTTAAAACTGGCTCTTTTTTTTTTTTCAGTTTGTTTACTCAAACCAGCCTCCAAAGAAGGTTAACACATTCAAGCTCTACTCAAAAATGATATGGCAACAAAGTTACTTTGAAGAAAGGCAATGCCCTCCACAATAGATACATAAAAAGCGGGCTGTGTTTAATGCTCTTGCTAATTGCTTTTATGTTCGAGTCAGTTTGCCTGAGTTCAAATCCAGACTCTGGTAGTTAGTGCTGTGTGACCTGGGGCCCAATCTCTTGCTTAAAAATCTTCGTCCTTGAAATAGGAATTGACAAGTGTCTATCTCAGAGAGTCCTTACTAGGATTAAATTAAGTAAACTACTATTTGAGCACTTAGAATAGGGCCAAGCAAGGGTTCTGTAAGCATTTGTTAGATAAATAAAAACCAGTAAATAAATTCAGCTTTTACCCAGCCAGACCAAAATGAATGAACTACCTAAGGATGATAGGAAGGATTCACTTTACCCTAGAAATTGTCTACAGTGCCTAATTTAAATTTTTGTCTACAAAATTTTCCACAGAATTATTTTCCACAGAGGCAGACCATGCGTGAACACCCATCTGTGTTCAGGGAGGCAAGGTCGGACTCCATAAGCCATATACTAGAAAGTTATAAAGAACCCCAGGCAGATTCCCTGCGGGTCGGACATCCTTCGTGGGTGGTCCCTCAGGTGCGCTGGCAGGAGATTGGAAGGTGGGAGGAGATGGAGGTCTAGGTATTCTTTACTGTGGTTCCTTCCTTGCCAGCTCACATGCTGACAGTGATGATTCCTCCACTGAAGACCACCATACTTATCAGGCAGTCCTCTGGACAAGAAGGTTCTAGAAACTGCTTCCTGGACTGCCCCCTGCAGGTCTCCCTCAAACTATCCTCCAGCCCTAGGTGCTTTCTTTTCCCTGTGGGTTTTACTTTAGGATCTCTTCATTAAACTGATCTCAGTTTACCCAAGTGAGTCTGACTGATGAACAGGTCAGATATGAAATGTTCTGATTGATAATAGCTATGATTAGGGAGATTTTACTCTATGCCAGTAAACTAAAGCTTGGAGAAATCTCTTGGCCCAGATTGTGAGATCTCACTTAAGAGTCAGGCCAGCACAGCCTGGCAGTTAAGAAGACAGACTTGGAAATCAGACTGCCTGGGTCTAGAGTCTGGCCAGGCCACATGTGTGCTCTTGGTCCTGGGTACATTTCCGCTGGTCAATTTCCTCAACTATAAAAGGGATGAAAATAGTACCTATTTCAGAAGGCGGCTGTGATGTTACAATGTGTTAATTTCTGTAACACACTTAGAGAAGTTGGCATATAGATGATGCTAGCATGAGATCAGTATTCTTACTTATGAATCCAAAGCCCATTTACTATCCTATACTCCCTCCTATCAGAAATAGTGTACTTTTTATTTAGAGTAGAAGATTCTTGTCACCACTTTTAAATAATTTGTGTGGTGTTTTCTATTTTGTGCAGTGGATAGGCTGTTGTTTAAACATGATTGCTCTTATGTTTAAAAAGAAAACTAGGATAGTTGGTTCCTTCTTCATCATCAGAAAAGCAAGTGTCAACAGCATCATGGGAAAAGTTGTGGAATCTCCCTGTTTGCATATTGAATGAATTATAAGAACTCAGATAACATCTTAAAGACCAGGAGGCTTATGATTTTTTTCACCTATATGTGAAAACACTTTGGAAGTTTGGCTACAATCTCCTTATTGTTGTTCTAGTATAAAGAATGTGGAGGTTCTTTGAGGACATCGATGTGTTTAATATGGAGATTAACTTCTGCCTTGGATAACACAGTACAATGCAAATCTAAGATCCTTTCCTATCACCCCAGACTAAAATTGTGCAGACGCGATGAACAGCTACTGACTCTGTGTTATTTAATGACAAAGAAAGCCAGTGGGCTGAAATAAACATGGAAAGAGATGGGACCAGCAATTCCAGACATGAAAAAGCACGCCAGGCAGTTGCTGATCTTGGACAAAGGATCTGGTCCCCACCTAGCGCTTTCCTCACTCTACTGCTGTACCAAAAGAATACTATGACTGTGTAACAAAAAAGTATACCTATATAAACCTAAAAATCTGCATTTTGTGACTTAATCCAAGATATCAAAAAATACAACTGTCTAAATGTTTAGAAAGAGTTCTAAACCTCGTAGTTAAAACCACTTCTTAGTATGAATACTCCCACATTGTTGTTCATTGTGTCTTATGTATAAGGGTCTTCAGAACCATTGCTGAACAAATGCTTAAATGAAGGAAATGTTGCCAATGTTTTACTATTTCAATTTGGCTCTCTAAGTCCCCTAAAATGTATTTTTAGCAGAAATTGCTCATAATAATTATCAATCATCTTTACCTTTGTTCCCACTTTATACATTCATTCATTCATTCATTCAGGTAAACATCACTCACTCAACACTCAATGTATCTGGCACTTGCTAAGCACTAGAAATGTAGAGGCAGAAAAGACATGGAAGCTGTCCTCAAGATGCTCACAGTTTGGAAGGGCAGAGAGATGGTAAAACCATAAGCTTACTAATGACTTAAAGGCGCCATGATTGAAACTTCATGGTAAAAACAGGCAGAACCATAGACATGTAAATATGAAATTTCCCCTCCCAGAAAGGCAAGGCTGTAGACTTGCTAAGTCACAGAGTGGGCCTCAAGGTAATGCTGAGGAACAGCAGGCTTGGGCAGGGTGAATTTGAGGTGGCTGTGGATATACACACAGAAATGCTAGGTAGGCCATTGGAAGCAAGGGCTTGAGGTTCAGAAGAAAACACTAGCCCGGTGACTGGGCAGACAACAGTGTAGGTGAGAGTTAAAGCCAAGGGCATGGAGGAGACCCCACAAGAACACAGAGACAGTTGGCTCAACTGAACCTTGGGGAAATTCACCCCATGAGAGGCCAGACGATAGGAAGTGGCCGATATTGTCCAAACGCCTTTCAAACCCTTTACTGAAGGCAATTTTGAAAGGGTGTCATCAATATAAGAAAGCAGGAGAAAGTGCCATGAAAGCCAGGAAGAGAGAAAAAAATGATTGCATGTTTCATATCTTCTAAGTAAGTAGAAAATCAGGGATTCAAACCTAGTATTCACAGCCCAGTCTGTTTCCCCTGTGAAAGCCATGGACCAAGGACTTTGCGAGAACGTCTGAATACAGCGTGTTCTGTTAGAGGCAGAATAAGAGGTTTTGTGAACTTAAAGACGGGTTTCAAGACTCACTGTCCGAAGTGATTTGTAAATATATAGATTAAGTTTCCCCATAACGTTAGGTTGGAAACCAAGGATGAAAGTGCTTGCTAAGAATGCTGATGCAAAGCTGTCTTGGAAAGGAAAGGAGTGTTATTTACCTACATAAATATGCCTCCAGGTTTGGCTCCTCTTATTATTACAGGTGGTTGGTAAAGAAGGTGTGCAACAGGTAATAACATACCTGGAGGACAATACCTCTGAAGAGCTGTCTCCCTGTTAGCATCCTGATCTCATCGGTCGTGGGTCTCTGTGGACAGCCACAGGCATTCTCTGGCAACAGGAGCCTGGGCTGGATGTGAGCCTCATGAGGAGGTCTGCTGTGAGTTTCCACACACCTTTCCATGTTGACTTACCATGTCCATGGCCTTGGGCAACTTTGGAAACATCTCTGAGTTTTCATTTTCTCATCTTTAAAATGAAGATAAACGTCCTTAACTCCTGGAGATTCAATGTGATGGTCTGGGCATCATCAGAAGGCTCCTTCTAGACTGATTCCTAGGCCTTAGAATCATCGGTATAGTTCATAAACATTTGTCGAATGAATGAATGACTGTGAATAAATAAAGTACGTAAGAAAGTGTGTCTAGACACCTGCCTAGTAATGTTTTATTCCCCTCTTTTCTCCTTCCAGAAATTAGCATGAGCACTCCCTCTTCTCATATCCTAAACTTGGGTGAGTACCCTTTCATCTTATCTCTCTTCACATTTTCATCTATAGATTAAGCAAACACCACTGATCAGCTTACTTGGATGTAGAAGACTGTGCCTGAAAATGGATAGACAAAGCATGGTTGGATGAAATACTGTTGCTAACCAACAGTTAAGTGTGTTCCAGTGGCATCCTAGGAATGTTCATAGGAACTCTGAGGGAGTAAAAATGTGTCAAATCCAAAATGTTGGGGACACGTCCTTAAACCAGTTTCTTTACTCTGGGGTCTTTCAAAGCCTTTACTATTCATATGGACAGAACTGCATCTTCCAAGAGGGGAACAGAATACTCAGCTTCCCAACCTCATTTGATTGGAGGATAGTTTGGTCATAGAATATCTCATGGATCTTGTGTTGGTGTAACTCCTTGGAAATGTGGATCCAAATATTAGCTAGAAAAGCAGGCACAATGCAAACAGGATTTTTTTATAGGACTGTAAAACGTTTTTCTTTAGGTCGGGGGAGGCTTATGTAGTAATGAGATGCAGAATTCTTGTAGCCCAAGACAGTCATCGAGGAAATTTCATCTCAATGAAGGACTTAGATGACTGAAAACAGATGAACATAAAATAAGTATTGGGCAAATTAAGCATCTCTCCATTTAACATCTGCCACCCAGATAACCGTAGCAACTAGACTGATTGTGGAAAAGGAAACGGGCACTTTAAAAAGGGAAGCAACTGAGTTGCTTGTCTCACCTGCGAAGGGACTACTTTCTTTGGCGGACTGATATTTCACAAAGGTTTGGGTGGTGGAACGGTAAGTGTGTCGCACAATGTGTCTGTGTATTCAGACAGTACATTGCACTAGGTGATCAGAGTACAGTGGTACTATACATGCATTCTGGATCACTCCGTGCCTTAAATGCCATCTTCTCACAGGGATCATTATAGATCATGGCGTATCTATAATGATGAATATACGATCGGTACATTGATGGTAAAATGGCAGGTAGATTCCTTTGACTCATGATTTGGTGTTAGTGGGACTTTTTCTCCCCTTGTGTAACTGTATGATACTTCAGTGTCTATTGTAACTGTGATAAGCAAACGTTTGCACTTTCTGGAAGTCCTGCTTATGAATAATGGAGGGATTTTTTAAATGAACAAAGCTAAATAGCATACCAAATATCTTGAGTTAAATTCTCTGTAACTTAAATTCTGTCTCAAGGAGTGTCCCCACCTGCATATCATACTCTCTTCGTGTACACTTCCTGCTGAAAGCAGGTCAGAGTTAACAGCTGGATCAACTTGGAGAGTGTTTTTTTTTAAATAAACAATTACTTTTATGTTCTTTTAAATAATTGCTTCATTATATTTTGTACATCTGTGCAGGGGTCTGATGATGACATTGGTAAATTTCCAAATAGCTGTAAAACTGGGGAATACCAGTTAAGCAATAATATAACCCACTTGTGGATGAAAAAAAGAGGCTTTATACAACATCCTCCCCCCCAATTCCTTGAACAAAAGAATCAATTCTGCTCTGTAAGGAAATGGTTCTGCTTCAGGTGAGAATACTAGACATTGTCTTTTTTAAGAAGATAAGCTGTAGTTAGTTCCAAAGAGACTGACAAAAATGATAAAAGGTTTGGAAAACAAGACCTGGGAGAGAAAGTTTAGAGCATGAGGATATTTTAGTTAAAGGAGGCTGAGGGGAAATATAGCTGTCTACCTAAAAGTTAAGTGACAGAACAAGCAAGAGATATTCTTTATCAGTAGTAGTAGAATAGGCCAGTTAGAAGGAAAAGGCTATGCTCTTCCTGCTTAATATGAGGAAGAATATTTGTAACAAAGAATGCACATGGTGGAGGTAATGCCAGGCTTACCAGCTGTGTAACCAAGGGTGAATCTCTATAGCCAATCCTTCAGGATAATTTGAACCACATTGACATCAGTCCATGACCTGAGAAACAGGTTGGCACTCAGCTCTTCGGTGGTAAACGACCATGTGGGGTTTTCATTGCTACAATAATGTGTTCAGTCAGGAGGGGAATGTGTACCAGGGCACTCGTGGATCCCTGTCATTCCTAAGGGATAAGCATCAGAATTTAGAATAAAAATATTCTTAAATATTTAAATCACAAATGGCTGATCTTCCCAGCAGAGAAGCATAATGAACAAATACAAGAGCTTTCTGTCACCTTGATTTCCATTTGGGAAACCATACTACTCTCAACCTCACGCCATGTGGTTCAGGAAGAGTTGATTCCATGCCCCACCCCAGGCATGGGCATGGGGCCTCGGCCTGGCCAGTGAGGGTTATTACACCCCCAGTCACATGATTGGTTCAGGAACAGACTTGAAAGCCAGGCTTCGAATCTTATGTTGGAACTGACAGAAGGGTGACATCCTCTTTGCTTTGATGCTTCTTGGCTGGGAGAAAGTAACCTGAAGTTGCAGGACATCATCTTGCCACTGCCTTTGGGTAAAAGAGAAATGTAAAGAAGAAGAATAAAGAAACAAACATCACATTCTTAGGATAGTATGTGAACTCCTGGATGCAGCCATGCCTACTGTTGACTATTCCTGGACTTTTTTTAAAAAAGATTTTATTTATTTATCTTTAGAGGAGAAGGGAAGGAGAGAAGGAGGGAAATATCAATGTATGGTTGCCCCTCGTGAGTCCCAGCAGGAACTGGCCTGCAACCCAGGCATGTGCCCTGACTGGGAGTGGAACCGCAATCTTTTGGTTTGCAGGCCGCGCTCAATCCTGAGCTACACCAGCCAGGGCTATTCCTGGACTTTTATGTGAGCCAACAAATTCCTTTTAGTTTTTGTTTTTACAACAATTGTTTTAAAGGCAAGGTCTCTGCCCCATAGAAATTACCTTCTACAGTGGAGAGGCTAATAAGCAATAAGGCTAATTAAATAGTAAATTATATAGACTGGTAGAAGGTGGTAAGTGCAATGGGAAAATGACAAAAGCAGAGCAGGGCAAGACATTGGGGGGGGTGCAAATTTAGATAATGGACCGCCAAACTAGGACCCTCTGAGGAGGTAACAACTGCACAAAAATTTGAAGGACGTGAGGGACAGCTGGGGAAAGAACACTACGGACAGCATTTCTGAAAGTCTAGACCTTAGGACAGGAGACTGATAAAGCGGTCTAAGTAGCAGGAGCATGACTCCCCCACCTTGCTTTCTCAGACAGAAGCATACTAACTTATATTCAGTTGTTACTTTTCAGTTAACCTGGGACAGTCACTCATTACTAAGGAGTAAAATTTAATGCTCAAAAGAGAGTTCTAGATTTTAAATGCTGGAATTTAAAGCAAACTTTATTTGTCTAAATATATATACATAATTTTCATGCATATATATATGTGTGTGTATATATATACACACACATATATATATGGGGGAACTCTTAAGTTTTCTTAATTTCACTTATGGAGAAAGTTTCCAAATACGAGCTGTTTGCCTTTTGCTTTTCTTTTGAAGAATAAACCAAAATCTAAGTGTGTGTACATGATTCCACAGTCAGAGTTTAGAGTATTTGCTAAACAACCACTTAGACAAACTACACTAAGTAAGAAACAGAAGCAATCCTGGCGAACAATTATTTTCATTGCAGCACTGACAATTATGTAAATGTGTCTGGAACAGCAATGGGCACCTAATTATGACACCTAATTATGCCAATTTATTTATACACCTCCTTGAATAACACTTTATTTATAACTTCCCCCATTCATTCAAAGACAAGATAAAGTGAGGAGACATCATCGTTGCGTGATTGCTTCATCTTCGCACTCCGAACACAGCTAATCGACACGAGACCTGAACGACCCGGGGTGTGACCTGCCCTGCCCATGTGAACGTTTCTTTTGGCCTGATCACTTTTGGGTTTCAGAAGATGAGTAGAAGTGACGGGCTCTGGATGAAGAACTGATAGCATCAGCTATCCTAGCAAATATTCCTCGCAGAGGGAGCGATCCCATCTCATCCTACTTAAGCAAAAAATCAACATCGGTAACTCCTTCCACTAGGTATAAGCAAATTATTCTATTCTGAACCATAAGTAGAGTGAGAGTCACTCAAGAAATAGATATTATCACCATATCACAGGGTAACTGTCACTTAGATACTTTTACTTCTTTTCATTTCTTTTAGAATCTAATAGCATTTCTTGGAATTAATGGCATTTCTTGATAGAGGAAAGTGGTATAACATTACTCAGGTTAGTTCCTTAGAGGCAGAGCCTGGGATGAGGACCGTTGTGCTAGGGGATGTGTTAGGGGAGTGTTGGCAGCTAAGGGGCATGAAGAAAAGCAGGCACGGCAGGGGACCGACCAAGCAAGGAGGTGAACTCATTTGGAGATGATCCCCAGCCTATCAGATGGGGAGTTCTGGAGCATGAGTTGCACTACAGATGTAGGCTCTCCTTGAGGTGATGAAGCTGGTGTTTGGCATCCCAAGATAATCTAGTCATTTGGCAAAGTCTTGGGGTGGTGGGGGTAGGAGCTGAGGGTGGAAGTAGGGATTAGTAACCTCCAGGCCAAGAGGTTCCCTTTTGCCCCAGGGAAATCCCCCACACCACTCCTAGCAAAAGAGGAAGGGGCACACCAAGAGATCTGAATGAGGCGCAAATAACAATCTCTGCAGGACCCCAGGCAAAGGCAGGCTGGCACATCACTTGGGTTGTTCTAAGGAGTTTCAAGTGTGTCCCTTGTATCGCTGGTATGGTTTCAGTTTGAGAAATGGGGAACTGAACTTCTAACAAACTCTGTCCTTATCCTTGAAATGCTGAAGTGCGGCTGAAAAAGCCTAAAACTGTAGGTCATCCTAGGCTTTTGTTTATCTATAAAATAAAGACATTAGGAGATATATTATCTCTCAGTTCTAACCCTCTCTAATTCTAAATGACTTTTGAAAGACTTTTTTCAGAATGTTGGCCTTCCTCTACTATTACAAAATACCTGGGTTTTGCCTGCATACCGAGTAGTGAGGGACCCAGAGCGGCGTAATGGGACCCACCCAGGCCGGAAGTTGCATTTAGACACTTGTACGAAAAGCGTGTTCTATAGACTCATTGCATTACCTGGGAGCTTGTTAAAAATGTGGCCCCCAACTCATACCCGTCAAATTAAAACCTGCCTTTTAAAACAATCCGTAGGATCTTTGCATTCTAAAGTTTGAGAAACCTTAAGAGGATATTGTTGAAATAAACTGATAACTTGACAAGCCTTTCAAACTTGGGTCCTTTGGCTACAGAGGGCAGGGACAGGCAGTTAAGGTTTGAGCTAATTAAAACATCCCAAACAGCTGGAATTGAGTCGTTTTCTGACCTGGCTTAAAGAGTTAAGGCTACCTTGAATAGGCTAGCTTAAGTAACCCATTTTCGTCTTAGTATTCAACTGTGAAAAAAGTTGTGTATATTATTAGCCTTTGTGACCTATCATCTCCCTCTTCTTGGTTCCTGTTTTGGCAAGCCAGCTGAGGTGTCTGAAGGAGACTATTCAACAACCTCTACTAAAACGTAGGAAATTTTACTTTCATGGGTTACAGAAAGCAGGAAACCAAATTGAATTCTGACTGCCAAAGAGAGAAGGAGTGACTCATTCTCATTTGACGGTTGCCAAATCATCAATCATTCTAAATTAATTCTCACTCCCTCTGACACTTGAGAAGCACCAAAACACAGTTGAGAAAATGTCCTGGAGAAAACCTAGGATGTAAGACCCGTTTTCTGTACTTGTAAGGGCTATCACCTCCAGAAGTTAACATTCCATACCTATTGGTCAGTCTTCCGATTGCCAAACAAGTTGGAGTCTCTCTACAATGTGTAATATTCGGCAAGATTCATTGGGACTCTGTAGACCCGGGGATGCCCATATATTCATATAATTCTTTTAAAAATATGCCCTGGCTGGTGTGTCTCCTTAGACTGAGTGCTGGACTGTGAAGCAAAGGATTGCAGGTTTGATTCCCAGTCAGGGCACATGCCTGGGTAGCAGGCCAGGTCCCCAGTAGTGGGCACTTGAGAGAACAACGTATTGATGTTTAAAAGAAAAAAAAGATTACCTTTTTAAAAGATGTAAATATGTGGGAAATATGTACAGGCTAGGGAAAGCTATAAATTCTGCTGTTTTAAATATCATGTTGTCCCTTTGGAAGAATCTCATGGCATAGATAATTACTTCTATATGGGGAATAATGAATCACGACATTTTTAAATCCATATCTACACTCTTCTGGCAGATCTCTGGCATGAATTACATGAAAATAAATGAAATGTTTTCTGAATTTTATTAGCACAGATATACTATACCTCAAACTCAGAAAATAGATGTAAGATAGACTATTTTGGTTCCACCCACTCTGTTGCATTCAAAAGCATGACATAGAACACGTGCTTTTGAACAGGATGGACCAATCTCTCATCCCACTTGTGAGAGGTGTGCAAGAACAGGGTCTTCTGCAGCCCAGGACAAGATCTATAGAGGGAGAAAATGAATTATTAGGATTTAAACAAAATTTTTAAGTCCATTTAAGTTTATAGATAGTTATGCATCAGTCTTGTTTTCCAATGTCATGTAAGAGCCGTCTTTTATTTAATCAGCAACCAGTTATTATGCCCCAGCTAAGTAGCTGCTGCTTGGCTAGCTTTCTGGGGGATCCAAAAAAGGAATGAGATCTTGTATTGACTCTTAATAATATGAAAGTTTAATGGAGGAAACAAACCCTCAAGCCAATATTTGATTTTAAATCAGGCAAGTCTCTAGTAGATTAATGAAGGAGGTGCTGTAGTTGTACAGGGTAGGGCAACATTGGTTTACAGTTGTTTATATGGAAAATAATACAATAAGCAATAAAAAGTAATACAAGAATAAACTTGGCATTTCACACACTTAAGAGTATAAACCTACTTTTGCCCACCCTGTATAGAGAAGGGGTAATTCTGTCTGCCAAATTATTGCTGGCTTCCCAAAGAGAGTGGTCTTCAAGAATCTGATCTCTCCAGGAGGAGGTGGGGAATAAAAGCTTCCAAGATCAAAAGTAATATTTGGGTGATAATAAGCACAACAGCTAATATTTGTTGCAAATTTGCCATTTGCTGGAGCCTATTCAAACACTTTACTTTTATTAGCTAATTTTAATCCTCATATAATCCACATAAAGCACTTAATTTTTTAGCTACATTTAATACATGAGTATTTTCAGACTCACAGAGGTTAATTTGTTAAAAAAATGTACTAATAGAAATATCTGTGAATCTTGTTTCCAAGCACAATATCATATCAAAGAGGGTGGGAACAACCTCAGCATGGAGATACATGTTGGGAAACAAGAATGGACAGCCACAGTGGGCGGGATCAGGAGGGACCTAGTCATTGTGCTCAGTGGCTTGGAGTTTATCTCATCACAAATGGAGACATCATAAGGTTTTTGAAACAATAAAACTATACGTAACATTAGTTTTTAAGTAAAAAAGAATTATGAACACATGGAGAATGAATTGGGAAAGTGTCAAACTTGCACTAGATATGAGAGAAAATAAGCTACAAAACTACAGACAATGGAATTGAGAGGAAGGGTTATGGGACAGGATATGGGTAGACCCTCAGGACTCACTGATTGGCGGGTCCTTTGGTTTACATAAAGGGGTTCAAGATGATGTTTACATTTTTAAACTGGGTTTCTAAACTAGGCAGATTTCTAGATTGGGTAGCTATGTTTCCTCAAACCAAGAGGAGCCAATTTTAGGGAGATTTGTGGATTTTTGTACCTTTGGAATTGTAGATGGAATGGCTTTGGGATATTTAGTCAGTGATTTCTAGTAGGCAGTTGGAGCTCAATCTGTTTATCACTCAGTTAATAACATAATTACAGAAAATGAATGCTTCACATACTGAAGCTCCTAAATAAATCAACAAGTATTTGCTGAACAGTGTCTGAATGATGTCACCGACAAAAAGATGGAAGTTCCATGGTTGAAGCAGGTTTTAATGCACATCACTCCAGCTTCTCTTGACATTTCAAGGACGATTTATTGTTGCCCTCTTTTCCAAACCTGAAACATTTACTGATGAGCTGGTAACATTTGTTGATTTTCTGTTCATCATAATTTAATATTTTGCAGATTGAGAGCAAGGTAAATGGAAAAACCTTTACTTTCATTTCAGGACTGGAAAAAGATACTCAGAAAAATGTAGAAATTAAATTTACAGTTGATCTAAGTTTGATATAAACCTTGAAACTAACGTCTATGTTAGAAAATCTGTTTCATCATCTGTGATTGTTTTGAAGTTCTTTAAGAGCTACCTTTGTTTTATTAAAAAAAGTCACAGCCGTATTCCACTGCCTCCCACTTATTCCTGAAGCAAGGAGCGAAAAGTGATCGTAGACAAAATTTTGCCAATCAACAAATATTTATTTCATAAAAGATCTCACACTGCAAGACCTCTACAGATTTTTAAGAGCTCACTGGCTCTTTCAATATCCTAAAGATGGGTCATTCTCATGGTAAAAGCTATTACGTTTTTAAAAATGCATTCACTTATACTAAATATAGTTGTAGCTCGAGGCAAGGCTTATTTCTATAATGCTTTTCACTGTTGTCAAATATTAATTAAACATCATGCAAACACAGAGCCAAATAGAGATGAAAACCCACTATTTCAATGCCAGGGTTTCTTCTCCCTTTGCCATTTCTCTACCTCAGTGCCTGTGGAGCAAATTGCTAGCAGACACAGTTCTCCAAGTGGTGTGGCTTGACTAACAAAACATTGGTGAGGGTGAGGCTCAGAAGGAATTCAAAGTAAGGAGGAGGGAAAAAATGGAGTGGGGGAGAAGCTGATTCAAATCAAGGCCTTTAAAAAAAAACAGCAACAGAAAATCTTAGAGTAGAAGTAGACCTTCTAGAAGGAAGGGATGTCCAAATGCTTAAAGCAAAGAGAAAAGCCTGTATTAAAACAAATGGCGTATTATAAAACATATCCAAGTGAGTATGAAGAAAAAAAAAGAGGACATAATATACTTCTTTTTTAAAGAAATACACTCCCTGCTGAAATGATGAAAGGAAAGAGAATATACTCTCCTTAAGGAGAAAAATATTCTTGTAAGGAAAGTGCTCCCTGGGTTCCTTGATGAACCCATTTTAGCATTATTTCTTCAGACTTGGTTTCTTATCAGCCTCTACATGAAGAGGGTCTTGCTGTTTGGATTATTGTCTTAGCAGAAAGAACAACAACTTTGAATCAGTTTACGTGGGATGGGCATTTGAACTTGTCCTTCTCTATATGTGTAATCTTGGCTAAATCTCTCTGAATTGTTAAGCTTCAGTTTTCTCCTGAGACATGAAGAAGCTTCACAGGCTTCTTATGAGGCTTATATGCAAACAGGCAGGAAACACTCACTTTTGTCTCAACAGGTTCAGTTTTGAAAACAATATCTCAAGAGCCCACTGAATCTGCAACAACTTTAAAATCTGAGAAGCTAGCTTCAAGAGTTTTCCCAACAAGACGTGTACAACAGCGTATGCTGGGAATATCATAGGGACAAGTGAAGAGGGAAAAATTCGTGTGGAAGCCTGCTTTTTGCTAATAAACCATGCTGACTGTGCTGAGCTGGACTTGAAACTGAATGAACAGAGTTCTTTGGGTCATCCATAATACAGTTTTTCACTCAGAAAGATAACAAGATAGAGTGTGCATGAAAGAACTTGGAAAGCAATAGCTCTATTTAAATACATGACATTGTCATTTTTCCTAAGGCCTCTGGAGTATGGAAGGCATGCACCGTGTTACGCTAGCTTTGGGCAGTGTGCATCTCTTAAATGGAGGTCAAATG
The DNA here is from genome assembly GCF_014824575.4 of Sturnira hondurensis. Classification (NCBI taxonomy): domain Eukaryota; kingdom Metazoa; phylum Chordata; class Mammalia; order Chiroptera; family Phyllostomidae; genus Sturnira; species Sturnira hondurensis. The sequence continues at coordinate 11,666,966 of NW_028085930.1, forward strand.
CCTGAACCTCCTACTTGACTTGAACCACTGAAGCTTCCATTATCCTCTTCATTGATCCGAAGAGGCAAGCACAAATAAAACCCAAATGACTGTCTCCAACAACAAGGAATCTTTAAATGTGCATCATTTGGCAGTAGCATTATCTTAAGATGATTATCCAGTGTATAAATGTTTATTGCCTTGCTTTAAGATGCACAATGTAAGATTAACAATCATGGTGATTTTTGTATAAATGCAATATTTCTGCTATTGTGTTTGTGGAATTCAGCTAGATAATAATTGATTCTGTGACAGGGATTGGCTAATTTGCCAACAGTATAGTATAAAACACATTTATACAGTCAATTACACCCAAGTGCATGGCCTATTTGCTTTATAATTTCATAAACTTGCCAGCAATTTAAATAAAAAAGTTCCATTAAATTATCATATCATGTGATGGAATGATATTGCCAAGTATATTAAACCATGTGTGTTCAGCCAGAATTAATTAAATATTATTACTTTTTTCTTATTAACACATTGAACTTACCCTTCCTACTCTTGAACTTACCCTTCCTACTCTCTACTCAAAATAGAAGCCTATTAGTGAACAAAGTAAACTTAAGGGCAAAGTTTAAACATTTTCTTGAGGGTGTTTCATTAAGAACCCTGGTTCTTTTGTTTAAACATTTGCTCTTGGTAAATGTGCTTGTATTGTGAAAATATTTTATGTTCTTAGATATGAATACTGGAAAAGTTTAAAGAACACCTTTATTTGAATTATTCAGGTATTCAAAAAGGGGAACATTTATGTCTCCAGCTTAGATAAAGTCACAATATAAACTACCTCAATATTATCTGTTTATAAATCTCTTATTATTTGTGACCCATAAACCTATATAATTTTACAAGGGGAAAGATACGAGGCTGGATAGTTTAGCAATTCAAAAGTGAATAAACTATAATACTTTCCAATACAGAAGATAACCTGTTTCATATAAAATAAATTAACTTGGCCTCCTCAAGGGACTCATACTTCAATAAATCTACAGTGAACAATAAGACTTAAACCCTTAATATTAAAGCTTTTTTTTATTTGATGGAAAGGGAAATGTAGAAGGGAACTTCTTCCTGACATACACTAAGTATACTAATGAGGTGCTCGTGGTGAGACATGCACTTTGACCTTTATCCTCAGCCTTGTTATATTGTCCATATAATTGATCAGGTTGCCCCATATTTTACCCATTTAAAATTACAAGAGTTTTTTTAAATTGCCTTCTTGTTTTTCTTCCTCTTGCTTTTTTTATTCATAGTGTTTTGTTTCTAAATAGTGCATGCTATTTTTTCTTTTAATAAATAGAGAATTTTTTTATTCATAAAGCAAACACACACATCAGTCAGACTCAGACGTGGCCCTCAGAAGGCAAAGGGAAATAAATTAGAAGCATAGCCAAGGCCCACAGAATCGGCAGGATTGACAAATGGGCAAGAACCAGGAATGTCCCAAGAGCTGGGCATTCAGACCCACAGACAGGGCCACTCAGAGGAATGGTCAGATTTCGTGCCACCTCTGCCCCTACGATGAATCTTATAGCTAATTTCTCACATGCCTTTGAGTCAGTCTGTTCAGCGTCAAAGTCCTGGGAGGAAGAGCGTCATCTGTGTGCTCTGTAGCTCTGGGTGAACAGAGCAAAGATCTTGCCTCTTTGTCAGCCAGGGAAGGCTCTTGGCCAAGTGGCACAGGACAGGAACTCCCCTCAAAAGGGAAATTCAAGTGAAAAGTGAGTGTTTGAGTGCTGTTACACAGAACCAAAATAATAAATAATATGAACAATCCTGAACTAAAACTTTCCCATTGTGAAAACTTTAAACAATAGAGAAGTCAATAAAAAAAGTGAAAATGCCTCACAATTGGACAATAAGAAAGTGATGATTTTAATGGCTTAGTTTATATCTTTACAGTCTTTTTATTTACATATATTAAAAAAGCAAAAATCATCTTTAGGAGTGTCGGCTTCTCATAGTATAGGCTTCCCCCACTAGGTGATGGCTCTAGCAACCCATCTATATCCGTGGTATACCAGATGGCATTGTTGTGAGAGGCTGCCTTTGGCTTCAGTGAAACTTTTTCAAAGACTCTTTCAATGTGTTTGCCCATTTAATGGTGGGTGATTTATGAGAATACCTGCCCACACCATGCTGAGTGTTCAGCAGTTTTTGGGCAAAAATGGCATGACCCCCAATGCCCCACCCTCCCTATTTACCCCATCTCATGCCAAGTGACTGTTTTTGGTTTGCCCAGATGAAAAAAGCCCTCAAAGGGAAATGTTTTGCCAATGTGGAAAAGATAAAACAAAATAAGGCAGAGGCACTAAAACCCATCAAAACTGACGAGTTCAAAAACTGTTTTGAGCAGTGGAAAAAACATCATGATAAGTGTATGGCCTCAGATAGAGAGTACTTTCAAGGTGATTGAAGATTAAATATGTAAGAATAAATACACAATTTTTTATAAACAAATACCAGTTTTTTGAGTCCACCTTCATGTATCTTACTGCACCATATCATGTATATTATTCTGTAACTGTATTTTGACTTTTAATGTTAAATAATAACCTGTTTTATTTTCATATATATATATAGAGAAAGAACACAGTTGATTCAGTCCATGTTTATGGCTTCCTAATATTCCATTAATTGGATATTCATAATTTAACCAATTTTCTAATGATGGGTACTAGGCTGTTTTTCATTTTCCCCTACTAAAATGTTTTTGCATATTCATCTTTGCCATCTTCCTCAATTAGTTCCTTAGGAATAATTCTTACAAGTAGAACTTTTAGGTCAAAGGGTATTCTCATTTGAGAAATATTGCCAAATTATCTTCCCTCCGGGAAGATAGTGACAATTTACACCCCCACAAACAATATGTGAGATACAGTCATCAACATCATCAACTTCTTCATCATTTTTCTCCTTAATCACCAGAAAGGTATGGGAAAAAGCCCTACACTTAAATGTAAAGATTTATAATTACCAGCACTTACCTTAATAAGACAGTGCTTGGAAATGGGTAAGCATAACTTTAATGTCTTCTCAGACTCAGCAGAAAAAAAATTATTGCAGATAATTTAATTACTGTAGTCAAGAACCTACCTTGAATAACACTGTTGACAGGAGTCTTTAACAGACTGTGTATTTTAACTTGCTTCCTGTGTACTTTGTTAAACACAGTGTTAGTTATATGTAGGTGACTCTAAATTTATATAATTGTACACATCAAGGCTGTGAGTCAGCCAGAATTCTGCTTATGTGTGGGGAGCTAATATGGATAAAGAGACTTTGCCAAGAGAATTTGAGTTTGGACGCTCATTCTTTTCCCTTCACATGGTTACTGAAAATCCACCTTATTTCGATGATCACACAGAAAAATTCTTACCTTAAAATTTTACAGTATTTTCAAAGCATTCCGGAAATCAGAGGAATTCTTTTGACAAGAGGAGACTGTGTTAATGCCAAACCCGAAAAAATGTGAAGATTTTGCTTTTTGAGTGAGTGGTAGTTTTGAATAAGGCAAAATCTATAATCTTAGTAAATATTACACACTATTATTAAAGAAGCAAAAAGGAATTGTGCTGAAGTTAATTAAGGCTCTAAGAAATGCCTGCTTTTATTGGCAAAATTTTTTTTATTGCAACAAGAAAACTAAAAATTAAGAGGATGGTTGGCAGCAATATTGATATGCTAATGGATAAACATGCTAATTTAGAAAAAACTAATCAGCAAAGACATTACTAATGGAAATGTACAGGAAAATGGCTAATGCTGTATGCAAACCTGGCATCTACAAAATTAAGCAGAAACCAGTTTTGTTTTCATAATTGTAACATGAAAGTTGGGTCTTTTCTAACTAAGCTTTGCTATAGAAAGAGCAGCAAACTTGTTGGGTGCTGGGGTAACTAATTCATGCACACACACAGATAATAACACATATACACATGTGTATATGTGTATAATTATTGTTATATCTACTTATTTTCAACAGGGTACTTAGGCTTCTATTTTGCCTGTCTCATGAGGTCTAAGAGGCAACCTCTTTATGAGAAAAGCAGTCATTTTCTTCTTAGGTAAGACAGCCTCTGACTTTGATGGGCACGATGTGATAACGTCATTGATTAAATTAATCCAATAAATGTAATTCCTGTCCTGCTAATAAATATGTATCTTTCAAACAATTCCAACCTTGTTTTGCCCTCTAAACTTAAAGATAGGCACTTAAATGCCCACGGCCCTTAGACTAGTCATTTAAGTAAGTGAAGTGGTCAAAGAGTGAAACACTAGGTAGTGTCAGGGATTGAGGCAAATTGGAGAACTAAGCATAGGGGAGCAGGTAATACCGGTTCCAATGGAAACATTCCAGGGCAGAAGAAGTCCCTGGTGTTGCCAGATCTTCATATTTTATGAAATAAGCTGGAAATACAAGCTTTTCAAAGAAACTTCTGCATATTGAAAAAAATGATGAATTAGTTAATGATGAATGAAGAATTAAAGCTCCTAAATTACAAATTTTTCTCCTCCCATTCTCATCCTTGGTTGATAGATGAATTTCAGGGGGACATGGGATTTCATGGCCTTGGGGTAGGTTTCTCACCTGGTGTTCAGATTCTGTCCTCCCTGGCATCTGCTCAGAGCATGATTGCACCTAATTATCAGGGATGGCCAGCCCTCCACATTGTCATCTGAGACCAAGACAGGATGAATACAGTGCTTTTTTATAGAGAACTCCCATGCGTTAAGTCCACTGCTTCATTCCTGACTTTTCTTCCTCCTCTGGCCAGCCTGTATGAATGTTACCTAGTTTGGGCTGATGGCAATAACTTTTTCCACCTAGGATATGTTTCTTTGTAACTCTACTTTGGGCCCTGGTCTTAGAATCTGAGGCTCAAAAGGTACAGGCTGTTGATACTCAAAGTGCTGATTTTCTTGCCTTGGCTGGTGTGGCTCAGTGGGTTGGAGCATTGTTCCGTACACCAGAAGGTTGTAGGTTCAATTTTGGTCAGGGCACATAACTGGGTTGTGGGTTCAATCCCAGGTCAGGGTGTATTTAGAAAATAACCAACCGATGTTTCTCTCTCTCTCCCCACCTTCCTCTCTAAAAGCAATGGAAAAAAATGTCCTCTGGTGAGAATGAAAAAAGTGCTGATTTTCTCAAAACTATTACCCGTTTGCTTTGGGATTACAGTATCTTTTCAGAAGCTCATGAGCTTAATATTATTGATTTCTGGGTTGTTTTTTTTTTTGGAGTAGCAACTATGCCCAAAGACAATGTGGGTCAATGCTTTAGAAGTTATGTTGGGAATGGATATTGATTGCTACATGAAAATAGCATCCTAATTCATTAGCTAATATTATAAAGATTTTATTTTACTTTACACATTTAAGCATCTTATTGAAATTGATAATTACTTGTGAGTTTAATGAAATAAGGGTAACTAAGTTCAGATAAATATATTATTATAGTTGAGAACAGAAATGTAAACAGAAGCCCAGTAGTAAATGTAAAAAAAGATTTTCTCCTTGATTTATGTGCAGTACATTATGCTTTACTCTATTTTTTAAATATACCATCTCTATAAAAGGCCTTCCTTTTGCATGCAGAGTTATTTGGTGGTATAACCCAAAACTGTGTCTCCCAATATAAAGAAAAAGGGGGAAATCCAAGATGACAGAAGAGTGAAGTGGCAGCTACACTAACTTCCTCCCAGGACCATTCTGGAATTACAACTAAATTGTAGAAAATCATCTAGAACAGCCAACCAAACAGTAGCTGGAGAGAAGCTTTACAACCAGGGACAGACAGAAGAAACCACTTCACCACAATGAGACTGGTAGGCAGTGTGGTGGAGGTACGAGAGGGCTGGCTGAGCTCCCACATGTGGCAGATGAAGTTCTGAAAGGATAATTCAGAGGCTGGGGAGTTCCCCTGAGAAGCATGGGCTCTAAACCCCAAGTAGGGCTCCCTAGCACACATCACCAGAGCTAGAAAGGAACCCAGATAATATCCAGCTATGAAAAGCAGCTGCATTTCTGTCTGCCAGGGAGAAATGTCTAGAGATGCAAAGATTCTCTTAAAGGGCCAATGCATAAACTTTTGTTTGCAAACACCTTGGACTCCAGCAGAGGTGAGCAGAATGGACTAGAGAAGCTTGAGGAGAGTCTAGGGCTAATGGCTCTGGGGAGAGAACAGAAAAAACAGCTACCAGGATCCCTGTGCTATGTCATTCCCCATACTGCAGAGGGCATCTTTCTACTCCCCTCCAAGTGCCATCAGCCCGAGGGGAAGCAATAGCCCTGCCCACAGGAATCACTCCACCACACCATTCAGTGCATAAGCCCCTCTGCTGACTATGTATTGATTAGATTAACAGCTGATCACTTTAACAGCTGATTAACTTATCAGCTAACAGAAAATATAAAGAAGTAGCCAAAATGGGAAGACAAAGAAATAGACCCCAGTGAAAGAACAGGAGAATTCACCAGAAGAACTAAGTGAAATGGAGGCAAGTAATTCATCAGGTAGAGAGTTTAGAGTAGTGGTTATAAAGATAGTCGACAGCATGAAAAAAGACATAGAAACCATAAAAAAGCACAGTCAGAATATCTGAAATAAATAATACAATGGGAGGAATAGACAGTAAGTTAAATGAAGCAGAGGACTGAATCAATATTTTGGAAAACAAGGTAGAAAGAAACACCCAGACAGAGCAGCAAAAAGGAAAAAGAATTTTAAAAAATGAGAAGAGCTTAAGAAACATTTTGGACAACATGAAACATAACAAATTCTGCATCATGGGAATGCCAGAAAAAGAGCAAGCAAAGAATAAAGATCCTATTTGAAGAAATAATGACTGAAAACTTCCTTAATCTGGTGAAGGAAAAAGACACACAAGCCCAGGAAGCTCAGAGAGTCCCAGACAAATTGGACCCAACCAGGCCTACACCGAGACACATAGTAATTGAAATGAAAAGATATAAAGAAGAGGAGAGAATCCTAAAAGTTGTGAGAGAAAAGCAGGGAGTTACCTACAAGGAAGCATCAATTAGACTGGTATTTGATTATTCATCAGAAACATTTCAGGCCAGAAGGGAGTGGTGTGAAATATTCAAGGTGATGAAAAGCAAGGATCTACAACCAAGGCTACATTACTCAGTAAGGCTGTCATTAAAATTTGAAGGAGAAATAAGGAGCTTCCTAGACCAGACAAAGCTAAAGTAATTTGTTAATACCAAACCAGCAATGCAACAACTGTTAAAGGGCTTGCTTTAAGAAGAAGAAGAAGAAAAAGAGAAACAAAACCAGAGGATATAATAAAATGTCACTACATATGTATCTATCAATAGTCACCTTAAATATAAGTAGCTTAAATGTTCCAACCAAAAAGACATAGGGAAGCTGAATGGATAAAAAAAAAAAACCACCCATATATGTACTGCCTCCAAAAGACCCATCTCAGAGAGAAAGATACACACAGACTAAAAGTAAAGGTATGGTAAAAGATATTTTATACAAATAGGAAAGAAAAAAGCTGGGGTAGCAGTACTTATATCCCACAAAATAGACTTTAAAATCAAGACTGCAGTACAAGACAAAGAAGGACACTACATAATGATAAAGGGAACAATCCAACAAGAAGATATAGCCCTAGTAAACATTTACACACCCAATGTAGGAGCACCTAAATATGTAAAGAAAATCTTGATGGACAGAAAGAGAGAGATAAACAGAAGTACATCAGACTTGGGGATTTTACCACCCCATTGACTTCAATGAATAGGTCTTTCAGGCAGAAAATGAACAAGGAGACAGTGGCCCTAAACAACACACTAGATCAAATGGGTTTAATTGATATCCTCATAGCATTTCACCCCAAAGCACCAGAACATGCATACTTTCCAAGTGCACATGGAACATTTTCTAAGATAGACCACATGTTAGCACACAAAACAAGTCTCAATAAATTTAACAAGACTGAAATCATATCAAGTATCTTCTCTGACCACAAAGCATGAAACTAGAAATCAATCACAAGAACAATACTAAAAAACATGCAAAGATATGGAAGCTAAATAACATGTTATTAAATAATGAATGGACCAACAACAAGCTCAAGGAAGAAATCAAAAGATACCTTGAAACAAATGAAAATGAGGATATAACAATCCAAAATCTTGGAACACTGGGAAAACAATCCTAAGAGGATAATTCATAGCATTACAAGCCTATCTCAAAAAAACAAGAACAAGCTCAAATAAACACTCTAACTTCACTCTTAAAAGAATTTGAGAAAGAACAACAAAGAAAGCCCGAAGTGAGTAGAAAGAGAGATATAACAAAGATCAGAGAAGAAATAAATGAAGTAGAGTCTAAAAAATGATACAAAATGAATCCAACAGTTGTTTCTTTGAAAAGACAAACATGATTGACAAACTATTAACCAGGCTCATCAAGAAAAAATAGGACCTGAATAAGTAAAATCTAAAATGAAATAGGAGAAATAACAGCTGACACCAAACAAATGCAAGGGATTATAAGAAAATATTGTGGACAACTATATGCCAACAAACTGGACAACCCAGATGAAATATTATTACTAAATAATGAAACTGTCATTATTTTCAGATGATATGATACTGTGCATAGAGAACACTAAAGATTCTACCAAGAAACTACTAGAGAGGATAAATGATTTAAGCAATATAGCAATATACAAAATTAATATTCAGAAATCAGTTGCATATTTATATGCCAATAACAAACTAACAGAAAGGGAAGTTGAGAAAGCAATCTCACTCAAAATAGCTTCAAGAAGAATAAAAGACCTAGGAATAAAATTAACCAAGGGTTTAAAAGACCTGTACATGGAAAGTTACAAGACACTGAAGAAAGAAACTGATGAAGATACAAATAAGTGGAAGCATATACCATGTTCATGGATAAGAAGAATTAGCATCATTAAAATGTCCATACCTAAAGCAATTTACAGATTCAATGCAATTTCTATCAAGAACTCAATAACATATTTCACAGAATTAGAACAAGTATTTCAAAAATTTATATGGAACCACAAAAGGCCCTACATAGCAACAATGATCCCGAGAAAGAAGAACATAGTCAAAGGAATCAGGCTACCTAATATCAAACTATATTACAAGGCTAGAGTAAGAAAACCATGGTATTGGCTTAAAAACAGACACACAGATCAATGGAACAGAATAGAGAAACCAGAAATAAATCCAGAACTTTATAGTCAATTAACATTTGACAGAGGAAGCAAGCACATAGAGGACTAAAGATAGTTTTTCAATAAATGGTATTGGGGAAATTGGACAAACATGTGCAGAAAAATGAAGCTAGACCACCTCCTTACACCACACACAAGAAATAATTCCAAATGGATCATAGACTTAAATGTTAGACCCCAAACCATAAAAATCCTAGAAGAAAACATAGGCAGCCAAGTTCCCTCAATTTTTATCTCCCCAGGCAAGGGAAACAAAAGAAATCATAAACAAATGGGGCTATACCTAATTAAAATTTTTTGCACAGCAAAGGAAATCATCAACAAAATAAAACGACAACCCACAGGATTGGACAACGTATTTGCCAATACATTGATAAGGGGTTAATATCTAAAATTTATAAAGTACTTACAAAACTCAACACCAAAAAACAAACAACCCAATTAAAAAATTGGCAAAGGACCTGAATATTCTCTTCTCCAAAAAGGACATACAGATGGCCAATGGACATTTGAAAAAAGGCTCAATATCACTAATCATCAGAGAAATGCAAATTAAACCACAATGAGATACCATCTCACACCTGTCAGAATGGCTATCATCAATAAATCAACAAACAACAAGTGCTGGCCAGGATGTGGAAAAGGGGGAATCCTTTTGCACTGTTGGTGGGAATGCAGACTGGTGCAGCCACTGTGGAAAACAGTGTGGAGATACCTCAATAATTAAAAATGGATCATCCTTTTGACCCAGAGATTCTACTTCTGGGAATGTATCTGAAGAAACCAAAAAAAAAAAAAAAACCCAATTTGAAAGAACGTAAGTGCCGCTATGTTCACTGCAGCGTTATTTACAATAGCCAAGGTTTGGAAGCAGTCCAAGTGTCCATCAATACATGAGTGGATACAACAACTATGAGCATTTACATAATGGAATATTACTCAGCCATAAAAAGAGACAGTGTTACCTTTTGCAACCATATGGGTGGACCTGAAGAACATTATGCTAAGTGAAATGAGACAGTCAGAGAAAGACAAATACCATATGATTTCACTCCGATGTGAAATCTAATGAATAAGCTGATCTAACAAGCAAAACAGACTCATATATGGAGTCCAGATGACAGCTAGTGGGAGGGGAAATTCGGGGGTGGAATTATTGAGCAAAGGGAAAAAAGACTCATGGACATGGACAACAGTCTAGTGATTGTTGGGGGGAGGGAGTATAAGGGGACTAAATGATCATGGAAAAATACAATAAAGATTAAATTAAAAATTATAAAAAATATCCTCACTCTGATGACAGTCTGAGAGTTACGCTTCACTGGTCACCTCCAACTTGAAGCATTGACATCTGTAAGTAAAGCAATTATTAACTTTTGTCATCAATTAAAATCAGTAAAGGTCTTGCTCTGGCTGGGCAGCTCAGTTGGTTAGAGCGTTGTCCTGATATCCCCAGGTTGTGCGTTCAATCTCTGGTCAGAGCACATACAAGAAGCACCCAATGAATGTCTGAATGAGTGGAACAGCAAATAGTTGTTTCTCTCCCTCTCTCTCTCAAATCAATAAAAATAAATAAATAAATAAACAAAGAAAGGAAGAAAGAAAGGTCTTAAAGGCAATAGCCAATGCTTGAAAGTATTTTCATTGCTACTATCATTGGGTGAAGGGAGAGTGTTGTTGTTTAGAGTTACATTTGCCTTCCTTACATTGGTAGGGCAGAATTCTTGCCTGGGAGCTTCTCTAACAACTGGAGGGAGCTTTAAGATTTTTCAAAACTAAAACAGGATTCACCAGTATGAAATTAGATCCAAAGAAAGTTGGGGAAGTAAAAAGTAGTAGAATAGTTCTTTTTATTTATTTAGGTTTTTATTTAATTATTGTTCAAGTACAGTTTTCTGTCTTTTACTCCCATTCCAGCCCACCCCCTGTGCTCCCCACCTCTCTCTCCTGTCCACCCCCCTTAGTTGTTGTCCATGTGTCCTTTATACTAGTTCCTGTAAATCCTTCCCTTTTCTCCCCTGAAATTCCCTGTAAAGAACTGTCTTGAGTTCTGTCTTAGTTTGAGTTCCTTCAAAAGCAAAGGCAACACAAAATGTTGGACATATTTATGTGCAAAGTGACCCCAGGCAGCAGGGATGAAGGACCAGGGAGAGTAAGATGGGAAACTAGCAAAGTTAATAACTGTACATTACTGAGCTGGTTATTGCTATGAGCAATTGGGAGTCAATGCAGCTGGGGAACTATGAGGAACTGTATACAAAATTCATCAGAATTGTGCCTCTAAGGACCAGAGGCCTGGGAAAATATTCACTACCACCCACCCTCATTGGTTGAGGGATGTTCCTATGGGTGTTAACTCCTCTCACTTGCAGGGAGCATCTAACTGCCTCCTGAGCACACTTCTTTGGCTTCTGGTAAAGCCCTAGGACAGGAAAGCAAAGAGTTGCTGTGTTGGCAGATTGCGGTGGGCCATCACTGGTGTGCACATAACTGCCCACTACAGCTGCATAGATTAACAATTGAACAGAGGACATGTAACACAAGACAAAGAGAACACCTCATGCAACACCACACAATTTGTAGGTCTCCCCTTATGTGATGTGTAGATAAAGTGACAAAGGAAGGGATGTGAGTGACAAAGGAACTATACTATATGGCTGAGGCCATTTATAGTTCAATTCCAAAAATGTTAATTGAGTAACTGAACTAGTTGAATGCAATTCATGCAAATACAGAGCTTCTTTGATTTTTCTACCTTCTACCTTATTAAGTTTGTTATGGTTAGACATATTTCCCAACTATTTATATTTTTCTATTTATTCGTATCCAAAAGGTAAGATAACATGTTTTTATGTTCAGGGGTTGTTTTTTTTTTCCTACAAATAAAACATATTGGAAGTGTTTTTTCCTCTTTAGACAGTTTCATTACCTCACCTCCTAAATGCATAACTAACTTTTTTATTTCACTACTAAGAGCTTCATAGAATGTCTCTTTGCAAACATAATTTGAAAAAGACTTAGAACAAAGAATGTATATTGGTAAGAAGAAAGAAAAGCAAAGAAAAAAAGAAACCAAGCCTGAGGGTAGATTTAGGAAATCATTAAAAGGAGTATAAAGATCAATAGGGCTCTACTGAAAGAATGAATCTCGATGAGCTCTCTAACATCTGTGCGTAAAGAAAACCTGATAGTTGTCCTACCTCCTATAGTCTCAGAAAGAAGAAGGAGTATTCATAGTTTAGGAGAAACATAGTTTTCCTGAGCACTAAGTTCTAATGAGTGTATGGGACCTAACAAAGGTTAAAGAATGACACAACAAATAATGTCCTGACCAACACCCTATAGGGAGAGTAGAGGGTCTTCTCATATGGCTCTTTCTCATGATGACTTTTATAGAAGCTGAGGACTTAATATTAAATCAGTGTGGAGGTGCAAAGAGTGAATACTTTCATGTTCAAATATATAGCTGTCCTTTATTTAAATTTCTCCACATATAGAATTCTTCTAAATGTCATAGTGTTGTATAACACACACTTTAAATTTTTTAAAGCAAAATCATACATGCTCCTTTTTAAAAAATAAGCTGTAATAAAAGTTTAAACTTCATTCCTGTTAATATATACTCACATCATCATTTAAGTTTGATGTGCATTTACTCCTTCAAACTGTCTTCAATTTTTTTCTCTCTCTCTCCCTGGACTTTTACACATACATACACATAGAGCTTTTATTTTTGAAATATTACATTATACACATATATTGCATTTGCTTTATACACACAATGATTACTTATCTTTTATATGGTATGTTGCAGATGCATTTCTTTTTCCTGACAAGGCTTTTGATAGAATCTAGAGGGGGAAAGTGAAGGTGGACAAAATGATTAAGTGGACAAAGACTTGGGCCTTAAAATCTGACTGACTGCTAATTATGGCTTCTCTTCTCACTAATCAGGTGACCTCAGACAAATAAGTTTTTAAGCTTCCTTTTCCTCATCTGCAAAATAGGGATCGTAATAGTATGCAGCCCCTCCTGCAGGATTTTCAGCAAGATTAAACAAAATATTCGTGTAAAGTGCAAAGAACAGCACCTGCAGAGGTCAAGGGCTCATTTTACAGCATTATAGTATTGACTGAGAGAAAGTAGCACTCCGCGTCAGGACTCTGACCAGTTGGTGGTAGACAGGACATTTCACTGTGAACATTGAGAAGGGGACTCCACCCCCTCAGGTACTGACAGGGATTCTGCAGATAAAGCCCCACTTTATTCTGAAAGGAGATCTGGGGCCTTTCTAAGAGCTTGATGAGGGACCCACTTTAGACCACGAAGTATAATACAAATAGCTTTGAAATTTACAGTTTTCAGAAATGTTACCCATTACCAGCCTTGCACAAATTAAATCTCAAAATGGCCCTATGGAAATGCCCATCATAACTGGCAAAGATTTTTCACAAAGATGATCCCACTTCACCCCCATGAAAGCTCTGTGAGGCATGTACATTATATATATATATATATATATATATATATATATATATATATATGATAATTCTTATTTTAGAAAAGAAGAAATCAGGGTTCACAGTAATGTGATACTTGAACACTGACATAGAGCTGGTCCAAACTAGATCTGGGGTTCGTACCAGAAAATCTATACAACCATAGAAATCTATGACTCTGCCATTTCATTATGGAAAGCTTGAACCATAACATCAGGTTAACGGGAATTTTTAAAATCATCTTTGTATGTCAGAGTGAAATGGATCAACAGATAGAAGAAAACAACTAGAGATCAAGAGCAAATCTACTTCTAAAACGTGCATTTGTGAGTCTGAAACTTTTTGCTGGTTTACACTTTTACCGCAGAATTTAACATACTTTTGGACTTGAAGGATGTGAAGGTCAATAAGACATTCAGTGGCTTTTCAGGACTGTTAGCTCAATGAGTTCTGCTGTCCCCACTCTGAGAAGGTCATGCTGGTGTAGAATGCAGCGGTTTTACAAAGTGGCCCCAATAAGAGTGTGTACCAGCTGGCTGTTTGCAACCGCCTGTGTGGAGTCTTCATCTAGTCATCCCTTGCTAGTCTGGTGTGTTGCCTTAGAGACTGTTTTCTCTACATGTTGTCCCCTAGCAGTTACGTCAACCAGAATTGTCCTTATTATCATCTGGAGATGGAAGACAAAATTAACAAGCAGTTGGGCATATTCTTAGATAGTCTTGCTCTTAGAATTTCCTTCTCCAGAAGCTTCCTTATGCTGACTGAGTCATACGCATTGGAAATATGCCTCACACAAATTGAAACACTGGAAAGTTCAGGGATCCAGAGTAGAAAGAGTATCTGGAAATGTTTTTCTCCCTCTCTCCTTCCTTCTCTCCTTCCCTCTCTCCTGCTCACTCTTCTTCACTACCCCTTGCTCCATCCCTTCATTCCACTTCACCTGACTCCACTCCATTCCATTGCATTCCATTCCAATCTGCTTCGTTTAATCCCATTCCAGTTAACCCCAGCCTATCTTCTCTCTCTTGCTCTCTCTCTGCTTCCCTCTTCTTCTCTCTGTATTCTTCCCTCTCCTCCTCTCCTGTCCCCATCCCTTCCTTTTACTTTGCACCTACCATCTCTGTTTCTCTCCCTTTAACACCTCAGGAACACACGCGCACACACACACACACACCCGTACCTTTTCCTTAGACACCCCAGAGCAAACATGCTGGAAATGCTTAAGGCTATATCAAAAGTGAATAAATGTGTCCTTTACTGAGAACTTTCACTTTTTCTTTGAAGTTTAATTTGGTTTCTGAATGTTAAAGATGACATATTTGATATCTGTAAATCTGTCTGAGCTCGTCTGCGCCTGTGAATGTATATACATGAGCAAAATGAAAAAAGGAAAAAAATCCCCTAAACTTCTGCTTTGACTGCAAGATTAGAGGTTCTAACTTCTTGATTATTCCTTAACAAGAACATTTTAGAGAAATCAGTATCTTTTGTCCTCATTCCATATAGATTACTGCAGTTTGCAGACAGCCCTTTTTGCATATTATGTAAATAGAAAGTTACATTAACAACACCGTAGGTAATGCAGGAACATTTTTTTTTAATTTCTCTTTTTTTCTTGTAGAAAGAGCTTCTGATTAAGAGCTGTGAGTGCTGCTCATCTTTAATTCCTTGCTGACTCCCCAAGTGCTGTCTGAGATGCCTCAAATACTTTTTGTGTAACAAGTATAACTGCCTTTGCATTCAGCACGACCTATCCTGGAACGATCACAACTTGGCCCAGTGGAAGACACAGACTTTTGAGTATATCCTGCCTGGGGTTACTTAGGTGAGGGTTAACGTACATGTCCAGGGGGGTTGGTTGTTAAAGTAAAAATCTAGTATCCAAAGGTAGCATTTTTATGGGGGTATTGGGAATCTGGGAGCTGGTGGGAGCGAGCAGATTTTCAGAGCGCTCCAGCGCTAGACAAATAAGCTCCATCTCCAACAGAGAACAGGAGGGAGTGGGAGAGGGAGAGATGGCCTTGATGCTCTTTACTGGGTGTGTCAAGTTTTACATACACAAATAGAGTCGCTGCTTTTGTCAAAGCATGCTGTGAATTTTGCAAAACATTAGAATAAAGAAATGCTACACAATGGCTTGATAGATGTACACAGAGAGATACCACAGAGAGATATGGAAAGGTATGTTAAAATTTACCCCCAGGGACAATGCAACAGTAGCTAACAGAAGCTTCATTTAGAGAGTGACCTTGATTGCTAGGGGAAACAAAACACTCAGCTGTCAAGCCACAGTGGTGGCCCTGGTCCCTGACTGACCAGACGCTGGAGAGATGGGGTTCTGCCCCAGCACTGGCTTTATCAAGGATCTTAAGATCTACGAAAGTGAATGATTCACCAGCCTGTCTAAGAATGTGACTTCTACCTTAAGGCAAAGAAGTGGCTCTGTAAACCCAATAAGAGAAGTGTCTGGTTAGAATTCATATAGCTACCAAACATGTTATTGTTCTATCAGTTTATGAGACTGTCTCACCTTAAGAAGTCACTAAAATTTCTCTCCTTGAGCAAATAGAGTTTAGAATGTTTCTATACCACCAGTGCTGAATGGATTCCTCCGTGCTCTTTTTTGGAAATGTTTGTTGTGATAGTGTATGACACAATTTACTTATTATTGTGGCAGAAGTTTAATGTGATTGAAAGCCATCAAAAGGCAAAGCATCTGAATGTCAAACATGACTTGTATCTGTAATTCCAGAACATTTGGATGCCTGTTGACTTCCTTTCTCATCCACAATGATTTCCCCCTTTCCACTGCGTGGCACTGTGTTATTTGCATTTTTTTTCTGATCAGGTCAAATATCTGAACATTTGGAATGCTAGGATAAAAACCAGTTTAGAGCTTCACTGTAAATTTCTGCTAAATAGGTTGGATGAGGGTGAAAAGCAGCAATTAAATTTTTATATAAAAAACTCCCATGAAGCTTATTCTATCTGTATTTAACTCTTTCCCACTTTTTCTTTCCAACTCCATTAGCCTCCAAATAAACACCATATTATATATGTCGAAGGAAGTTTTATTTAGACTTATAAGGGCTGATCTATTCCCATACTGTTTAAATTAATGTTCAAAAAAGAATTCAAACCACATTCTAACATTTGGACTATGTAAGGAGGAAACAGATTTTTTGGGGAAAAAAAGATGTTGTTTTAGCTAGGCAGAATGGGCGGCAGGAACATAGACGCGTGCAGAAGGATTTCTAAATGTGTGTATTATCTGATAAGGTCTGGGCTGCTCTGGTGTCAATACGGAAAGTAAATGAGTGCATGAACAGGATTTTTTTCCTTCCTCCTGCCCTCCCGCTGTGCCTTTCTTCCTTCATTTCTTTATTTTTTCTTCCTTTTACATTTTCTTGAGTTATTTTTTTCCTTTTTTTTCTCTCCTCCTCCACCTCCTTTTCTCTAACAATTTGGAACTTTTATCTCAGGCACCTGCAGCCTAAGGCTTGGAAATATTGGTGCTTCACCTAACTGGTTGCTTTGCAGACCAAATTAGCTCTAAAAATTGAGGATGAGTTTGAAAACAAAAAAGGAACTACTAGAATTTCTTGAAATAGAATGCCCTCAATTTGCATCAGAGTAACATTTTGAGAGTTAAGTTTTGATTATCTCCTCCAAATACAGCACATCACGGACAAACAGAACACTCTGTTAGGGAAGCATCTATACAATCATCCCTCTTCAAACAAAAAAGTCATGAAAAAAACCATAGTTACTTAGCTTGTGTGTGAGTGACCACTTTTAGATTTCAATGCAATGGATTTTTCCAGTTTCTCAAGTGCAGCAAAAAAGACCTGCCACATGAGGAAGCACAAATGCAACCTTAGAAAGAACTGTGAGGTCAAAATTCTGTGTATGTGTGTGTTGTGTGTGCAGTGTGTGTGTGTTGCCTGTGTGCATGTAGATCAAGTTCTTTTTGAAACTAACAAATTACATTTCCATTAGCCAGCTTTTAGCAGCAGTTACTTTCTTGGTGTGTTGGCTTCTATTTGTAGCACGTATGGTAATATATTTTTTCTTATAAGCAAAGTGCATGTCTTTATTCAGAAAAAAAATAAAAGAAATTAGTGAGGCAAAAAAATGTCAAAGTCTACCTTAAAAAATACCACCTTCTAGAGAATAGCGCTGCTTTTTCTTCCATGGGCACGATATTATACACTTGCCTTTCAAACTTGCTAACAGTCAAGAAGAGAATGAATTTATAGACTTCCTCAAATAAATGGATTACAGAGAACCTGGAGCAGCTTTGAAGCCCGCACCACACCATGTGCCAGTGTTGTCAAGGACAGAGTGTCCTGAGGCAGTCGCAGGAGGACAAAGGCTGGTAACAAGGTGGAGAGTTGGCCTGCATACCTTGGTGCATACAGCCTTTGGGATGATCCTCAGGTAGAGAGTATGCCATGGTAGGTGTTTTCATTTCTTTACAGTAGGCTTGCAAAGATTCATAAACCATTGACGAACCTGAACCAGTCTAAGTAGTCTCTAACTTTGTTCAAATGAGCTTTCTCCAAACTGGTTCGGTCCTACATCTGTTGTTGCACTTCCCATGCATTGCCCTCCCAGTGAACGCGTTGAATAGTCAGGATAGGTTAGTTTAAGCCAAGGTAACAAAAAGCTTCCAAATCTCAATGGTTTATTTTAATAAAGGTTTAATTCCTGTGCATGTCCCACGTCCAGCATGTCCCTGGGAGTGGCTGGAATATTGCGTTCACAGTAGCCACGCCTGGGTCAAATGTGAAGAAAAAGCTAGTACCTAGAACGGGACAGTTGCTGTGATGGAGGGAACAGAGAAGGCTCTGGAAAGTAACATTCACAGTGACATCCTGGAGGATGATTCATAGCTCTTCTGATCACAGCTAATCATGCAAAACTAGGCAGAGAGTTCCAGCCAAACACCAGGATGCAGAAAATGTAATCCTAACATGGGCCCCAAAGGCAGTGATCCTATACTCATTTGGGAATAACACTGATGACTGATGTATCTTTTATAATTCAGAGTATATTTTGAGACTTTCTGGACAATTTATGCCTCTCAGGTATTCCAATCTCACAGTGCATTTTTCCGGAACAAGGAGAGTTGCACCTGGGAGAAGGGAGGCTAGAATATAATACTACATTGGAAGTACTTCAATTATGTGAGCAACACCTTTTTGTATTTGGGCTTCATAACAACCCAATAATGTGAGTAGGGAATAGATTATGATATGCAATTTTTTTCTCAGGAGAAGATAGAGACAAGTGAAGTGACCCTTGTGAGTTGATATAGCATTTCAATGGTTCTGGTAAATTGGAAGGGAACACTGGGATGCAGGAAATGTGAACAGGTTTGAAATCTGAGACAGCTGGACTAGCAAGAATGATCATAGATCAGTTTTATTCAGAATTCTACCAGATTTGCCCAGGGCTTGTGCAAGTCTTGGGGAGATTACACAACAGAAATAAAGTGAGGAAGAAAGCTCACTAACAAAAATGGGAAGAAACAAAGTTTGGGTGAGGTGACAATTTGTTTCATAAATACTTGGAGAGCTTCTGGCTACTGGAAGCGATGAGCACTGAATCATTAAGAAAAAATTCACATGGTGCTATTGGAGAGAAATTTTTAACCTGTCACAGTCACCAAAAGGACAGTTAAAAGTAAGGGGAAAAACTAAAACTAAATTCTACCCTTTTTATGTGCCACTGGACTCCTGTTGAGGACAATAAATTCTGATTTACTGCAGCCTGCCTGAGAAAGAAGGATGGAAGCACAGAAAGTTTTGTAGCTTTGCTTGGTTTGTCAGTGTAGGCGTGGCACCGGGCTGTGGGAGCTGGTGTGCCATGACAGCCACTAGCAAGCCACAAGCCACCTTGTATTACCCACTCCACGTCCTGCCTCACCTCCATCGCCCCCAGCCCCTGAATCTGCCATAGTTCATCCTGCGAGGCGTGCATTGCCACAGCCACACGCCCGAGGCATTATCTCCTATCTGTGGTATTATGCGCTCTAATCCCACTGCTAAATATGGTAACCCAAATTTCAGAGAGTCTCGGTGGCAGGCTCGCTGAGATAACCCATCTTGGTATATGGAGTGCCAGGTCGCACAGAGTCTGTGGGCTTGGAGTGCTGTGGATTCTTTGTGTAGATTCATCCCACGCACCCTATAGCTTACCCATCCTTCCAGAGATCACAGGAACCCTAAATAGCAAATATGGCATCCTAACTAGAACACCACCTGTTTTGTGCAAGTGTGCATGGGCTTCTGCCACCCGGCTGCTTCTCTCTCTCTCTCTCTCTTTCTCAACAACGTTTACAGTCTGTTTCTGTTGTCTGGCTGACCAAAAGCACATAAAACTGGTAGATATAGGCTAATTGCACCCAGGCTAACGGTTCCTATGCCACCTACACAACAACAGTGACCTACATATATTTCTCACACATGACACTCTTAAATGTGTTTGCAGGTGCTAAGATCCTAGGCAATAAAGATTGTTGCATGACAAGCCTCTTTGTTCCACATTTCAGAATTTTTTGTGGTTGTTTGTTGTCAAAAGAGATATTTCTCTCTTCCTCTCTCGTATGGGATTGCTTAGAAACATGCAGGTTTTGACATATGCTTTTACCTGAAAATGTATCTACTCCTGCTGCTTTATTGGACCCCCTAATTACTTGTAAAAATAATAATAAATTGGGCAGGTGTTTGCTCTTCCAGTTGATTAATTGACAATGATTTTACTACAATTGACGGCAGAAAGCTAGGAAGCTGCCGGTTGGAGCTCAATGAGGAATAACGTTTTTTCTCCTCAGCCACGTGAATCAGCTTGAGAGGAAAATTTACAAAAGGCTCCAACTGCCAGCAAACTATATATGTTTTTAATCCCAGACTTGGAGACCTCTTAGTCCAAGCATTGAGCCCCGTCACATATATAATTCTCTGTTCTATACACATGAAACTCTGAAGCTGATAAAATGAGCTTAAAATGTTTCCCCCCACTAAGTGAGAAAAATCACTCAGTCACTATTACATGTGGAAAGCAGTGCGTCGTAGTAGGAACAATGAAATTTCATATCAAGTTGACTGTGCTTTTTCTCTGTGCCGGTAGTGTTTTGCTTTCCAATTTCACCAGCGTCTGAAACACCAGCCGCCAGCTAGGAGGGTCTCTGAGGACTGGGACTTCCAGAACATGAGCACCGTGAAGTTGGGGCCACTCTGTATTAATTTTTTAAACAGCTTCGAAGAACACCACACAACATTTTCAGACTAATGTCTAAATAAAAATAAAGACATCTAGATTTCAGAAACAGAGAAAGAAAACCAAGTGCTTTTCCTCCTTATTGATTGCTATGAAAACTTCCCAAGTCTTATGGGTATTCTAGTGATCTACAGAAGACATGGACTATTATTAATTTTATTAGTTTAATGAAGAAGAGTCTTGGGCAAAAAGTATAATTTCAGATCACCAGGTTATTGGAGGAGAAGTAGTTTGACTAATAGAATTTTGTATAAAATAAAAAAGTGGTGGAGCCCTGGCTGGCGTAGCTCAGTGGATTGAGCACGGGCCTGTGAACCAGATGATCACGGTTCGATTCCCAGTCAGGGCACATGCCTGGGTTACAGGCCGGTTCCTTACAGGCTAACTACCAGCAGGGGATGCACAAAAGGCAACCATACATTGATGTTTCTCTCCCTCTCTCCTTCCCCTCTAAAGATAAATAAATAAATAAAACCTTAAAAAAAAGATTCTTTGTTAAAAAAAAAGTGGTGAACCATGAACAATAAATTGGATTCAAGGTTTGGCTGGAGTTCAGGCTGTATTTTTATGTTGATCCTTAGAACTCATTCATTCCCTCTATTTTTATTTTACAGCTGGGCTTGTAAGCATGAATAATGTAAATACACAAATAGCATAGAAAGTGAGTGCAGCCAGGAGGTAGTGAGAGAAAGAGAGAGAGAGAAGAGTCCATATTTCCTGAAAAGAACTCCAAATAGGAAATGCATTTTCATGCTTTTTAAAAGACAATAACAAATAAAGAAGACTTACCAGCAATGCATATCCACTCAAAGTACCCCTTAAAACATTTTTTCTAAACGTAGATGCTCAGAGACTACCTTACAGGGAATTACCACAACCATTTTATGATATTTTTTATGGATCAAATTTATAAAAGAAAAATAATGATTTTCTAAAGTCCTATCACTGATATCATGAAATTGATGACCTCAAAAATAAAAACCCTCAGCATCTGATTGAGATTCAAAATGTTTTAAAGGAGCATTTCAACAAAACTAGCAGGTCATTTAGAAAGAATGAATATAGAAATTCACTCTAACATGTTTGAATAGAGAAATTAGATTCACTTTGATGAAAATGATGAAGTATAGAGATTTTAAAATATTATATGTTTTCAACACAAGGCTCTAGTCTCATCTCTACTCTCTGAGCCTCCTGTCTTTGGCTATAAAACTTCCTCCTTTTCTTTTGATATTCTGATACAACAAACAGTTAAAGGGTTCAAAACTTCTCATTCATCCACACAGAAACACTAGATTGAAAGCTCTTTTTGTACAGAGAATGAAATTCCTTCTCTTGCTCCTGGGACAAAAAAAAATCTCTTCTCACACAGTCACCTGACTGAAGGATTTGCCAGGTCAACTTCTCTTTCGCTTTAAAAATTTGGGTTGAATATGGATCTCTCTGATGAGTTTATAAGCCATCCTCTCTGGCACTATGGTTGAAAAATAAATCAGATGTTCCCTGTAACCCTCAATGATCCAAGGGAACTAGGCCTCTGTACCTGACTCCAGTGATGTGTTTCTAAAATTAAGGCCTTCCTTGAAAAAATGGAAGCAACTCTGAAATTCTAACCATTTAAGAAAAATGTATTTTATACAGGTGAATTAATCTAATTGCCCCAAGAAAAAACAGGTGGTGACCACTAACACAGCTCCCCAAAAGCTGCACAAATCAAATGAACTTTTAAAAAGAGAGGGAGAGAATGGCACTTGCGAACTTTGTGTAGAAAATACAGGCTTCCCTTTCATAAAATTCTCCATTTCCCAAGTTCTAGCTAAACACCTTGATTGCTTTATGGATTAAACTGTGTATACTCAACGCCTGCTCAGGATAGGCTGTGAGTCAGGGAAGGCACAAAGCAGAGAGGCATATCCCAGCTGTAAAATTGCACATTCTTCCATAAGTGAGCCATCTAGACTACCTACTTCATCTCCTTCTACCAAAATATTGCGTTTTGCCGCCCAATAAAGATGTTTTATAATGGCAATGAGGTGCCGTAACTCATGGAGTTTCTGCTGCTTACTTGCTCTCTGTGTCCTGTAACTCCCACTCTATCATGAGAGCATATGTTGTATCTCCGCCATGAATTATTATTTGGTGATTCCACGTTGGAATTTGCACTGGGAAGGCAGTTTCTCCACCCCCACCGCAGAGATTCCTGCTCATTCATAAAAGGTCCATATTGTCTAATGGCTTCCAAGTTGTAAAACAGTTCCTTAGGTACTGCATCCAGGGGCTCGGTCTCCTAAATTCTCAATTTGCAAAATCATCCTGAACTTATATAGGTACCTAAGGTGCTGTGCCTCTTCATTTTGAAATAACCATTTGCGTGCACTACATTCTAGGAGATGATTCGCTCCGCAGTGTGCAAACTCAATGGCAAAATGTTTCAGGTGGCGGTGGTACAAATCTCCCCGGCACAAATCAAGGGAAAAGACATTCACTTTTTTTAAGCACTGTCTCCTACCTTTCTTCCATCTTGGAAACTTAGAGAATGGAGAGTATAAAATGCATTTTGTTTTAGCCTTTGTGATTCTGACTTGCATCAAAGGAATTCCAAAGTCTTTTCCTACATATAGGTTTTCTTTCAAATGAATAAGCATTGGGCATCTCCTAGCAGTGGTATATTGGTACCTATTCACCGGCTCAGAGGAGCTGATTGGGCACATCTCTTCTCAATCTGCACATTTAGGGGATGACTCATTGTTAGCTTGAAATAGGCCATTGTGAGAGTATTTACACCATGGAAAAAATCAACAAATGCCATAACGTGGGGTTTTCTTGGGGGAGGGGAGGGATTAGCTGCTAAAGTTACTAGTGTATTACTGGCTCCTTCTTAGTAAGTAGGGTATTATACAGGTACTGAAGGTACGAGGCATAGTAGTCCTAAAACAAAAGTGGCTATACTCTGGTTACAAAAGAAATGTATAAAGCAAGGTCAAAGTAGTTCAAGTGTTTAGTAGAAAACATGTCAGGTTGGCAGTGTAACTTACTGGTTAAGGACTTGGGCTTGGTTCACTTTGGGTTGGTCCATTTAATAGTTAAATATCCTTCAGCAACTCACTGACTTCTCTGACCCTCAATGTAGTCTGTTGTAAAGTGGAAATAATAAGTGTTCGCTTCCTTATGATGTTATTTTTTTTTAATTAACTGAGATAATGACTGAGTATCCTTGGTGCTTGGCTCATCCTGAGGGCCCGATACATTTCAGCCATTATTATCAAAAAATTACTAATCTCAACCTAGTTGTAGTTACTCGTGTTCTTCATTCCAAACACATCTTTTGTTATTGTCCTCAAACGCACCAAGTTTCTGACTCTGAGCCTTCACATCTGCTGTTCCCACTGTCTAAAATAATCTCCCCCTTGGATTTTTGCCTGGATGGCACCTTCTCATTATTCTGGAATTGACTCAGGTGTTAGCTTTTCAAAGAGGACTTTCTGGGTTATCCTTCTTTGGCAAACATTTCTCCTCACCTCCATCTAGTCACCATGCTCTCTGTTCTATGTTCCTGTAGAAATTTTCATCATAGAGAGTTTCCTCTTTGTTTGGTGACATGCTTATTAACTATCTCTCTGACTGTATCTAAGATCTGTGAGAGCAGTGACCCTGCTTGCCTTTTGTACCATTTAATCCCGAGCTCCAGGAATGGTGCCTGGCATGTGGTAGGTGCGCAATTATTATCAGTAAATGATGAATAAATAAATGGTGACTTTGGAGACAGAAAAGTTAATTCACTACTTAAGTGGAGCAGATAAATCTACAATCCTATTTTTAGTCCAATTAAGGGTTGTTTCTGATAATAAAACAGAAATATTTATGGATCCACAGGAGGTAGAGAAGTTCATTAATGTTCTGGATAAATAACAGAATGAGCAGTAGAAAATCTATTGACATATTTAATCTGGAAATTGTGAAAACAACCAGATATAGCTGATTTTGCAAGGCACGGAAAGACTGAATTCAGAATAACTTGAATGGATGAATTTGAAGAGCTTTTTGTCCCCTACACACTATTAAAAGTTTAGCTCTGTGATCTTAGCATAGTGACTGGAAACGACAAAACAGAATTTAAAGTCTTAACCATTTACCATGGTGATTATTATCATTTTGGATGGGAGGAAAGATATAACGTGGACTAGACTTCTTGGCATGAAAGAGTTTCCATAGACTTGTGTGGAAATGTGTGAGTGACACTTTTCTCCCCTCATCATATTCATATGAGCTTATAAAGAGGGGGGGTGGAGAGTACTGAAGAAGAAAAGGCAAAATAAATTAGTTTGAATAAATGCTTTTTTCATTTTTGTGGTATCAAATAATGAATTCAGTATTTCTATGTGAGGAGATTTTTTTTAAAGAGCATGAGAGGTTTGGAGAGCTTTAAGTAAATCATTCCAAAAGTTAAGGACTTTAATTAATAGAGAAAATATTTGCTACATATTACATTACCACAGTAGAATTAGGATGGTGTTACGAAAGAAGAAATAGAATTTTAGCATGGACATGTATTTATTGCCTTATTGAGAAAAGGACATTTTGTAAGTGGAAAGAGACTATAAATGCAAGGTACATGGAAGTAGTATTCTTTATCTTATATCTGGATTAAATGCTCAGTTCAATTTTTTTCAGATTAGCTAGGGTAGAACAGGGGTAATATACGTAGGGTCTTCAGGGTTTTCAATTAAATTGTGGATACATAGTTATTTTGAACATCAGAAAGAATTACACAAATTTCAAGTATTAGTTGCAGAAGATTTAAATTCAGCTACTTACGCACATATACATGTCTGCATATATGTGTGTGTGCACACCCATGCAATCACCATTAACACATTTGTTATTTTTATCTTATATCCCTATCTGACAAAACAGGTCAGATAGGGATATAACTACTTAATTCCCATGCAGTCTTTTGGGCATCTTTCATTATCTTCATGTAGAATTTTAAGAAAATAGTTTCAGATTCTTACAAATATAAAAGCACTGATTTCCCCTGCCAAGAACTCCACAATTGTGCTTGTGTGGTCTAAAATGCAAGGAATTTAGTAAAATGATATTTTATATAAAAAGAAACAGACACCTAATTACTGCGCATGTAATCTGTTACTTACCAAAATGTGTGGGCAGACGCCACATACAAAATCTTATGCCCACACTTGTACAGAGGCTAATTCTCATCATGGTTAATGTATAAGACTATGTAGTTAGAGACTGATCCTAAATTAGAGTACAGTGTGAAGAAACAGCATTTAGTAACAACGTGCCATGTGCTAGAAAATTCTAGGTTCCATAACTATTTTATTTCATTTAATCTTCATAATGTATATACATTATATATAATACAATACAATATAATATAATATGATAATAGTATAGTATATATAACCTTGTTTCCTTTTTCCTCTCATCCTCTTGTTATATAGCATAAGATATATTAGCCTTATATCATAGAATCTGAGTGCTGTTAACTTTATATCATGGTATGTAAGTCATAGAATACCAGGGAGAAGAGGAAACATCATTCAAGGACTCTACAACCTCTTCTGAGGAAAAGACTAGTGTGTTTTCACTTGCACATATGATAGCTACCAGTACATCATGTTAGGCAGAAGTGTGTCTTGGTCAATGTCTCTATTTGAAGATGAAGTATGATTTAAGAGAGATATGTATGAGTGAGAAGTTGCCAGGGGTAGACTAGTGATGGTTAATTTTAATGTGCCAATTTGCCTGGGCCACAGTGCTCAGATATGTGGTTGAATATTTTCTGTATGTTTTTGGATGAGATTAGCATTTAAACAAATAAATTTTGAGTAAAGCATATTCCTCTCTATAACATGGGTGGGCTCCATTCGATCAGTTGAAGGTCTGAATAGAACGAAAGATAAACCTCCCCTAAGCAAAATGAAACTGTATGGCAAATGGGTTTGGACTTGAGTGGCAGCATTGGCTCATCCTTGGTTCTCCAGCCTGGTGATACACCCTGCACCCTGTACACACACACATGCGCGCGCACACACACACAAGCACCATTCAGTGAAGGAAGGACTCAGATCTCTATCATATAGGTGAGGAAAATGAAGCTCACAGAGTTAGCTCTCCAAGATTGAAAGACCAATAAATAGGAGAGTTAGAATCTGAACCCTCATTCTCTAATGTGAAAGCTAATGTTCTTTTGAAACTTCTACATGGCCCTCAAAAGAAGCTTCTAATAATCAATAATGTCATCAATTATTGATCGTTGGGGTACTAACTATGATCACCTATTACCTGTCTTGTTGCCTATATCTAGCACAATGGCTGACACAAGACTAACTAAAAACATGCATAGGGACACCTCATATTCCCCCTCATACATGTACCCACATCACAAGCACATCTACATTCCCTACAGTATAAGTTATTTAATTCAAGGAAGTCTGTGATTCATGGGAATTGAGGCAATAGCTCATTTCTTCTCTCCAGTGTTTGATTCAAGGAGTATCACTGAGCAAGGCTGGTCTTCCTGACTTCTAGGAGCTTCCATTCCTCTGTGAAAATAATGTTTGACCTGTAAAAGGTTTCCTAACTTTCAAATTCAGACACTGGCAAATCACCATCCTGATTTGACTTATTCACATACCATCACAAAAACATGTAAGGAGCTGTTAAAAAGGAAACAGAGATAATATAGTGTCACTGTGTAACATCAGTCTCAACCTGAACAGTAACATTGCCATTTTTAAATACTTAAAGATAAATGCATAATTTTTTTAAAAAATTGTCTACGTGCAAACTAAAATCATGCAGTATTACCTGTAAGATGAGTACTTCACTTTGGGGGTAAAAACAGTCTAAATTAGAAGAACTTAAAGTCTTATCTAGATTTATCTCTATGTTTAAAAATTGACTACTGAACATTAGGTAATTCTGTAATTTACACCAGATGCAACCTTTCTAACAATCCTCCCAAATCTAAAATCTCTAAATGTAATAAGAGAGGTTCCTAGTTTTCTATACTTTAACCTCCCCACTGGCTGCTCATATACTCCTGCTTCAGCAAGATCCATAGGCCCTATAAAGTCTTCAAAGATACAAGAGAATTCACATGTTTAAAACTTCAAGGGATATTTTGTAGAGATTTTTAAAGCCCCAATGAGCCCAACTATCTACATTTCATTTTCTTTTAACTTCTAAATCCTCACAGTTATTATACTTATTTTTATGTCTAAGAAACATTTTTATTCTGAAAGAACCATATTTTTAGTGAGAAGAGACAATGTCAAATGTTACTATTTTGTAAAGACTTCTATAAAGATTCTGGTTTGGAAGAACAACTTAGGAAATTAAAGTGCTAGTCTATTAAAATACCGTTGTACTGGAAATTGTTACACAAAATTTTTCTCTTTTTAACAGGCAAATTTATATTTTTGAAGAAAATCATTAATCAGAATTATCATTATGATAGAAAGGATCACTTCTCAAACTTCAAAATATTCATTTATGTGAACTTTCAGATCCCCATATGAACCACTGAGAACATGGCAGTAGAATAAAACTTTAGTCTGGCTAACACTCTACATGTTATTCTTCAATTAATGTCTCATGCCCTTTGTTAAAAAAAGATTGAAATCTCATGTGCTCCTTTGTGGAGGTGACTTTGCCTGCTAGTCCCCCTGTCCGCAGCGGATGAAAGTAACACTACCAAGACATGATCTGCTTGAGAAGGAGAGATGGCCAGTCTCTCAGAGGAGAAAGACCAAGAACCACTTCTTCAATGGCTTTTACTGGGTTGTAATACACAGGAATACAGGCAGTAAGGATCAAACAGTAGATAACATTTCAAAGAAATTGGAGGGCTTAGTCTGAGTCAGTGTCTGTTAGGAAAGGGGGTTACAGAAATGTTGGGAGACATACTTATTTCCTGCTCAAACCTTTGTCATATGAATGAAAGCACACTTAGCAAAGCAGGCTTCACAAGACTTTTAAGAACTCTTTCTTATGCCCGATCATCCCGGATCCCGCTCTACCTGGCTAGGGGCTACACTGCCTCCCTCATCACAGGTTTTCAGGCTTAAGTGGATTAGAGCCAGGAAGGACTAGGGGACTAGGGGACTTGGGCTAGGTCAAAATAGCCAGGGGGCAAGGGTACACCACTCCCTCTTTGTTTAGCCCCTCGAGTCCTTCCATGATGGCCTCCCAAGTGATCACGTCTGGCTTAGGTTGCCCCACCTCTAGGGGTATTACCCATCTCTGACTATCCAACCATGCATTGGGGGCTGGGGAGAAGCAGAAGCAACGCTTGCTACCAGAGATGAGCTTTGTCACCTTAGTGGCTTGCATTCCGGAGGTCGTTCACTCAGCCTTAACCATGGGGGGCAGTTACAACTCCTGAAAACAGGCAGAGCGGTTCCCAACACTCCTTGAATTTTTTAAATTAAAAGTAATTATTGTTCTACTTCTGGCCAAAATGGAGCAACAGGCCAATTACCTGCTTACCTTGACTGCCCACTGTCTTAAAAACCATTATTTAAAGTATTTTGGCAGCTTTTAAACTTGTTTTCTTGGGTACAACCACCTCAGAAGAGAGTTTGGAAATTTCTTTATAAATAGACTCCTACCATTATAGTTTAGCAGTTCCATTCATATTTGTTTACCTGAAATGAATGAAAGCATGTGTCCACACAAAGACTAGCAATGAAAAAGAATGGACTATTGAAACACGCAACAACCTGGACCAATCTATAATTATGCAGACTGGAAGGAGCCAGACAATAAAGAGTATATACTGTATAATGTGACCTATATAAAACACTAGAAAATATAAACTAATCTGGAGGGATGGAAAACAGGTAAGAAGTTGTCTGATACCAGGGTTGGGGGTAAAGAAATGATTGGGGATGATGGCTATGTTCTCAATCTTGATTTGGCAATGGTTTAATGGGTTTGTAAGTAGATCGAAGTTATCAAATTATATACTTTAAATATACACATTTTCCTCTTTGTCAATTATCCTTTAATAAATCCTTTATTTTTTGTCATAAAATCCTTGTCATTTTATCCTTTAATAAAGGATATTTGTCAAATATCCTTTAATTAATCTATTAAATGCTTTGGTGAGTAATTATTGTGACTAAAACTTAATCTAAGCCATGGACAGAGCACCATGTTCTTTTCAAGTACTCCTCTAATCCCCAAATTACAATATACCGCTTACTGGAGAACTCCTTCCTTCCACCCCACCCAAATCCCTAGCTGAAATACAAAATTTCAAAAGGGAAGGGACAGCATCAGCAAGAAAGCCTGGCTCACAGCAGTCAGAATCCTAACTCCTTATGTCATTTAGTGCTTTTTTAAAATAATGGAAAGTTGCCACCTTTACAAAAATTAGTATTTTTATTCTTCACAGGTAAGTATTTTTAAAGGAAATTGTACTATCAATATCTGATTGAGCAGATTTCTATTCTCCCTAGATTTAATGTTTTCCATCTGCAATATAAAAGAAAGAAAATGCACAATTATGCTAGTAAGATTCTCCCTTTCAATAATGTT
Source organism: Sturnira hondurensis (assembly GCF_014824575.4). Taxonomy (NCBI): domain Eukaryota; kingdom Metazoa; phylum Chordata; class Mammalia; order Chiroptera; family Phyllostomidae; genus Sturnira; species Sturnira hondurensis. Next base: position 11,697,606 of record NW_028085930.1, read on the forward strand.
TGCACTTCTGAATACCGCATTTAAAAAGGAAATAGTAGCACTTGAAAAGTTAAGTAAGAAGATAAACAAAATTGAACACAGAAAAAATAACTGTCTGGAGACATGCTGAAATACACTTAAAGACTGTCTGAGACAGCAGCTGATCAGCCAGTTTATCTTTTAAACAGCTGAGCATCAGTCAGGTATACATCTTGGACCTAGAGATTGACAGGGGAGGGGAAAGTCCAACAAAAATATCAATGGATGAAAAATTGCTTCTTCCCAGGAATCAGGCAATTGAGGCCCAAACTTCTATTCCAGGATAAATTGTCACTTTTCACCGGGCATTTTTTAATATACACAAATATCTTGCTTAATGACTTTCATATGTTTCTGAAAATTCTACCTCTAAGGGAAGAGTTATTAAGGAAAAAGATTTCTTTGGATTTTAAATAGAAAATTCATGGCATCTTCCATCCCAACACATTATATACAAAATACATCAAGTGAATTATATAAATAAAATCAATAGACATCAAAACAGACTAATTTAAAAAATCACCTGAGAAATATATCAATTGAGCAATGAAAGCAAGCTGGTATAAGAAACAGAAATTAATGTGAAGGTTAATAAGTACAGCTCGTCTCTAAAATGTAATGAATTGGAAGTTTATAGCGCTCAGTGTAAGAAGAAGAGAAGATTTAACAGAAAGTTGTGTGTATCCTGGCTGGTGCGGTTCTGTTGAATGGGTCGTAACCGGCAAAGGGAAAGTTTTCTGGGTCAATTCCCAGTCAGACACATGCTCACGTTGTGGGTTCAGTCCCTGGTTGGGGTACGTATGGGAGGCAACGGATCGATGTTTCTCTCTTGCATTGGTGTTTCTTTCCCTCTCTTTCTCTCTTCCATCCCTCACTCTAAAAAATAAATAAATAAATAAAAATAAATAACAATACAAAATACACAAAAAGAAAGTTGTATATGATGGAGAAGGGCTGCAAAGGAGTTATTTTTTGGAAAACACCTTTTTCTTTCTGCATCACTTTTTTCATGAATTGTTTTTAACCTTTGGTGAGCTTACAGTCTTCTTAAATTCAAACTGGACTTAAAAATAAAGTTAGAGCACAGAGGAAAACTATCTTCTAAGGCAAAATAAAGGTTAAGAGAGCCTTCCAAAGCAAGCGAAAATAGCACACAAACATACCACAGAATAAAGAGACGTACGAAGGACACCTCCTAACCTTCTTTCTTGTGTACATATACACAGCAGATTATTTTGGGCTTGGCCAACACAGGAGTCCAAATACAATTGAACTAGATGCATTTGGTTTTCTCTGATTAGCAACTTTCATGGAGTAAATTGGTGAGTATATGTTTGCGTAAACCAGTGAAGTCAACGTATCACTCCTTATAATATACTTAGTGTTGTTTTGGTTATGAAAGAAAAACAGTAGTTACATTGAATAAACAGGAGTTGTCCCAAAATAGGTAGACCTTCTGCAGAGCCATCACCCGGAGAGAGTTGTGTGAGATGTGTCTGTACCACGCTTGGGGAGGAACACTCAGTCGACTTGGCTGATTTTCTCCCTGTTTTTCTTCCGTAGTGGGTAGAAGTTTTTACAGTAGTGAAAAACAGCTTCGGCCCCGCCATCCCAAACTTGTCCATCAAAATTTGTCTTGTGATTCATGGAATCAGAGCTTCACCAGGAAGTCCCATTTCTAGAAAGTTGAGGGTTTTTAGCCCCCAGTCCTGAAGAAGAAATATGACCAATCTCTGTCATTCTTTCTTAACAAAGAATACACATTTAAAACCCGGGTGGAATTGTGCATTAAATGTGGCCTCCAAGGAGGAAGTGAAGTCTCATTACCACAGTTGTCTTAGCAGAAGAGCAAAGAGGCATGTGTTCATGGGCAGCACAGTTGCATTCCTGGGGGGCTGGTGCACAGCCATGAACTTGGTTTAAGAGAAGGCTCACTGGAGTTAGGTGATATGAGGTAAGCAATGTACTTGGTCAGTGGCCAGCTCTTGCCTGAAGCACTCATAAGCAAATGAATTCTTACACAATGTTTTTCCTCACAAAATGGAATTTCAAAAGAAAGAGTGAAAGCGGGAACCCTTCGAATAAACATTAGTGATAATAACAAAATTTTCAAAGCCTCTATAGATATACAAGTGCTATTTTGCTTTCCCTCCCTTCTGTATAGAATGCATAAAGGGCAGCCATTACTACTTTACTGCTGTGTAAAAGTGAGGAAACTAAAAAGTTGTCTGAAGACACATAGTCAAAACACATCACTGTATCCATGAAACCCAAGTCTCTGGATTTCAAAATCAGGTCTTCCACTTGCAGATTTCGGCTTTCTCCTATTGCCATACATGCCAGAGTGTAAAAATAAAGGTAACACCAGAAAGCTGTATTTTCCCCCAATCACCACAGTGTTCACTGAGGGATGTATCCTTGTTTAAATAATCCATATACGGACTACAAAAACCTACTAACGAGACAGTTTCTTTTCCAGTTATCTTGCTTTATGTTGATAATTACACCTTTATTTGACTTAATTTTTTGAGTGCACCTTCTCCCCTCAAGTAGAAAAGTCATATATGTCCATCAAAGAAAACTTGAACAAATGTAAAAAAATATATAAAAAAGATGACAGCCCAATTTCTAAAGCATTCCGAAAGGATGCAAGGAATGGCATAGCGTTAGGAAAGCACGATTCCACAGGCATAACTCAGAACTGTGGGTCTCAAAGTGTTGTCCTTAATTCAGAGATATTGGGAACTTCCCCGGAAAGCACCAGGGAACTTTTCCTGAATGCAGATTCTCGGGTACCACCCCAGACCAACTGACTCAGTAACCCTGTGGTCAGGAACCAGCAATCAGTATTTTAACAGTCCCGTCAGGGGATTCTGGTATAGCTGAATCTGAGAAACACTGGTTTAGAGAAAACAAGGAGATAATGTTCATATTTTTAAGTAATTGCCAGTTTGCTTTTTTAAGTGAGAGTTATTTATTTGTCACTGCTTCAAAGTTCAGAATAGGTCCAATGAAGAGACATTTTGAGAAGGTAGATTTTGACCTAGTTCAGGTGAGAACTTCCGATGGAGTAAAGCTGTCGGGGATGTGACTGAACCCACCTGGGGGCGACAGGGTGTCTCCAAGCTAAAGCCGGGGCAAAGTGCCTCTGCGGGGTGGGGACAGGGGTGGGAGGAGGGAGGAGGTAAGGGTGTGGTTGTCTGGAGCTCTGGGAAAATGTCCGTGGCTGTGTCTAGATCTTCATTACCAATACTCGGTTCTAAACTCCGCTTCAATTTCCAGTATCTCTGTGTTAATGAAGTGAGGACTAGATAGCATTAATAATTATTCTGTTGCTGACAAGAGATGATGAAGAGGGAGCCCAGAGCTACGCTCTTCATAGCCTTATGCCAGGAATTTTAAAAGTGTGCTGCAAGAATTTTTAAAACCTGCAATACCTGACTATTTAGTCAGAGGCACTGACCTTTCCCCCTTACATTGTCAAATAAAAATTAAAGCAGCCACCTGGTATGAATAAATCAAAATTATACCTATTTTTTGGTAGATCAGCAAAAAATATTTTTTGGTGTGCTGCAGAACTTTGGTAATTAGTTTGTGTGCCATGAGGTGAAAATGGTTGAAAATCCCTGCCTTACCAATGCCTCATTTCTTTGTCTAGAGTTTTTCAACACTTCAGTACCTGACTTTACCTAATCAGCCCTCTACCTAATTAATGCCCGGTTCTGAGCAAAAAAAAAAAAAAAGTTCTATTGAAAGCGTCAGCCATCGATAGCTCCAGTTTTCATTCTGGTTCTCCTTTCAAGTAGTTCTGTAGCTCAGTTTCTTCCCTGTGAAATTAAATGTTTGGAAGAGATGACTCTGTAAGTCCCTCTCAGCTTGAAATTCTATGTACCACACACTGAGTTTCTCTTCTATACACCTAACACATTCAGCCGTCACCCCACCAGACTTTCTAAGACTTAGAGTGAAATAGTTGATTCTTCATTTGTTAATAGAAGTTATTTGCCATCCAAACAGGAAGGGCATGGTCTTTACACTTTTGTATTCTTCCCAGGTCCTAGATCCTGACCTAGAATTACAGAATGATCATCTAACAAAAAAGTGATGAGCTCAGAACAATTTCTTTGTATATCCATAAGCTCAAGATGGAGTCTGACTGTAGTGGCTAGCAGACAGCTTCCTTAATGGGTAAAAAGTTTTTAAATGAGGTTTGACTAATATCTTTTGCATCGTTACAAAGAGGAAAATAGAGAAATCTGGTAACCGAAGAAAGTGAAATCCACTTTACTTAATGTGGACCTCTGTCTCTGGTGTGCGGGTCCTCTGTGTCCAAAGATAATTAGCACTTTATAATGCTAATTATTATAATTATGTCTGAGAAAAAAATCATTAGGGGGTAAGTCCGTTCACTGATTTTCAATTGCCCCCTCTGTTTAAAAATAAGGTCACTTTTCTATGAAAGAGCTCAAAGCAAAAAGAGGGTTATGGAAAATTCTGTATAGGGATAGCCCTGAGTTTTTAATATTCTTATAATTCTGTGATGTGTCTGGGAACTGAACAGGGAGTAAAATAGTGAAGGCTATTTAGTCTAGGAGACTAAAAATCAGGCCCAGAAGAGCAAATGTTTCTATAAAAGTTGGTGGTCAAATAGTCATTTAGTTACCCTTCACCATGTGCCTGGCTCTGTGCCTATGGGAAGCTATTTCCAGGTGCTACTTCCTTTAATAATCTTCCCCACAATTCCATAAAGCAAATACTAGCACCTCACTCTTTTACAGATATCAGTTTGCCCAATATCATATATATATAAGAACTGGAAAGCTTGTTTCTGACTCAGGTTTGTTCAGTCCAAAGTTTATGGCTGTAAACACTTGGCTACCCTGTATTTCTGTTAAAACGCACCATTTATGTTAGGACTCTAGACATACTGAACTAATGTATGGGGAGGAGGGGCTCAGTCTTGAAATACCTGGAACATACGTTGTTTGAGAGAAGCCCACTGTAAGCCAATAGGGAATCTAGCCAAGAAGAGAGCTGAGAACACTGAGAGCCCCAGAAGAACAGCTGTGGCCCAGTGGGAAAAATTTGGGCGGGGGTGAGGGTGAGGTGAAAATAGCCTGTATGTGAAGACCGGCTCCATCTCAGCCTTTCTGGGCCACCATGAAAGAAGCCCTCCGCTTTGCGAGGCCTCGGTTACTAATTCCTAAAACGGCAGCGCCTGCATTGCCCTTTTACTACTGATCCTATTGCTACTATTAGCTCCATGGTGACCAGTTGCTGAGACCTTGCCAGGAACCAGGCAAAAAGCCAAACACCTCACGTGCATTGTCTTATTAAATGCTCAAAAAATGTTGCTGTCAATCCAATTTTACATACAAGAAAATGTTCAAAGAAACTAAGTAACTCGTATATGAACGTGCTTTGTAATATGTGAGACACCATACATAGTTGATACAATTTTTACTAAAAACCATCAGCTAAGGAGGAGGAACTGGCCTTTCATCTTTCTAAGATGAACAGTTGTCTCTCTGTTTAATGGTTTTTTTAAAATCCCCTTGTGACAAGCTCCAGAGGACAAATAATTTATTTCTTGTGGTGTATGGCTCTCTAAATGAATTAATTGATAGGCAGCCCATTGTCAGGCTGAAGGATATGGAAATAAAACAGACATAAGATGTTCTCTACCAAACTAATTTGTGCTTTAAACACATAAATAATATTTTTTAAAGTAAATGTATGTTTACTTTCTCTTCCTGCTTCTCTTTGGATCTGCAAACCTGTGTCTGTGGAGTCTTTGTGCCATCGTTTGAGAAGTTTGTCTTTGTTTTTTGAGTAAGTGGAATTAAAAAGTAAATATTGCTGGGGAGACTGGGGGTTGTAAAGTAACTCTTTCAATCCAATCCTGCCTCCATTTATGAAGGGGAAAGAAATAATAGTAAAATAATTCTAATAATAAAATAGCAAGAGCCTGTTCTTTTTCAGGGGACCATGCGGGCAAAGCTATTTTCAAAGCATCGCTAAGATACTATGTGCTTCATCACGGTGCTATCACGTGCATCGACCGTGCAAAATTAATGATGCCTTAGTACAAATTAAGGCCAAGAAAACAAACTGGACTGATAGCAATTGTACTTTTCACCAATGTTCACTTGCAGGGGGAAAAAGCCATCAGCATTTTTTCATTTAAGAAAGTCTTTGGTGAAGTAGTAAAAATATTAATTTCATTAAATCTCTACCCCTGAGTGCAAGACTTTTTAATATTCAGTGTGATGAAGTGGAAGGAATATTCAAAGCACTGCTGTTTCATACTGAAGGTTGATGGGTGTCTCAAGGAAAAGCACTTGTGTTGACTGAGATCTGAGCTCAACTGGCCCCTGCTATTCAAGGATCTCCATTTTTACCTGAAACAATGATAGTCAGACTGTGGGTATTTAAAGCTGTATATTTGGCAGATATTGTCTTGACAATAAAGGAAAGGAGCCTGTGGCTTCAGGGAAAGCAACTGACAATACTTACGGCCAATAATAAAATTAACACTTGCAAGCAACAGTGACTTACTGTCCTGATAAGCCCAATGGTGATGTTGAAAAGTGTGATTTGGGGATGTTATATCATGAAGTGTGTCAAAGACTAGAAGATCTGCATAACTCTGAAAAATCAGATTCTTCAACACACAATTTTATATAATCATGAATGAGTAAAAGACCCATTAAAGTATAAGGTAAATCATTGGATTTTTAACTCAACAGAATATAAAACATTTACTTTTCATTTCGTAATGTAACTAAACTTTAAAAAGCTACCACTTGTTGAATTTCAGCTAGTAGCAAAGGAAAGGGTCTACAATGATAAGAAAGGGCTGTTAAAACAGTTTTTCAATTTTCAGCTAAATTTCTATGAGTTGTGTATATTTCACGTATATTTCAAATGAGGGCAGATTGACGATAAAGCAAATATGAGAATCCAGCAGTCATCTCTTAAGCCAGATATGAAAGAGATTTTAAAGTTGGAAAAATATAACTATTTTTCATGTTATTTTTGTTAATTGCAATTAGTTTATTATTATTATTTTATAATCAATTCATATATATGCATTTACAATAATATTCTCAGCTTTAATTTCCTAAATGGTAAATATCAGTTTACACATGATACCCACATGAACCAAGGCAATTTCAGGATCTCAGTAATTTTTCAGAGGTTAAAAGGGTCCGAGAAAAAACAATTGAGAACGGCTAGTCTAAGGAAATAACGGATCGTCCAAACTGCCTTTGGGTGTATAAAATGATATGACTTTTCTCTGGGGTAATTTAAATGACTAAAACTATTAAAATTTGAATAACTTTTACCAACAATTTTCACCTCTAGTAGTTTATTCTTAACAAAGAATTGTGAATTGGTGTAGACATTTACTATTAGAATTTTTATCACAGTGCAATTATATAGAACCAGAAACACCTGCAAATATCCAGGGGATTTTTAAAAATAATTTTTAGTGTCCTCTTAAGATGGAATATTATACAAACATTAAAAATAGGTTAAGATAATTTATGGCATTGAAAATGTTAATAATATATTAAATTTAGAAATGATACAATGTAGTGGCTATCAAATAAACTTATTTTGAAAATCTGACATGAAAACTCTCCCCTCCCCCATATATTTGCCTGTTATATTTCTGGTTTTCTGTATATCTGGAAATGCTAGTAATGAATTTGGAGGGAGCGTGTGTGTAATGGCTTTTTGTTAATGCTTTTAATCTTTTGGATTTTCTTAATTCTTACAGAAAATACATTATTTTTATCAGAAAAAAGTTTACAATGTGGTAGATGAATTGTGACCTTTGGATTTTTATTTTTAGTCTTTTGTTGCTGAGTTTTGGTAGGAGAGGAAAGAGAGAATGTGGGAATTTAAGGAGAGAGGGAGAAGAGAAGCGCATTGCAGGCACACTAAGGAAAAGGTCTGTGAAAGGTGGGCTAAGAGAATAGACTGGTATTGACGACTTACGCTGGCTCAGTTTATTATGTGAAGGGTTGAAATGTGAAATTGCCATTTTTGTAGGTCAAAAGTGATTGAAGATCAGCATTCATATAGTGTTCAAAATAAATAGCTCATTTAATGTAATAGATTATGCCCATCATGCAGTTGAGAAAATGAAAATCAAAAGTTGAATGGCTTGCTGTAGTAACACAAGCTCATGTTTTTATTATTTCTGCTTTTTTAATTGTTGTTTGAATATAGTTGTCTCCATTTTCCCACCACCACTTCCCCCTGCCCCACCCTCCCCCACCTCCCACCCTCCATCCTTCCCCGCTTTGGCTTTGTCACATTTTCTTTTCTTTAAAGTTTTATCTTAAACCAGCTTGAGGGGGAGATCTATTTAATAGTGATATGGGATATATTCAGGAACTGAAGATTACATGCAATTTCTTTCCAGAAAATCTTTGTCTACATATCTAAGATGGTGGAAGACACTCCAAAATAAACAAGGTGATTAAATTGTATGATGTGCCCTTAGTCACTAATTAGTTTAGCTACTAGTAAAGTCAGTAAACAAAAACAAACCATTTAGTTATAATACATATATTATAAATAAAGACCAGATAAATTTTCAAGAATTCATTGCTTGGTCTCTTTCACAAAAAATTTTGAGCCTCTGGAAGGAAAAGTCGTGTGATAATCTATGAAATTCACCGTTTATCATGTGCCCCTCCAAATAAAACAGCTTAAATAAAGAAATGAGACATAAAAATATCAACTGAATGTTGGGTGACAAAATCAAAGAGGAACCCCATTGAAGGTAAAGAGAAAAAAAATTGCAAGAAAAAAGGAACTGGAAGGAAATATTAAAAAGAAAAATGTTTGTTAAAAAGCAAGCTCTGAATATATTCAACCCATTTAAAAAATTCTAAAAGACATAATGAACAATAGACAAATCCTATTTTAATAGGAGAAAGTATAATTCAGGGAATAAAGTTGAAAATTCAGAAGCACACTCTAAATGTTAAGCTGTAGAGGAGTAGAGATGACCTTGGGAAAGGTGAAATGTAAAAAACTTGGACAAAGTGACCCAGAACCACCTGGGTAATTATTTTTGGATGTAACTTATCCTAGGCAGAATCAGGAAAGGCAAGAGCTGGAAATAAACTAGTATGGATATGTATGGGTGGAAGTGGGTGAGAAGAGAGTATGTTCGGTTCATGCAAGCACCCAAATTATGAAGCCAGTTTGGTGCTATTAATGTGAAACACCAAGAGAGGCACCCTTTTTGGGGGATAAGGTAGATCTGACAAAGTTAAATAGAAATTCTTAGGTCAGAAGCCCTCTCAAGACACTGCAATGTAAGATATGGAGTCACTGTGTACTCCATTAGAAGCTTTTTTCTGTTTGTCATGGCATGAGCATTTTGTAAAGTGCATTTAGTCAAGAACTGATATGACCCCAAGCCTCATTTTATGAGTATGAACATTCTAATTCAAAGAGGTGAAGTGACTTTCCCAAAGATTGTGCATGATTGCAAATTGAAACTCAAGCCAGATCTCATATGTACTAGTTCATTGTTTGTTTACGTTTTCATTGAGTGCCATGTGGGCAAACCTGCCTTTAACTAATGGTTCTCATTTCATTCTGTTTATCTAAAGCATTGACGATCTGAGTGAGAAGTGGAGAAGGAAATTACTGGACAGTATGGGATGGTTTGTGTAATTCTATACATGGAAGGAAGAAGTTGGGAAGGCTCTAGGGTATGCCTTTAGAATAATCATGAGTCTAAAAATAAAAGTTTTAAGGGAGTTACTAATTAAACTGATGAGAACAGACACTACACTTGATCTTAGCCAAAAGACTGAGAAGCGATGAAGGGAGTTACTGATTTATCAGAGGGTATGAGAGGAGAATTAGTCCATGTAAGTGCAGACTTCAAATGGAATTCCAATCCAATGGATAATGTCCCTTAGGATTCTGCTCAGATGCCACCTACTACAAAGTATAGGATTTAAGGCTGGTGATTCTGGGAGTATCCTTATCCTTTAAACATCCATCTAATCTTTTCTTGAGCCTTCAGTTTCACAGCTGTGAAATCTAGTACCTTCCAGAAGATTTCTATAAATTTCCCAAAATGACTGCCTCATAGTCCCCCAGTTTTTGATCCTCTGTCCACTTGCATCTTGGAATGATTTCTTTCCAGCCAGTGTAACGACTTTAGCCCATTCACTCCTTTCCATAAGAAACTCAGTCATGCACATGATTTCATGAAGTGAGTAACTTTAAGGAATACTTATAAGATCACATTGGACATCACACAGCCTTGTACCATTTCATAGTTCCCCTACCTAATTTTTCTCCTAACCTCCCAATACCCAGCTTTTCCTCACTAGAATGAGCCAATTATTTATTATTGCCCCAATCGGGACATCTTGAAATCGAAAGAGAATGCTATTAATAATACACTAGAATGAGAAGTTTCAACCTGGACTACGTGGGTGGGAGAAAACAAGATACAGGTTCTCCTACCTGTATGTGACCTTTTTCATTATGAGAAGACAGCCCTACAGAAAATGTTGTTCTGTCTTCTCAGCTTTGAGGACTTCCCTTGTTAGACTAGTGGATTTCCCCCAGAATCCCAGAGTATTCTGAGAAATAATTTTTTTAACTTATTGCTTTATGGATACTTTAAGTTTGCAACAATGGATTACCTCTCCCCTAACTATGTTTATGTTTCTCATAATGCCTTTTATCTCTTAAAGCAAAGTGCAGTTAACCTCAATATAATCACTTATGTACACATCCATCTTCTCTCCTAAACAATAAGATTTATTGGGGCAAAGACAATTTCAGTTAATTATAGCAAAATGTTCTAGTTGCTCCCCCATACCTGTTTTCTCCTTTTACTGTCATAATAGAACCTAAAGTTTTAGCTAAGCACATGGTTACCCAGAATTAAAACTCTATTTCTCATCTAGGCAACTTTGTAGCTAGGAGAAACCATGTGATAGTCTAATACAATGGAATATGCTAGTTATACATGTACTTTCTGGATATTTTCTCCCTTTTGCCAATTTGTATTCCTGCTAGATGTCATTTCAATATTGTGACATAGCAAAGAATAGTAGTAATCACCGATTGTACATGTGGTCCTCTCCATTTATCATCTTCTGGTGCCCATAAGCAGGATCTTGTAATTATCTCTTACCAACATAATGTGATCAAAGCATGAGTTTCGTCACTTACAGAAACATATCTGTAAGTGATCTCCCCACGTGTATTCTCCATTTTTCTTCCTTTGCCATAGTGACCATGGAGACCACTATTTCCAAATATATAACAATAAGGAGAAGGGCCACTGAACCCATACAAAGCAACTCAGGTTTGTAGCCAATTTGTCACTGCAGCACACACAGCCTGGTATTATTTGACTAGAGTAGATAATGAACCACCTTAGGCCATGAAGTCAAGGTCAACACCTTTGGGATAATGGAGCTACAATATAGAAGGATTCTGGCTCCCTGACATTATGAAAATGACATACCACCTGTAAACAATTTACTTCTGAGCTTAATGTGAGAAATAAATACCCATGTTGTTTAATCCACCACTAAGTTAGGCCAATTTGCAGCAGTCAAATCCATTTTTAATACCTTTACCTTTCTCACATCATCTGTTCCAGTATCTCACTTATCAGAGGTACTTGACTAAACATTTGGTGATTGACACTGAACTGATTAGGTGATAGTGTGAGAAGGTATAGGGTATTCAGGCAAAAGCAGATTGAGGGAAAGTCCACTGGAGAGGAAAAGCTATTTAAGAAGTTTAAACTTTTGGACAAACTTTCCAGGCATTTCCTGACACATCAGCTGGGAAATAGAGTCCTAACCCAGAGGTGCCTTCTGTCAACCTATGGATCTAATCACACCTACAGACGAGTTTTGTGGGGTTTGCACTGCATTAAAAAACCCGTGAATTAGTTGTCAATGTCCATAAACATAATTTATATGAAAATACATATTTCTGGCATCTTTTAGGAAAAATCTGGCAAATTAGGGCACATTCTTGTATTGTAAAGACTGTTGTCTGGGACTATTGCTGCTCTTTTTAGTTAGGACAAGAGTAACCGGTTAATAATGACTATGACATTGTTCTCTGACAGCAAGGCTATGTGTCAATTAGCATCTAAATCGGAGCACTTGCTTTCTTGCTTTTCAAAAATTTGGCCTACTTCCAGAGGGAATCTTACAAGTAACTGTGATTGAGAGTCCTACCTAAGACATTGAAACACCTGCCTTAGACATTTGTTTAAGGAGCAAAATCCTAGGCAACAAGGCTTGAACAGCAAGAACAAAAGGAAGAAGGAGATAATAACAGAATAGTACTGCCAACAAAAGGATCTCAGACAACAAGAATCATGATGGCAGAAGGCATGTATGTGAGCAGGTGTGATGAGAGGACAACGATCCCAGTAGGCATATGACCATCACATTCTCTGCCTGTTCTCTTAGCCCCACTGAAAGATGAAGTAGCCCCCAGACCCCAGGTCTAATGTAAGAACCATATGCTATTGTGCTCCTTTGAGCCCTGCTCCTAGATCTTGATAGAATTCTTGACAACTTGAATGGTGATTGGTGCTTCTCCAAAGACTTGAAAGATTGAAAGGAAAATAGATAGTCCATACGTCTCTCCCCATTCATCTTGGTTTCAATAAGAAATGTGATGATGGAAGGTGAAATACAAGAAAAGACAAAATGAGGTTGTAAATCATTTTCTTGCTTTTCTTGCTCAGAAAAGCCTGTTGAGTGCTTAAGAGAGCAAGGGAAAGAGCAAGATGTGGAGAGGGAGGGAGGGAGAAGACCGACATTGAAACAAAGGGAAAAGTTGTATTGTTGTGTTTCAGTTAATCTCTTGATGTTGGTGGGTGTGGAGCCCCAGATGTTAGAGTTAATGCAATATGCATTAGTTCATCACATTGGGAAATCTTTAGTCCCTGCAACAAAGAATTAATAAATCTGGTAATTGTGTCATGTCTGTAATATAGGCTAGGAAAAAAGTTGTGTAAATCATTTGATAAATGTGCATGCCCAGATAGCATGTGTTTCTGAGATCTTCCACAGGGATTGACCCAAAAGGTTTCCCTAGCATTTCTTACCTTCCACTGAGCGCTCTGTAGGGGGAGCTGGTATTAAACAGAATTGTTATTTTTGAGTGTAGCATTGGCCTTCATTTAACAGCACATAAAATCGATTCTCTATGCTTTGTTTCTTATCAAAACCCTCCCTAAAACACGAGTTCTCTAAGGTAATCAGAGATAATCGCAAGCTTGCCAAGATGTTCCTTTTGATTTTCTAAACATTAAAAATCAAATATGGTTCAGTTTTAGCTCTTAAGAGGCTCAGTTTTTCTTTTTAATAAAATGAACAACTAAGCAGTTGTCTACAGCATCAGGACACTAAATATGTATCCAGAATGACATATGCAATATGCTTTATAAAACATTTCTGAATTCCTCTTTTGATTTTTCTGCAGCATGTTGAAGGGTATGAAATTAAAAATAATTGTCACATCTTCATCATTGGTTTTTATACCTCTTCAGTGTGCTAAATTCTATGCAGAAGGATGGATGTGGGAGAAGTAAAAGAAATCTGAGAAGTAAAGGAGTCTAAAAAGGAAGTGTCCTGAGGACAGAATCACATTTACTACAGTTACATCAATGTATTTGCTGCTAGAAGATTTCTGTATCAGTTAGAATGACACATTGTGTAGGCTTGAGTAAACCAATGAACAATGGAAAGCTATGTTCCCATATGTACATATGGGATTAATGAAAGCTATGTTCCCATATGTACGTATGGTGATTAATCTCTCAGAAGACGAGGACAATAATTTGAAGGTGCCGTATCACAATCGACACAAGTTATTATTGACGATATCAGCTTGTATGGGCCTTTTGGCAGGACTGTCTCATGTCATTCAAAAAACTACCATAATTCACAATTATATATATTCTTGGCTCGTGTAATTTTATCTTGGGAAGGAAGAAGTTGGGAAGTCTTTACTGTATGCCCTTAAAATGATGATAAGTATAAGAATAGGAGTTTTAGGGGGGTTACTGATCTATTAGAGGGTATGAGAGAGGACTATATATGGAGACAGAAGGAGAGGGAGAGAGAGATAGACAGGGATAGAGAGACAAAAAGAATATAAGGAATTGGCTCATGCAATTATGGAAGCTGAGGAGTTCCTCAGTCTGTTTTCTGCCTGCCAGCTGGAGACCCAGGAAAGTTAGTGGTGTCATTCCAATCTAAACCTGAAGGCCTGGGAGTCTAGAACTGATGATGTAGGTCTCAGTCCAAAGGTTGGAAAAGACCTACATCCCAGCTCAAGCATTCAGGCAGAGAAAGCAAATTCTTTGTCCTTCTGCCTTTTTATCTTGTTCAGACCCTCAATGCAAAGGCTGATGCCCACCGCCACTGGGGAGGAGTTCTTCCTTACTCAGTCTGATTCATATGCTAATCTCTACTGAAGACACCCTCACAGACACACCCAAAAATAATGATCAACCCTATATTTGGGCACCTCATAATCCAGTCAAGCTGATGTATAAAATCAACCTTCATACATATTAAAGGAATAAACTATAGACTGGGGAGGGAAGGCTAGATATCTGAGATGTTAAATGGTTTTGGTCAGTATCCTGGAAGAAGATATATACCTGTGAGGCTTTAAAACATGTCTGCACCCTGTGCTCAGGGAAATAAGCCAAATAATATATGGTTCCATTTATATGAGGTCTCCCAAAGACAGGAAGTAGAATGGTGGTTGCTAGGAGCAAGGGAGAGGAGGAGAATGGAGAGTTACTGTTTGAGGGATAAAGAGTTTCTGTTTTGCAAGAAGAGTCCTGGAGATGGATGGTGGGGACGGCTGCACAACAACCTGAATGTACTCAATGCCCCTGAACCGTGTCCTTTAAAAACTAGTTAAGATGTCAAATTTTATGTTATGTGTATTTTATCCTAATAAATATTACTAATAACTTTTAAAAGCATGTCTGTAAATTGCATTCCCATCAAAAGGCAGGTCTTACTTTTTCACCATTAAATAAGGGCTGGTCTTAGTCTTAGTGACTTATCCACAGAGGCTAACTCACAAAAAGGGATACAGCTTCATCTAGCACTCTCTCTCTTTCTCTGTCTCAACATCACCTTTAAAACCCTAAGCCACATCATAAAAAATTATGCTGGAAAGATCAAAAAAGGACATAAAGATAGAGAAACAACTTGGAGTAGCCCCAACTGTTCAGCCCCTACCTGATTGAGCCACCAGGCAGCATCAACTTTCAGACGTGTTAATGAACAAGCCTTCAGGTGTCCCCGTCACCACAGTCCGATCCAACCACCTATAGAGACACCAAGTGAGAACGGCCTAGCTGAGCTCAATCAACTCCAGGACCATTAGAGATGATGGTGACAATGATGATAAATGTTGTTGTTTTAAGTTTTGTTACATAGTGCTAATAACCAGAATTATCTTCAAATCATCTTTTTTTTCTGAGTGTCCTTCCCTCCATCAGCTATAAAATTAGGCTATCTCTAAAAATCTTTACAATTCCAAAATGTAGTGGAGAATCTACAGTGAAGTCAAAGCTGGTGCAGCTGAGTAATATCTGAAATAATTTTTATGCAATTATCCCCATATTGTGCCTATTTCTTTTCCTTTCCTTTCTTTCAAAGCACAGACTTGCTGTCTAGCATTGCCTCAGGGGATGAACACTACGGGACTGAAACCTGAAGATGTCTTCACTCTTTGTTTCCCAGTCCTTTATAAAATCACATGAATTTTGGAGAGGGGAAAGGAAGAAGGCAAAACAGCATGTAGAAAGAAGCAGAGTAGCATGACAAAAAAATAGTAGCAGGAGAGAGACACCCTTCCCTAACCACAAGAAGATTCCTCTGTACTTCTTGTAGTTTCTTTCGATGATGGAAGTGGAAAGAAAGGAGAAAAATACCTGAAGGTCATGCAAGCAAAAGAGGCTGTGCACCTCCTTGGCAACAGCCTAAGGAAGGAGTAACTCTCCAGGGAAGAATGGTGTCTTTGGACAATGGGATTCTGGGAGGCCTTGAGATAGAGTCCCATGTCCCAAACATGACATGAAGCCCCCCAGAATGATCAAGCAGAAAGGATCTGAAAATAAAAATAAGTTGATTTATAAAAAAAATAAAGAGATGTGATTTCTCTTATCTCCTTGAGTCTCTGAAGGATGATTTATACACTGCACCGTGAGTTAGAAGTAATCAGAGATAGCTCAGGAAGTGATGAGCTGTGTTTCCAGGATTTGGAGAAAAATTTTTGCCTGGTTTGGGAAAGGAGAGAAATCGTTATCCCCTGAAAGGACAATGAGGACCATTCATGAGGAATGGGAAAAGAGAACATACCGTGCCTTTGAAGATGGTCCCCTTTCCGAACCATATAGGTTTCTGTAAAAACAAAATAAAGGGGGGGAGGGAAGAAAGATGTGTGTGTGTGTGTGTGTGTGTGTAAGAGAGAGAGAGAGAGAAAATTGTTTCACCATGGCTCATGGAAACACAGCCATACCAGTGTCGATTTCACAAATGACCATACAGTGTGGGGAACTATGACCTTTTACCTCTTATATAAATAAAACAATTTTGCTGCAAGAAAGAAGTAGGAGGCAATGCCGTTGAAGGTTAAGGAGGCACTAGCAGCAGTGGCAAGGCCAGGCTTCTAGAACTGTGGACTGCATCAAGGCAGAGGGGCAGGGCAGAAGATCCAGAAAAGATGACGAAACCTTCCTGGGGATCTCCAGAAACATTTTGATGAGACTTTGAGAGGCTGAAGTTTTTAAGGTATGCACATTGAGTCAAGACACCAAGGATATTATTTATTTGCCACGAAAGTGACACAATAGTACTTCTAGAGTCATACAGCCTGAGAAAAGTTAAGTTCCAAAATCAAATGTTTGAAATCTAGAACAAGCATTCTGAAACAATTCTATGATCTAATTGGCAATAACTAAGCCTCTGATAGACTACTGTGCAAATCTAATTCTATGATTCTTGGTAATTGTGAAATTAAGTTTAGTCAGAAAGCTTCATTTCCCTCTATTTCTTAAGCCATGATCTAAATAAACACTGCCTGAGAGAATTAATCTCTCTTTCCCACATGCACGGATAGAAATTTTTTTCTTCATAGTAGCAATTATCACAATCCTATTTGGGTTAGTCTTATGTTTGGGGCTGACTCCCCAAGAGACTGTGAGCTGCTGCGGAGCAGTGACCTTGCCCCATTCTTTATGTGCTTCTCACAGTTCTCCTTATAGAACTTTGTATATGATAATCATCCATTCATTGGAAACATATATAGCATATCCGTTTTGTGCCCAGCACTCTTCTCAATAAATAATTCAGAGAATTGAAAATGAAAAGCTTCTCATTTGTGGTAACAAAGCTATTAGGAAAGCTAAGCTGTTTCTCCAAAAATATTACTTAAGGGGAAAGTAGTTATAAAAAATCTGTCTGCTCACGTTATTTAGGACATTCGCCTCTATGTTTGTATATAAGAGAGATGGAGCTACCATTTTCAGGTTTTGTGTTAACTTTGATACTTATATGAGGGTTTTACAATAGATTTATAAATTATGTTGGAATCATTGCTTTATCATGATTTCAATCAATTTTATACCACTGGAGTCCAAATCTTTTAAGTTTAGGAGAATTTGTTGATAAAATCATTTGGCTCTAACATGTGCAGAGTTTGGAGGTCATCACCCCTCTCCTGATAACAAAACAGCTGAACAAACTTAAAATCAATTTTTCTTAGATCTCTCAGAGACTTGAGGTCACAGGACAAACCACTGGCCCCCAAACTGAGAGACAGAAAGATGGGCATGGCATTTCACAGCTTATGGGGAATAGAAACCACTGCAGCCAGGAACCGGTGGGAAAACATAAATGGCACCGGACCAGCTGATGGAGACTGAGCATGGACTAGCTGAAGAGAGAAAAAGCTACTGGAGGCCCCACATTAGGAGGTTCCCCTGACTCCTGGGTTTTACGCATCGTGAATTTCACCAGTTTCTCACAGGGAAGATCAATGACAAATCTCTGCTGCTTCTGGCAAAGGGATAACAAACGTAAACTTTCTGAAATATGCCCAGGGCATTGCACCCTCCTTAACAAAGACCTCTCTTGAAAGGAAACCATTTTGCTGGAACCTAATTGACCTGTGGCAACAGGAATGCCCACTACTAGTTCTCTCTAGCTTTTCAGAGGAGAGAGGGAAATGCACGCCTCCAACTCCCTCAGACCTTCCTGTGTCAGCCAAGGAGAGTTGGGGTGGGGGGAACAGCTAAAAATTACTTGTAAAGGTCACAGGCTGGGGTCACAGGCCCACCAAAGACCGAGACCTAATAATAGGCTTCCAGATCATTTCCCCTTTACACTTACTTCCACATCAACAGAAATCTTGCATAATAAGAAGGAACTACATCTGAAAGAACAGCAAGGCTCAGATTCTAATTAAGAAAGGGTCTCTAGGGAAACCCAAAGGCAACATTGAACACAAAACCAACGACACTAGAGGAAATTCTAACCTCACACAGATATAGCAAACACTAAAGACAGCCTAATTCCCAACCAGATAAACGTAAAACCTGACACTAAAGGTCTGTTCACCTCATTTTCTTACCCAATACACCGTGTCCAACTTTCATATACAATACAAGCTACAATATACACACACACACAAACCCAATTGTCAAGACACAGAGCAAGTACCAGAACCAGACTCATAATTGGCAGGTATTTTGAAATCATCAGACCATGAATTTAAAATAACTGTAATCCATACATGAAGGGCTCTAAAGGAAAAAATAAACAACATGCAAGAACAGAAGGTCAATTGCAGAGAGATTAAAACTCTAGGAAAGAATCAAAACTAAATGCTAGAAATAAAAGAAATAACAAAAATGAAGAATGCCTTTGACAGCTCCTCCGTAAACTGGATATAACTGACGAAAGAATCAGATACAAAGATGTCAGTGAAACCTTTCAAAAGCAAAGAGAAAAAAGACAGAGAAAAAGGAAGATATACACAAGGATTATGGGACAATCACAGAAGTCGTAAGACACCTACGATAGAAATGTCAGAGGAAAAGAAAGAAAGGAACGGAAGAAATGCTTGAAGTAATAGTGACTGAGAATTTTTCAAAATTACTGATGGACACCAAACCTCAGATCAAGAATTAGAAAACACCAAGCAGAATAAATCAAAATATATTTTTAAAAAACTATATCTAGGCATATTATTTTCAAGCTGTAGGGAAGAAAGAAAGAGAGAGAGAGAGGAGAAGGAAGGAAGGAAGGAAGGAAGGAAGGAAGGAAGGAAGGAAGGGAGGGAGGAAGAAAGGAGGGAGGGAGGGAGGGAGGGAGGGAGGGAGGAAGGAAGGAGGGAGGGAAGGGAGGAAGGAAGGAAGGAAGGAAGGAAGAAGGGAGGGAGGGAGGGAGGGAGGGAGGGAGGAAGGAAGGAAGGAAGGAAGGAAAGAAGGAAGGAAGGAAGGAAGGAAAGAAAAGCAAAAGCGAAGTTTTGAAAGAAGCCAGAGAGCTGCTGCGCAGCAGGTGTCCTGACCCAGCCATCTCAAGCTTGCCAGCTCCTGAGGGCATTGCTGGGCCCGGACCTGCTGGTGGTTGAGGTGAAGCCAGATGGGCTGAAGCCGTAGTTCCTTGGGATGTGGTCCAGAGCTTTGAGAGGAGAGGCTTCAAGCTGCTGGTGATGAAGATGCTGCTGGCACCGGAGAGCACCCTGGCTGAGCACCGTCAGAACCTGCAGAAGAAGACCTACTAAGCCCTCCTCAGCTACTTGAGCTCTGGCTCAGTGGTGGTCATGGTCTGGGAAGGCCCCAATTTGGTCTGCACCTGAGGACCATGATAGGACACACCAGCTAGGCTGAGCCTGCCCCACGCCACCATGCAGGGAGACTTCCGTGCCCACATCTGCCGAAGCACTGGCCCAGAAGAACTGGCAGGAAAATGAGGCTCCCAGAAACAGTCTGGGCTGGCTGGTCCATGAAGTCGTGGGAACGTCCTTTGTTCCAGTGGCTTGTGGGAAGGGCCCGGAGAGAGAGCCAGCTGTGTTCCCAGAGCAGTGAGCTGGTGGACTGGGCAGATGAAGGTCAACACAGCGACACCTACCCTGCCTGAGCACTCAGGCTTCCCTCCAGGACCCCAGGAAACAACCAGGACCAGCTCCCTCTGTCGACAATAACTTGAGCCCACACCCATGCTCTGCCCATCTTCTCCAGATGACCACTTTGTCTGCTTTGTGCCTTACCTCAACCCAGAGGGGTTTGGGCCACCAATGTTGACTGTCTTTCTGTATCCTGAGCCAGGAAGAAATTGAACCAAACATTTCTGTTGGCACAGACAACCTTTGGGGTGTCTGCACAAGTGGGTTGTGTGACCTCTCCTTCCCCAAAAGGTGAACATTAGAATTCACTGTGCTATGAAAAATAAATAAATAAAAGGGTGAATGAACATGTCATATTAATATCAAAGAAAACGAAAGTGGCTCTATTAATAGCAGATAAATTGGACTTCAGAAGCAAGGATAATTTTCAGGGATAACATGTTTTTGCATAAGGGGGTCAATCTCTGAAAAGACCCAATAATCCTTGATGATTGGGTCATACTTGGTGAATATCAGCCCAACAGCAGAGAATCAAAATCTATGAGGCAAAAACTGACAGATGTTAAGGAGAAATAGGCAAATCTACTATAATTAGTCGGAGACTTTGACACTCCTCTATCAGTAATTGAGAGATTCAGCAGGGAAAGAAAAACTCAATATTGTTAAGATGTCAGTTCTTCCCAGTACAGCGGTAGACAAAACTAGGTTTATAGTTGTAAGTATGAAAAACACAGTTTATTCTTGTGTTGTTATTTATTAATTATTGTGTTATTTTCCACACAAATGGAAACCTATGTTTGCTCATTCCTATGCAATATAAAAATTCAATCCAATCCAATCAATATCTCAGAAAGTTATTTTTTAGATATTGGAAAGCATATTATAAAGTTTATATTAAAAAGCAAGAGACCCAAACTAGCCAACACGATAGGGAAGAAGAACAACAAAGTCAGCAGACCGATATTATCTGACTTCATGACATACTATAAAGCTACAGTAATGAAGAGAGTGTGATATTGGCAAAATAATAGACAAATTGTTCAATGAAATAGAACAGAGAGCCAAGAAACAGACTCACATAAATACAGCCAACTGGTCTTTGACAAGGAATAAAAGCAATTAAATGGAAAAAAGATAATCATTTTTTAATTTTTAATTGTTGTTCAAGTACAGTTGTTTCCATTTTCCCACAACCACTTTCTCCCTCCCAATCTACCCCACTTCCCACTCTCAATCCTACCTTCCTACAGCTTTGTCCGCGGGTCCTTTACACATGTTCCCTGATGACCCTTCACCTTCTTTCTCCTGTCATCTGCCCCCCTCCCCTCTGGTCACTATCCATTTACTCTTTATTTCAATGCTCTAGTTGTATTTTTCCTTCTTGTTTGTTTTGATGATTAGGTTCCACTTATAGGTGAGATCATATGGTATTTGTCTTTCATGATCTTTTCAACAAATGGTACTAACTAGAACAATTGGACATGCACGTGGTAAAAAATGGCGTGGCCTAACACCTTTCCAAAAATGAGCTCACAGCAGATCGGAGATCTAAATGTAAAATGCAAAACTATAAAACTTCTAGAAGATGATAAAAACCTACCTTTGCTTTAAAGATAACCTTTTAGATACAACACCAAAAGCACCATCCATGAGAGGAAAAGTTGATGTCAGACTTAAGTTAAATGAAAATAATCTGCTTTTTTAAAGACACTGCTAAGAGAGTAAAAAGACAAGCCACGAGCTAGGAGAAGATATTTGCTAAACTCACATATAAAAAAAAAACCTTGTATCCAAAATCTGTACAAAGAACTCTTAAAACTTACTAAGAAGAAAACAAACAATCCAATTAAAACATGGATAAAGATCTGATTAGACACCTTACCAAAAAGATACACACGTGTCAAATAAACCTACGCAGATATAAAACATTAAATGTGATTAACAAACAAGCAAGCAAAATATGACCAATGACACTAAAATACGGAACAGGGTCCAGAGGGGAGAGGGGAGAGAATCATAGGGGAAAAGGGGACGGATTCACATGAACAAGTATAAAGAAAACATGGACAATAATTAAGGTGGGGGGCAGAAATGGGAGGGAGGTGGGGAGCACTGGGGGGGGCAGGGCTGGGAATATAAGACAGAAAGCTGTACTTGAACAAGAATTAAATAAAATGAAATAGTTAACATAAAAAATAAAAATAAAATCTTGGCAATAATAAATAAATAAATAAATAAATAAATAAAATTTAAAAATTTAAAAAAAATAAATGTCATTAGGGAATTACAAATTTAAACAATGAAATACCATTACAATGCATTTACAATGGCTAAAATCCAAACACTGGCAACACCAAATGGTGACAAGGATGTAGAACAACAGGAACTCTCATGGAAATGAAAAATGACACAACCCCTTTGTAAGAGTTTGGCAGTTTCTTACAAAGCTAGACATAGGCTTACCATATAATCCAGTGATTATATTCTCAGGCATTTAGCCAAATGAGTTGAAAATATTATCACACAAAAACCTGCGTTTAAATATTTGCTAGTAATTTTATTCATAATTGCCAAAACTGAAGCAACTAAGTCCTTTAATAGAGAACTGAGTAAATTGTTGTATACCAGTACAATTGAATAGTATTTATCATAAAAATAAATTACCTTAAGCCACAACAAGAAATGGAGAAAACTTAAATGCAGGTACATTTCTTTGATGTGGGCCAATCCATTTCTATTGTAGCTGGTTACTTTGTCTTTCTTGGATGTATAGTTATTCAGGGAAATCCATAGTTTCTCTGTATATGGTCTGTCATCTCTCAGGGTGCTTTTGGATAAGAACTAAGATAACTCCAGGTTTTTCTTTTGTGTGGCCCACACTTGGACCCACAGGACACACTTCTACGTCTGCTTCTCTGATAAACTCTAAAAATACAGGCCATGCTGCAAAAATTGCTTCTTTGCTTCATCTTCAGTGCATCTAACAAATCCATCTTTTGCCTTTTAGACTTTCCAAGATAGAATCAGACATATTGTGTCCTCTAAATTTATGGGCTTCACATAGTAAATTCTCCAAGTGATCTTGTTGAAGGTTTTTTTCATTTGTGGGATGGATTTCTCTAAAAATCCTCTACTTATTTCATTTGTAAAACTAACTCTTTTATATCTTTCTTCTAGTCAGGTGATGGAAGGCTCATATAACTAGATTTTGGTCACCCTTCTGACAATTTCATCCTGACCTAGCACCTCACCCTGAAACATAATATTCATGGTCTCAGCAATTTATCTAAAACAATTTTAACATCTTATCACACCATCTTTTCAAATCATTTACTTTTAGGTGTATCTCAGGGTTTTTAGATGAAAGTAACACCAATTGGAAATTAGCTGGTTATAGCCTAGTAGAAAAATTTTAAGGATATTAGATTGCTCAGAGAATATCACAAAATCAGGCTCAAGACTTGCTTAGCAGGAAAAACTAAACCACTCTGCAATGGCTATACCAGTGAAAGCACAGTGCTCCTTCTGTTCAGTCCAGACACCCAATCCTACAAACCCCCAGGCAAGCTGGAGGCCAGACTGCAACTAATCACTTTGAAAATGCAGTGACCCTCTATGATCATTTTCCACCTCCCAGTTAGTTTTACAGATGCACTTGATTGACATATCTCATCACACGTATTTGCCATAGCATCAGGGAATTCTGGGAACATGTAGCCTGTGAATAAGAAATGTGTAATGGGAAGGGTCTCCAAAGAGGAAAGATGTCCGAAAAAGCTGAAAGTCCCAGAAAAGATCAAATGCCCATTTCCATGTGCCATTTGCAAATTCTAGTAAGTGGATTCTTTGAAACAATTAAATCTGGATCATGATAAAGGAATTCATTAGATTCATATTTACTGCGATCTTGGAACTATTCCTGTCAGCATACTAAATATTTTCCAATCTCAACATTTTCTTTTTCCCCTTTCATTTGTTGGATGGCTTAAGGTGTATTGTTTTTGTGTTGCTGTTTCTCTTGCATTTGCATTTTATCAAATTAACACATACATTGGTAACAAATCGAGCAGTATAGAAAGGTTTAGGAGAAAACCGAATCTACAGACCATATACTCCCCATTCTCCAGATGATATTTCTCATAAATTCAGTGTTAGTTTTTCTAGTAATAACATGATAACTTTAGTAATTCTTTTTATTTCTATTTCTTGATTCACCAATTTTAGATAAATGTAAAAATTAAAAATTTCTTATTTAGATACTTCCTTAATTACTTTACGTAACACATTTCAGATGTTTGGGATGGTAGTATAAGTAATGTAAATTTGTTAGGTAGGTATTAAATAGCTCAATAGATACTAATGATTATTTTCATCATCTTTTTTACTTTTTCATCGTCATCATCATCATTATTTACTTACACAACTCACTATCAGCTGTTTTCTGGACCATGTCCTCTTTCTTGGTTTACTTGCAGATTTTAATAAAACAATTCTGGGTTAATCTAGGTCATTTTTTCATGTGATTTTTCAGTACTGAATTTTTTTTTCCTCTATTTTTCCTTCAGTCGTTTGTTTTCTTACATCTTCTAATCTCTCTTATCCTGAGATTTCTATTATTTGCACATTGGATCTTTAGGATAGGTCTTTATATGTGCTATCATTTTTTTCAGATTTTTCCATTGTATATATTTTCTGCTACCTTCTTAGAAACTTTTGTCTCTATCACATCCTTCTAGCCCACTAAACCTCCACCATATTATATGTTGAGATTATCTGGGACTTGCAATCTAGATGATTATTATTTTTAGATTCTGCATAAATAATCATTTACAATTAAAAGAGTCTTATATGTTTTTTAGGCTGCATTTTGTTTTTTTGTTTGCTCTTTTTATTTTATAAGTTTGCTGTATGCATGTATATATGCGTATACATTTATTGATGGAAGTCTTCTCTAGCCATGTCTTCAGATTTTGTGTGTAGTAAATTTTAATTAAAAAATTCAATATTTTTTTTTAATTTAAAAAGAGAAAGAAACTATCTCATCTTGGTCACTGAAGCCTGTTTTTGTTATTAAGACTGAAAAATAATGATACTATCGAATAAGTTACAATCTTATTTTATTCATTTACTCAATAAAGTACTTTTATTAATTAAAGGTACTTTCTGTGAAAAAAATGTTTCTCATAGATCTTTCAAATTGAATGCTACTTTCATGGAGTACAGAATTTTAGGTTCAAAATTACTTTCCTTCAGAATAGTAACATTTTGCTCCAGTGTATTCTAATACACATTGCTTTTGATGAAAAGTGTGATGTTAATTTGATTTCCATTTCTTTATAAAAACCCTATTTTTATCTTTCTGGAAACTTTTGGTTTTCTCATTATCCTCAACATTTTATCAATTTCACCCATAAAGTGACATTATTGCATGTATTCTGTCTGATCTGTATCTCAAAAAGCTAAAGAATCATTTCTCTCTTCAGCTTTGGAATTCTTTTCTACCTTTTCCCCCTTAATAATTTCTTATCCATTCTTTCTTTTCTCTTCTATTAAAATTTTAAAATTAAGATGTTATTCCTCTTAGAATTTTTGAATTTCTATTTCATGGCCAATATGATGTTTCTGACACAGCATATATCTCTTTTTCATTTTGAGAACTATTTGGTGGCAATTACCTGGTTCCATTACCTGAATAATAGAATCTTCTAGTAATTCTGAAGGTGGGGGTAGGATATATTCCTGGTTAGAACATTTCTGGAATTGGTATTCTGATTGTGGAAGATTCTAAGGTCATTTTGAAAGTTGCTGTATGCCTGAACATTCATCAGCTTCTCCCAATAATTTCCTATTTTAATTTGTCCTGTGAGTCCAGGTCAAAAGAAAAGAGGTGGGCTAACCAGGTCCTCAGAATACATTACTCTAATTTATCACCTCCACCACTGTTCTTCTCCACCTGAATCACAGGACTGTTAGCTTTGAATTTTTATAGAACAATGCCCAAGCGTCTATATATGTCATGACCGTAAGTTACTGCCATGTATTCAGTTCTATTTGCTTTCCATTTGTTGAGGAATTTCTTAACATTTCTGCTTCACTTAGGTCTCTCTTTTTTAAGCAGAGTAATTATTTAGTTATTTTTAAGTGATCTTGCTTATCATTTTCAGAAATATTGAATAGTCATCTGCTTATTATCTTAACCCAGTTTTCTCAGAACACATTGAGAACACTATCTTTTAAGAATAATACTCTAGGCACCAAATTATAGCCCCATACATTTCATTATTTTTAAAGTCCTGGAGTTTGACCAGAACATTATTAGCATGAAGGCCAAGAATAGAAAAGGCTGACATTTAAAATTGATTTTGGCTGAATCTTGGATGTTATGCTGGCTATTATTTCTTTTTGTCCAGAATAATTAAAAAATTACTTTCATAAAGTGGATAGTTAGTTTCTTTTAAAAATATACTAACTGAGTATTGAAAAGCCACTATACTTGAAGGAGAAATTAATTGCACGTAAGTAACAGCATCTTCAAGGTGTATCCACAAAAAATTCTCTGAGATTTGAAGGGGATTATAAGAATCAAAATGATTTTGTAAACTCCAAGATAGTAACTTTTCTGTACCAAATTATAATACCTCTTGAAAAAAATGAATTAAACGTTAAAAATAAATTAAGCCTTTAAATAGTTAAAACAAAGAATAATATTCTAAGACTAACTGATTTATTCTCGTTTAAGGATTTCATCTCAAATTATTTCATTTAAATGTTAGGGCACAGTAAGAAGCAGCAAACTATTATATGAGATTATCTGAGAAGATAACTTGGCGCACTAGTGTGAATACCTGAAGGTTGACATGCCAGCGTGAAGTCTTGCACAAGCCGAATTTTCTTCACGTAGTAAAGATGATAGATCCTCACACCCCTCCAATGCACCGTCATCACCATTCCTTGGAAGGAAGTAGGGATAAAATTGAATAAAGTTTAACTCTCTTTTGGCTCAAAGAGTGGGAAGGAAACTACAGATTTATGACTAAAACTAAGAAGTAGTATTTTATGTAAAAGACTATTAATGCTAGAATCAACTTCAGATTCTGTGAATCAGAATATTTGCAGGTGACCGAAGATTCACACACTTCTAGAAAAGAAAATGGGAATGTGAGTGACCAAATAATAAATGAAAAAAAAGGTCTGAGGTATGTTTGTAAAGATTGTTAACTTCAGGGGTCCTTAACCAGCGGTCCGTGGAGCCCATGGAGCCCCAGTGGTCTCCCTAGTGGGAGCCCTTCTGAAGGTCTTCGACTCAGTTGAATTTTTATTCAAAATTGTCATATTGAATGTGAATATCTACTTTCATCATACTTTCAAACTGTTTATTCTTACCCCCCCCCCACCAAAATGGTCCAATCACTAATATAATTTAACTCTTTAATTTTCAGGTTAAAAATCTGAGGTCCAGAAAGGGGAATGACTGCCTCAGTCCAAGCCATACTGAGTGGCATTGCCATACTTCATGTGATTAACTAGATGAAGACTCACCCAACTGCCCTTGGCCACTATCCCAGTCTGTGCTTAACTCCAACAGCACCAATTCTCAAAAGGCATGCCTACTGTCCTCCTTAATTCCAAAGTTTTACTAATATTACAGAGTCGTGAATTAGGATGAGAGGCTGGAACTGTGTTAGACCTCGCAAATCTAAAGGTTTGTGGACATCAATAATCAATGTCAAAAATCTATATTTGTAGAAATCTGACCAATGACTGAGTTATGTCAGTCCCTGAGAATCCGTGCGCTTGTTCCCGTCAAGACCATATCTGTGCTCTGTCTTCCACAGTAAGCCATTATTTGACTCTAAAGATTTTTTTCAGATCTATAAAGACAAAACAGTATAAACTATACTGGTTTATGCATTTGGAAATTGAATATATAATACTTTAGATTAAGAAGAAAATAAATCCCTGGACTGAAGAGGAAATGATTTCTGCAATAGCATTGTCTGTTTTTAGTCTATTTTACCTTCAAGGTTTTTATATTAACATTACTTTTTAAAATTTTCTTAGGCTAAAAAAATGCTCTTGGAAAATGCACCATCTGTGCTTTGTCTGATTAGCTGGTCCAAATGGAATGGATGTCAAATTTTGAGTCTCTCTGATTTTTATGAAAATAAAAAGAAGCTTCACTTCTAACTCAGCTTTATGAGTGAATCAATGAGGAGTCATCTACTGCATAATCTTCCCCTTAGAAAGTGATAAATATTTACAGTATATAATGAGATTTCATGTCAAAAATTGATGGTATTTATTGTGTTTTAATAAAAGCAGATTTGAAAACATTAGTTTTATTAAACAAAAAACAATATTGTTTTAAAAATTGCCATTTTCATATTTGCTTTTCTGTGGAGACTTATACACAAAGGCAGACTTTTAGCTAACTATATTACTATGGAAATCAGCTCCAACTTGAATAGAAATAGTACAAAATAATGAAAACACTAATACATCTTTACACATTGTATTATTCATCTATCAATTACTTTCCCTTTTGTGGGGCTCACTGTTCCAGGTTTGGCTGTTTAACAGTCGTATTTTTTCCAATATTTATTCTCAATTGCTTTTCTCAATCTCGATCCTAAGAATTAACTAAAAAAAGGAATATTTAAAAGGTCATGTTGTCCTTTCCTGTGCAAATCTATGAGATAAGGCTGTTACTAACGCATTTTCTAATTTTTTAAGTAAATGTTAAGGGGAACATTTGGTTCTCTTATGAAAAGCTTTCCACAAACAGGTAAAAAAAAAACACAGATTTTTCTTCAAAATCTGTCTACATTCCCTAACGCTTGAGGAACTGGGTTCAAAAGGATCATCTATCTCTCCTGAAGTGAAAAGGTTTTCAGCCACTGACCAGGAGAAGGCAATGGTTTCTACAGCCAGCAACGAAAATATCTGGTCACAAGTGACTCTACAGCAGAGATTATTTCTCAAATGCTTTTCAGCATCTAGTGTGAAATAATAGGTGGTTGGTGACCACAGCAAACTGGAAAGTGCAGGCTCACAATAGACGCGAGGATTCACACTTTAAAGCAGTAGCGCGCTGTCGAGAGAAAACACATCTCGGTGCTAAATCCAGCCAGAGGAGTACCAGATTTTGATCGCCAGACTACCCACTATGTCAAAGCTCATGGGACTGATTTTGGCCTTCCTTGTTCCACACTCGTCCATTAGTCTGCTTTTTTTAAAAAATTGTTGTTCAAGTACAGTTGTCTCTATTTTCCCACCGCCACTCTCCGTCGTTGCACCCACCTCCACCTCCCGCCCTCCATCCTTCCTCCCTTTGCCTTTGTCCAGGGCTCCTTTATACATGTTCCTTGGCAACCCTTCCCCTTCTTTTCCTAGTTATTCCCCGCCCCCTCCCCTTTGGTTCCTGTTGGTTCTTTATTTCAGTGTCTCTGATTCTATTTTTCTTGCTTGTTTGTTGAGTTGATCAGGTTCCATTTATAGGTGATTGTTTTATTCTGAGGTATTATTTGTGGTGTTTCCTTCCTTCTTATGAATGTTTTACTGGTTATTTGTTCTTTCACTAAGGTTTTGTTTTCCTGAACGGATAATGCATACATGTGGTTCAAAGTGAAAAAATATATAAAGTGACAGGCAGCGAAGAACCTTGCTCTCCCCCATGCCTTCAGGTGTTCAGTTTCCATACCGTAAAAGATAACTTCTATTTTTGGTTTTTGTGTTTCTACCGATGTCATTATATTTGTATGCAAGCAGAAAAATACACACAAACACACACATAAATATTCTTATGTTTCCTATTATAGATAAAATGTCATATGATAGATATTCATACATTTTTCCACTTTATTGAATGTATTAGGTTGACACTAATGAACAACATTTCCACAACACATCATCTGTACATGGTATTGTAAGTTCACTATCCCAAGTCAAGTCTCTGTCCATCTCCATTTATCCTCCCTATATATTTTTCCTTTTTAAAGTCACTTATTTGAAAATCACTTTTTACATAAAAATAAATGTCTGAATATATATAAATATAAAATACACTCCTTAACATCGATTTCCTTAGTGACCTTTATATATATGCCTAGTGTGTTTCCTCATTCCTTCATATAGCTGCATTATATTCCTTTTTATATATTATATTAACATATATAAACACATAATATATGGACTATGTATTATACTTATATAATACAGTTTATGTTTCTATAATAAAGTATATTATATTTCTATAACACACATACTTATATAACACATATTCATATATTTTTAATATATTATATACTCCAAATCTATATTATAATTTATTTATTTAACTAATGCAATATTGGTAGGTTTTCAAGTGATTTCCAAATATTTTCTACTATAAAAATCTCTGCATGCATTATTTTGCATAAATAAAAATCTACACACATTACTTTACACATATACAAGTGTATCTCTAAAATAAGTAGTAGAAATGATATGGCTTGGTTAAAGGTACTTAAAATTTTGACAAATATTGCTAAATTAACCTTAGAAACTATACTGGTTTGAGGCAATGTCTATTCTTACCATACCCAATCCTACCACATTTACAAAGGAAATGTACTTTCAAACTTTTGAATGCTGTCAATTTAATGGTTAAAAAATGATATTCTGGTGTAGTTTTAATGTATTTTTTAATATTATAAGTGATATTGAGCATCTTCTCATGTGTCTTAAGGCCATTTCTAGTTACTTTCCTATGAAATATCTGTACATATCATTTGTTTATTTTTCTATAAAGTTAATCAAATTGCTTTCAATTTCTAATGCATTATAAATTAGAAATATTAGTAATTTATAAGATCAGGTGCATATTTACATAAATCCCACTTTTATTGTTACTAGTGGTTATTTCGCTTTTCATGCATAGGTCTTTTTTTAATGCAATTGAATCTATCAATCTTTTGCTTTATGGCTTCTGGATTTCAAGTCAGATAAAAGTCTCACTCCAAGATTATGATAAAATTTATCTGTAGTTCTCCGAGTATTTTCATTACTTTATATTTTAATATCTAAGT
Source organism: Sturnira hondurensis (assembly GCF_014824575.4). Lineage (NCBI taxonomy): Eukaryota > Metazoa > Chordata > Mammalia > Chiroptera > Phyllostomidae > Sturnira > Sturnira hondurensis. The sequence continues at coordinate 11,728,880 of NW_028085930.1, forward strand.
TTTTTAATCCTTTTTGAATTTAGGATGGTAAATGATATCATCTACCCATGATATGGATCCATAGTTAACAAACATTTCACCTACTTCTTATAGATTTAAGGTACTATCTTTATTATATAAAGTATTTGTATACACATTTAGATCTTTTTCTGGAATTGTGTTCAACTAGTTTGTTTTTCTATTATTCATAAATACCAGAATATTTTAATGATGTATTCACATGTAGAAAGGCTTAGTTCACTTGCAAAACTCTTTACTAAAATTATACTTGGTTATCCTTGTTTTTTAATATTAATTTTATCAGCTTTTCTAGCTTTGTTTTTAAAATAGTAATTTTATTGTAATCATAAAAAATTAATTAACATGAAAAGTCTGGATGTATTAATGATATAAAATCTCCTACCAAGAACAGAGTCTCTTCCCCCTTTTCTCAGATGTTTTTTTAATGTCCTGCAAGAACTTTTTGACTCAGCAATTCCACCGGTAGGATTATATCCTAAGAACCCTGAAACACCAATCCAAAAGAAACTATACACCCCAATGTTCATAGCAGCACAATTTACAATAGCCAAGTGCTGGAAGCAACCTAGGTGCCCGTCAGTAAATGACTGGATCAAAAAACTGTGGTACATTTACACAATGGAATACTACACAGCAGAAAGAAAAATGAGCTCCTACCCTTTGCAACAGCATGGATGGATCTGGAGAGCATTATGCTGAGTGAAATAAACCAGGTGGTGAGGGGCAAATACCATATGATCTCACCTTTAACTGGAACCTAATCAACAAAACAAACAAGCAAGCAAAATATAATCAAAGACATTGAAATTAAGAACAAACTGACAGTAACCAGAGGGGAGAGGGAAGGGGATAATGGGGGGGGAAGGGTGAAGGGTTTGCAAGAACAACTATAAAGGACACATGGACAAAAACAAGGGAAAGTGAAAACAGGGTAGGGAGGTGGGGATGGCTGGGGTGGTGGAAAAAGGCAAAAAACTGTACTTGAACAAAAATAAAATTCAAAAGTATTTAATAAATGTAAGTAAAGATGAGCTTTTTTAAATTTTTATTTTTATTTAATTCTTGTTCAAGTACAGTTTTCTGTCTTATATTCCCAGCCCTGGCCCCCCATTGCTCCCCACCTCCCTCCCATTTCCGCCCCCCACCTTAGTTATTGTCCATGTGTCCTTTATATTTGTTCATGTGAGTCCATCTCCTTTTCCCCTATGATTCAGAAGAGCTTTTTAATATATTCTTTATAAGCACATTGGACATTTTTATTATGCTGATTTTTAATTATTTCATTTTCTATACATATTTCTTCAGTAAATATCTACCAATTTTTTTTCTTTTTTCTTTATTTATCTTTTAAATTTATTTAATTGTTGTTCAAGTGCAATTTTCTGTCTTTGACTCCCATCCCAGCCCACCCCCTCACTGCTCCCCACCTCCCTCCCATTTCCACCCCCCTTAGTTGTTGTCCATGTGTCCTTTATACTAGTTCCTGTAAATCCTTCCCCTTTTCCCCTAAAATTCCCTCCCCCTCTCCTCTCTGGTCACTGTCGGCCTGTTCTCTATTTCAGTGTCTTTGGTTCTATTTTACTTGCTTGTTTGTTTTGTTGTTTAGCTTCCTGTTAAAGGTGAGATCATATGGTATTTGTCTTTCACCGCCTGGCTTATTTTACTCAGCATAATGCTTTCCAATTCCATCCATGATGTTGCAAAGGGTAGGAGCTCCTTCTTTCTTTCTCTTTTTTCTTTTATATATTTTATCTGGTGGCTTTTTGTACATAGGAAAGCAGTTTATTTCTATAGTAAGTAAAATGTGGCTTTGGGCCTGAGATAGGTACAGACAAAAATAGAAAAACAGATGTGAGATTCTCATGTTAAAGAAACATGTACCTATTCTTATTCTTACCTTGTTTATAGTTTTTTCAGTACAAGATGAATATTGACCTTTATCAAATGTTTTTCAAAGGCTTAAATGTGATCATTATTTTTCTCCTTAAATGTATAAAAGTGATGAATGATATTAATAGATACCTTACAAGGAACCATCCTTGAATTTCTGTAACTGAACCCAGTTGGTAGGTTTAATTATTACTAAATGCCATCAGCTAATGCTTTATCTAAAATGTGTACATTGATATGCATAAATGAGATTGTTCTTTAGGATTATTTTTTGTACAATATTTGTTACATTATCTATACATTTGTAATGTATAGATATCTCTATACATTACAAAAAATCATTTGAATTTTTTCTTTTTCTAATGCTCTGGAAAAGTTTAAATAGCATTAATATATCTACTCATTAAGCTTTAGTAGACCTTTTTTTATGAACCTAGCTAGGTCTGGTGTTTTCGGAAAGTAACTCTTTTTTTATGAAATGTCTATTTAAATTTTCTATTTCATCTGAGATAAGTTTTGGAATACTTTGTATTGTTGAAAATAAGCATCTAGGCACAAGGAAACAAGTCTTGCCTTTGTCTTCCATGCTACTTATAAAAATGTTGTATTCTCTCATTTACATCGAAACCTTCTAACTCTACGGATATTCTATCATGTCTTCTGGGATTAAACCTAAATTGGGGAAGAAACACGGAGAAAGTCTAGTGAGTAGTGACTCAGAGCCCCATTGCTGGAATCCATCATTATCCAGTTTGGCTGGTACTCTTTACCTTTTCCTCACCATTCTCCCATTTCATGAAATCTTTGCCTCCCCTCAATGGTAGGAAAAATTGAATCTGACTGATAGTTCATTATTAATTATTTTATCTAGAGCATGAAACAAGACTTAAAAATTAAAACATTTTTTCCTCCAGCTTTACTGCATTATGCTCCAGTGAAGTAATTAGTGCTGAATGAGAAGCCCTTAATGCCCGAATGCAGAGTAAGGAGGTAGAAGATAAGAATTACAAAAGGAAGGAACAGAATAGTATCTTACAGTGGCTATAAGTTGGGAACTGTTTTCATCAATATTATGGAAGTACCTTAAGTCATCTATGTTCTCATCAATCTGTCCTTCTCCTTTGTCAACAAATCTCCAAGATACCTGAGTGAGTTTTGGAAAGGTGTCTCCCTTCCATGAACAGAGCTCAGCAATGCTCTTGAACATTTCAAGTGCAAGTCCAATAGATAATAAAGGCTGGAGTTAGCTCTTCCCAGCCCACTTTAATACCATCTTCTACTGAGAACCTCTGGCCAGATGATAACCAACTATGTCTCTTCCCCCCTTCATTTGTTATTTTCCTGCTATACAGTTTGCTGTCCACTCAGTTTCCTGTGAATGACTTTTTATTTTTCATCCCAGAATTGCATAGTTCTCTTCCTTTTATAAGTAAAAAAGGTTTTCACCTCTCCAGGTTTCCATTTCCTTATCTATAAAATGGGGATTAAGCCCTGGCTGGTGTAGCTCAGTGGACTGAGCATGGGCCTACAAACTGGAGGATCGTGGTTCCATTCCCAGTCAGGGCACATGCCTGGGTTGCAGGCCGGTTCCTTGCAGGCCAACTCCCAGCAGGGGACACATGAAAGCCAACCATACATTGATGTTTCTCTCCCTCTCTCCTTCCCTCTAAAGATAAGTAAATAAATAATAAATAAATAAAAATAAAAATAAAATGGGGATTATTATAGTCTTTGCAGGTGTCAGATATATCATGAGAACAAGCTGGGATTGAACATCTGATACCATTATGTAAACTGGAAACAAACATATTCATATCAGTCAGCTATGTACATATATACATGTATATCCATATCAGTTATATATATATATATTATGTCTGTAAACATAATTCTCATGTTTATACAAATATTAGCAAACAAGTCTGAAGAAGCCTCTAAAAATAGAAAGAAAATCACTGAAACGCTAGTGTTCCCAAAGGCTCTCAGATGCTGGGGACATACCTTTACAATAGGTGCTCACCTAGCCTCAGCTTGCATCTCAGTTACCTGTTTGAACCATAACAGCTTCAAACTCAGATGGCTGAGGTGGACAGAACTACAACGTCTGCATCCAGCAAGGCAAAAGCATCAAATGATAGCAGAGGGATTAGCACCCGTCATGTGTTATGTCTGCTGTTCTCACTGGCCTGTCCCCTAAGGTTTAACCCACACTGGGGAGTTTCTCCAAGCCTGCGGTTAGGGGTGGGGGTGGGGAGGAATCCGCTTCTTCTTCATATGGCTCTTATTTTTCTGTCTGTCTTCAGCAGAATAGTGGAGCTGAGGGGGAGCCGTGTTTGTGTGGCTTCTATACGTTTATTTTTAGCAGGAGCCAAGGTGGGGGAAGAGTGGCCTGGTATCCAGCATGAGGTTTCTTTCTGATCCTGAGTGAGTGGGCATCCTGACACCTCCAAGGCAGTCTGATTTCCGTCACTGTGGCAGGTCACTGTGATTCCTTTGGTCTCACTGGCGGATGGAGGCATCTGTCATCAGGGAGACCGGTTCAGAACTGTCCAGTCCAGGAGCGAAACAAAAAGTAGCTCTGAATTGCAAGACAGGAGGAGAGCTGCAGTCATCTGCATTTTTTCATCTAAATCGGGTTTCTCCTGCAAGCAGGTGGAGGGATGTACCTTACAGGGCCTCTGAGATTGGCTCCCAGCCAGTCTTATGCATTTCTCACAGCTGGCATCAAGATAAACTAATTTTTTTTACTAAATTGACCCCTATTACTTTCATTTTCATAGCTCATAACCAATTGATGGGATACAATTTAATACAATGCAATTAATGTTACCACATCCTTCATAGCAAAACATCACAAAAAAGGAGAAAGAGTTAAAATCTAAGTCTCCCACCAGTTCAGGTCGGGGTGGAGATAGGAAATAGAGAGGATGACATAAACCTAAGAGAAAAGAGAGGTCTAAGAAATAGAAGACGGAATTCTGTTGCCTATAGTGGGAGAGAAAGGCATTATAAAAAATGAGACAACAAATGGTCAGTAATTACTTCACTAAGCTACTTCTAAGAATTCAAGAAAGCTTCCTAAGGGAGATGACGTAAGTTGAGCCTTGAGAAGGAGAGAAGGAGGATGTGAAGCTGGTGAGATAAAGGAAGGCCGTTCCACGCAGAAGGGAAAATGTGAGTGGGGCGGAGGGCTGTGGAACTACAGAGGTGGCCCCACGATCTGACACCTGCCTTCACCTCCCTGTTAACTCCTACCATGCCCCTACACCCCGATAGGTTTCCTCAGTTATTTATCTTTACATCGATTTAAACCCACATATTTCTACTTAATGCAATGGAGTATAATCCACTCCTAGCATTATTTATATTAATGGTCAAATAGTTCCAGATTTCAGACATCAATAACCCTTCCAATATATCTTCTGTGTCTTGTTGACATATCCCCAACATTTTTTGAATACTTTCTTACCGTTTTTGCACAATTCATCTTGTACTTTTTCAGCTTCAGCTTTTTTAAAAAATATTTTATTTATTTATCTTTAGAGGGGAAGGGAAGGAGAAAGGGAGAGAAATATCAATGTATGGTTGCCTCTCATGCGTCCCCTGCCGGGAACTGGCCTGCAACCCAGGCATGGGCCCTGACTGGGAATAGAACCGCGATCCTCTGGTTCACAGGCCCGTGCTCAGTCCACTGAGCTACACCAGCCAGGGCTTCAGCTTCAGCTTTGATATTAATCTTTCCTGCAAGGAGCCCTGGTATTTTTCAGTGGCAAAAGGTGCTCAGGAGCCAACATCTGAGTACTAGTCGTGCTCATTGCTACTAGTATTTCAGGGCTTTCAACCTCCTTCACAGCCAGTAAAAGCACTAACAAAAATACACACATATTTCTGTATCTACCTATTTATATATTCCAGACAATTAGTTTATCTGATAATTCCAATTCCACTCTAACAGCACTGTGTTTATTTCAGCGATCCCCATTCCGTACTTATAACTCCACCAGGGAAATATCTGCCACCCACTCCCAATGATATATTTACTTATTTGTGCAATCATAAAACAGAGTTATTTCAGAATCAGTTGTCTATACCATTGTGAAAATAATTCCTACTAGAATTTAATATTTGTTGTTTCGGGAGTAAAGTTCATGCACCATACAATATCCAAATCTGAAGTGCACAGGTTAATGAATTTTAGTAAGTGCCCGCATCCATGAAACTCAGACTGCTACTAAGACATAAAAGGTTCCATCACTGGCGAAAGTTCTCTTTTGCTTCTTCCTGCTAAATCCTTTGTCCCAATATGTCAGTGTTTCCTGTTCTAGAAATTCATACATTAAAAAACCATACAGTGTGAAGTTTTTAGTATGCCTGTGTTCATTTACCCAATATATTGCCAGAAAGATTCACCCATGTGGTTGTATGATTCAATAGTTTCTTTTCATTTCATGGATTAATAATATTCCAGTGTGTAAAAATAATTTATCTGTTCCTTGGTTGATAGGTGTTTGGGTTGTTTTCCACTTCTGAACTATTATGAATGCTCTGGATATTTCCTATGAAGACTTGTGTGGAAATATAGTGTCATCTCTTTTGGAAAAATTGCTAGGAGTAAAATTGTTAGGAGTAAAATTGTTAGAACATAGGGAAGATGTATGCTCAACTTAAAAAAAAAACTAACAGTCTTCCAAATTGTACTATATTCCATTCCATCATTGCTGCTTGCTCAGTGTCTTTGAAAACAGTTAACGTTGTTGTTGTTTTCAGATTTAACCATTCCGTTAAGTGTGGAGTGGTACCTCTTAGATTTAATTGAATTGTCTGGCTGACTAATGATAGTGAATCATTTTACTTTTACTTACTGGCCATACATATTTCTTCCTTTCTAAAATCTTTCTTCAGGTCTTTTTTTAATTGAATTGCTTACCATTTATTATTATTATTATTACTATTATTATTATTATTATTATTATCATGATGATGATGATGTTATAGAGTACAAGTTCTTTGTCTTTTGCCAGGTATATGTTTTGCAAATGATTTCTCTCGGGCTACCCTCAGGTCCTGAAGACATTTTCTTAGATTTTCTTGTATAAGCTTTAAAAGCCTGGATTTTAAAATCAGGTCTATCATTGATATTAAATTAACATATTACATGATACAGAATAAAAAGTGCACCCAAGTTCACTTGTCTATGTGGGTATCCAGTTGTCCAAGCACATTTACTGAAGTCCTTCAGTGCCGCTGTCAACAACCCCGTGACTTGCGAGTGCAGGTGGATTTCTGGATCTCTGTGCTGTTTTACGTATGTAACTGTCCTTCCACAAATGCCGAACTGCCCTGATTAACCCAACTACGGAGTAAGTAGGACTCGAAGCAAGACAATATGGGTCCTCCTGTGCTACATTTTCTTTTATTCAAGACTATTCAGATTACCTCCCAGGTTATTTGCCCTTTTACATAAATTTTAGAACAGCTTATCAGGTTCTAAAATGGACACTAGCTGGGACTGTGATTTGCCTTGTGCTGGCCCAAGCACTCAGGGAAAGTGGGCATTCTGGCGACACCCAGTCTTCCAATCTGCTAACATAATGCAGCTCCCCCTTTGTTAATGTTTTCTAAATTTTTTATTCGTCTTTTGTGGATTCAGTAGAAAGAGTTTTTCATCTATTGCTGAATTTATTCTTAAGTATTTTATGTGTTTGGAGCTATTTTAAATGGAATTTTTAATTTTTATTCTGCTAATATTTGCTCTTAGTATATTAACTTTGTATACTGTGACCTTGTCAAATTAACTATTAGGGCAAGTAAATGTTTTGTATGTTCTTTAGGATTCACTAATCAGATCATCATGTCTGTTTAAAAGTTTATCGAGAGTTTTAATTCTTCTTTTCTAATCTCTATCTCATTTCCTGGACTATTGCACCTTCTTAAACTTCTATTTACAATGTAGAATAGAAATGGTGAGAGAGAATATCTTCACCTTGATCATTCTCTTAAAGAGAAAGTGAGAACTCAGATGAAAATGTGGAACTTCTCATAAATTTCATGCAGTCCTTGCATGGGGTCCACACCAGTCCCCTCTGTACTGTTCAAATATTAGTGTACGTGTTGTCAAAACAAGCACATGTGCCCTGCAAATATGTGGCTTCCTTGAGGTCAGAATATATGACTGAGTCATAGTTCTAGTCCAGGAACCTAGTGCAATGCCTCAAACATGCAAGAACTCCAGAAAGTTTTTTTTTAAAAAAAAGATAATAAATAATAAGATGACTGTAAAAGAAAACAAGATTGTTTTTAAGAGATAGCTCTAATCAGATCATAGGGCCTTATTTCCTGGGGGATATTCATGGAATACTTTTTCTAAGAGAAGATGCAGTGTGTTAATTTTTAAAAATGCATTTTTTGATACATAGGTTTGGGAGAGTCTGGATTAAACAGGAAATCAGATTTAATTATGTAATAAAGTCACCAACTTAGCCCTACACCTTACTTGTATAAACTTGTATGACCTTTCTATGTAACTAAGTTCCTTCATCATCCCAGTTTCTAATAATGGGGAAAAATAATAATGCAAACTTTCCAATTACAGGTAGTTCATTCTTTTCCAGTTTAAAAGTCTTCTCACTTTACTTAAAGTTTAAGCTCTCTTTCAAACCATTTTCTTTACCTGCATGTGATCTCTCACAATCTCCTCTTCAAAATGGTTCCTGGAATTGGGGTAAATGCCTCCCAGGCCTCCCATTGTTGAAGTCTGATTGAGGTCCGCTTGTCTTACCTGACTTGGGGCAGTGAGTTTTTTTCCTGTGTCTGGTTCTTCAGTGACTGTAACAGGTGTAACTAAGGCCTATTCTCTCAGCAAAATCAAAGGCATGAACACCCTAGTCTCACCCTCACTTCCAATGTTATGCCTCTCCTTGGCTCCCAAGGGCATGCTAAATCCTCTGATATTCAACTCTTTCATTCTGCTTTGCTGTCTTTCACATGGGTTCCCTTTGGTCATCTACTTCAGTGACTCATAACACATCCACTGTCTTGTTCTTTTTTGAATTCCCTCCACACCACATATCTGTCAAGGAAGATTACACTGGTAAAATCTCCTGCTTAAATATGTGTACAATCTTTCCTCTCTCATTCCAGCCACCTTCTATTGGCACAAGAGGGGATTTTGCAAGTCAGTGTGTTTTTCAGAGTTAAAACTGGTAAGGAGAGTGTGCACACCTTAGCATTGTAGGTTTCCTTTCGACCTACCTGGGGTTGAACGTCACCTCTCTGGCATCGCCTGGATCAAGGCCCATGAAGAGGGGAGCCAAAGGATCTAGGCTGCTCCGTTACCCTGTACCTCTCCTTACAAATATCTCTTTTTTCCCCTCACGAAAAGTATCATGCTCCTTTCTCTGTCTGGTAGGCATACTTCACACATCATTGCTTTCTGATTAACCTCCCAACTTTGTTTGTTCATTATTTTTGTAAAACATAGTGATCTGTGATTTCATTAAACCTGAATCTTAATATCTAAAAGATCTTTGGAAGGCAAGTATACCAACCACTATACCACCCATGTGAAAAGACCTTTTGGAATTTATAAATCCACTCTCTTTCTATAAAGCTGGGATTTCAAGAATTTTTCTAGCTTTGGTCTCCAGAAGTCCTCTAGTTGCATGTTGAGTATTGACTCTCTCTCTTCAAATTCCTCCTGAAATGATCCTAATTTTCTCTAAAGTACTAGGTGCTTCAGATTAAGCAGGGTGGTGATCACGGACAATGCAGAAGAGAAAAGCACATTACTAGCTTTATGTTACTCAGGACTTCTCAAATTTTTTAATGTGCTAACAGGTTTTATGACTCTATAAGCACAGAGGATATGGTCTATAGCATTTCCAACGTATTTAAACACAGATTCTTTCTTTTTAAAGAACATATGGCCGAACTAATAGTCCATTGGCAATACTCAAGAGCAAAAGACTGCATTGTAAAACAGGAAATACTGTTTGTGATGCCAGTTAAAGATGCCAGTTAAAGAGCCTACTTCATTGGTCCAGAAGAGAAGTGATGAAAATGGGAAGTGGACAAATGGCAGTAGCCATCAAGAGGAAAAACAGATTCCATAAGTATTTAGAAAATAAAATCACATGATCTGGTAAGAATAGTTACTCTAATGATATGGGATCCCAGTATTTTATCCAACAACATGTTTTATAAACTTTTAAATTTCAAGAAAGCAACTGAATGAAAACCAGAGGCATATCTATTTGAAATAGATATAGAAAAAAAACATAATTTTGGGGGGTTGACAGTGGAGGGAAATTTTTTCCAAGATACTTAATTATGTTTTATTCTGTTCTTAGTCCCTAAAATGTATAAAGTTCCCCTTGACTTCTCAAGATATTTAAAAATAGACCTGCCAATGGAATGAGGAAGATTGAAAAAATGCTTAAATGAGCAGGTCTGTAAAATTCTTGATCAAAACCAATTTTAATATTTTAAGCACCAATTTTTCTTCTAACAACATGTTGGAATATTTTTTATAGTCCTCTATTGGTTTATATTTTTCAATTACCAAGCCTAGTATGATGTTTATTGTAATGTAATTTAAACATAGAAGAGAAAAACAAGGCAAATTTAGTCATAAAATCACATTAACTAATATTATTAAATATGGTGTAAGACACTGCAAATGTTTTGAGATTAATAGAAGTGCATCATCAGAATAGAATTGGTGATTTTTAAACTAAAACAATATTACTGTGCTTCTTTTTAGCAAGGATGGTGACAATTAGATAGGAATTATAATAAGATATGTTCCAGAAAATGGCCTATCCCTCTATATCTTTCATATAATGATAAAAAATAACGTGAAAAAAAACAATAAAGAAATAAATTGGGGAGAGTGGCAGATTGCCAGAAAAAAATAGCCATAATTACTTTCCTCCCCCCTTCCAGTTATTCATACCCCTTTGTAATCTGACTCTGCAGCTACTTGAATCAAAAGGGGAACTGCTTTCTGCCCTTTTGTATCTGGTTTGACTTTGTGACTTGCTCTGATAACAGAAGACAGTGGCCTTGACGGTTGCAAGCCTAAGTTTCAGTCGCCTTCATACCTCTACTCTCTGCTCAGGAACTCTTCCCAGTCTCCACGTGAACAAGCCTGGGCAAGATTGCTGGATGATGAAAAATATGGAACCTTTAAGGCCATGGAATGTGTCATCCCAACTGAAGCCATACTAGACCAACCAGCTCTAATAATAATTAGGTGCAGTTACATCAGTAAGACCAGCTGAGAACACAACTGCCCAGATAGACCTGGCCCAAATGTCCAATCTGCATAATTATAAAATAAATACACAGTTGTTGTTTTAAACCACTAAATTGCGGGGGGGGGGGATGATTTGTTATTCAGTAACTGATTCAATAGTTCAGATGGTTTCTCTTCTTAACTATTTTAGTCACCTCTTAGTATTCTACCTCCCTTCTGCTTTTCTGCTTTCATCCTGCCTACATATTGCTGTCAATTTAATTTCCTAAATACTATTTTTATCCTATTGTTTCTTACTCAATAAAACCTTTAATGGCTTCTGATTGCCCATATAACAGTCTCAATCATTTTATTCTGTTATACAAGGTCTTTCATTATTTCTCCACAACTTAAATTTTGGATCTAAGCTTCTGCTACTTGTCTTCACTGACCTTCGGTTTTGTTAAAACTAGTTATGATAAGTCCTAGACTATAAGACACCATTGATTGAAGAGTCCATCATTCGTTTAATACACATCTCAATCCACAGCCTAGTAGATAATGTTTCTTTTGAAATTGACTCTAAGATAGCTCCCTGTATTCTAGACATTAAAATATAAAAAAGGAAATGTGACTGAGAATTAAGGATAGAGTCCTCATTGTTTTCCATATGCCTTATATTTTTTGCTTTTTGTTCCCCTCTAGAACAATTTCCTCTGTTCTATATGATGCAGGTATACATATTGAAATCCTACCTATCTAAAATCTGCTCAAATGTCCCTTGTCTTACAGATTCTGAAGAACCATTCTCTTCACTGAAGTGAATGTAATCACCTTATATGAACTCTCCTAGAAAATTATTAGAATCACTCACAAGCACTTGTCACCTCCTACTCTGTACTGGCAACACTTTCTCTTTGCTATTAGTTAAGGGCAATTCAACTTGTATTGAGTATTTCATACCCTCTTTTTGTCAGGCCAACTCAAAGTTCTAAGTACGACGTCTATTGGATATTGCACACTATATATTTGTTAAGCAAATAGCTCGGTGAAAAACACACAATGAACCTCCAGTTTTTAACACTTTATTTTCATTTTGTTACTAATTAACCATGTGACCTTAGAGAATTTGCTTAACGTCGTAGGGCAGAGGCCTCAAATGACATAATAGATGAGACAATGACTGGGTGAATACTCTGCATAAATTATAAACTGTAAGATCAGTTCCAGATATTAGCATGGCTTCCTCTTCTGAGAAATGAGATGGTTGACCCTAATCTATTTCAAAAACAGTCTCTAAGTAGCACTCCACAATGCTATGAACACAAAGTGCTGTTTTTCCTGAAGTCTGTTGGCTCAAAGAGTGGGGTCACTTAAAAACCAGTTACAGAACCTGCCCCAGAAAGCTGCTCTTGGTGGCTGATGTTCTAGTGAATCCTACCATGATGATCATTTCAGATAGCTTCGCCCCGTGCAGGCAGGTCCAATGAATGAGACCAGAAGTGTTACAAACCAGTGCTAATCAGGCCTCTTTCCTGTACTCTGACGCCAGAGAAGCCATTCTCACAGAAACAGTCAGGTGTTATTACGGCAAAATAAGTCACCCAAGAGTTTGGTTCAGAACTTTTTTATTAGCTATAACTTTTATTAATAAAAGTAGATTAAATATATTAAGAGTTCAATATTTTAAACAATCACCCTTAGGAAATAGGCATACAGCAATAGGTGTTGGCCGTAACAATACACCATAATTAATAAGAGAACTACAGAGTCTTGAGCCCTACATCTCTGCATTGTGACAGGCTTTCCAGTTCAGTTCAATATGGTTCAAATCATTCCACTTTAATTCCATTTATATTTGTTTCAACTCCAGGCCACATGATGATATTGTAGAAAGAACATAGTCTTCTTATCTTAGAATTCATGGCCTTCAACATTGACTACTGTTTGTATGACATTTGGCAACCTACCTAATCTCTCAAAACTTTAATTTCCTCTTCTGCAAAAAGGGGGATAATAATATTATCTCTTATAAAAGGCAGCTATAATAATGGGAGCCCAGTCCTAAGGCAGTGCGGGCCCTGACAGAGGAGGGGAGCCCTGTGGGAGGTGCTTCTGTTTCTTGTCTGCCCTGTAAGCCCCTGAACAAGCAGCCGTGTCGGAGCTGGTGCATGTGGGTCGTCAGTCAATTGGAGGGTTTCCGTAAGGCCTGTGCTATGTGCAACATGAGATTCTGTACCTCTTTCTGCCAGAGACTCTTGAAACTAGCTCTGGGCCTGAGAACAGAACAGTAATCCCAGAGCTGCTACTGTGTAGATAGAAGCATCCTTGCTCCAAGGGGGTGCCTCTGTAATGTGCAAGAGTTGGTGCAGCAGAGCACTGGAACTAGATTGAGATGGAATTGACCCAGGAAGGACAGAGACTTGTTTGTGATAGCCCAGACAGAAGCTGGACTTGCAAAGTGAGTCTTTTGAGCTTTATGTAAGAATAGCAGACAACAGGGAGGCCATGGTTATGGATATCTCATGACCCGAGTACCATAGATTCCTGGCATGTTTCTGATCCTGTGGTCACTCAAAGACAAGAGACAAGTTATTGAGGCAAGAGTTTTGTGAGAATTTAGATTTCTTGACTTTTGGCTTTTGTGCTTTTCTGCTGTTTCCCAGAAGCCCTTTCCTCCTAAGGCTCCAGACTACGTTTGGCCCCCAGAAAACTCTACATGGGGCAGGGAAGGCAGAAGTGAAGCAGCAGTGTTGTGTACACTGAAAGGTGGCCTGGGGTCAGGAGTAGTTGCAGTTCACTCACGTTCTCACAGGTGCATTGGCTCACCTGGGTGGTGCGTGGCTGCAATGAAGCCAATGCTCCTTTATGTCCCCTAGGCTTCCTCCTCTGGCTTCTTCAACTCCTGGGCCAAGATCCTGTCCACTTCCATGAAAAGGAGGTGACTTCTGCAGATCACTTACACTAACAGAGTTGGAGACTTGGAGGTACATGACACTTCTGTGAATTTCACTTTGTCCTCATGGATTCAGTTTTCCCAGGCCTGATCCCATTTCCTTTCACACTGTCATGCCTGCCAATGTCATCCCAAAACTAGATGCCAAAGCAATGGCTCTATGTAAATTGCTTCACCAGGAACCGGAATGCTACATGGTCAAACCCCTTTGATAAGCCTATTTTTGGATACCACTTCCAAAGCAGAAAATCCCTTAAGCCAATTGTTATCAGGAGAGAATGAAGACAGACACTATCACTAGATTTGATGTTTTCTGAAGAGCTGGAAATTCAAATTCTGCAAAACCTCCCAATTTGAAATGTCTATAACAACAACAAAACCAAAAACTAACCTTTTTCAAAATCAATGTTTAAACCTAACAAATCCTGTTTATAGGCCAGATTTAGTCCAGGTGAAATAGGAACTTGAGTCCTGGGTTCAAATCCCTACACCACCGCTTACTAGGTACACGTTACTTCTGTAACACAATCTCCCTTAATCTACAACATGAGACTAACAGCAGGAGTCTCATAGGATGTTTATGAGAATCCATTGTGATACTAATATATTTTCTTGTTCCCAGGACACAGCTGAATGTAAGATGGGCTATTATTTTATGTGTCCCTTAAAAGCAGAAAACATGGCTGAGAATTAAGCTATGATACCACGCTTCCTTGTCACTTAGAATTACCTTAGAACTCTTGAAAGAAATCTTTCAGTGTTAATTTGATATAATTATCACTTATCACCCGTGGGTGATATATACAGGAAATATAAGTAAAATAATTTGGTTTGGTAGTCTTAAAATTGCCCTACATTATGAGTTTGATAACTATGATTCTTTGACCCTGTTTTTCCACACAGTATCTATCACCCTTGGTCCTACTAAGAGTATTGGTGATGATAAAGCATTTCTTAAAGAAGGGCTGACTCCACCACTGTCTCCAGGAACTTTTTCCAAGTTGCTGACACTCCCAGTGAGAGTTTTCATGGTGACACTTTCTTGATCTTGCCAGAAAATGTCAAAATGAGAATTTTCAGACAACACAGAAACTTCTATTCTTTTGTAAATGGTTCTTAAGTTAAAAATTGTTGGCTAAATATTCAAAGGATTTCAGTTGTTCAGTTACTTACCAGGACTAACAACAAAGGTTTGTGCATGTACAAACATTGGCAGCTATGTAACAACTGTCATTTGGCTGAGGATGACTGTCAAAATATCATTTATTGTAAGATATTTCCCTACATTTTAAGTGTAAAAAACAGTATATAGCATTTTATCCCACACAGTCTCTGCAAAGCCCTTAGAAGGTAAAGGAATACCAAAGTACTTGATAAATAAAGATACAATCTATATAGAGGAAAAAAGCTAGCATTTTTACTCAAGTCTCAGTTTTATCATGAAATACCTATGAGGTCTATCTGGAAAAAGTCCAGCCATTGTTAATATAACTAGAATGGTTTTAATGACATCAATATAACCTGGCAGCAAAGGAGAGTGTACTGGAATGCACTTGTATGAACAATGACAACTTCGCTGGTACTGGTCAGTAGGGTTGGTAGATGCCATTGAGTGAGCATGTGTACTGTGTGGCTGTGCATTAAAAATGACTGAGTGAGTAGAATAATGAATCTGCATCAAATTTCCATCAAGATTAAATGCTACTCCATGGGAACCACTCAGATGATTCAGAAGGCTGCAACTATGGGCAACTGGTGATTGGCAGCTTCATCACAACACGCACCCACTCAAGCATCATGTCTCATGCAGAGTTTTTTGGCCAAACATCAAATGACCCAGGTGACTCAGCCCCCGTCCAGCCCAGATTTGGTGCCCTGCAACTTCTGGCTTTTCCCAAAGCTAAAAACCACCTTTGAAAGTGAAAAGATTTCAGACCATTGATGAGATTCAGGAAAATACAACCAGACAGCTGATGGCAGTTGGAAGAACTGTGTGAGGTTCCAAGGTGCCTACTTTGAAGGGGACTGAGGTGCCATTGTCCTGTATACAATGTTTCTTGTATCTTCTTCAGTAAATGTCTCTCTTTTTCATAGTGCATGGCTGAATACCTTCTGGACAGACCTCATACATGGCCTTCCTTAAGATGTTAAACTTTTTACATATAAGGAGGTATAACCTGAGCTGTATTGATTGCAGGTGACAGTACACATGAACGGAAGCTGGAAGAATCAAAGCTGGAGGTGGGGAGAGGCGCACGGTGGATTGATGGATTGGGTTTCTTTGGGAAGGGCAGATTGAACCAGTCAAGGTCCTTGGAAAAGTAAAGCTAAGTAAAACCTGTAATACTGTTTTTTGCTATAAATATAACCACTCTTCTCACTTTCAACAAAAGTGAGAAGAGATGGGAAAACTTGATCAGAAAAAATAACAGACAAAATAGGCCAAAGGTGGACATTCTAGCGGGGCAGTCCCAGACACCTTGGATCAAAGCGGTTCTGTCTCCCAGGCTGTGTGGGCTTAGCGAGTCCAGGAAGAGTCGCTGTTAGTGATCTGGGGTTTCAGGGACCCCATTTCTCCATTTAACTTGAATCCAAAAGACCCTCCTCTGAGGAAAAAAAAAAAGCAATAATGCCTCAGGCTTTTAGTTCTGAATTTTATCAGTTTGACCCCTCCCAACCCTAAGTCCCTGGGTGTGTCAGACTTGGAGAACAAGGCCCGTGTCTGAGAGAAATCTGTCAGAGGCAGGGTCACCCCTCGCCCAACCCAGCTCCCACTGTTACAGAAGGGTCCGCACGCGGAACGCATTGCGTATTTCATTTACCACGATTGTCCAACAGCTGTACAATCGATGTGGTGGAAGATATGAATATTGCTCAGAGAGCAGCATAAACGTCCACAGTGATCTGCACATGTGAATAAGGGTGGCCCTGCCTGCATAGTAATTGGTATTATTATTGGAGTGAATGGCAAAGCCGCATATGGATGAATGGGTAGGGCTGTGAGAGGGGGCAGGCTGAGAGACTGATGGTAGATTTTACTTTCTCTCGTGTGTGCCCATCCCTTCAAACAACCGGCCGGAGGAGGTGGGAGGGAGGGGCGAGCAGTGGGGATGTAGTGGAGGAAGAGCGAAGCTGTTTACCCACTATTCTCTCCCATGCCTTTCCTCTCTGGTAGCGCCCACTCCCGTTGATTGCCGCAAAGTATATCGCATATCCCCCCCCGGAAAAAAATAAATCTATCTGTTAGGGAAGGGTAGAAGGATACACTCAGGTGAAGGAGGTGGGGGCGCAGAGGAGACATAGGGAAGAGAAACACTTCAGGTTAATTGAAGCTGAGAATATAAAATACTCATCTTAAAGTGTGTGCTTCAGTTAGGAGAAGGAAAGTGTCGAGATCATAATGTTGTCTGTGTAGGATTCAACACAGCACGGGTGTTTTAAAACAAGGGGTAATCATTTCTCACGGAGAAATTATAAGCTACAGCTTCAGGCTCAGGACAAACGCCCCCGGAGACTTTCATTTCCCCCGGGGAGATGCAGCGAGACACAGGATTGTTAGTGGCTGAGTCCCTTGAACCGAATGGCAGAGTTAGGGACAGAGGGAATGATATAGTTTAATTCGTTGAGTGCTTTACTCATTCAGAAAAAAAATTAAACATAATTCTATAATTCTGAGAAGTAGGAGGCAAGACATTTTGGTTTGGACAATTAAACTGTCTGACTTCTTAAGAGACACTGCAAGGCACACTGGTCAACTGATTACACTTTGTAATCAGGAAATAACACAACAGTGTGACAATGATTTCTTTGGCAAAGCTGGCTATGTTCTTTCTTTTAGAGATGCGACCTTTCTGAGCCTAATACAAAAACAGCCCCTGCCCCTCAGAAAGCTCTTTGGCTTGCTTGCTCTCATCCTGTACGGATCCATGTGGCAGCTGAATGGCTGTTAGGTCTCTGTTTAAAGATTCATTTTTTACTAGAAATAATTTCTCTAAAGTAATAAACAATGCACTGTATAACACCAAGTTTAAAATTCTTAGAAATAAAGGCAGGAAATTAGTTACAATTACTCACATAGTTCTTAAAAATGGCAACACATGAGAAGAAAGAGCGGTCCCTCTCACCCTTTTTTTTTTGAAGACCATCTTTGTTTACTTCATTCCCAAGTATTAAGAGATTGCATGAGCCATTTGCATAGGATAACTAACATATACCACATCATTTGCACGTCTGCAAGTACACGTGAGTAACCGTAATTACACGTGACACCAATTACTCTATTACTTTGTATTAAATTATAATGGAAAATTCCACTAGAGAATTGAAGCCTAATTGCATCTTAATTTGCATAATTTTGCATATTAATTACATCTCAGATGAATAATAAATTTCAGCAGATTTTTAATTTATGCATAGACACAAAAACAAGTGGAGAAATAATTTAGAAAAAAAATACCAGCAACTATTACTTAGGGCATTCAACTAATTTTGCTTAGTTTAGCAAAACAAAACTTGGTTTGTTTAATATAGCATCTTTAGGCTGATTGCTGTTCATTGCGCAATGTGTCAGTCTTAAAAGATAGGTGCAGACATGGCTTTTTTAAAAATAAAAAAGTGTTCGATTACAGCATTTTAAATTTGGGATTTTATATTTTGATAGAACTGTTTTGGGGACAGCATTGTTTAGTTGGAAGTATCTTCCATCGTGATACATTTTTATTGAGGCTTAATTTCTGCTGCAGTTATTTTAAATGCAAGAGATGACAAAAAATAGAATGTAAAACTATCATGGTGAGGAAGATCACTAATGTGTCAAATGCTTTGTAGTTCTGGAACTCTGCAGTCACTCAAGATTGTTTTAGCAATTTTGCCTGAACAATTCAGAGTGAGAAATTCCGTACATTTTTTGTTTTGCAGAGTATTACAATGCACAGGGATGGTTTTCAAGGACTACCATTATTTTCTAATTGTTTTCTTTGTTTTTCTTTGCCGGCCTGGTAAACAGCAACAACTCTCTAGCACTTTGAGTGCTAGAGACTGTTTGAAATGTAGTCACCCTGGCTTTGGATTTATTAAATAAACGGAAAGTTTATTTCTCTGAGATAATCAATGCACTTTAGTTACATCGCTGAACCTAGGTGAACAGTCCTAAGAAAACATAATTGTGAGGGTCCTCAGATGACGGTATGTAACTGAAAATTCATTTCAGTCACCTCTCGCCTAAACCCGAGCCTGTGGCTTGGTACCTGGCAGCACCGGGAGAGCAGGGGAAACCCTCAGCTCTGCCTTCACCAAGTCTAACACTGTGATCATTTGCCAAATTATACAAAAGAAGAGGACGACAACGTCCTAATAAATCAGGAAACTGTCAAGATTAATAATCGCAGCCGTCATCTGGTTTCCTATAAAAGCCCTACTGGCATCAGAAATTTCCCATTTTGTTTGGCGGTGCTGCTGGTGCAGAAACTGGACCTGCGCCAGCGTGGTGCCAGGCGACCTCGAAGAGGCCATTCTATATGTCTTTTATCACATTAATCTGGATTTCACAACTGTGCTGGTTCAAAGGGCTGTAAGCAAGAATTCTTCACAACATATGTTCCCCTTCTCCCATTACCGATTGCTGTTATCAGTTGCTATTTGACAGACGACACTTTGAGCGATGGGTTTGGATTTATCTTTGTTTCCTTCTATTTCAATATTTTCCGAGGGCACCAGAAAAAAAAAGTTTGTCTTGTTCTTAAGCAAACTATGACCAAGGGAAACATAAAGCCCAGTCAGTGATTTCTTTATTACATGCATTTCTCTTAGGTACTTGACTCTGTTCTTCGGTTTCTGTTAGGCTACAGCCCTAACAGCACCTTTAATTATTTGAACGCTTAAAAGCTGAAATACTTTCGCTCTCAAAAATAGAACTGCATCGATGATTGCATCTGTCCCTTTACTTTTTTTGTTCAACCGTCTCCACCAGGTTCTTACATTAAAGAGATTTGAACCAGAGGAAATCTTCAAAAGACCTAATCTTTCCAACATTTAAACAATGGTTCCCCCTTGTGGCAAGGCTGGAGTACTGCGATTTGAGAAAGTGAGGAAGTAAAATCTCTTGCAACATGAACTCGGATTTACTATGAAATATACGTAATTAAACTATTTGCAGATTGTATTTCAAAGCCTTTCCCCATCTCTAGGGGCTTTCCCAGCCAGGTACAAGGACCTCTCCTTTGGGAGAGAGTGTCCGTATTTTAGGACAATTTTGAAGATGTTAGNGAAATCTTCAAAAGACCTAATCTTTCCAACATTTAAACAATGGTTCCCCCTTGTGGCAAGGCTGGAGTACTGCGATTTGAGAAAGTGAGGAAGTAAAATCTCTTGCAACATGAACTCGGATTTACTATGAAATATACGGAATTAAACTATTTGCAGATTGTATTTCAAAGCCTTTCCCCATCTCTAGGGACTTTCCCAGCCAGGTACAAGGACCTCTCCTTTGGGAGAGAGTGTCCGTATTTTAGGACAATTTTGAAGATGTTAGTGTACATGTTGGGGGACAAAAAGCACTCTTGGCTTTCACTGAAAAGCTTCAGAAATGAATTTAAAACTTCATTATTCATTCTATTTTCTCACGAGGGAACACTACAAGTGTAGAATTAAAATCTAGACTATGCTTGTTCTTTCAGGCGATTTATCCTCAAAGTTCATCGGAGACAGAAAAATCTCACACTTAACCGATTGCTCAAAGATGGTCTTTGCAAACACCTTTGATATACGCTCTCAAAGATTTATTTTGAGTCAGATGTCCCCAGGGACCACCATCTTACCCTCTTCAAATTACTGTGATAAAGAGCATTCTTCTGACACAGCAACCGTAAACAGCTCACAAATGCTTTCTTTTCGGTGTTAAGCTATGTTCGGAACGGCAACAGCCAAGAGATGTCCCTTAAGTAGATTTTTTTTTTCCTTAAGATCATGTTTAATGTAAAAGAAAACTGTTGTTAGCAGCAGAGACAAGAAGCTGCTCTGTGGTCATGTGACCATAAGTACCTAGGAAGGATCAAGATGGATGCGATGGTTTTTTTTAGTATACTTCAAAATCCTGAGTAATAAAAATACCATCTTTCAATTCTACTCTAAGGATCCTTTCTAAAGAATAAAAGCATTTGTATTTGTCAAGCTATTTTCAAGCCACAATCCTTCTCATTCGCCACAGAGTTTATTTATTTAGAAGTTTAACGTGGGAACTGGGGTTCGGAGGGAAATGGACACTTTCGCTGGATGTCCTGGGGAGGGTGGTGGAAAGTGAGCCAGTTGCCAAAAAGCAAGAACTTGGAAATCGTATTACTCCCAACATGGTACCTACTCTCCCGTTTACAACCCTTGCTCCCCTGCTCCCCACCTCCCTGGCCCACCTCAGCCTCTGTCACCAAGTTACAAATCTCTCCCCTTCCTTGCCAAGGCAGCAAGAACACCACAGGCCACCTCGAGCACTACTGACCAGCTTTCATTTTGTGCAGAAGAATGCAGGCAGTTAATTTTTAACTACCCACCTGCAAAGTGAGTCACACAGAGAGCTCACACAACGAAGGGAGGTTATATATTCAGGAAAGGGGACTAGCATCAACTTCATTTTAGCCGGAATTCCAAAATCGAGAAGAGTGACTTTCTTCAAAGAGAGAACTTTAAAAAAAATGCAAGGTGGTTCTTTGTTATTCCTTCTACCCCTCCAGGAGGTTGGGAGGCGCCCCCTCCACCTCCCTTTGCCATGCTGTCCCAGGTCCATTGTGAATCTCCCCAAGGGGTTAGTGCCCAAACAGTTGCCTAGGATTGCTTTCCCTAGACTTTTCTTTCTGCCTTTTGGTGTATTGTAATAATACAAAAGTAAATGGCCATGGTAAGCTCCTCCTACAAATGCACAGTTATTAGCATCTCGCAGATATTTTTAAAAATAATCAGAGCTTTGGCTGGTGTAGCTCAGTGGATTGAGTGCAGGCCTGTGAACCATAGGGTTGCAGGTTTGATTCCCAGTCAGGGCACATGCCTGGATTGCGGGCCAGGTCCCCAGTTGGGGACCACGTGAGGGGCAACCACACACTGATGTTTCTCTCACTCTCTTTCTCCTTCCCTTTCCTTCTCTATAAATAAGTAAATAAAATCTTTAAAAAAATAAAACAATCAACTCGTTCTACAGGGTGCATGCCCTCAAACTCTTAATCTCTCCCTGTCCTTGCCTTTGCTGTCTCCATCCCTCCCTCTCTCTCAGGTGAGCAGGGGAAAGCCCAGTGATTCCTTGTAGCCGCATGGGAGGGGAATTCTAGACACGATAGGAAGTGGATCTGATCACATCCACACACGCTGGCAGTGAGGGCACGCGCTCAAGAAGATGTAAATTTCCCAACTCTTCTTTCGATGTTCAACCCCCAAACCATCATAACACCACATACAGGGTTGGCGAAAGTAAGTTTACAGCTGTGAGTATGCAAACACAGTTTAATCTTATATCATTCTTTATTAATTACTGTACTGTTTTGCATACAAACGACCGTAAACCTACTTTTGCCCCATATGCTCAACATATATGTTGGTGTGTATGTATATATATATATATGAAAAACATTTTCTTCTGTTTCAATATTTATATATATCTGCATACATGTATACAAATTTGTATACATACACACACACATACTTGTTGAGATCTAAATTTGGGGGGCCCTATTCCAATTAAGACCACAAACTAGGGTTTAAATATGGGGAAGCAATATGTATTTCTTGCTGGTCTTGCTTTTGGCCCACCCCTTCTACTTCTCAGATTCTCTTGATGAACTTGATTCCCGATAGGTAGGGCTCAGAGCCCCATAGCTATCATGGGCTTGTGGTTCTTCATACTTAGAAAGCCTTTTGGAAATTATCTGCCTCACCCTTCCAAATGCACAGAAGAGGGAAGTGAGTTGCGCAGGACACAACAAACCGGTCTCCTGGCTTTTCCAGGGCCTGTGCCTTTCCTGTTCAGGCCAGGAGACTGAGAGGAGGGAAAATCCCATGGCAACTGCATTTTTTAAAAGAGAATTTTTAGAGGTAATCTAATTACTTTATATCGCATTAAGAAAGAGAGAAGGGAAAGGACAGCAGACCGCCCAAACCAGCAGGGCAAACTCTGTGGAAAACTTGGTTTTCGTTTACTGGGCATAGCCTTGGGAGCCAGACCAGGGCCCTAGGAATGAATATCCAGGACTGATCCATTCTTGGCAGAAACTATTTTGGGGGTGAGTTAAGCCATCCACTAGCCTTTTTTCCCCCCTCTCATCTTCCTGATAAAAATGAGTGTTTAAAAACTGTGCTAAAATTTTCAAAAACACCTTAAAAAGATTCCATTACTTAAAGTGATTTGGATAATTGTGTTCAATGGTAGCCATTATTTAAAAATATAATTAGTTGCTGAACTCAGAGAAGGAGGGAAATTTCTGCAGGTGTTTCTCATTATTTGCTATGCATACAAAATATCTGCATAAATTACCATTATTATTCCAATGTATACTAAGAGACAATAAAGCATTAGCAAGCAAAGAAGAACGCTGTTGACCCGCAGACTGTGAGAGAGGCCTGGATCGGCAGTAATGGTGTGCTGGCCTCCGGAGCTATTGCTGCACATGCACGACGCTTTCAGAATGGAAAGAAACAATGTTTTCACCTGTAACAATATTGCATATGGAACGCAACTCCATCAGAAAGATATTGAATGTGGAGGAGGGGGGCGGAAAGAAACAGCCACGAAACAATGTGCAAAGAAATAGTGTCTGCTCTAATTGTTTCAAGAGCTTTACACACACTCTAGGTGGGTATTTGGGCATATTTCTTTGATTTAAAGCACCCACAGAATGCATAAATGTTTTTTTAAAAATATGTGTGGAGGATTTTACATTTTTATTTCATGATATTTCTAGAGTTTGACGGTGGTGGTTAGCGCTGTCCAACAGAAACCTCTGTGATGGGGGAAATGTTCAATGTCTGCCCAACTCAACACCATTAGCCACTCGTGGATATAGGCACTTAAAATGTGGCCAGTGTGACTAAGGAACTAATTTTTTAAAATCTAATTTTAATAAATTTAAATAACCATATGCTGAATTGGACAGCACGGGACAACTTAATCTCATTGAATTGTCCGTGTCGATAAGCATAGCTAATATCTTTTGAGTACTTACTACATACCAGGCACTGGGCTAAGCCTTATCTCATTTAATCATCATAACACCTTTACGAGGTCGGTACTATTATGGTTGAGGACATGAAGGTCCATAGAAATTATGTTACTTATCTTGAAGTCACCAGACTAGCATGTGAAGGAGTCAGGATATAATTTAGACAGTCTGACTCCAGACTTTTCCCCAGGGAACTCTTCTTGTTAAGGTGGCATCAAGAAACATCCTATTGAGCCCTGGCTGAAGTAGCTCAGTGGATTGAGCACGGGCCTGCGAAGCAAAGGATAACGGTTCAATTCCCAGTCAGGGCACATGCCTAGGTTGTGGGCCAGTTCCCCACAGGGGACACATGAGAGGAAACCACACATTGATGTTTCTCTCCCTCTCTCTTTCCCTTCCCCTCTAAAAATAAATAAATAAAACATTTAAAAAAAAAGAAACATCCTATTGAATTTACTCTATTTATCTACAATCAATCCATTTCTGTAGGTATATAGTGGGAGATCAAGTGATGAATATATTATAAAGAAATACGCCCTGGCTGGTGTGGCTCAGTGGATTGAGCGCGGGCTGCAAACCAAGGGGTCGCTGGTTTGGTTTCTGGTTGGGGCACGTGCCTGGGTTGTGGGCCAGGTCTCCAGTGAGGGCCACATGAGAGGCAGCCACAGGTTGATGCTTCTGTCTCTCTTTCTCCCTCCCTTCTCCTCTGCCTAAAAATAAATAAATAAAATCTTTAAAAAAAAAGAAATATGACACATGAAGGGAAGATTACCCAATGATCAGTTGGTCTAAATATTGACAAGAGAGAAGCCCAGAGGAACTGAATTCAACTACATTAGTCAGTGGTTGGCAAGCCTACAACCAAGACCATTGAGCTACATATCGAGTGACCCAAACGGCATGCCACATAATACACATTCACAAAGTGGTGAGTTTGTGCTCTCTAGGGTAATCTGATGCAGCAACCAAGAAGGAAGACATGGAAGGCATGTTAGGGTCTGGTCATTTGTTGACAAAGAACAAATGAAAAGCATTAACTGGGAAGTGAAAGCAAGTTGCTGACAGTTTAATACATAATTCTGCTCTTCATTTATCACCCTTGCTCTCTATGAGTAATGCTTCACCAAAATACTCCCGCCCCGGATAGTTCAAGAATTCACAAACCTTCTCATGCTTAAGGCTCATCCAAGAAAGGAATGGTGGATCCTAAAAGGTTGGTCAAGATAATAAAGAAGGTAGAAAATGGGTTCATTTTATTCATTACTCTCCTGTTGCAGTGGGTATTAGCAACATTCCTGGAATTCATGGAATCTTCCTGTGAGTTCTACACATTTGCATATCTTTTTAAAAAGATTTTATTTATTTATCTTTAGAGAGGAAGGGAAGGAGAAAGGGAGAGAGATAACAATGTATGATTGCCTCTCATGCGTCCCCTGCTGGGAACTGGCCTGCAACCCAGGCATGTGCCCTGTCTGGGAATCGAACCTCGATCATGTGCTTCGCAGGCCCATGCTCAATCCACTGAGCTATGCCAGCCAGGGCACATTTGCATATCTTTTAAGTGGACATGTAGAAATACAGAACCCCTTTGGACTAGTGGGGCCCAGAACAAAGAAGAAACCTTCCTTTCACTTCTTAACTGTGTATTTGGCATTTTGCACATCCTGGTTTGGTAAAATTACTTCCACTGAACTTCAGGGAGGTTAAGGAACTTGCCCCAAATCACGTAGCTCATGAGTAAAAAAAGCTTGGGTTTGATTTCAGATGTGTTAAGTTTTGAAAACTGGCACTCTTTTAACTACTCTGATCTGCTTCTCCCCGCCGTACAGTAAGGTCTGTGATACTGGCTAGGAATTCTGCATTGAGTACGGCCTCATTTTTGATGTTCATAACAGTCAGAGTTTCAGAGACATAAACCGATTCATCATACTTGCATAAAAACATATCTCAAAATGCTGGCCGATGTTGTTCCTTCCAACTAAATGAGCCTCCACACTCTATCCCTACCCACTGCCTTGTGCAATCTCCCACGATGTTCCAAATGTCTGACTTTTCACAGTCATCTGACTGTTCTCCTGCCCCAACTTCCTCTTAGGCACAGAGTTAATTAGCCTTCCCTTGAGCTCCCACGGGCATTCTTCTGTGTTTGTGCCTATTGCACGGAATTACGGTCGTTCGTTTGGGTACCCATATTCTCCCCACTGCTTCTCACAGGTGTGTTCAATCGTGGTCTGTTCTGTATCTTCAGTAATTGAGGAGGTGCCTACACACAGGTGCTTAAATATGGGTTGAATTGAACCAGCCAGTTCACACGAACTCTTGCCAACACTCATTAAACCAACATACACATCAACCTCATATCTGCAACATTATTGAGTGAGCTAACCATGACAATGACATTTTCATATATGTATTTATATATTAGTTATATAATTGTTTGCTTTTTGACTCTGTTACACAGGAGTAGGGGCCTTTTAAGTGAGTAACTTATTTATATTAGGATAGCACATATAATAAGAGCACGTTAGGTCCCAGTTTTTATATCACCCAAAGTTCTTTGCAATGTTATTATTTTTGTCTTACTATGATGAGGGCCTAGAAGACTGTTTCTGAGAAAAGTAGACTAGTTAACTCAAGGTAGGGTAGTGTGTTCCAAAAAAAGAATACAGACTGGAGCCAGACAGCCAGTTCCCCCTCCTCCTTACTGGCTTTGTGACTGAACTGTACCCGGGTCTTAATTTATAAAGGTGAGTGAGTGATGACTTGGAGCAGTTGATGCCATTGACAAAAATGAGAGGCAGGACACACCGCTCCAGACCACAGGAGGAAGTACCAAGTTCAGTCAGGAGGCAGAAGAGGAGAGGAAATCCCAGATCACGGCCCTTAGTCAGGTTTCTTTGAGAGTAGCTTCAATGCGGGGCAGAATCAAGTCAAGAATCAGCTAATTTGAATAATTTCGGTAGGTTTGGGGCTACGGGGATGGTCTTTAATTGCTTGGACCTGGCCCTACAGTGATTCAGGACAAGGGAATGATTGGCTTGGTGTGTGGGAGTTGGATGAAGGGGGTAGTTGGAAGGCAAGCCTTTGGATTGGTTGGTTTGCATCTAGAAGCCATACTCCTGGCTGGGCCCTTTGCCATCTCTGAAAATTGGCTGGCCCTAGTAGAGGAAGCCTTTCTTTAGCCAGCAAGATTTTTGAAATGTCAAAACAGTATAGAAAATATCTTAAAACATGATTAATACAATGACTTTGACAAGTTGCCCAACCTCTTTGTCCCATTTTCATTTGTAAGATGGAGATAATAATAATTACCCCCATGGGGTTGTAGTGAGGATCAAATGAGTATCTATGTCTATCATATTGAATAGTATGTGACACATAGGGAATATGATGTAAAAATCAGTAATAGTATTTGTCACTTTAACACGCTCCCACAAAATAGGAGGTACTTGGAAAGGACTGAATGCATGAATGCATGAATGAGTGAATAAGTTCCCATGATTATGTACCTTAATGTTAAGCAACTAATATTTTCAACTTCTTAGAGACAGAAAATAAATCTGTGGGTAAAATTGGCGCTGGAGTGGAAAAATGAATCAAATCTAGAGAAGGGATAAGGTTCCCAGCAAGTGCAGGCCTTGCTGCCGTCTCCCTATAATGCTTCTTTCAGTTCATCTATCTCTGTCTCAATATTTAAGGCAGGCATTTGTCTTTCAGGTTCCTTTTGGCATCACTGCAGTCATCAAATGAAACATAATTTCCTCCATCCATAACCCGATGAAGTTTAGTTGGACTCGGTACCACCACTCTCGCTCCCAATTTAAAAAAGAAAATTTGCATCCTCAGACATCAGCGGCATGATACAACCTAAGAAATAAGTGTGCATTAGGCTTCCAAATAGACTTTTCCTTTATTATCTGTATATAGCATCTATCTAATGGAACTCGAAGCAACAGCATCCATCTCTTTCTACTGCCATTAAAATTCAGTGGAATCCAATGAACTCTCCTTGTTACAAGCATAGGCTCCAGTACCACGCTCGTCTTTTAATGAACCTGGCGTGCGGGTGCATACGATGTTTAGAGTAAGGGAACTGGATGACATTTCGTCTACCCCCTAAATTTCCAAAAAAGAAAACAGGTTCCAATGCCCATCTGCCATCTCTTAACGATTCTGGAAAAGGACTCATTTCTATGTATTAAAGACACCCAGAATAAATCTTGTTTTATTAAACGGGCATTGTGGCCCAATTAATGCAGATATTTTCCTGGTATCAATACAAGAAGCTTACTTCAATGAACAGTGACGCTTGGAAATGTCCATCTAATATACCCTTGAGGCAAAAAGCATGGAAGGAGTAATCCATATTATAACATGGATAAGTAACTTCTCTTCTTATTCATAGGAATAAGTAGCTGTATCAGAATGCACAGTGAATGGAGACTTTGAAGGTTGCCAACCTCTAGCTATGTGACTGAGTAAATGATTTGAACATTCAGAGCCTCTGTTTCCTCACCTGTCGAGTGAAGACATTGAACCAGGTGTTCAAGATCAAGCATTTCCTGGTTTGATGAGAGGGTTTATCCTCAAACTTTATGGCCCTAATTACCTACAGGTCACTTTAGTAAGTCTGAATATTAATGCCACTTCACACAGACCAAATACAGAATTAAGCAGACAACATGGTAATTTCATAAATATACTCTTTATACATTTATCTTTTTTAATCTTTTGAGGCCATTTCCCACAACAAGAGGGCCAATTTAAAACTGAGTTGAGTTATAGGTCTTTATATAGCATTCATTTTTACACACTTGAAGTAGAAAGTGTTAGCTATTTAATTAGTCAGATTCATAATTTAGTTTGTAAACTCAGAGACCATATCTGGGTTTTACATAATATTGATTACATGATCAGGGCTCATTAAAGGATAATAATTTAAAAATCACTTTTAAATGTTAGCTTTTTCTAGCTAATTTCCTTTCCATATGAATGCTTCGTATTTTAATATATCGCCCCTTTTCTCCTATTTATTTATTTATTTATGCTCTAGAAAACCAGTGAGAATTCACCTAGAATGATGACAAATTTAATGGAAATTTAAATGAAAGTGTAATCTTATTGGAATTTCATTTTTGATGACATAATAATAGGCTTATATAGCACCTTTCATCTATGGACCTCTAAGCACTTTACAAACATTAGTTAATTCGTACAACAATCCTGTGAGGTTGGCAATTATAATCAGCCCCATTATGTAAATGAGGGAAGTGCAAGACGGGGAGGTTGAGTTTCTCAGGCAGAGCCAGCGCAAGACCACGGGCTCCCTCGTGCTGAGCACTGCACACCCAGACAGGCTCGTAGCAAGCCGACCAGGTTTACTGATTACAACAAAAATACCCCCCTTCAAAGTCCCAAAGGGATGTTTGATGTTGTCACCTTTTCGAAGTTCCCCACCAGGTGTGAAGGAACTAGAAGGGAAGGGCAAGACAGAGGGCAATTTGCCTTGACAAGGGAACAGAACTGGGGTTGTCGTGAATTTCCCCACCGTTTTAAGACTCCAGCCAGAAGATGCTGTGAGACCCCGTTATCTGAAGGAAAAAAAATGTATTATCCCAAATGTTAGTGTGAATATCATTTGTAATAGCAGAAATTCTTTATTGAGTGCTTATTGATTGATGGGCCTGGTACTCAGCATTTTATGTATATCCCCTCATTTAATCCTCATAATAACCTAAACGCATGTTAGCCATTGCTGTGTAACTCAGTGACTTCAACTAATGTCTACTCTTGCTCACATATCTGTAGGTCATCTGGGCTCTGGTGGTATAGCCTGGGCTTGGCTTCAAGCTACTGGTCAAGTCCAGGTTCTTTGCAAGGAGTTTTTCTTCCTCCTTAGAGTGTAGAATAGCTACAGCATATTTTTCTCATGGCAAACATGCTTTCAACGGTTACTGCATCGAATCTACTGACACACATACCATTGCCCTAATGCAAGTTACATGGCCAAGGTCAAAGCCAAATTGTGGTGTAGTACACACTGCCCAGCAGGAGGCTAGTCAAGTTGCATATCCAAACCCAACATCACTGGGATAGAAAAATTTATTATTCCCATGAAGGTGGTGGAAAAGTGTAAATATTTTGGATAATAATATAACCTATCATTGTAGGCTGCAGGCAGGAAAAGCTCAGGAGTTTCAGTTTCTGTTTTCCCCTAACCTCTCCCACTGTTTCTCTTTAAGCACCAAGTATATTATCAGCTGCCTTCTCATCCCTCAGATCATTCACTCAGAAGCCATATAGACCCACCCCTACTCTTCACTGGAGACTGATGATGATTGAAATTACAGGGCCATGGACCTCTCCATTCTGGTGATGGCTTAAGCAAAGGCTAAATAGCCCTTTTTGATTCTGTGCCTACAGTTTCTCATGGGATCAAGAAACACTGAGCCCTCCTCATCTCTTCATCACTAGTGCATTTAAGCCATTAAACCATCCTGCTGCATCGCAGAGAATGATGCAGACAATTCACAGAAAGCATCCTTTAGCTTTTGGGTGTATGAATTAATCATTTCAACTTAACTAGATACAGAGTTCACCTAAGGTCTCTGACCTCCTCGAGATAAATATTAAATGTGTCAGACTCGCTCAGTAGAAGCCATGCAAATTACAAACAGTCCCCGGGTCAAGGATCTAAGAAGAGATAAGAAGTTCAAATAAATCAGTTCATGAGGTCAGGCAAGAATTTTATTACTGGAGCGAACACTGCACATTGTCCAATACCAGCAGGGGCACCAGGAAGTGCAACATGAGCTGAATCAGATCCTGTACCTTTCTTGGTTGGTTGCTCTATGTTTCATCTGCACTTTCAGGCGGCAAAATCACAAACACAGGAAAAGAGAAAGATTTGCAGCTTCATTAGTATATGTCTATTGGTTTCAAAGTCACTAATGATATTTAATACCTGTGAAACTGTGGCATGGCTTCCAGGGCTTGCATTTCAAAGTCCGTTTTGCAGAGTGCAAGGACTTCCTGGCAGGGCCACAGGAGCAGCTGCAGGAGGAGGAAGAGGCAGAGGAACAGTGCCTTCGCCCCCCCACCCCCTCACCTCTACTGGAGCAGCTGCATCTTTGTCGGCTTGCTCAATTGAAGTTCATGACGATCCCGTTTGAATAAAAGCATTCTGCTGCTTGAAAGGTGGCTGAAGACCATCGGCTCTGGTTATGTGGTCCCCGGCGATCACACCCACTTTTCTGTACCCAGCCACAGTGTTTCTGTTGAGCATGGCCTTAACATTTGTTGACTGAACTTTTGCTCCATGTATCAGCAGAGAATGGAATTACGTTTGCCATGCTTTGGCATTTTCCCCCCCAAAACATGTCCCATTTTATTTTGGTTGCTTGCAGTCTTTTTGTTCTCTTCTTATGTTCAACCTCAAAATTGTCATTTTACTCCTAGCCTAGGGACAGGCATGTTTGATATCATTTCAAACAAATACTCTAACTGGAGATTGGAAAGGAAATCGATCTGATCTCTCAGATCTAGGAAGG
Source organism: Sturnira hondurensis (assembly GCF_014824575.4). Classification (NCBI taxonomy): domain Eukaryota; kingdom Metazoa; phylum Chordata; class Mammalia; order Chiroptera; family Phyllostomidae; genus Sturnira; species Sturnira hondurensis. The sequence continues at coordinate 11,760,725 of NW_028085930.1, forward strand.
GCTGTGATCCACTTAATCTATGCACTTTATTTATTCCTGTGTCACCCTCCTTCTCGAGTTTTCTTTGGAAGCCTGATGGCTTCCTTTTAGGAGAGTGGGGTTTCCTGGAGCATGTGCTAAGGAGCAGCATAACCCAAAGGGCTTTTTCCAATCCCTTCCACTTCCCATTTCTTTTTTCTGGGTGTCATGTATAGACGAGCAAAAACACCACAGACTCACACAGGTTACTCCTTGAAAGCCAAGATGCTCTGCATCTATATTTACACACGCGCACAGTGGGGTCTCTCGGACAGGTGGAGCAGCACTTCATTGAGGATGCCACAGCCTTCCCCTTTCACATAACGCTCCAAGCCACCCTGCTTCTTACCAAACAGAGTATTGCCTCACACTGAACCATCCCTCATCTTCTTGGCTCTCTGAACTGTGCCATCACTTCAAAGATGTAGCAAAGACGGAAAAGCCAAATTTAATCTTGGATAACTGTCAGTCACTCCTGGTGTCTTTTTTGGCACTATGTCTGGTGGCCCATTTCTGACCCATTTAGACTGCTGCAGCTGAAGATCTCCTGAAAATCTCCTTGCCGACCCTTCATAAATGGTCGTTATATCTGCCATTATGTTGAAATAAAATTCATAGTGCTTTTTTGGCCACATTTGAGAGTTGTTCAAGAAAACAAGTTGGGATGCTCATTATGAACCTCAAACAGGGGGATTGTATTGACCCCCATTAAATGAAGTATCTTTACCTTCCATGTGACACATAAAAAAATATGGTTAGTTGAGGTCCTACTGACAATCTAAGTGTGGATTGATGTGCAAATCCCGGTTCTTCAAAATAAGAGTCACTCAACAACTTGTAGTAGGTGCTGTCCGGGCCCCATCCATTTCTGCGCCCATTGGTGTTTTGTGCATGTAGGGCCAATTTCCAATGCTAGCCCCTACAAATCTTTGTCTAAAGGCTTTCTCTCTAGTTGTGGGGTACATGTAAAAAAACATGATAGGCTGAAAGCACAGAGAATGAAAGCCCTTTGGGGAACGGCCCAAACCCATAACTGACAGGAATTTGAGTATAAATGTTCCAGCTCCATCACCGTTCATGCGGGCTAACTGAAGAATACGTGTCCTTCCCTGGCTCCCAGAGTTCTCCATGGGATGAATCTTCAATTGTCCTCAGTGGTAGTTGACATAGTAACACATCATTTTTCTGTTTTCTTCCCTTCCCTGACTCATTTCCCAAATATCTTACTGGAACATTCCAGAATTATCTCCCCAAAAAACTACTTGCACTCAGATCCTTGTTTCAGGATTTGCTTCTGGAGTAATCCAAACTGAAATACTACTATACCCCTCCAGTCCATCATTAATAACAGGGGAGAAAGTTTTTCATAATAAAATCCTTTCAGGTATACTCTTCATATATTTTAGATGATTTATGGTTTGACTCAACTGGATTTATTGAGTGCCTGATAGGCACAAGTATGGTGTCAGCTACAGAAAGACAATTTCCATGCACCCCCAGACCTGCTCCCTTATTTGTGGAGAATGCTGCCAGAGGTCTCTCTAAAAGGCAAAGCAGTGCACTCTCCTGTTGCTGGCTGTCTGCATATTTTCCCCAGAACCTTTCTGTCAGTCAGTTCAGGCTGCTCTAACCAAATACCAAAACTGGGTGTCTTACAAATAACAGAAATCCATTTCTCACAGTTCTGAAGGTCTGAGATCAGGGTGCCAGCAGGACCAGGGTCTGGTGAAGGCCCTCTTCTGGGTTTCATACAGCTTGTTTTCTTACTGCAATTTAACGTGGTGGAGAGAGAGCTCTCTGGGGTCCCTTTTATAAGGTCCTTAATCTCATTGATGTGGGCTCCACCCTCAGGACCTAATCACTTGCCAAAGACTCCACCTTTAATATCATCTCATTGGGAGTTAGTATTTCAACATGTAAACTGGGGGCGGGGGAGGCAAATATTTAGTCACTTATACTTTTCCTTCTGGAAGACAGATTGTAGTTTCAAAACTTTGAGCATTTGTTGTGTTGTTGCAAAACCAGGATAAGGGGAGTTGCGTAGTGCTGTCCTAGGCAATAAGGTGAACAGCTTATTTAGGTTTGCTCAGAACTTCTCCAGTTTTAGTCCAGAAAGCCCCACATCCCAGGCAAACCAGGATCCGGTTGGTCACCCCTCCTACTCAGAGGATCAAGGCATGGGGGCTGGGTCTATGGGTGAGAGCGGTAGTTGGGTGGTGAAAACTCACTGAAATGGAGCTGGGAGTGGTTTTCCAACCAGGACAGGGCAAATACTGAGAGAGCGAAAGGACTTTTCTGGGGATCCTGNGGCCCTCTTCTGGGTTTCATACAGCTTGTTTTCTTACTGCAATTTAACGTGGTGGAGAGAGAGCTCTCTGGGGTCCCTTTTATAAGGTCCTTAATCTCACTGATGTGGGCTCCACCCTCAGGACCTAATCACTTGCCAAAGACTCCACCTTTAATATCATCTCATTGGGAGTTAGTATTTCAACATGTAAACTGGGGGCGGGGGAGGCAAATATTTAGTCACTTATACTTTTCATTCTGGAAGACAGATTGTAGTTTCAAAACTTTGAGCATTTGTTGTGTTGTTGCAAAACCAGCATAAGGGGAGTTGCATAGTGCTGTCCTAGGCAATAAGGTGAACAGCTTATTTAGGTTTGCTCAGAACTTCTCCAGTTTTAGTCCAGAAAGCCCCACATCCCAGGCAAACCAGGATCCCGTTGGTCGCCCCTCCTACTCAGAGGATCAAGGCATGGGGGCTGGGTCTATGGGTGAGAGCGGTAGTTGGGTGGTGAAAACTCACTGAAATGGAGCTAGGAGTGGTTTTCCAACCAGGACAGGGCAAATACTGAGAGAGCGAAAGGACTTTTCTGGGGATCCTGGGAGATCCTGGGGACAGGGAAGTCAAACAGACTTTCTGTATAGTAGAGAAAAACCTAACTCCAGAAGACCTAGAAAGAGAGATACTGGTATTGTCAGTTTTAAACCGTTTTTATAATCGTGGTAAGTGCTGCTAAGAAACACAGGACTCTCTGGGACCATATAACAAGGCAATCTATCTAGATGTATCTAGAAAGGTCTCCCTGAGGACATGAGTCTGTGCTCGTGTTAAATTTGAGATCTTCCAGGCAGATTAATTTTCTAGCATCGCTGACTTAAAGTAGTGCCTTCTAATGAGTACGATTTATAGTGACTTTTAGCGACTCCAAAAAGAACTTGGAAACCAGTGTTAGAATTATTATAATCCTGATTTTAGCTACTTAAGGTAATTTTATACTGGCTTTTTCTCCTCCTAGGCAGCCACTCTATCCCCAAAATGTGCCAGACTTGAATCTCTTTGCTTCATTTCTGCCCTAAAGATAACATTGTCCCATAAATCAATTCTGCATGTCATCTAGCTAGAGAAGTGATTCTCCCAGATAAAGTCAGCCAACACAAAGGAGTGGTGATAACACTGGATCGTGTCAGCCATCAGTCCCCAGCCGTCGGTGTGAAGTGTTGTTGGCACATATAATTCTGACTACACGAATCTCAAGATCTCTCCCGAGTGAAGCTAGTTTCCAGAATAAACAGGAAAAAAGTTATCTATAACCCCATTCCTTGAAGCCCCACTGTACTCCGCCACCCGGGTAGAAGTCTGTTCATGAAGGAAAATATTGCATGCAGCTTTTTCAACGATAAAGGATAAAACTTTTTCCAGTTTATCGATACAGTTCAGTGACGCTGGCATCATATTTCTGCTAATGGATTGGGATCATGTGCTTGCTCTTTCTGCCTAGAAATGATATCATCGCTGTTTACTTGGCCGAAAGAGCACCGCTAAGAGAGCTTCTCTACCTAAATATAGTACCCTACAGGTGTGCTTGAAGCTCATTTTAAGGCTGAAAAAATAGGCTGCAATGTAGTTTATATGAGGTAGATACTTGTTCTTTACTAAAAATCCTCATACGCACTGAACTGAATAAGTCTAACCTAGATTGTAGAAATTATATTGCTTTAAAAAATAGCAGCACAATTTACAATAGCCAAGAGTTGGAAGCAACCTAGGTGCCTGTCAGTAAATGAATGGACCAAAAAACTATGGTACATATACACAATGGAATTCTATGCTGCAGAAAGAAAAGAAGGAGCTCCTACCTTTTGCAACAACATGGATGGAACTGGAAAGCATTATGCTGAGTGAAATAAGCCAGGTGTTGAAGGACAAATACCATATGATCTCACCTTTAACAGGAAGCTAAACAACAAAACAAACAAGCAAGCAAAATATAACCAAAGACACTGAAATAGAGAACAGGCTGACAGTGACCAGAGGGAAGAGGGGAGGGGATTTCAGGGGAAATAGGGGAGGGATTTAGAGGAACATATATAAAGGATACATGGACAACAACTGAGAAGGGTGGAAATGGGAGGGAGGGGGGAGCATGGGGGTGGAATGAGATGGGAGTAATAGACAAAAAACTGTACTTGAAAAATAATTAAATAAATTTTAAAAAACTAAAAAAATAAATTAATTAAATAAAATAAAAAATAATAAATTGTCAAATATGAAGTGACAAAGAAAGTTATAAGCAGATTGAAGAACTGAGGGTGTTTCAGGCGACCAGTGTGTTGACACAATGGCTATGAAACAAGAGAAATGGACCCGTGGTCAATGGCCAGACACCTTACTTGTTCTCAAGCTCTTGCCTCTGAGACTTTGATGATTCTTGGACACCATCTCCAGCTTCTTGAACTTTGACTTTAGCATCAACTTCCCATCGAGCAGTAACATTCTGAACATCGTTTCAAAACAAAATGGCCAAACATAAAAATTCCTTTAACTCCATCAGCTCAGCCACACAGAACTCAGGCCGAAGGATCACTGCCACCCTTTGCGCAATTTTCAGAAGATCCTAACCAGCAGCAGACAGAACAGGGCAGTAGCTTGAAGCACACAGATGGCCAGAGTTGGAAGCCTGACTCCAATGCACTGTCATCTTAGGCAAGAGCCTGAAAATGGCATCAATAAACATCTGTGGCCACAGCCTGAAAGACAGTCTTCTCTCTTACACCTCGGTTTACACGTGTACATCTTTTCGCCCAGCACAACTGTGTTCACTTTGAGGTAGAATCTCTCTCTTCTTTAAGGAGGGCCTTTTACATAAGAATGAACATAGTAGGAGCTTGATACATATCTGCAGTATAAAAAACAGACAATTGTAAAATAATTGGTGGTGGCCTAAATTATGTCTTTCTGGATCTTCATTGCACTTCATGACATGGGTGAGAAATAGGAAAATTTCTCAACTAAATCCTTCCATTTGTGGAGGCTTAAAATTTTTTTTGAGGCAGAATAGGCTTAGTGGTAAGAATTGCTGGGTTTAAATATATCTATAAAGTAGAGTAGTTGTGAGGATTAAATGAGTTAATAAATTAAAAGTACTTACAATTATGTTTGGTACATAATAAGCACTTTATAATTGTCCGTTATACAGATAAATTTATAAAATCAGTATGCATCCTAGAATTACTGTATGTTTTCAACACCCTCCCAAGCTTGTATTAAATCTATGACATATCTTATAATGAATGATATCTGAAAATCAAGGAGACAGAGTAGATAAAGGAAAACAAAAAAGAAATACAATGAGAAAAATGACTGAAGAAAATGGAGAGGAAGGGAAGAGAGTAAAAGCAGAAAGACACACAGAAGACAAAGTGACAAGCTGGCTCACCACTGTAGTCTGGTTTCTGCCTTTTGAGACTGACAGCAATCTTGTATTTTGCACTTAGGTAAGAGGATGAAGTAGCTGAGAAAAACTGAGAATGAGTTGAGCATAGCTATGCTAAAGACTGAATGTTTGTGTCGCCCCCAAAATTCATAGGTTGAAATCCTAAGGCCGAATGTGATGATGTTAGGAGGAGGAGCCTAGGGGATGTGATTAGCGCCTGAGAGTAGAGCCCCCGTGAACGGAATTACAGCCCTTGTAAGAGATGTGCAGGGGGCTCCCTCCCGCTTCCACTGTGTGAGGCACAGCATGTAGCCAGTGTCTATGAACCAGGAAGGGAATTCTCATCAGACACTGAATCTTTTGGAACCTTGATCTTGGATTTCCAGCCTTTAAAACTGTGAGAAATACATGTCATGTATAAGCCACCCAGTCTATGATATTCTGTTACAGCAGCCCCCAAAATAGACTTGCACAAGTTACTTAGCTGCTGGAGACACAGGAGTGGTTAAAAAGATTTGTATGCTTTCCCCCCTCAGTTCCTTCTTTCTAGGGCTGGTGCTTTGAGTCAGAAGTTGTCAGGAAGGAAGGCCACAATAGGACCGACTCTCTCAGTTTCCCCCATAAACCTCAGCACGAGCATTATGCTAAAAGATTAAAAGAGCTGAGGGAGCCCTGGCAAGGTTGTGGGTTCAATTCTCCATCAGCACACATACAAAAATCAACCAATGAATATATAAATCAGTGGAACAACAAATCTCTCTCTCATAAAAAAAAGTTGTTTCTTTTTTAAAAAAAGAGTTGAGGAAAATCCTACAAAAACTAGGTGGAAGAGATTGGCTATATTTCTATTTCACAATAAAATAATTTCAAACTTATCCTAAAAATGCACATCCAAAAACAAGAAACTTTTCTTTTGAGAGCTATGATGTTTTTACATTTTCTTTCAGGGTCACATTTAAAATAGTTCAGACCTGGCTTCAATTATGTTCTAGAGAAAACTGGTTCCACAGAATATTTGTTGTTGCGTTGTTTGTATTTTTATATAGGTTCCTCGTGTAGTTTTAATAGCCAGTACTGTTTTTTTTAACAATACTTAAAAATAATTTAAACATTCAATGGCCAGAAAAGCAAAATAAATATTGAGTTAAGGAAAATGAAACAAGTTTCCTTTTGGTGGGGATTTCCAAAGCCTTTAGAGTGCCAAGGAGCATTTTCTGTCTCCCAGAAGGAGATGCTAGAAGCCGTTTTTACCAAATGTGTTTGACCACAGATATTTGCAGCACTTTCCCCAGAGGTACAGCATAACTGTGTGCTGTAGAAAAACATTTCAAATAGTCCACTTAAACAGTGTTTTACTCATAAAAATATATGCAATTAGGCAATGCATTTACTATTTCATACTTTTCCAAAGTACCTTTACATACGTAATAATAATTGCCATCACCACTGTCCCTAGGAAACAATAGGAAACCAGTTACTACTACCACGTTGCCGATTATAAAACAAGAAGACTTAGAGAGTTCAATTATTATCTGGTCATGCCATGCGGCACCTAGAACTTAGATCCCTGATTCTAAGTCTTATCCTCTCAAACACCCTATTATTATTCAAGAAATAAGTGAACCTTTGGCCACACAATCTCTTTTTAGTTTGGTACCAGCTCCCATGTATTTGCTGTAGCCCTAGTGAGAAGTGGCAACATCTGAGGACACACAGTACCCTGGGGCTTGAGTCCAGAGGTAAACTGGGAAGGGCTATGTTGGAAGAGCCAGCATCCAAGAGACGCAGCATCTATGGAGCAGCTGAATGAGAAGGTGGAGCAGGCCTTTCAAGATGGATAGACCAAGGAGGGGTATGGGACTGGAAACTGGGGATACGAAAGTCTGGTCGTCACTTAGGAGGTGATGAGCAAGAGCCACATGGCCAAAGTCATCTGCCATTAGTGTGTGGCCGCATGGCCTGTGAGTAGATCATCACATAGTTGTCACAATCAGCTAATGCCACTGGGAGATGTGCTTTCTGCTTATTAGCTCCCAGTGCTGGAAGGACAAGAGGAAAATGGATAAGGCCAAGAGAAAGCAATCGTGGAGAAAACTAGTTTGACTTTATTCTGGTTGGAATTTTAAAGGTCAAAGACATTCTCAATGATTATACTTGATGCAGCCCAGCATACAAAATAAGAAAGAAAAAAGAAGCCTTGGAATTCAATACCAAACAATCATTATGTATGAACGATACACCTTCTCATCATCCAAGACTGGAAAGCTGAAAGGAATGTGCAAAGTCAAGTACAAACCACGGGTTCTTGGAGAATGGAATCCTATTCAGCCAAGAGTCAGTTATTCTCACAATGTGTTTTCACATCCTAAGTGGTACTTTGCTGGATAAGCTGTCTGAGCAGCGTGCGTTGGATTTCCACCAGCTTCCAGAGCTGTAGGAAAAGAAAATGATCACTTGTGTATCTCCGTGGTTTATCAGGAAACATAGAAGAATTAATGTATTTATTCTTTCTTCTGAGATTAAATGTAATTGCTTTAAAAAGATAATCATGCTATTGTTTGAATTGCATGCATTTCTTATGAAGCGCTAATACATCTTCCTGTAGTCTGACAAAACGTATGGTCTCTTATCTTCATTTCCCTGTGGATAAATACTTTGTTAATTAATAAAGTATTATATAAGCGCTTAGTGTCTGCATTTAGCAGTGCAAGGATTTCATTCAGATTATGTTAATAGATTGTTCGCATTATTTCTTGCATTAATTACAACTTCTTTCTGTGGTTTCATCATAAGAGCATTGTCTCTGTGAATACAGGGGGCTTTTTGGATTATATTCTTGTTTGACTGCTAAAGTAATGCTAGGAAAGTATCATTATGTCAAAAACTACTCTCTAGGACTTGGATCAAAAGACAGAAACAGACATTCAATTATTTCAAAATCTTAGAGGCGACACAATTAGTTAGAGTCTGCCCTAGTTGAATCAAAATCAAGTAATTAGGGAATTTCTCTGGAACCCACAATATCTTAATAACAAATTCATGAAATAGGTATTTGATATCATGATACCTTAGGCAGAATTATGAAAAAAAATGGAGAGATTTCCTCCTAGTAATTGATAAACGTAAAATGTGGAGGAAGCAAATATGTGGGGTGGGTATGAATCTGAGGCCACAGGTGTGCAAGAAACTTTATTTTCCTTGAACCAACTTAGTTCTGACTTATCTTGCTGTGCTGTTGGGAAATTTAATCACAGTTATTGTGTGACATGCCCTACAAAGGTTCTGGAATCTTAGGTAACTTCTAGAGATGAGGAAGCTGCTAGGCATTAGCCCATCAAGGTTACCACTGAGGCACGATAGGCCTAATTCTCAGGGTCCCTTTAAGTCTGACTGTGCTCTATCTGTGCTCAAGGCATGTGGCATATTTTGGAAGGCTGGGAATGACTGTCCATTCCAGGGATGAGCTCCCCCAGCCATACATGATGAGCACATCCCCTCATTGGCCTACAGATGAGTTCCACTACCAAGAACTATGACATCCCACCCTCCAATTTTCTGCTCCACCTCTTTTTGTCTTTTCTTGTGCGTGATTCTCTCCTCACACCTCTTGCTTGAACCACCACTTACTGCTCTCTCTCTAGTTGCCTTCAGAAGCCAACGAAGCATCAGTTTTTTAGATTTTTCAAGTTTCAAGAAACTGGAGGTTTCTGCCAGGCTAAAACAACACAGAGGTCTGTTTGCAAAAGAATGAGTTATGAGCTTAGAATACAGGTGAAAGAAATAGACAGGGCAAACAGTACTATCCTGCAACACAAAAATATCTTGGAATATAAACTGTTTTCCAAAGAAATGTAATTTTATTTTTTAATAAATTAAACATTCCAAAACACAGTCCAGCTGTCATTATTTTATCTAAAGAAAGAAATGATTTAGAAAAATTAAATTAACTAGGTTGCATTCAAAATTTGCAAAGGCCCAAATTTGATGTTCTAGATGACAATGTGATAAAACATTAACAGTTGATGTTTAATCTAGTTACATTTGTTTATTAAAATATTTAGGTTGTTTTTACTTTATTTCTTAAATATTTCTAAGAAGCATAATTCCTGAAGTTAAAAAGCATATTTTCTTTCCTCCCTTTTTATGTCCACACACATTGTCATCCTCACCTCTCGAGTCCTTCAGTCCCAACCCCTTCAAGGTCCACTCAGCTCCATGTGCGTGGCTCTCATCACCACCTCTTGCTCTTAAGTCTAGACTTCTCCCATATCTAGGGTAGTAGAGTTAGCTACTAAATGAAAATACAGAACATTCCACTAATTTTGAAATTCTGATAATAAGGAAGAATTATTTAGTATAAGTATTATCCATGCAATATTTGGAACATATTTATACAGAAAATTTCATTATCATTTACCTGAATTTCAAAGTTAACCAAGTTTTCTGCATTTTACTAGCAAACCTACTCAAATCCCCAGGGTAAGACCTTTTCCCTACAACCTCTCCCACCTCCTCTCACAGAAAATTGCTACATTTAGAAAGCCAATGTAGAAAAGGTGAAAGAATCTTCAAAGGAAGCCACTGTTGTTTGAATACCCCCAAACCTCTGAAGATTTCTCACCCGGAGCTCCCAGACCCTGAGCTGTCTGAAAAATGGGAAACTGACCCCCAGAGGCACAAATCCAACAGCCTCAAGATTCCACATTTAGGGCAGAAATAGAGTTGACCTAAAAAGTTAATCTGTGGTTGGAAGACAGTTTGTATCACATAATGAAAAAAACTTGACCAGGTTATAATGATCAGGCATTCTGAATTCACGAAATAAAGAGGAAATTTCACACTGCAGTTGAAATGAAAGGAGCTTTTGGATTTTTTCAACTCAATAGCCCTAGATTTAGGAAGGTAGGCTTATTTCTTCAACAGTTCACTTTAGAAATCAAGCATTTGGACTATGAAGATCCTTATTATGAAGAGAGGTGTGGCTGGGGAGGCAAGGGCCATCCAACTTAGCAATTGTGCTTTTCAAGCATTTAATGTAGCTGAAGCAAAGGTAGAGTAGCAAAGATTATTCCTATAGGACAACAGATTTAAACTTATAGGCCAAGTTTTGCAAAGTAAGAACGTAAGGCAAAATAGGAACAGTGTAGGCTATGGTCCTTCCGGTTCAATACAGTCTCCAAGATGCTTTCAAGTTGAACATGTCTCTGAGTCTTGCAAAGATATTTCATAAATGGTTTTTCTTAAGTTGTTGCTTATTAAATCAAATCTGAATCTGGCAAAGTAATAGCACAGGCCAGGGGAAGCCAGTAGATGATGCATTAATGCAGCCTTGAAAATCATTTTCAAGTCTTACTCAGCAACAAAATTTGGTTACATTCCACTTTATATGGGATGATTTCATTCCTTTGTTTTCCTAATCAACCCATCGTCTGCAATGGCCATTTACATCAAACATTAAGGTTAACAAAAGGGTATTTCTTATTATAATGAATTCAAAAGGATAGGAGAATACCACCTTCTTTAGCAAACGCAGAGTGAGGAACTCTGACATTTAACTGTATTTATACTAAAAGATATTATCCAGAAAAAATGACTGCAGATTAAGGCAGATCTGTGTTTAAAACTCATCTCTGTCATTTACTAGCTTTGTGACTTTAAGTAGGTCCATTAACCTCTCTGAGTCTCCTTAATTGTAATATGCAATAATAATGTCTCACACATATGACAGTTGTAAGAATTAAAAATAATATGGGTAAAGTGCTTCACGCATAATAATACCTACCTACCTTTTAATGAGGTTTATTAAGATACCCTGAGGCTCATAAAAGAGACTTGCTAAGATCTCTTGGGTGATATTTCTCAAAATGTGTTGGGAAAACATTAGTCCTTATTAGTTTTATAAAAGGTTTCTACTATCGAGTAAGTTGGGGGAATGTGTTCTATAGGCACGTATTAGAAATTGTCAAACTCGTTCATTTTTATAAAAGACTCTGAGAAACCCTGCAACTAAGAAATCTGTTTGTTTAATGCTGAGTTTTCCAAGCTTAAGAATCTAGTAACTTTTTATTTGGCAGCAACAGAAATCCAAGTCTTGGGAAAATCTTGCTTCTTGCATTAAAAAAGAAAGCAAATTTATTAGTATTTGCTCAGTGGAGGACATATGTCCACTTGTGTTCATTTCAACATTGCTGAGTTTCTTTCTGACTGATTATTTTAACCTTTATTTTTAATTCGTAAAAAGAAATTGGAGGAAATTCCATTTATTCAAAAAGTACCAATTTATTTCCTTACGGAGGAGTATTTCTTGTGCACCTTTTAAGTTTAAAATTCTGCTATCTGACCCGATCCATTTCTTTAAGGAATGAAGAAAATGCACCAAACCTTCGTCTTGTGAATAAAACATGCTACGGTCCCAGCGTCTGAGGATAGAGACCCTGGATCGCCTGCGCTCCCCCTTGGAGCCTCTCTCCTCAGCTCATTCTCTCAAATTCCATCTGCTTCTGCCTTTGCTGTTCTCTTCACCTAGGTCATCGCTTCACCACACTGATATAAATGCAATACACTCCTCTGCTCGTTTTGTCCTCAAACTTTATGCCTTCCCCACCTATTCCCATGAGCACTTGCATGTAAAGAGCATTTCCACCAGCAGCTGCACAGAATGTTGATTGACCAGGTCATTTTCCCACCTGGGTCCTACACTCCAACCTCTGCTGGACTCTCCTGCTTTGTAGGGCCCTGACAGAAAGATGCTCGCTTGATCTATCCCAGCTTCAGAAGTTAGATCCAGATATTCTTAAAAACCCAGAAGCAAGCTGTTGGTAACCAGCGAATCAAGAGTTGTTGGTGATACACAGATAGGGTGGCAGCAGCAGTTGTTACGTGGATAGTAGATATGATGTGGTATTCAAGACAATGGCATGTATTAGCAGATTGATAATGTAGTCTTATTCACGCACTGTTTTAGGATTTTGGAAGGCGTAGTTTATTGGTAATAATCCAGAAGCTTCCAGTTTGCTCCCATCCCGTCTTTTTGAGCACTTTCATACCTGGCCGTCATGCCAGGAGCCCAGAGATCAACAGCTTCGATCCCATAGGCCTTGTGGAAAGTGCCAGTTGCGAGAGGCAGCCAGAGCATTTGTCCCATAATCTCACTTTCTAGACTACAGAGCCATCAAAAGCCTGCTGGGCTGGCAGGGGCTGCCTCGGTGATGTCCAAGACCAGGGCCATGGCAGGGAGAGGGCTGAGGTATTTTGGCACAAGGGATGGAAATAGTTTCTCAGCACCTGCCCACAGTATGCTTGCTTCCAGGTGCTATGACAAACACCTTGGCTTTTTTATGACTCTCTGAAATTATTCCTCAGCTCAACATAGGACCATAAACAAAAAGGAATATGGATGAACTCCCTGAATAGTGAAATGTAAGACACCTATTAGAGCAGAATGCAATCTACCTACTCATAATCAATCTTTGGTTGTGTTTTTTATGTTGTTGAATTCATGCATATAAAAGCTTGCTGTAATAAAATTCCAGTATAGGTTTTCCATCAAGGTTCAACTTCCCAGAGAAGGAGGCTCTTGATTAAAAAGTTCCATGACAAGAGCTAACACATATAGCCATTTTCCAATAGAAGCACTATTCTAAATATTTCACATCTATTGACTATCTTAACCTTCACAAAAGTCCTATAAAGTAGATATTATTATTATTATTATTATTCCCATTTTAGAGATGAGAAATAAAGGAAGAGACATTAAATAGCTCTAAATATGGGGACTTAAGCATTGAGGTTGATGGTGAGCAGTTAGAGAGCCAATAGCCCAGTTGCTGTGAGGATGCAGTAGGTGGGCACAACCCCCCACCCCAGAAAACTTGAAGTTGACAAAAGGAGACCTTTGACATCATGACTGCCTGAATGATCATTGAAAGCTATTCTACTTGAATTTGGCCTCAGTTTGCCTATTTTTAAGATGAACACATGCTTATCTTCACCCTGAGTATTTAAAACACCATGGAATTCCTAATAACTACTGAGAATGACATGGGAGCCACTATTAATCAGTAATTTAAAGCTATGGGAATGTAAGAGCCACAGTTTGAGCTGTGATTTTGTGCAGTGTGTTAGGCTCATGCAACTAGAATTAGGAAATGACTTGGAGTGATTTTTCTGGCACCAATGGGAGTTTCTTGGTAAACCCTTAAGGAAGGGGGGCAGTCCTGTTTCATTCAGAGCAATTTTTCTACTCGGGTCCAAAAATTAGGTTGATGCAAATAAAATTGTTTATATTCAACCAATTTTGACTTAGAAAATGATGATTACATATGGCCAATCTGACATAAAACCCTACTTTATGGGGCTCCTAGGAAAAAGCATGCTTGATTAGGTTAAGTCTGAAAAAGCATAGGCTGAAATATCATAACAAACTTATAGCAACCTCGAATATAAGATGGGGAGGTAGGTAGGTATGCAAACTCCACACATCCTCGTGCTGATTCAGTCTACGAGACCACAGATAACATAGGTGACACCCCTGGAAACCTAGGATTTGTGTCCCTATGCCCAGTATTCCAGGGAATCTTGGTGGAACCATGCTTGACCTTTTCAGCAGGAAATCGTAAACACAAATCTGCAAGACCTCTTGCAAAACAAATAAAAGAAGACAATAATAACAAATCCTCTTCCTAGGATTATTTTTTGGTTCTTTTGGAAATATTTTTTGGTTCTTTTGGAAAGACGGTGAGGTAATGTAATGCGACTCTGTAAAACACTTCTATGACTCCCATTGTAATCTGTGATACCTCCCTACAAAAACAGGTTTAGAGTCATTCATTGCAGCTCATGCTGTCAGTTTGGACTAAGTCAAGAAGCACAAGTGGGCAAACAATTTTTCGATGATGAAATCTAGAAATCTGTTTGGAAGACCCCGAGCAATGTCACTGGTGCTGTCTGATGCGGCAGTGCCATCAGCGTGAAGTGGAACAGCTCGCTCTGCTTTAAAGGGCCTGGCAAAAGAGGCGCATGTCTCTGCATCTCACAAGCACGAGCAATAAACATCATGTTACTGCAAATTCCATTTTTATAGCACAGATTAATAATGTATGAGCATGCTTTACTTACTGCCATCCCAATGGATTTCCAACTTTTAATTCTAAATTTTTTAAAGAATGTATTTATATTTTTCACATTATCATGTGATGCTATATATGTAGTAGAAGTTATAGACACATAAAAATACAAACTATGAATTTTGGAAGAATCATCTTTTTATCCTTAGCCATTTTTAGTGTCTCTAGAGCAATCAAAAGTGTCACTGCATGTACTCAGAAAGTAAGAAAAGAACTGAAACATATCAATGTTGTATCTTCCTGGGGATTTCATTATTTACAAGTGAATTGTGCAGGTGAGTACAAAAGAATGTTGTCTTAACACTGCCCCCAAAAGAATCTCTCAGAAATTGAAAATTAATGTGAAGGTTGACTCTGGAATGACTGACCTGGAAAATGCCATACTAGTGAGGGTGCATGTTCACTTTCACATAACATACACACACGCACACACATAATATACGCCCATACAATGTGCACAAGTGTGCACACACAAAAATATTTGCACAGATAGAATGTGATGACTAAGACCTTCTTCCTGCAGTCAAGATACAATGTCTTAAATTGGAAATGTCATTTTTCAGTCGGTGAAGTTATTCAACCTCATACTTAGACCACAGATGGGAAATTATGTTCAGGCAGCTCACCTGCGAGCTCTTTGGCTTGCTGTGATTAAATTGGCCAGCGACGCAGTTGGGTGAAAGGTACTTACTGTCCCACCACTTGGGTTGTTGAATGAGCTCTACAACTTCTGCTTGTCTCTCTGTTTTTGGCTCCTCCTCTTCTTTATTATGTTATCCTAGATTTTTAATCAACCTTATTTTTAGACGGTAGATACGATCTCTCCCCAACACCCACTATACACACCACGTAGGTGGGCTGCTAATTGCATGAGGCCATTAGGACAGTCATATCCCTGTCTCTAGGGTTTATTCTTCAGAAATTGACTTTACAAAATAACCTCAGAGGGATGCACCAGCCCTGCTGTGAGATAATTTGAGTTTTGCTTGCCCTCACCTTATGAGGAAGATGATTGTTGACCTAATATTAGCTCAATTCCTCCTTCCTTTTTCAGGGTGGCAATGTACCCTTCTAAAAATAGTCTATTGCAGCTAGAGATGAACATGGGATGTAATTTTAGCCAGTAAAAATGGCCAAGATTTTCTGAGAATGTTCAGATTTTGCAGTATATAGGTATTAGTCCTTCCTGTTGCAACTGCTTTCTTCCTGTAACAGAAGTGAGATAAAGGTGTGGCTGGTATATTGCACCCATGAGGTATCGAGAGGCTTGGACTCACTCCCTTTGTACTTTTTATTACTTGATCAAAGTAAACCTTACATGCTTAGGTGACTATAGTCATGGGTTTTTGTTACTTTCAGTTAACCCTTTCCTCAACTGACATACAGTATTAGTCTGGATTATCCTGAGTACCAAAACCAATAAAGCTATATTATAAAAAAAAAAATCAGCTCACATGATCATGGAAGTAAGAAGTCCCACAATCTGCCATCTGCAACCTAGAGACACATGCAAGCTGATAATGTAGTTCTAGCCTGAGTTCAGTGGCCTGAGAACCAGAGGAGCCCGTGTGGTCTAAGTCCTAGTCCAAATTTAGGAAAAGACCAATGTCCCAGATCACACAGTCAGATGGACAAGGGAAAGTCTCCCCTCCTCTGCTGTTTTGTACTAACCTGTCCCTTCGTAGATTGAAAGGGCTATCTGCTTTACTCCGTGTATTGATTCAAATGCTAATCTTATCGATAAATACCCTCACAGACACACCCAGAAATCTTTAGCCAAATACCTGGACACCCTGAGATCAATCAAGCTGACACATACTCTTAACCATCATGCATACCTTACATTGCCTTACTAGCAACAACAGAAGTTTTGGAAAACACTGTACGTAAAATAGGCTTCATAGTTACCTAGCGAGTACTCTACCCAGCAAGGGCAGAAGCCATATTCTTCTCAAGCACATATGAAATATTCTCCAGGACAGACATATGGTAGGCCATGACACAAGCCTCAGTAAGTTTAGAATGATTCAAGTCATACAAAATGTGTTCTTTTATTACAATGCAGTGGAATTAGAGATTAATAACGTAAATTTGGTGATTTTACAAATATGTGGAAATTAAACAAGACACTACTAAATAATTAATAGGTCAAAGAAAAATCACAAGATCAAAGAGAAAACACTTTATGAGGAACAAAAAAAGACACAACATAGCTCAATTTATGGAATGCAGCTAATGTAGTGCTTAGAAGAAAATTATAGCTATATATACCTACATTAAAAGAAAATAAAAACTTCAAATCAACAACTTAAATTTCCTCCTTGAAGCACTGGAAAAGGAGCAAACTGATTCTATACCAAGCAGAAGAAAGGTAATAATATGCATTTGCTTGGGAATTAATAAAATAGAGAATTGGGTAACAACAAATGAGATCAACAAAACCAAACTTTGGTTATTTGAAAAGATCAGCAAAATCTATAAATGTAGCTAAATGACCAAGGAAAATGATGAAAGACTCAAATTGTAAAGTCAGATATGAAAGATGGTACATTATTACCAACTCACAGAAATAAAAACATTATGGGGGAATACCATGACCAACTACATGCCAGTAAATTACAAAGTTTAATTAAAGAAAAATTCATAGAAAGACAAAAAAAAACCAAAACTAACTGAAGAAGAAATGAAAAATCTGACTTACAACAAGTAAAAAGATTGGATTAATAATAAAAAAACTTACTAAGAAAACCCCAGGACTAAATGCATGGCTTCACTGGTGAATTTTACTAAATGAATACTTAATATTAATTCTTAAAAAATTCTGCCAATAAAATTAAAAGAAGCAAGAACACATCTAAAATACTAAAACCAGATGAACTCACAAGAAAACTAAAGATCAATATCTCTTATTTATAAATGTAGATATAAAAATTTGCATCGAAATACTACCAGATCAGATTCAGGAATATGTAAAACAAATTATATACCATGACAAAGTGAAATTTTTGATGTTAAAACATCAAAAATCAATTAATGTGATATACCACATCAATAGAATAAAGGACAAAATCACATGATCATCTCAATACATGCAGGAAAAGCATTTCATAAAATTCATCACTCCTTCATGACAAAAACATGTAACAAACTAGGAATAGATGGGACTTTCTTAATTTCATAAGGGTATCTATGAAACACCTTTAGTTAACATAATATCTAATACTGAATGCATAATACTGAAATACTAAATGATTTCCCCTCTCAGATCAGGAACCACTTCCAGCCACTTCATTTAACATTGTGCTAGGAGTTCTAGCCAGGGTAATTGGGCAATAAAATAAAATAAAATATAATAAAATAAAATAAAACACATCCTAGATTGGAAAGAAGTAGTATCACCTCTATTTGCAGATGACATAATTTTATATATAGAAAATTCTGAGAAATACACTAAGAAATATTAAACTTAATAAATGAATTACACAGTTTGCAACATATATGATCAATATACAAAATTCAATAGTATTTCTACATGGTAGCAATGAGGAAGCTAAAACATGAAATTAAGAAAACAATTCAGCTCCCTGGCTGGCGTAGCTCAGTGGATTGAGCACAGGCCTTCGAATCAGGGAATCGCAGTTCAATTCCCAGTCGGGGCACATGCCTGGGTTGCAGGCCAGTTCCCTGCAGGCCAACTCCCAGCAGGGGACGCACAAAAGGCAACCATACATTGATGTTTCTCTCCCTCTCTCCTTCCCCTCTAAAGGTAAAGAAATAAATAAATAAATCTTTAAAAAAAGGAAACAATTCAATGTAAAATAGCATCACAAAGAATAAAATAATTAGAAATAAATTTAACAAAAAAAGTTCAAGATTGATATTCTGAAAACTGTAAAGCAATATTGAAGAAATTTAAAGACCTCAATAAATGTAAAGACTTCCTATAACCAAGGATCAAAAGACTGAGTGCTGTGAAGATGGCAATGCTCTACACATTGATCTACAGATTCAACACTCTCACATCAAAAGGCCAGCTGACTTCTTTGTAGAAATTGACAAGCTGTCCCTAAAATTCATGTGGAAATTCAAAGAACTTAGAATAGCCAAAAATTCTTTCAGACAACCAAATTTGGAGGACTCACACTTTCTGATTTAAGATTTAATACAGAACTAAAGTTATCAAAACTGTTATGAAAATGTACATTTAGATCTTTGAAAGAGGAGTGAGAGCCTAGAATGAAAACCTAACATCAATCTTCAACAAAGGTACAAGAGAATTCAATAGGCAAAAGTATTCTTTCCAACAAATGATGGTGAGAAGACTAGATATCCACCTGCTAAAAGTGAAGTTAAACCCTAACTCATGCTATATAAACATTTAACTCAAAATGTATCAAAGACCTAAATATAAGAGCTAAAAGTATAAAACTCTTAGAAGACAATATAGGCATAAATCTTCATGACCCTGAATTATGCAATGATTTCTTAGGTATACAAATACAAAATGCACAAGCAAAAAAATGGGTGTAATGTATATTTTTTTAAAGATTTTATTTATTTACCTTTAGAGGGGAAGGGGAGAGGGAGAGAAATATCAATGTACGGTTGCCTCTCGTGCATCCCCCACTGGGAACTGGCCTGCAACCCAGGCATGTGCCCTGACTGGGAATCGAACCGTGATCGTCTGGTTCGCAGGCTCACACTCAATCCACTGAGCTACACCAGCCAGGACATGGATGTAATGTATATTCTTAAAATAAAAAAAACTTGTGCTTTAAACTATACCATCAAGAAAGTAGAAAGACAACCTACAAAATGGGAGAAAATTTATGTAATTCTTATATGTGATAATAACAATGAGATACTACTTCCCACACACTACAATGGCTATAGGGCAAAAGACAGAAAATAACATGGACTGGTAAGGATGTAGAGAAATCAGAACTCACATACACGGTAATGTCGTGAATGGAAAGCAGTTCAGCCACTTTGGAATAGGTCTGGCAGTACCTGAAACGGTCAAACATAGAATTACCATGTGATCTAGCAATTGCCCTGCTATGTATATACCCAGGAGAAATAAAAACTTAGGTTCACATAAAAAGTTTTACATCCATGTTTATAGCAGCCCTATTTACAAGAGTCCAACATAGAAACAACCCAAAAGTCTATTATGTGATAGATGGATCAATAAAACTATCATATCCATACACCAAAGTATTATTTGGTGATAGAAAGGAGTGAAATGCTGATGCATGCTACGAATGGGTGAACCTTGAAAACTTTGCACCAAGTGAAACAAGTCACTCATGAAGGACCACATGTAGTGTGACTCCATATATATGAGATGTTCAGAATAGGCAAAGGTAAAGAGACAGAACAGTGATTACCTAGGGCTGGAGAATGGGGGTGGGGAAAGATTAGGGATGATAGATGGTACCTGGGCAGGGTGGGGTTTCTTTTAAGGGTGATGAAAATATTTTAAAGTTGATTGTGGTGATGAATATACAACTATGAATGTGCTAAAAATCACTGAATCACACACTTTAAATGAGTGAATTGTATGGTGTGGTACAAATAAGGCAGTTTAACATACAGTAAGAGCCAAACGTTAGGATCTCTATAAAATGAGAAAAGTAGGAATATATATGCAAATATATAAATCATATATATATTCTCTGTCCAATACAGTATCCACTAGCCACATGTGTCTATCTAAATTTGCATTTTCATTAATTAATGTTACCCTTTAATTCTTGCCTTAAAAAAGGTGCTTAATTTATATTAGCTCCCTGCTCCTATCTACAATCTCATCAAGAAGTCCAGAACCATTGATGTATAATAGTTTCATCAGCACCTGAATTTGAAAGTTTACACAGAAGAAAAGTAGTTTGTAAGACTGAAGACAGAGAAAGATGAGATTCTTGGCATATTAAGATTTATCCTATTAGTATGTAAATAGTGGGTATTAATTTAGAAAAACAAAGGTGATTTTGACAGTTAAGTGCCAATATTTCAACTTCATCTGAGGGGGAAACGTGCAGTTGACTGACTCAAAGGCATTCAAGTAGGAAGTTTTTTTCAGTTGCTATGTCACTCAAGAATAAAAGGGTAGGACTTCCGCCAAGATAGAGGCATAGGTGGAAACACTGTGCCTTCTCCCACAACCAAGTTTGAATAAAACAAAGGTTTGGAGAAACAAAGACACAACCAAAGGACAGAAAATTGAATTATACGGAAGTCCGACTACATCTAACCGTTCAACGGGGACGGTAAGAGGGGCGGAGCCAGCAGCGAGCAGGGTCGGGCAGGACAGGGCCCCC